>NW_004955442.1:15132554-15242347 GCF_000276665.1 Chinchilla lanigera | reverse complement strand
CAGGGACGGTCCCAATGGGGCCTCAAGAGCAGTTCTAGTCAGCAGCTACTCAACAAGATTCTCCTAGAAGCCCCCGCCCCCAGCCGAGTAGGTACCGTGGAGGCGGGAGAGGGCGGGGCCACCCAGCAAGCGGTTATAGTAGGACCCGCGGAGGACCAACTACTGGCCTGTAGCCTGCGCCCGCTTACGGACAGCCAGACAAACCAGGTCCGCTGCCTTGCTCATAGATCAAACGGAACCAGTTGCTGGCCCGCCCCGCCGGGCGGTGGTGGACGTGAGCGCCCTGGCGCGGAGCCGGGTGGTTCGGGCCCCGGGGCGGGGGGCTCCTGGGGTCCGGCGGCTGCTTGGGGTGCTGCTGTTTCTGCTTCTGCTGCCGCCGCCCGCGGGCGCCTGGTACAAGCACGTGGCGAGTCCCCGCTACCACACGGTGGGCCGCGCAGCCGGTCTACTCATGGGGCTGCGCCGCTCGCCCTACCTGTGGCGTCGCGCGCTGCGCCCGGCGTCCGATCCCCTCTCCTGGGACATCTTGGCTCCTGGGCCAGCACCCCGCAACGCCCTTCTCCTGCTTCCCTCGGGGTTGCGGGAGTTGTGGGAGGCGCGACGCCGGAGCCCCGGAGCAGGGCTCCCGATCCGTGCCCCTCGGAGTCCGCGCTCCCCGGAGCTCGAGCCGAGGCTGGGCATCCACTCCTGGACCTCAGCTGTGTCTGCCAGGTAAGTGTGTGTGTGTGTGTGTGTGTGTGTGTGTGAGAGAGAGAGAGAGAGAGAGAGAGAGAGGGAGGGAGAGGGAAAGGGCATTCACGACAGCAGGAGGTAAGAGGGTCTTGGAAATCTGATAGAAATGTGATCTGGCATCCCCACCCCCAGCCTAACTCCCTGCTGCTACTGTGTTCCCCACTGGGCTTTGAGGAAGGCTTTCTGGCGCAGTACTCTGCTCTTGAAGCCTGGGGGCAGCGGTCAGCCCCCTTCCCAGATTCCTGCTGTGTTTTCTAGAGCCTTTGGAGAGAAGTCTTCGTCTTCGACCCAGCCACGGTCCCTGGAGCAAATGGCCTTCACCAGCCCGGCTTGGCTCCAGGACCGCCCTGAGAACATTCACTGCCCTCGTCGGCCCTGCGCCTGAACCAGCAGCAGTCGCTGCTTCTAGGGCGCACAGCTCCTGGCTCTGGCCAGGCCTGGTGTTCTGGTCAATAAAACTAGCCTGATTCCTGCGCCCCCGCTTGTGACCCTTTTCTGCTCCAATGTGTACTTTGCATCCACCTTCATGGCGCGCGAAGCCTCGCCCACGCCCTGGCAAATGTCAAGAGCCCCTTTCTTTACCAGGCGAAGGTGGTGGTGGCTCGCTGGCCAGCTGCAGGAATCTATGTCACTGCCAGGCAGAGTGGGAAGCAAGGGAAAGACGCTGCTGGGGTCTAGGTCCCTTCCTCCACCAGTGATCCCCTCCTGTTCAGGAGTGGGTCATAAACCAGGCCCCGGGGACTGATGACTGACTCTATGAACACCTATGTAAGGGACAAGGCAAATCCCATGTCCCTGCCTATTGGCTGAGGTATAGGGGAAGGTGAGCCTGGATTGAGGGCTCTGCTTCCAACATGGGCAGCAGACCCAGGTTTTAGCCCATCTCCCAACATCAGTTTTCGTCTTTTTTGTTGTTGTTGTTTTGTTTTGTTTTGTTTTTCTTCCGGTACCAGGAATTGAACTCATGACCTTGCTCTTGCCAGGCAGGTGCTTTGCTGCTGAGCTAAATCCCCAGCCCCCCCAACATCAGTTTTAACATTGAACCCGCTCCTTTCCCTCAGCCAAAGGCTTCTGGAGAATTAGTAGGAACCATCAGGCTCTTTCCTCACCACTGTGCTCTCTTGTATGGAAGAAGGCCCCGCACCTGAGCACCTCATGCCTCAAGGAAACCCTCCAGTTTTTATGTGCCTCTGCATTTCCAGTCATTGGCTCAAGCCTCAACTTAAATGTGCTCTGCCATCCTGAATTAAAAAGGATCTTGCTGGGCGTGGTGGCACAAGCCTGTAATTCCAGCACTTGGGAGGCTGAGGCAGGAGGATCACTGAGAGTTTGAGACCAGCCTGGGCTACAAAGTGAGCTCAAGGTCAGCCTGAACTGCATAGTAAGATCCTGTCTCAAAAAGACAAAAAAAAAAAAAAAAAAGACGGATCTCACTCCACCCGGGTCCCTTGCAGCAGCTCCCCCATAAATGTCTGTGTTCCTCCACTGTCCTGCTTCCTCTTCAGTCAGCTTCATGGATGCAGCTTTTTTCTTTTATTGTTTTTGCTGTGGTGGTGGTGGGAATTGGACCCAGGGCCTCATACATGCTGAACAAGAGCTTTGCCACTGACCTACACCCCAGCCTTTCAATCGGTGTCAGTCTGGCCTCTGACTTCCACAGTGGCCCTGGACCTCAAGCTGTGTGGTTCACTGTGCCCTGGTGCTATCTTCCCTCAGAGCCCTCCTTTGGCCATGTTGTGGGGTCTGCCCTGGGACTGTCCAGGTCTGTCACCCCATTCTGACAGTTTATTCTGACCCCTGGATATATCCTTCTCCCATCTTGGACCTCAAGTGTGGCTGCTACTTTTTGTTCCACCTCCCAATTCTTATGGACCCCTAAATTTATTCCCTTGATTTCACCCAGCTCTTTTTCACATGCTAAATTGGGAGAAAGGGAGGTCATGGACCCCTCAAGTAGATTTATTCTCCCTGCATGCCCACACTTCCATTCCTGCCTCTGGTCCTCACCAAACCTGACCTTTTAAAGGGTGGTATCACCAGGCATGGTGGTGCCCACTTATAATCTCAGGACTCTGGAAGCTGAGACAAGAGGCTCGCTGAATGTTTGATACATTCAGTAATCATTACATAGTCAGTTCAAGGCCAACCTGAACTACATAAAGCAATCCTATTTCAAAAAACAAAACAAACAAAAAACAACAACAAGTGGATTTCCTGACCTTGTCACTGCCAGTGCACAACACCATCATGCCCCTCCTACATATGACCCCCACTGTTGGCCCTGTGCCCAGACTCGTGGCTCCCTCTGCTTCCCTATCTTCTGCTCTCACCTGCAGGACCTCTGGGAAAGATTCTTTTTTTTTTTTTTTTTTGGTCTTTTCTTTTTTTGAGACAGGGTTTCACTGTGCAGTTCAGGGTGGCCTTGAACTCACTTTGTAACCCAGGCTGGCCTCTAACTCACAGCGATCCTCCTGCCTTGGCCTCCTAAGTGCTGTGATTACAGGCATGCACCACCATGCCTGGCCTGGGCAAGATTCTTGAACCATCCAGAGCTGCCACCCTGAAGGATGTCTGCAGGGACCCCAGCTGAGTTAGTTGCTCCTCTGACAGCTGTCTTAACCCTGGGGCTCCCTTGCTTGGTCAAGGTACACAAATCCCTATTTCCCTGGGTTGCATAGATATTTGCCCAATGTTTGCCAGTGCCTGGTGCCAAATGGTCTTCAAATATTTGGTCACAAGTGCTGGGACTCGGGGGCTGGGGATTTAGCTCAGCGGCAAAAGCGCCTGCCTGGCATGCGCAAGGTCGTGAGTTCGATTCCCGGTACCGGAGAAAACCCAAAAAAAAAAAAAAACAAACAAACAAGTGCTGGGACTCTTGGCAAAATTGCCTGGATATACCCTGGCCCAGAGTGGTGGGTGCTGGGGGCCAAGGTGAAGAGGCAGAACCAATTAGCAGTTCAGCAGAGGCCAGACTTCTGTGCCTGTCACTCCCCATGGCACTCGTTTCTGTGTCAGTGCTGCACAACCGGCTAGAGGGCACTGGCCTCATCCCAATCCCCATCCTACAGGACTAGACCTGCTTCAAGCCAGATGGACAAGGCTTGGGGCAGACTCCCCTCCCGCGACGCAATCCACACGTTCTCGTCAGGGGGCGCTGCGCGGATGCTTTTGCGGGCGGCAGCATCCAGGAAGGACCTCTCTTCGGCAATGGGAGGGGCCGTGGCGGAGGGGCGGGGCCTGGCGGGCGGAGCAAAGCCGCCCCACCCTCTGCGGTCCCGAGATTCCTGCCCTCTCCGCGCTGGGCTCTTGCTCCCCGCGGCCTGTGAGACGCTGCAATCTGAGGGAGGAGGGTCTAAGTGAGCCCTGGTGATGTGGGTCCATTAGTACCCATTAAGGAGGCAGCGGTGCCCGGGACGCTCTAGGCTATTACTGGGATTTAGGTTCATGGCTCCACTCCCAGAATTCCCAGGCTTCTGTCCACTGCCGCCTCTCAGAGCCACCTCGCCCCAAAACTCCAGCCTCCTCCTGAGAGGAGGTGTTGCAGGAAGGGTGCAGGTCTGATGCTCAGATAAAAGCCTTCTGCCCTAATGGGGGTGCAAGGGCCACTCCTATCCTACGGGGGAGCCCTCTGACAGTCTAGGACAGGCGAGGGCTGAGAGGTTGGACTCACCAGCTCTCCCTCTGTTACAGAGCACCCCTCCATTTAGTAAATGGGCAGGGTTAGGGTGGGGTGAGGAAGGGCCTAGGCCCCTGATGACCTGTCTTGACCTTCCTGTCTGTGGCTGGCCTAGGGGCCAGGTCACCCCACTTCTCAAAGAACTAGCAAATAAAGTCCACCATCCTTGTGGCATCACCCTAAGGCCTCATGGGCCCTTTCTCCTATCTCATCCTTGGAGACCCTTGCGACTTTCCTGTCCCTGCTGCAGGCCTTTGTTGGTGCCTTTCTGCCTGCCCATCTCTCTGCCTCCCACCTCCTCCGCAGCATCCTGGCTGCCTGAGGTGCCTAGACCGGCAGAGGGAGGAGGCCTGGGAGGACTCACCCATCACAACTGTGTGTCACTTTGTGTCCCACTCTGCAGCCTTGGGCTCTTCACACTTACTCTGTCACCTCTCAGTTATTCCTGCTACCCCCTGAGAAATAGTGGCCTAGTCTTCTCTGGGTGTTTTTCTTTATTCTGTCAGTGTTACCTACTCTGCCAGGCATAGGCACCCTCTTTCTTTGTTATCCTAAGATGTTGCCTTGTTACTGATACTTTCCCTGGTGCTTCTTGTTTCCTTTTTCCTTTGTGGACTCTTTTGCTACTCTGTGATTACAATGTCCTGTGACATATCTTTGATCCTTGCCCCTGGTTGTGACCACATGTCCCTGATTACCCTTCCCTCTGGTCGTGTTTTGTCCTTGTCCCATCATAGGTCACGGGGTGAGTATGGAGCTGAGCCCTGGGCTGCAGAAGGTCCGGGAGGGCTGGGTCTGATCTGGAATTTGTCCTACAGAAGGGTAAGAGATCTCCTAGGCCCCCTGTCTTAGGAACTCTGGCCCCTACTTTCCTAATCCCTGGCTTGGTGGTCTCCCATTGGGCTACCTCCTTCCAGTCTAGTATGGCTATTAAGTGACAGTCTGGTCTGTCTAGATGGTCTTGGTTGCTGCAGGATGACTCCTAAGGGTACATGGTAGAAATACTGCCCACACCCATCCTCACCATCTCTGAGGGTAGCAGTACCAGGCTGGGGCCAGGGAAGCCAGTCACAGTTCAAACAGGCAGCCTCTGGACAGGCAGACAGACAAATGGATGTAGCCAGACAGGATAGAGCCTATGGCAGCATCAACTAGGAATTGCAGAGGGGTTAAGGGTAGAGAGCAGCTATGTAGCCTTTGCCTAAGTGGCTTTTAAGGGCAGCCACTGGGGTGTGGGCACCCAAGGGGCCATGCCCCAGAGGTTGCCCAGAAGCAGGCCCAGCCTCTGTGTGTGTGTAAGGGTGGGGTTTGGGGAGCCCAGCCAAGGGGATTGGAGAGCTGAGAACGTCAGGCAAAGACTAAGACAAACCTGCTTCTCCTGTCCACATGGGGAACTGTCTAGGCTGGCCATGCCTGAACCCTGGAAGGCAGGTATGTGAAGGTCGGTGGGTTGGGGTAACCCTGGGACTCTACTGTATTGTTGTGCCTAAGAAGATGCTCCTCCATGAAGTGTGGTCTCACAGCCCTGGGCCCAAGCCGAGCTGTGTAAGCTTTCATGGCTTTCTTCCTGCTCCTACTTTTAGTTTTCTGATCTGTATAATACCCTCTCCATCCCTGTTGTTCAGGCAAACCGCATACAAAGAGGCTTGAGAATTGTAAAAGATGCTCCATGTGATTATTACTGTTCTGCTGTCGGAGAAGGAACAATCATGCTTGGGAAGGTAGTAGGGTTGGGAAGTTGGGCAGCAGGAAAGAGGAGAACCTGACTAGCTTGGTTAATGTGGAGCAGCTGACCACCCTCTATAGCTCCCGGGCCAAAGACCTAGCAAAGTTCATCCCAGGTCAAGAGGAGGGCACCAAAGATCCTTCCATTTCAGCTAAACAAATTCAGGTCCCTAGAGGCAGGGATATGGAGGGCAGGATGTTTAGCAGACCCAAACCCACACCAGGAGGTTCAGGGAGTCATCCAGTCACCAGCTTCTGTAATCTAGGGAAGGGGTACTGCATGTCACTTTAAACCCCTCTTTTTGCCTCCTGTGCTATCCTGGGACTTCGCTGGGCCAAGGCAACTCTGGCTGCAGAATGGGATCCAGATTCACGGACAGCAAAGGGTGAACAGGCAGAGGGGATTCTGAGAGGTGGAGAGTGGGTTTCCTGAGGATGGAGTGGGCTGTCGTCCTGGTTGTACCCTCTGGGCCCTGCGTGGTGTTCCTCGGGCTGGGAACCCATTCTCTAAGCTGCTCCCCATCTACAGGAGCCTGTCTTAGTGCAGCACACACAGGTGTCCAATAATGTTCCTAGCATAGAAGGCAAAGGTGCTGGTGCTAAGGAGGATGCCCAAAATGTGGAGTAGAGAAAGGAGGGTGCCAGTGACTTCGGAACTACCTTGGCCCGCAGCCCCCCACGCCTGTGGTCCCTGGGCCTGCGGGGAGTCCAAGCGGTTGTGTGTGGGGGGTGGCTAGCCAGCAGGGCTTGGGTCGGGAGGGGGCAGCCGGCAGCGGGGGCGGGGAAAGGGCGGGCGCGGGGGCGGTGCCGCAGGCCTGGCGGGGCCCGGGTTGGGGCCGGAGCTGGAGCCGGAGCCGGAGCCCGAGCCCGAGAAGATCGGAGCGAGCAAGCCGGAGTCACTGAGGCCGCCGCGGGTCCCCAGTGTCGCCGCCTGCGCCCCCGCCCTACTGCCTGCCTGTCGTGCGTGTTGTGGGCAGCAGCGGCCGGCCGGGGGGCAGCGGCGCCATGGCCGCGCCGGAGCCACTGCGGCCGCGCCTGTGCTGCTTGGTGCGCGGCGAGCAAGGCTACGGCTTCCACCTGCACGGCGAGAAGGGCCGCCGAGGGCAGTTCATCAGGCGCGTGGAGCCGGGATCCCCCGCCGAGGCGGCCGCGTTGCGCGCTGGGGACCGCTTGGTCGAGGTTAACGGTGTCAACGTGGAGGGTGAAACACACCACCAGGTGGGTGCCTGTGCCCCGCCCCGGGCTGGCTCCTCCCCGGGAGTGCAGAGGACCCCCGGTTCACTTAACCCTACTGAGGCCAGGAGAGTGTGTGTGTGTGTGTAGAGGTGGCACACGGCGGCCTGTGTAGGCTCCGTGGCGAAATGGGGGATGTGGTCCAGCTGGGTCCTCGCAGGGAAGCCCAGTGCTGCACATGTGTGTGGGGGGGATTCTGGCAAGGAGGGGTCACTGCGGCTGCTCTGGCCCTTGGCTCTGGTTCCTTCTGTGCTTTGGCCTCAGTGTAACTGTGTTGGGATTCGGGCACATTGGGACATCTTGGCACAAATGTTTTTCTGTGAGTGTGTGTACACAACTGGAAATGTGTGTGACTGTACCGGTCCTCTGGGGTATCCACGTGTGCTCATATCTGCCAGTATGTGGAGGGAAAGGTCACAGTAAGAGTACACCTGTGTGTCTGGTTGTGTGCTGGACTGTGTGCCTAGAACTGGGTTGGACAGATCTGCATATCTGCCTGTGTGAGCTGGGTTATGTATGTGTATGTGTGCACCCGTCTGCATGTCTGGCTATGTGTACTTGGCAGTGTCTGAAGCCAGTGTACTAATGTGCATCCCAGCTGGGTGTGGCGGCACATTCCTTGGCTCCTGAGGTGCTTCCCTCTCCTCTGAGCCTTCCTGCCTGGGCTGGGGTCACTACAGAAGCCCCTGCCTCCTGCAGCTGGAGGAAGGCCTGTAGAGCATGCAGGCTTTTCTCTCTGCATCTTCTGCCCCCTGGGGTATCTGTCTTTCACTGGCAGCAGACTCACTCCAGATGCTGGCTGGGGTCCAGCCTTCTTCCATCCTTTCTGCTCCAGGTCTCTTATGTCCCTCACAGCACTAGCCAGTCAGGTCAGGATCTGTCTTTGTGGCCAGTCGTGGGGCCTGGAGATAGTAAACTTGTTCTTGGCTGTGCCAGGAGTGGAACTTTTATCTCCCTCAGGAGTCTGTCTATCTATCCCCCTGTCATCCTGTCTTTTTCCTACAGCATCAACCAAATATGGCTATGTGCTTTAAAAGGGTAGGGTTGGAGGTTAGAAGGTTGGTCCAACAGGTAGGGAGACCCTGGGAGAGCTGTTGTTGGCCTCTGTTTGGCAGTCACTGCCACCCTCACCCCAAGTGTACCTGCTTATCACAGGCCTCTGGGGTGAAGGTATCCAAGAGTTTCACACAGAACCATAATGGACCTTCCCCACTGCCCCAGGAGAGGAGGAAGTACAGCTACAACCTCCATTTTACAGATGAGGAAACCAATACTTTGGGACTATAGATAACTTACCCAGGTCCCACATCAGAAAGCAAGAGGATGTTGGATTTTTCCTGTCACTCTCTAGGTCATGGGAAAAGAGGAGGGACGTTAGGGGACCAGAGAAGATGGGCCCTGATCAGACCTTCCTGTCCGTATGTTGACATCTGCTGAACAGATCAGTGGTGGGGGCTCCAGGAGGGGCCGGGGTTGTCACTCTTCTTACCCTGTGCTAGCAGGTACTTCCCTTTCTCCCTGTGGGTGCACACAGACACCCTGGCTGTTCCATGACTGCCTGCATGCTTGCCACGTTTCCTAAGCATCCACTTAGACACATGGACAGCTGTAAAGCTACACCTGTCCCACAGTGGACCTGCATATGACCCCCTCACCTGCTGGGACTGAATCCTGCTTATGGGATGTGTGGATGTACCTGAGCCAGAAACCCAGGTCTTCACTTGTCTGCAGATACAGCCGGAATGGGTCCCTAGTCATGGTCTACAAGGGAATGGGAGGGTCAGAGGCAGGAATTTAGACTGTTATGTTGGTGACGGAAACAGGCCCAAGCACACCACAGTGGCACAAAGGGACCACTCTTGCATACCAGCCAGAGACAGAGCAAAACAGATATGTGCACAAGAGCACACATATACATGCATGGATATATACACACATGTGCACATACTCTCTCAGACTGAAAACCTGAAGCCCAGCTAGGCACATCTTTGCCACTTTCAGACAGATTGACTCTCTACTGACTGACTCTGTGACTCTTTCGCACCCGCTTCTTCCAAGCCCCTTTTGGAGAAGACTCAGTGCTGAGGCCAAGGACTGAGAGGACCCCAAAGCCTTTGCAATCCAGGCGCTAGTGAGAGGCACTCCAGGATAAAAGGGAGGGTGCTACTGGAGTCTGGGAGTGGGGAGGCGGAGCCCGCATGCCTTTTCATCCAGCTGCCCACCCCTGCAGACCAGCCTCCTTGCTACTAGCCCATGCCTGGGTCAACCCAGGGTGGTGCCAGTGTCCATGTGTTGCCCAAGGTGCTGGCCACTGACCCTCTCCATCACCCCCTGTCCTAGGTGGTACAGAGGATCAAGGCTGTGGAAGGGCAGACACGGCTGCTGGTGGTAGACAAGGAGACGGATGAGGAGCTTCGCCGGCGGCAGCTGACCTGCACCGAAGAGATGGCCCAGCGAGGCCTTCCACCAGCCCATGACCCCTGGGAACTGAAGGCCGACTGGGCACGTGGGGGCAGCCTCAGCTCTGATGCTGGCCAGAAGGTATGGCAGGCTTGACTATAGGGTCACTCAGCTGTTCCCAGAACCACCATCTCAGCCTTTTGATGACAGTCTGCATTTCTGTTTGTTTGTTTTTTGTCTTTTTGAGACAGGGTCTCGCTATGCAGTTCAGGCTGGCCTTGAGCTCACTTGGTAGCCCAGGCTGGTCTCGAACTCTCAACGATCCTCTTGCTTCAGCCTCCCGAGTGCTGGGATGACAGGCGTGCGCCACCACGCCAGGCCTAGTTTGCACTTCTGATCACCTCTACTAGCCACTGTTTCTTCTGCCTCTGGGGACCCCTTCTCTGCCTCAGTGACCACTGGTGACCACCCTCTAGGCCACTTGGGGCCACTCCTTCTGCCCTCATTGTGCCCCACTCTAGGGCCCAGTGGCTGAGGAGTCCGGGGAAGAGCTGGTGGGTTGTAGGACCTCACGTGCCTAGTTCTGTGTCTGGGCTAGGTGTCTGTTAGTGGCCCTGGGAGTCTCTGTGTCCTGGGGAGGTCTCCAGGAGGCTGAATTCTTGCATTCTTCATTCTTGGGCAGTGTTTTGATTAGGAGGAGCTGAGGACACACTGAATTGAGGGCTCAACACAGCTGGAGCTAGAGTGGACCAAGGAATAAGGGCAGGGCTAGCACCCAGTCAGTGCTTTGCATTGCCTGCTCAGGCCTGCTCTTCATGTATTGGGGTCCTAATGCAGTGACTCCGCCAGATAAAAGCCCACTGCGGCCCTTTTTTTTTTTTTGAGACAAGGTCTTGCTGTGTAGCCCAAGCTGGCTTTGAACTCATGGCCATCCTCCTGCTTCAACCTCCCTAGTGCTGGGATTACAGGCATGTGCCACCATGGTCAGCTGTGGCCCTCCTGTGTAGCACCCGTCCTTTGTCCCTGCCTCCTTTCCAGGTTACCAGTCCCCCAAAAAACCGGGGAGCCAAGAGTAGTAGCACGTGCCTGTAATTCTAGCACTTGGGAGGCTAAAGTGGGAAGTTGAGGCAAGAGGATCCCTGAAAGCTCATGGCCAGCCTGGGGCCAGTCTAAACTACAGAGAGACTCTGTCTTTAAAAAAAAAAAAAAAAAAAAAAAAAGAACAAGGGAGAGCCTGCCCCACCTCCTTCCAGGTAGCCAGAAGGAAGGGTCTGGGGCTGTTTGTTGTACCTCCTGGAAGTCCTCATATTTTCTCTTATACTCAGAACCCCATCACAACTACCCAAAGGGATTAAAGTCTAGAGGCTCCCCAGATCCCACTTTGAGATCCAGTAGCCTAGGGGCAGTGGCATTGTCAGGTCCTGAAGTTTCTGGGTGTGCAGAGCACCTTGAGATCTGCCATTTCCCTTTCCCTTTCCTTAGCTGTGCCTAGGATTTGAGCCTTGTGGAGCCTCTTTTGGGATGGGGAGATGGCATTCCCAGTGGAATCCCTGCCTGGGTGAAAGCCTGGCCAGGGGACCCATAGATCCTTTTTGTTCCCTGGGACTGGAAGGCATGTGCTGAGCCCTAGAGTCTAGACTGCCCCAAAGCTGCCAAAGGGCAGGAGTCTTTCAGGGAAGTCCTGCTGGTGGCCAGCTGGTCCCAGGGCCCCCTCCCCCTGGCTGAGAATTGGGCACCTCCTCCCTTCCTCCCCCAGGAGGAAGCACCCCCCCAGCATTTGTCCATTGATTTAGACACAACGGTGGTAGCTGAGTTCACCTTCCTGTGGAAAAATCCGCCCTTGGACCTTATCTAGAGGTGGGGTGGCTGAGGCACCTCAGCCTTGGGTGGGACCTTCCCCCCTCTCTGCTATTTCAGGCACTGGGGGCTGCAGGAAACCCTAGGAGGGGGCTTCCTTTGGGCGTATTTTTAGAGGAACAAAGGGGGGTGTGATGGGCAGGTCCCTCTATGGATGAGGCTAACTTGGGGACTGGGAGTCTTGGAGGTCAGGGGACCCTGGGGATTGAGTCACTCCCTGGAGGGGAGAGTGGAGCCTCATGTGTGTGACCCCAGCTGAGCCAGGCTTAGAGACATTTGCTGTGGGGTTGAATGCAAGGAGTGTGTGAGGGTGGGGTGCACCCTGCCAGGATGTTCTCTGATGAGAGTATTTGTGGAAGAGGGACAGATTTAGGAGGTATGTGTGGGGCCCATTAAGTGCCCCAAGGGAAGCAAGGGCTGCCTTTGCCGTCTCTGTGCCTCAAGGGTCCTCTGTCCCGGGCTCTGTAGGGAAGGTGGGGCATGAAGGACACTGGTGTGGTCTGTCCTTTCCTCTGGGGGCCTAGAAGGCCTTGTCAGTGGTGACTCAGCCCAGGGCCACATGAGGCTGGGGGTGGCTGCAGCTGCAGTGTAGCTGATTCTAGCAGTGACGAAGGAATGGCTCCCAAACAGACAGGGCAGCCAGCAGTGCCAGGGCCAGGAAAGTGGTGACAAACCCTTGTCATCCACCCCCTCACCCCCAGCTGTGATCTCCGCATCTGGAGGGCTTTGGGGGCAGATGGGTGAGGGGTAGGTAGCTGCAGGGTACTGGATGCAGTGCCTGCAAGAGGGTTCTGGGGCTCTCCAGGCTCCTGCAGTCCTCCTCCTGCTCTGTATGAGCCACCGTAGGACTGTCCTCTATCCTGGGGCTGGGGTTCCCTCCCTTGCCTGTCTCCTCAGCCCTGGGTCCAACAGTAGGGCAGGGCCTCCCAGTGGCTTCCTTCCTTCCTTTCTTGGGACGGAAACCCAGTTAGGTGGGGGGTGCTGTGTTGGAGTCACAGCAGGGGACAGGGCTCAGTCACCACCCTGCTCCCCAAAGTGACTCAGTCTGTATGTCCCCACCCATCCCCAGGGAACCTGGGCTCCCGCAGGAGGTAGATAAGTAGGGTGGTAGCCTGGTCTGGCCAGAGAGCTCAGGCCACTCCAGGCTGTATGCTGACTGCTTGCCATTTCTGTCCTGCCTCTCATGGCCCGCTCCAGGAATTCTACACCACCCACCCCAGCTCCAGGAGGCCTTCCACAGAGCCCACCCTGGGGACTTGTGCAGGTCAGGTGGGGTGGGGGAAGGGCTGGGCTGTGGGGACCCCAGCCTCTGCTCATTCCTCCAGGGAGGAGGAGGACTTGGGGACCTTTGTGTAAGTAGGCTGGACCCCAAGCAACAATGGGGGCCTTTCTCTGTCAGTGCTGGTGAGTCACCATCTGGGGGGGCACTGCCTGACTCTTGGGACACTTCTATGCCAGTCTCTTTGGTCATAGGCTTAGCCGGGGGTCGGGGGACCAGGGCTTGCCTTTCACTTCTTGGGCGATTGGGCTGGGAGCCTGCAGGACCCAGAGGGCTTGGAGGGAGGCAGCAGGAAGTGCGCAGAGCCAGGCCAGAGAGAAGGAATTCCAGCAATGCGCCCCCCCTCCCCCGCTGCTTGCCTGCCCCCCTCTTGCACCACGTAGGCTAGCCAGGCCCCCTATTGCAGTCCCTCCAATTGAGGGTCTCTTGCCAAGTCTGGCACCCCTTGGACCAGCTTGTAATGAGAGGGACTTATGCTAATAATTAGTAGGAACTTCTTGGCTTGTGCTGGGAGAGGCAAGTGTTCTTCAGTGAGGCAGGGGGATGGCCAGAATGATCCTGAGAGCACGGATGTGGCCTTAGCCTGGCTTCATGGCCCCGGATACCCCCGTCAAATCCTGCTTCCCGTTTGGGGGCCTTGAGAGACCCTGCCCTGCAGGCTGTTGCAGAAGCTGTGGGAAGAGGCCACAGGGCTGGCGTCATGGGTCCTGTGTTTGCCTGTGTGGGTGGCTGTGAGTGTCCCTGTAGGATGTTTAAAAGTGTAAACTTGGATGCTTTTATCTCTGACCATGCGATATGGCCCTGCGTCCTAGCCCATTTCCCTAAGTCAGGCATGCTCACATCACATGTCTGTTCTGTGGGCTTGCTCTGGCTTCTGTCTGTTTCTTCCTTCCCATCTCAGGCTGTGCTCTTGATGGTATATGTCCCTGAGAAGCACTTCTGTGGGGAGGTGTCAGGGCCTATTCCAAAGCCTGTCAAGGCCTATTCCTCTCACCTGGACTTCCAGGTCTGTTTGGGAGAGAGGATGTGTCTATGTAGTGGGGCCCTAGAGACCTTGGAGGTCTTATACCCTGAAATTCAGCCTATGTGTGGTCAGCTGAGCCTCTGGGTGGTTGAGGAGCAGCAGCCTGACCCCTTCATTTCTAGTGAGATGGGTCCAGCTGGTGGCCACACAGCAAGGTGTCAGAGGGTCAGCAGGAGATGCTAGACAAGGGATCCAGCCAGGCTTTGGTGTCAGAGAAGGGGTCCAGAGCAGGGGCTCAGGCTGTGTAGGCTGAGGAGCAGGCCCAGAACTCTGGAGCAAGGCAGCAGGAAGATGCCCTTGCTTCCATAGCTGTGTAGCTGCCCATGGACAAGAACCTTCCCAGTCAGATTTGGGGTTTGGAATGAGCTCAAAGATTGGGCAGCTAGAGCTGCCAGGGCGTGGTCTGGCTACAGAAAGATGGGTTCCCATGCCTTGGAGAGCTTCCCTGAGACCTGAGGGACCCTTCCCTAGTGCTGCCCCCAGCCCCAGCCTGGCCTAGGATCCCTGATTGACAAGATGCAGGGAGGTGGAAGGTGAGGGAGGAGCCAGCACACTGTCACCTGCATACGCCCTCAGAAACCTGAGCTGCTACCCGCCTACTCACCCTAGCCACTGCAGTAACTGGGCACCAGCACCCGATGGCCATTCAGTACCACAGTTACTGTTCTGATCGCCAGCTGGGTGGGGGTCACTGGGCCTGCCCCCTGCCTACATAATCCCCTGGCCTGGAGCCCAGCTGCAGGATGCCAGAGGTAAAGTGAGGTAGGGCTCTGGGTGGCAGTGGGGGTTCCCTGCTGGTACTATGAGTGCTCCTATATTTCTGATAGGCTGGTGGGGGCAGGGCTGGGGTTCCCCTTCCAACCCTGGCCCCTGTTCTCTGCGCGGCAAGATTGGGACTGGCTCTGCTTTGCTCTGGAATGTGAAAGCAAACACAGCCACCATACAGGCTGCAGCCTACGGCCCACCTCCTGGAGGAACAGAGCTGACCAGGCCTTGGAAGTGGGGCAGGAAGCCAGGGAGGAGGGATGCACAGTCAGGCCCGGGGGTGCAGCCATCTCTGTTGGTCAGTCACTGTGATGGATAGCAGCTTGATTCCACCTGGCTTCTCCCTGCAATTTCAGCCAGTGCATAGCACTGCCATTGAGCATGAATTTTCTCAACAATCCCACAAGGCAGATGTCCCAACTGAAAATACTTCACATTTGGAAACTGAGGCTTTGTCCGAGGTTCCACAGCTAGAACTCTGTCTCAGGCAGCCTCACTGAGGGCCTGGGGCAGGGAGCACATGGAGTGTTTGTTGCTGAGACCTGGGACCCCCTGCTAAGGTGGTGGGTGGTGTCCAGATGAGTGGCTGCTAGGGCTGGGAGCCTAGAGCCTGATCTCACATCCCTTGTGACTGCAGGATGTCACTGGGCCCTCGAGAGAGCTGCGCCCTCGGCTCTGTCACCTTCAAAAGGGACCTCAGGGCTACGGATTTAATCTGCACAGTGACAAGTCTCGGCCTGGCCAGTATATTCGCTCTGTGGATCCAGGTTCACCTGCTGCCCATTCTGGTCTCCGTGCCCAGGACCGGCTCATCGAGGTACTGTGCCCACTGATGTGCCATGTGTGTCCACGTCTGGGCCTTGGGTCCTTGCTGAAGGAGGGGAGTCACTGGGAACCTGAGCTGGCACTCCTCTTGCTGCCTCAGCTGGTGGTGGCTTCGATGAATATTTGATGGCACACCTGGCTAGGTGGTGTGGGGCAGGCTGGGTCCCTCGGGCCCTGCTGACCCTGTGCTGGTGATGGCAGGTGAATGGGCAGAACGTGGAGGGGCTGCGCCATGCTGAGGTTGTCACAAGCATCAAGGCACGAGAGCATGAGGCACGGCTGCTGGTGGTGGACCCTGAGACTGATGAGTACTTCAAGCAGCTGCGGGTCACGCCCACTGAAGACCATGTGGAAGGTGGGCCAGTACCTGGGGGCATGGGGTGGGGTCAGTGTGGGGGGAAAGCAGCCACTGACATGCTGTCCCCACAGGTCCACTGCCATCACCAGTTACCAACGGGACCAGCCTTGCCCAGGTGAGAGTGCACCTCTGGGTCCCCAGGCCTGACAGAGGCACCCCCTTCCCCTGGAGATATCTGCCATTAAGTAGTGTGGTTGTGAGGCCCAGACTCATGTCTGGCCCCATCACTGCAGCTTTAATACCATCTGTGGGGATCCTGCCCTGGGGCAACACCATGCCCTAGTCACACAGGGCAGGCAGGTACCTGGAGTTCTGGGGCCACTGCCCTCTCTTCTCTGTTCCTGGTACTACGTGGCTATTATTTTATCACGCAGTCTCCCCCTACCCTTGGAAGCTGGCCCTGGCTTCATCCCAGGTGATACTCATGGGTGATTCTTGCACCAATACTTCCTTCCCTTATTGTGACAGGCCAGGGCTGGCCACCTACCTGTTCACTTCTGGGTGCCCGGGGTCCTGCTAGCTGGATCTGGGCAGTAGTAGAGGATTGGTGCTCACTACCAAAGGAGTAGTAGATACACTTGTGGTGTGCATGTACGCAAAGGCCTGCAAGCAAAGGTGTAGTGTGTGTGCAAAGGCATGCATGCAAACGTGTAAAGGTGTGGTATGTACAAAGGAGTGCAGGTGTAGCTGTGGTGTGTGAGCAGTGTGCGTGCTCAGCTATGGTATGTGTGCATGTGTGTATCTGTGTACACTAGTGGCTCCCTGGGTGGGGACCCTGAAGCCCTGCCTTGCCCTTGGTTTCCCAGCTCAATGGTGGCTCAGTGTGCTCATCCCGAAGTGACCTACTGGGCTCAGACAAGGACACTGAGGTAACTCTATGTTCAAACATGGGTGTGCCAGAGGCCTTGGGGTAGGTGTCTAGAGATTCCAGTCTGGATAGTGGGGCTGCCACAGCACCTGCCTGGCAAGCGTGAGGTCATGAGTTTGATTCCTGGTACCAGAAAAAAAACAAAACAAAAAAGTGGGGCTGTCAACTCCAGGAAGCCCTCCTGTACCCACTTCCCTGCCCCCCAGGTAGCCTCTGGGGTAAGCTTCTTGGGAAGGTGCCTGTCTGGGGCCCAGGTCTACAGCTGACTTCTGGCACCTTGCCTGCCCTATGCCCCAGGATGGTGGTACCTGGAAGCGAGATCCATTCCAAGAGAGTGGCCTCCACCTGAGCCCCACAGCAGCTGAGGCCAAGGAGAAGGCTCGGGCCACACGGGTCAACAAACGGGCACCCCAGATGGACTGGAACCGGAAGCGTGAGATCTTCAGCAACTTCTGAGCCCCTCCCTGCCTGTTTGGGCCCATGTGGGACCTCCGGCCTGTCTAGAGCTCCCCACGCCTCAGTGGACTGGAGGTGGTCTCATCTCCATCCAGAAAGCAACCTGTGCCCCAGTGAGCCTCTGTCTTATCTCCAACCTGCTGTATGCTGGGGACTGTCCCAGCAAGACGGGGAGAGAGAGACAGAAAGAGACAAATGAGAGACAGTGGTGGAGAGAAGGGAGCCAGAGTGTGACAATCGCCAAGGGCATTTGCTGCTCTGCCCCAGGCCTGCTGACTGAAAGGAATTTGTTTTTGCTTTTTCCCCAAAAAGATCTCCTGCACCACACATTTCCACTTAATACCAGAGGCTCCTCCCCCATTTGCTCTCTAAATAACTGCAATAAAACAAACCTTTCTCTGCAAATCATTCCTCCCCAACCCCTCAGCAGCACCATCCTGAGTGGAAGCCCAGGGACTTCCAGAGGACAGAGAGCCAGGGGCCCTCTGGCCATGCTCACGTGAGCTTTTTCGGGGAAAGGCTGAGGAGGCCAGCCAGATGTGCCTGTAGGAGCTGCCCTCCCTTGTGTGGTGGGTTATTAGGCCAGGCCCCAGCTCTCTGCCCTATTAGGGGCTTATAGTGCAGTGCCTGGGCTCTATGAGGAGCCTGAGGATGGAGGCCCATGCTCCCAGGAGGGCAGTCTCTGGACAGGCTCCCCTTCCCATACCCCAGCTCCCAGGCCTGGGGAGCGTGGGTTTAAGAACTACCCCCACAAAGGACCCCGGACCTATAGGTATAGTCTCTGCCTTACACCTGCCCGGTACCCACCCATATGGACATCCTGTTGACTCTGCCCTTTCTTCAGTGCCCTGAACCCCTATACTGACCAGCACTGCTGTCTGCCTTGTAAGCCATAGCGCATGCGCGCCCTAAGAATAAACAGGCCTTGCCTTGGAATCTGGCATCATGTCATCTTTGAGTCTCCAGTTGGGAGGTAAGGAGTGGATGGATGAGGCCTGTTCTAGGGGACCCTGAGGTCAGGCTGCAGTCAGGGCAGCTGCTTTTAGCTCCTATTCCCACTGGTGCCCCCACCCTCTGTGGCACATTCTGGGGCCTCTCCCCATCTCTTCCACCTGGTGAGCCCCAGCTTCCCATTACCTCCCTTGGGCTGCCTGAGCTTAATGTCTCCACAGGCTACCTTCCACACTGCGCACTGCACATAGGTCAAGCCTCGTGCCCTGGTGTCCAAGACAGGTGGCTCTGTGAACGTGGGGGTGGGACTCTGGCAGAAGCAGCTTTCAGGGTATACAAGTTCAGGAGTTGGCAGAGTCTGGGCTGAGAAGCTGCTGGGCTGACAGATGGACAGAGTGTGAGGGACCACAGGGTCACTTTCTCAGCATAATAAGTCTCCAACTTATGAATGAGTTCCATTCTGGGAGAACATTCCTAAGTCGGACTCTTCTGTAAGTGTGAGAAAGTGAGTCTTACACATCTTTGACATGAATATACAATATAAAGCATAAAGAAAACCAAAGACACACAAATACTGTAAACTATTTTTACTTTTACAGTTACCTTAAAATGGTAGTACAGTACCATACAAAGGTGGGCATGTGAGCTACTTCCATGCTTTGCTCGTGCCTGTGAATGTTCGTAATATGAAGTCCCTTCCTATCCATGAAAGTTCACAACTGGAATGTTCATAAGTCAGGGACTTATTGCAGGCTTCCCAGCAGCTGGGCGCAGCTGGCTGTCATCATTTCCTCCCTCCCTGAGTACACAGCATGGACTGTCATTCTCCAGTCTCCCAGGGAACCCAGCCTAACACACACGAGCTGTATATACACATGCTTCCTGGCTGCCCTCAGACTCTGTGGATAGAAGTCAGTCAGACCAACTGCAAACCATCCCCAAGCTTTATTACCCAAATTGTGAACCCCGCTCTCCCCCAAAGGCACTTCATAGGTAACAGCAACAACAAGACCCAAGCTGAAACCCCATCGCCCTTAGAAGCTCTGGGCGGAAGGGCAAAGGGCCTGGTTGAGGCAGGTCTGGCAGCGAGGATGGATGGGCAGGCAGATCTGCTGGCCAAAGCCCACCAATAGCCCATTGATCTCACTCCACAGCTCCCTGTGGAGGTGAGAGGCATGTCAGGGTGGAAGGAGGAAGGGGAGGCCCCACCCTTCGAACACCCCCATCCCAATGCACCTGGGCAGCCACTCCTCTAGGGCAACGCGGGTCTCCTCTGGGGATTTGGTCATTTTCTTGGTCCACCTCAGTCGATTTGCAATTCTATGCACGTGTGTGTCCACAGCTGTGTGGAGACAGGGCAGGATGAACCAGTGTACTCCACCAAACTGTCCCTGCCCAAATCCTTGAGTATATAGGTGGGCAGGGGGACTGAGTCACCCACTCTAGAGCTCCAGGGCAGAGATGGGAACTACACAGCCCTGGCTGCATGGCTGCTGCATCTCAGCTGCTGGGCTGGAGCTGGAGCCTCTCCCTGGTTGCAGTCCCGGGCAGGCCTCCCTCCTATTGCCAGGGGAGGCTGGTAGAGCCCAGATCCAGCAATCCAGATGCCATTTGTGTGGGTAGGTAGGGAGGTATCTCTGCTCTAGATTCTGCCCCAACAACAGTAACAGCTAACTTGGCCCAAGGGCTTGCTGGGGTTAGACCCCACACTGAAATCCATCAGCCTCAGCTCAGTAACTCTTTTCTGACTTTTGTTTGAGAGAGGGTCTCACTGTTTAGTTCAGGCTGACCTTGAACTCACTACATAGCCCAGGGTGGTCTTGAACTATGGCCATCCTCCTGCCTCAGTCTCCCCGAGTGCTGGAATTATAGGCATGTGCCACCATGCCTGGCTTTTTTTTTTTCCTTTTTGAAACAGGGTCTTGCTATGTAGTTCAGGCTGGCCTTGAACTCAGTATCTAGCCCCTTCTGGTGGCAAACTTTCAGTGATCCTCCTGTCTCAGTCTCCCAAGTGCTTGCATTAGAGGTGTGCACCACCATGCATAGTAATTCTTTTTTTTTTCTTTCTTTTTTTTTTTTTTTTGGTGCCAGGAATTCAGCATAGTAATTCTTTACAAACCACCTGTGGGTGTAAAATCAGACCAGGCAGGGTTTACTCCGAAGCACACAGTATCTAGGGTACAGTGTGTGCTTGGCACATATGAGGTTCTGGGTTTGATCCCCAGCAAGGAACTCAAAAAAACCAACATCATAAAAACAAAAACCCCAAACCGTGTACTCTCAGCTCATAATTTCCCCAGTTATGACATCTGGCCCATGAAGGGCCTGGCCTGCTTCCTCTGCCTCATCTCCTGGGGTCTGAGGTCCTTCTTGGTCTAGGCACTGGCTTTGGGCACCAGGTTGGATAGCAGCAGCTTGATCTAGCACACTTGCCTGAGATCACTGCTGCAGAGCTGGAATCTGCCACTACAGCTCTCTGGGACAGAGCAGGGAGTACGGCCAGGGCTGCTGCAGCTGTGGTCCACCTGGGCCTTGGCCCCTACTCCTATCATCTGGCCACTGCAGAGGCTCAGTCCAGATGCCTACTCACTATAGCCTCCTCCTCTGGCCCAGGCATATTGGCCAGCTGCAATCTCGGCCCTGCTTTCTTCTCCAGGGTTCACCACCCAAAGCTAATCCCTGCAGTAGCTCCCTTGCCTTGCCAACACTTGGGAAAACGTACCTGGGGTGCAGGCAGAGGATGATAGCTGAGGGTCATATCCCAGAAACCCTGAGCCTGTTTCCTCCTAACACAGAGGTGACCATGCTCCTTAGGACACCCAGGGGCTGAGTTCCAGGGCTACATTATGTGTGAGACTCTTCTGCTGACCCAAAGGGCTTCTGATCCATCTGTGTTGTTAAGCAGGGCAACTCCTTCATTGGCTTTGAACAAAGGAGGCCAAGTGCTTGACCCAAGGTCGCCCAGCTGAAGTGGAAGAGCTGGGATGGGCTCCTGTAACCCATAGCTTTAGCTTTTTATGTGAAGAGGACTTTTTCCCTCCCCTAGGAAGCAGCCCTGGGGTCTCTGATGGTCAAGTCCACACAACCAGAGAGAGTGACTTTCCAACACTCCTTTTGGCTGTGTCTACTGTGTTTAAAATACAGTCCCCCACCTGGCCATGGGCTCTTCCCCCATAGAGGTACCCAAACATGACACAGCACTCCTGGGACAAGGGCAGGCAGCTGAGGACAGTGCCCAGATAAGCTCAAGTGTGTTTCAGGAGGCTGGAAGGTGGCACTGAGCATTTAGGTAGGGGAGCAGGCTGTGGCCTGCTCCTGCCCAGCCTGGTTTTTGCAGGGATTAATACTCTCCAGTCTCAATTGTAGCCACCAGCTCCTAACCACAGCTCTGGGCCCTGAGCTGCTCTCCTGCCTGTCAGGAAGTGCTGCAAGGCTGCCTGCCCAGGGACCTGTTGAGGGATGACCCCTGCCTGCACAGTCCCTGTAGAATTCCAGAGTCAGGAGCAAGGAGAGGCTGGGGTCACTTTCCTGATTTCTGGGCTGGCTGGGCCCTGCTGCTGTGTAGCTACAGGAGCCTCAATTTTTATAGACAAAGGTCCAAGATAGAGGCAGCACTGTCCCCACCCCAGGAAGTCTCCCTTACCCCACTACACTGAAATCTCCAATGCCAGCAAGAGACATCCAGGAGGATTCCATGAAGAGGCCTGCCCCTGCTCCAAACCTCCCCACTCAGTTGTCTCATTTCAGAGCTTTCTGCTCCTGATCTCTTGCCTGCTGCACAGCTTTGCAGACACTGTTCCTTCTGTTTGAAATGTACTTCCTCCTCTCAGTCTGGATAACCCTCCTTCACTCTGAGCTCTTGGTGGGAACATAACCTGAGGAAGTCTTCCTAGATGCCAATGCCCAGGTCAGGCTCTGTAGCATGTGTGCCCCGATCAGTGTTTCCACCCACAGGTGAGGCACTCCTTGTTGAATCTCTCTCTAGCAGGGGGCACACACCTGAGTCTAGTTTCAGGGCCCCTCACAGAACCCAGCAGGTAGTAGTAGGTGCTCAGCAAGTTTGAGCTCCTGCTGTCAGTATGGCAGGGCTGGCCAACTTAGCATTGGGAATCCCTCCTAACTCTTCAGGCTGAGTCTTGGATGAGGAGGCTGGAGCTGGGTCATAGGATGTGGGGAATCCCAACAGCAGCCAGCAAGCCTAGAGCCCATCCTCCCTTCCTGTGCCATGTGTCACTCACCTATTCCTGACACGGTGCCCCAGGCCACCGCCATAGCTAAGTACGCCATCTTGGGCCCAACGCCTGGCAGTGCCACCAGCTCTGCCAGAGAGGCTGGGATGTCCCCGTTGTAGCGCTGTTGCAGGATGGCACTCGTCTGCTTGATGAACTTTACCTTGCTCTGAAAGATGGTAAGGGGTCAGCCCTGGGGAGGGGAAGTGTAGCCTGACCTGGAAGGACAAGGCCTGGTAGAGACATAAAGGGGCCCAGAGCTGCCTGTCATCAGCTTACCCTATTCCCCAGTAGACAGGAAGGAGCCAAGGGCAGCAGGGAGACCCAAGGGAGGCCCTTGACAGGGACTAAGGGCAGGGCTAGACCCCTGCCTTCCACCCGCATGGACCAATGACATGTCTGTGGGGCCCAGCTTATATCCCTCTGCCCCAGCATTCCCCTACCACAAGGTTGGGCCAGACCAAACAGGCCAGCTATTCCCAAGAGCTGGGCTCCTCAGCACCTGGGCCTTCAGCAAGGAAGGCTGGAGCCCTGGATTCTACCAGCTGCTGAGCCAGCCAGGCTGTTCCCATCCTGTGCCTGAATGAAGAGGGATATTTAAAGCCTGTCTGACTACAGCCCACACCACTGCTAAGTAGAAGCAGCCCCACCCACTGAGCTACTTTTAACAGATCTGTCCACCCACCACTCAGTATTCTGGGGGAGCAGCTTGTGTGGGGTGACACTCTCCAAGGAGGCTTGGAGTAAACAAAGAGGAAGACAAGGAAAGGAAGGGCAGGCTGCTGGGCGGGGAGGTGGAGGAAGGAAGGGGTACAAACAGGAAAGGCCAAGGAGTTCCAGGGACAGGGCACCAGCCACAAAGCCTGCTACCACCCTACCCTACTGGCTGTTCTGTGGCAGGAGGAGCTTGTGGTCAGAAATGCTTTCTCCTTGCCTTCTGTGTCTCTGCCAGGCTAGTGCCACCCCAGCCCTGTTGCCAAAGGCCAGGCTCACCCTCCAAAATCCCACAGGGTAGATGAGCTCGCCCAGCGTCTTGTCATCTGTCTGCAGGATGCTGTCTACCGTCAGGCCCCGGGCCCGAAGTCGTTGCATGGCGCCTGCTGTCACCTGGTCTTTGGTCTGGCTGGAAAGCATCAGGGACAGCAGCACCTGATACCTCTGTACCTGCTTGCACAATGACAAGAACCAGGGTACAGTGGGTTTTGGGAGCTCACTCTGGGCCAAGCCCCAGGCAAGCCCTCCATCCAGTTTCCTTTTGTCTCCCTGGATTTTCTACTTACCAAGGCTAACAGGGTGTGTGTGGCGGGGGCTTGCCTTGTGCTGCCTGCAGGGGAGCATGCCAGCTAAGAGCTGCCAGGTTTCAGACTGTCCCATGCCAGAAGCCTGAGAGGCAGCAAGTGTCTTCCTTGCTGGGGGAGGGGTGTCACCAGGGCAGGTGGGGCCCCTGCCTACCTTTGGGGGGACACTGGGGTCATAGCAGTGCTCAACCCCCAGTTGGTCCACGGGTGCATCCTTCCTGCTCCTCATGGTGCGGATATTGGCTAGCTGCTGCTTCCAGTCCTGTGGCTCCCAGGCGGTCACAAGAGGGTCAGTCCCCTTACTTTTCTCAGCATCTGAGTCCTCATAGGCCACATGTAGTCTCTGTGCCTTCCGCTGTCGCTTGATAGGCCTGTGATTTTTTCTTCCTTCTGTAAAAAAGCACCACTCAGCCAGGTGTGGTGGCGAATGCCTGTATCCCAGCACTTGGGAGGCTGAGGCAAGAGGATTACCATGAGCTCGAGGCCAGCCTGGGCTACATAGTGAGACCTCGTCTCCAAAAAAAAAAAAAGCAAAGCACCACTTAGTCCTTTAAGTGGGGGTCACAGAAGAGGGGTGGGCACAGGTACTGCCTACCACCTCTCTCACTCATTCAGGCAAAGACTGTCCATCAGCTACCCCAGTGGGGGTGCTCTGCTCCCTGCAAGGCAGAGGATGTAACTCTGAAAAAGTGCAGTTAGCATACCAGGATTCCAGTAACAGCCTCTACCATTATGCCCCAATACATCCTCTCGGTTGCATCTAACTTTTTAACACTCAGATCAGACTGTGTCACTCCCCTTTCAGAACTCCTTGGCTTCCTTTTGCATTCAAGACGACTGCAGATTTTCTCTGGCCATGAAAGCACCTGCTTCATTGGGAGGCACCAGAACTTGCCAGCTTCCCACTGCACGACCTTTCCCCTGCCACGCCTGCCCTTGTCTGGACTTCCCTGTGCCCTGGGTGCCTATGGAATCCTGCTCTGGCCAAATCTGTAGAAGTCCTAGCACGGGAATATAGGGACCCTGTTAGTCTCACTGAGTCCTGCTTCTTGGCGCACAGTAGGTCGGTCCCTAAGGGTTACAGGACAAGTACAATGAATACCATGCCCTTTCCTGTTTTCTCTCGGCACCACCCTCCAGCTGGGGGAGACTTCTGGCTGGGTGTTTCTTGGCAGTCAGTCTGGCCAAGAAGGAAGCAGCTCTGAACACAGAACTGCTGTGCCCCACAGCCAGCCTGGCACAAGTGGGCCGCCCCGGGGCAGGCTGGTGGGACCGGAACTTTGGGCTACATGCGGCCAGCAGCATCCAAGACGGTGCCAGGGTGGCGCCGCAGGGCCCGCACGTAGGGCCAGAGGGCTCATTGGCGCTTGCGGACTTTGCCGCGTCCTGGGTCCCAGTCCCGCCTTCAGCCTTCCGTCCCCTTCCCTCGCTTCTCCTTCTCCTTCCAAGGCTTGGCCGGTCACGGCGCTACCTGAAGCCACCTCTCCGTTCCCGGGTGGCACTGGCTCTTCCCCATTTCCTAACGACCCAAACCCGGTTGCGCGGCTCTGGCTGCGAGTCACCATCCTCGCCGCCGCTGCCGCCGCCGCCTTCATGCCTGACGCTGCCGACTACACGTTCCAGCCTCCCAGGCGGCCCGTCACGTGTTCAGTACGTGTGCAGAACTACGGCTCCCGACAAGCCCAGCGTGGCCCTCCGCACTGGCCCACCCCCGGAAGTGAGGGTGGTGCTTCCTGCGGCGGCTTCGCGGGGGTCCCGGGAGTGAGCCCTTCTCAGCGGCGGGGGGCCGCACGGGGTGAGTGGGCCTCGGCGACACTGCTTCTTGTGCAGGCTGAGACCACCGTGTGACCCAGCGGTGACCGGGTGGCGGGGAGGCGGGCTCCGTACGCTCAGATTTCAGCCACGCCCACCGCAGCTTGGTCTCTACTAAGGCCTACCTTTTATAAGTCATGGCGAGTGTGAGCGGGACTCTGCTGCAGGTGTTCCCGCGACAGTCCTCATTCACCCAGGGAGAAGGTGGCAGAAGTGACCCCCTGGACCCACGGGGCAGGGGCAGGGGCGGCGGCGGCGGCCGTGCTTGAGCAGGCAGCAAGTTAGGCTAGGCCCGCATCTGCCGTACTTTTTGTGGCCGGGTAGCCAGGCTGTGGTTGAGTGGTCCCCACCGGATGTGGGGGGATTGGTTATAATCCCCAGAGACTAGGGTCGGTTTGGTTGGAGGTCAACGGTGGCGCATGCGGGGGGAGCTGTACCTCAGGTGTTTCCAATGCCTCTTCTACACAGAGGAGCCCTCTCCTGGGCCCCTCCCCACCATGGCCAAGCCGGCAAACAAAGATTCGGGCTTGAAGGAGAAGTTCAAGACTTTTTTGGGACTTCGAACAACAAGGCCAAATCCTAGGTCTGCAGAAGGCAATCAGACCGAGTTTATCATCACAGCGGAAATCCTGAGAGTGAGTGAGCTACCTCTGCCTTTGTTAGCCTAGTGAGGAGGGCAAGGAAGACTGGTCTGTCACAGGGTTCTGTGGGGGATGGGTTGCTGATAGCTGCACAAGGCTGTTGTCCCCAGTATCATGGAGGCATACGTACATGTGGTGACCTGCTCTGGCATACTTTAGAATTTAAGAGTTAATGCAAAAAAAAAAAAAAAAAAATCCATTTTGCCAGGTGTGGCCAGAACACCTTCTTTTTCACAGGTGGTTAGGGGATATGGCCAGGTGTTAACTGGTAATATGTGAGTCTCTGGGAAAAGTGGATCCTTATTTTATTTTTTTTGGTTGTGGTAGCCCAGATCCTTGCACATACTAAGCATGTACTGTCAGTGAGCCACACCCCCAGCCCATCTTTTTTTTTTGGATGGTAACAGGAATTTGAACCTAGGGGCTCATTTATGCTAAGCAAGCACTATACCACTGAGCTACAACCCAGCCCTTTTTAAAAATTTTAATTTTGAAACCAGGTCTTGGTCTTGCCCAGGCTGGCCTTGAAATTGAGATTCTTCTGCCTAAGCATCCCAAGTAGCTGGGACTTTAGGTTTGTGCTACCGAACCTGACATGTCTTTATTTTTTATGTGTTTGAATTCCCCTGCTAACACATACCTTGACACTGTATTTTACCCATAAATAAATGTTAATTTTTTTTTTAATCTTTTTGAGACAGGGTCTTGTTGTGCAGTTCAGACTGGCCTTAAGCTCACTTGTAGCCCAGGCTGGTCTCGAACTCACAACAGTCCTCCTGCCTCAGCCACCTGAGTGCTGGGGTTACAGGCATGCGCCACCACGCCCGGCTAATAAATGTTAAATTTTTGTACTTGTAAAACTTTCAGGGTTTTTTGGGTTTTTTTTTGAGATAAGGTCTCGCTATGTGGTGCAGACTGGCCTTGAACTGACCTCAAACTGACCTCAAACTAGCCCAGACGGACCTCAAACTCATGGTGATCCTTCTGCCTCAGCCTCCCAAGTGCTGGGATTACAGGCATGCACCACCACACCGGGCTAAAATTTCCAATTTAGAAACACCCAAAATGTTCATCACCTGATGATGGCTACAGTCATATAATGGGATATGGATTCAGCAGTAGAAACAGTGAACTGCTGACACATGGTACAACAGGAATGAAGATTAAAAATGTGCAAAGTGAAAGATGTTAGTCATAGAGGTCCTTGTAATACACGAGTCCATTTATATGAAGTGTCTGAAATAGGAAAATCCAGAGAGACGGAAAGCAAATCATGATTGCTAGGGCTGAATAGAGGAAGGAGTTGATTTGTGATTTCCTTTTGGAGTGATGAAAATACTCTGGAATTGGAGATGTTGTAAGCATCATGAATATATTAAACTCTGAATTGCATAGTTTAAAATTGCTGCAGTGGTGTATTTTACATTATGTGAGTTTTATCTCAATAAAACTTTGCAGGTATGAAAAAAAAAAAACCATTGCCCATTGTCAGTCCGCTGAGGTCCAGTAGGAGCTCTTTGCCAAATCCTCATTCAGAGAGATCTGTTACAGAGATCTAGTCTGGAAAGTGCAGAGCAGAGCAGTTTGTAGGATGATTTGTGATTCGAATTAGGGAGACCTGTCATTTGTGTACTGGCCCCTTTCTCTTCTTTTTGCTTTTTAGGAACTGAGTGTTGAATGTGGCCTCAACAATCGCATCCGGGTGATAGGGCAGATCTGTGAAGTTGCAAAAACTAAGAAATTTGAAGAGGTAGGTTTGTCTGAGAGAGTCCACTTAAATTCTCTCTCTTTGAGTTTAGAGAGAGAAAAATACAAGCCTTGAGTTTTCTGTTTGTAGGAGCATATCTTCTCATTGCATGTTTGGGCTGGGGTGATGATGGGATGCCAAGAGAGGGTGTAGTTTCACAGAGTCTGCTTCACAGCACCATGGTTTTGGGCCTGCTTGGGAAATGTGACTAGTTGGTGGCATCAGGAACCCTCACAGAACAGACACAGCATGTGTATTTTTGACAATCATTTTCAGTCTCATGCTGTCTTGTGGGTAGAGTGGCTGGTTTTCTAGGGGTCAGGGTTAGTGTAGAGCACTTTAGAGCCCCTCCTGACTTTGCCTAGCATTTGTGTGTGAGAGTCAGGAGGTGACTCACTTCTGCTAAGGGAAGTAGCTACTATACCTTCAGCAATTCACCAGAAATATGCATGTTACACTTTACCAAGAAGCAAAGTAAAAAATAGGCTCCACATTGAGAACCTTGCCTTTGTAGGTATGGAACGTAATGCCCATAGATAAGCAGACCTATAAGAGCTGGGGTGGTCCACAGGCTCAATGTCTGTGTTGTTTCTCAGGTTGTATCAGTAGGAATCTTGTGAATGCAACACAGGAGGTGAGGATTCCAGCAAATCTAACATCTAAGAGACAGTAACCTTTATAGTCCTCCCGCTAAAAGGAGGAGGCCTAGGAAACTAAGTGGCATGTGAACCCTGGTGAAGGGAGAGAAAGGGGATACAAGAGCTAGCTTAAGCACTTGAGTCTGGGTGGCTCTGGGCAGCAGCAATCAGTTCCCCACAGCTGTGGGAGTTGTGAGAGAAGCCGACTTCAGAAGACTGTGCAGAGTTTGTCCTTAGCATCTTCGGGGGTGATAGGGGAGCAGTGTACTACTGAATGGACACCTGGTAAGTTCATACAGAGGAAAGCCATGAGCCAGGGTTTCTGGGAAAGGTGAAGGCCGAGACCCCTCCTGCACATCTGATTCAGACACTTCCCATGCCTTTCTTCTAGAGTCTGAGCAGCTTTACAGCAGACTCTTTCCCAGCCTTAGGAAAGCCAAGACTGCTCCTTTGGCTTGCCTGTTGTCCTGTTTCCCTAGCCTTTGGCTGGGGCTGGTTAAAGGGACCTGCTGAGGTTTAAAGTGGTTCTGAGACCTGTGGTCATTGCAGGCTGCTGAGGAACTGGTTCTAAGTCAAAAGACCCTATTGTTCTGCTCTGTCCATTGCTTTATCATGTTCTTGCATCTAGGGGCCAGGGTTCTTTTTTTTTTCTCCCCCCCCCCCGGTACCAGGAATCGAACTCACCACCTTGCGCTTGCCAGGCAGGCGCTGTGCCGCTGAGCTAAATCCCCAGCCCTTGGGGCCAGGGTTCTTGAAGACCACACCCTTATCATTGTCCCCTTTGTGTTGGTGGCAGCATGCAGTGGAAGCACTCTGGAAGGCTGTTGAGGACCTATTGCAGCCAGAGCGCCCACCAGAGGCCCGACATGCAGTGCTGGCCCTGCTGAAGGCTATTGTGCAGGGGCAGGTAAGGGGAGGAGCCTGGTGAACTTTGGCTGATGGCAGGTTACCAGCCTTCTGGACTCTGGTTTTCGGTGGGGTGCCATGTGTGGGATCTGGTGGTTAACAGGGGCTCCAGGCCCCCTGTGTGGGCATTGTGGTACCATTATTCCTATCTTTGTGACCCTGGCTAGTTACTGGAACTCCTGAGCCTCTCTACCTCTTTGCTTTATTTATTTATTTTTGGTATCAGGAATCAAACTCAGGACCTTGTGCTTGCCAGGCGGGTGCTGTGTCACTGAGCTATATCCCCGGCCTACCTCCTCACTTTAGGTGGGGGTGGTGGCTGAACCTTTCTCCTCTGGTATATTTGGGAATGGAAGGATGCAGTTCATGAGAACATGGGCAACAGTGCCTGGTATGGCCATTGTTACCTTGCTACTGCTGCCTTGTCCCCCAGCTGGAGGATTCCCCCTGTTCACCATGCCCCAACTGGGTGTTCAAACCTTTGAACACCCAAGGCCCATCTTGCTATTTCTGCCTGGAAGACTTCTCTACCAGTGGTCAATTTCTTCCTTCAGGGCCCGGCTGCTTGGAGTGGCCTGTCTACTTACGCTGTCCCTCACCTGGTGCCGTTGGCCTTTGTCGCCATGATGTGTATGCATTGATCTACCCTGGGCTGTGAGCTGAGCAAGGCAAGAGCTGCATTGTTCGTGCTCTATGCCCTGCCATACCCAGAGCCCAGTGCAGTAGGTGGTCCACACATACAAGTCAGCTGCTAGCCAGTGACTCAGGTCCTCTACTCACAGGCTTTGCCAACCCATTCTTTGCAAAGTGTCCCTGAGGAAAGGATAGCAGACCATACCTGGTGTCTCAGTCCCTGTTGCACTTTCTGGCCTCTGGAAAGGCAGCTGTGTGGGAGAGCTTAGCAGGACCCTACTAACCTAGTATTTCTGTCTTTAGGGTGATCGGTTGGGTATTCTCAGAGCCCTCTTCTTTAAGGTCATCAAAGATTACCCTTCCAATGAAGACCTCCACGAAAGACTGGAAGTTTTCAAGGCCCTCACAGACAATGGGAGACATATCACCTACTTGGAAGAGGAACTAGGTGGGTGCCACACTGGGTATGCGGTTTCTCTGACCTTGGATTGAATTTAACCTGGGATGGGGCTGGGTGTGGTGGTGCACACCTGTAATCCCCGCACTTGGGAGGCTGAGGCAGGAGGATTGTTGTGAGTTTGAGACCAGCCTGGGCTACAAAGTGAGCTCTAGGCCAGCCTAAACTACACAGTGAGATCCTGTCTCAAAAAGACAAAAAAAAAAAAACAGCAAAAAACGCCTGGGATGGGGAAGGACCTGGGAGTGTCTATAGGGGGCACAATGCCATGCAGCTCCACTCACCAGGATCTTCAAGGAGTTCTTTCAGGATGCAGCTCTTGGACTTTACTCCAGACCTGCTGGCTCAGAGTGTCTAGGAAATAGACCTTGAAGGTGTCTTTGAAGTGGGTGGGTGGTAGCTTTTCTGTTGTTGGGAGAGGATATTGTTAACCCATGTCGCCCAGAGTGTCCTGTCTGAGCCCAGTCTGAGTTCTCACCACTGTTGGTTGACCTCCTGTACCTTGACAGTGAGACATTTTGGTCAGACTCCAGACTTCATGTCCCTGTTGTGGGAAGAGGAAGGAGGAAGAAGTAAATCTGAGTGGGATTTTGCTGCTGTGAGGTCCAGATCTGTCCCAGCAGGGGTGCTGACAGCTGCTGTCAGGTTTCTGTCTGAGGCTGGCTGCCGTGCATGTTATATGTCTCCTTCCAGAAACTCTTGGGGTAATGCGGATACCCAGGAACCTGTTTCCTGAACATGGCTTTCCTGAACGTCCACCTCGTAATGTGTGTATCGCTTGCAAAGGGAGTCCAGCCTGAGTATGAACTGCACAGTCCTACTGCCACCCAGCTCTGACCCTCAGGCAGTTTGGGAATGTCCAGGCATGGTCCCTGTGTAGGCTCCTGCTGAGTCTTCTCGGGTACCATGAGTGGCCTGCCTGTGACTGCAAGGGGACTGATAATATGCTTCTCAGCAGTAGTGGGATTCAGACTCTGCTGAGGAGGAGGTGAGGAGAAGGTATAGTCTTGGCTGCTCAGCAAACTACTGTCCTCTTCTCCCACAGCGGACTTTGTCTTACAGTGGATGGATGTCGGCTTGTCCTCAGAATTCCTGCTGGTGCTTGTGAACTTGGTCAAGTTCAATAGCTGTTACCTTGATGAACACATCGCATCAATGGTTCAGTAAGAAAAGAGTCTGGAGGGTGTAGCTCAGCACTTGGTTGGCAGGCACAAGGCCCTGGATTTAATCACCAGTACTGGAAAAAAAAAAAACAAACAGAAAAGATCTTAAATAGTAATATTCCAATATAGTTCTACTGCTTTAGCTCTTAAGTTCAGCTCTGTGGGGTGAGTAAAGTTGATAAAGCCACCAAATAAATAGAGGAGTTGGATGTAGACCTGTCTTATACTTTAGTTGTTGTCTTTTTGTCATTATTTTCTTAAACATCTTTCATTGTCTATGAGGGCAGGCGCTGGCACAGAATGGGGACCCTGAGAAAGAACATGCTACTCCTGTAACTGGCATCACAGAGTGACTAAAACATGAAGTGTAGTTGCTCAGCCTTCTGAGAAACACACTCTGAACTGACTTTGGTTCTTCCTCCCCAGCATGATCTGTCTGCTGTGCATCCGGACCATGTCTTCTGTGGACATAGAGGTCAGTGACACCCCTCCTCAGGGAAGGTTGCACCTTTGTTTCTGGGAGACTAGGATTCTGGGGTCAGTCCCTATATGCCACTCTCTGGCTTTGTGGTCCCAGGCAGCTGCTTGGCCTCTCTGAGCTGCAGAAGTCTGCTGAGTAGGATAGTTAGGTGGGCTCCATCATGGAATTCTGCCTTAGAATGGGGCAACATAGTGTTGATGACCTATTGGGATGGGGCACAGGAACACCTCCCAAGTGTATGCTGTCTTGCTCTGTGGTTCTTTTTTTTTTTTTTTGGTGCTCTGTGATTCTGAGGCTACTTGGGCAGTGGGAAGGAGGATGGGAGTGTGGGACACCAGTGTGATCTTTCCTTCCCTCCTGCAGGTCTCCCTGCAGGTGCTAGATGCTGTGGTTTGCTACAACTGCCTGCCAGCTGAGAGCCTCCCTCTGTTCATTGTCACCCTGTGTCGCACCATCAATGTCAAGGAACTCTGCGAACCTTGTTGGAAGGTTGGGAGTCCTTTCTTGGGACAGCATCCTTCTTCGTTTATTTTGATCTCACTATGCAGTTCAAGCTAGCCTTGAACTTACTATGTAGACCAGGCTGGCCGTGAACTTGCAGCAGTCTTTTAGCCTCAGCCATCTGAGTGCTGGGATTACAGGTGTGCACCGCCACACCTGGTTTGGGAAAGCACCCTGATCTCAGCACATCACAGGAAAAGGGCCATCTTCAGTTAGCATATGATTTTTTGAGTCACCAGGCAGTGGCCTGTCAAGGGCAGTCCAGTGGCCTTTCCCAAGCAGTTGACCTGAGACCAGGGTTTGGGTGGCATTTGAGAGCCCTGCAACCTCTGGTTTGGGAGGATGTCGTGCTGAGCTGGTTGTGCCACAGGGCTGCAGTGGCAATGTGAGGCAGAGTGAGGGCTAGGATGCCCTTGATAAGGTTACAAGTTGTATCTGCCAGTCCGTATGATGTGTGTTCTGTCTCCCAGCTGATGCGTAACCTCTTGGGCACCCACCTGGGCCACAGTGCCATCTATAACATGTGCCGAATCATGGAGGACAGGTGAGTGTGGGCAGCTGAGGTGACAGCTGAGGGTGAGTGGGCTGAGATCCTCCCTGTGGATCAAGGTCCCCAGTGGCACAGCCCTGTGGATCTGTCATTCTTTCCCTCTTGCTACTCCCTTTCCCACTGATGGCCTTTGCATACACTATTTACTCCTGCTAGAATGTTCTTCCCACTTGTGCTGAGTCCTGATTTTCCCAGTTTTTAGTGTAGTCAGTCAGCTCCCTGGCTTCCCTGAGGAGCTTTTGCTCTTGGGCCCATGGCTTTCCTTGTTGATTTTAGGTGGAAGTTTTATACTATGTGACTTTTTTGACTAGCTTCTGTTCCCACTAGACTTCTCACTTAGTCTTGTGTCCCTGAATCTTGAATGACTCTTGGTACATGGTGCGGTCAAAGAGTGCTTAACTGTTGAATAGATCATGGAAGAATTGGTTGTGGCTGGCCTGTTTTCTGCCAGCTTCCATTACCCTTTCTCCAGCTGTGCTTCTGCCCTAAAAGTACAGGATTACTGTGTGTGCCAAGACCCTCACTGGACTCAGGCCCTACTCACATAGTCTTTCTGGGGATTGCTTTCAGAGCCTACATGGAAGATGCCCCACTGCTGAGAGGAGCTGTGTTCTTTGTAGGCATGGCTCTTTGGGGAGCCCACCGACTCTATTCTCTCAAGAACTCCCCAACATCTGTATTGCCGTCTTTTTATGAGGTAATGGGGTTTTTTCTTTCTTTCTTTTTCTCTTTCTTTTTTTCTCTCTCTCCCTCTCTCTTTCTTTCTTTTGAATTTCAGTAATTTTATTAAAAGGTATATCCTTAATGCCAAACATACTGGCAGTTGGTTAGATTACCTCTGCAAACTCAAAATTAATACTGATGTTTTCAAAATACTGAAGTATACTAACCTTTTGGTGAAGCCAAAGTTATCGACAAAGCATGGTTTACACAAAGTTAAAGGTAAAATATACTGTGGTTCTTTGGTTTATTTTTCAATGCATATTTATCTGTAACATGATGTCAAAATTGGTTGCATACATTCTGGATAGACTCAGTCTTCAGGCTTCATTGTGTTACTGTTTATAACACTAACTAACTAACTAAATGTATATATATCCTTATGTTCATTGGCTGTCATGGAGACTTCCAAACACTATCTCAGCGATTTCATAATTATGGAGGTGCCTATTTACTTAAGACATAGTATAGAAATTTGTGAAAGTATACTTTTTTTTTTTTTTTTTTTTTGGTTTTTCTTCGGTACCAGGAGCCGAACTCACGACCTTGCGCTTGCCAGATAGGCGCTTTTGCCGCTGAGCTAAATCCCCAGCCCCTGTGAAAGTATACTTTATACCTGTTTAAAAACACTCTAAGGGGCTGGGAATTTAGCTCAGCAGCATAGCACCAGCCTGGCAAGCGCGAGGTAGTGAGTTTGATTCTTGGTACTGGAAAACGAAACAAGACAAAACAAAACTCTAGAAGCAGTGGCAGTTTTACAGAACCAGTCCCTAGTAAAACCTTTTGGAGTGCTTTATCTAACCAAAATTTAGAGTAAAGCAAGTTTTTAGAGTGATAATTGATAATTTAGAGTGATAATTGAGTTACTATGTAATGGAACATATTTTGTTATGGAATGAGACAGAAGAAGTAGATTCTGTGGAGAAGTTTTCATCATTGATACAAACATAATCTGTTTTTTAATTAATTAATTAATTTTTGGTACCAGGAATCGAACTGAAGACCTTGCGCTTGCTAGGCAGGCACTTGTGCCACTGGGCTATCTCCCTGGCCCAACCTGTTTTTTGTGTGTCAGAGTTTTTTTTTTTTTCCAATCTGTTTTTTAAGAAGAAATATTAAAGACAGCTCAATAAATATGCCAGATTTACTAGGTCTATATTTTAGCTTAATATAAAATATCTTTATTTTATTATTACTATTTTTGTTGTTTGTTTTTTTATTTTTATTTTTATTTTTTGTTTGTTTTGGTTTTTCTCTGGTACCGGGAACCAAACTCACGACCTTGCGCTTGCCAGGCAGGCGCTTTTGCTGCTGAGCTAAATCCCCAGCTGTTGTTTGGTTTTTTGAGAGAGGGTTTCACTATGCAGTTTGTAGGCCAGGCTGCCCTCAAACTTACAGTAAAAAAAAAAACAAAAAAAAAAACCTTACAGCAATGCTCCCTGCCCCAGCCTTTTACTATCAGCTCTAAGGGGCATGCAGGGGCTTTCTATATGTGAGCTAGGAAGCTAACCCTGTATTCCCTTTGCTCCACGTTGTAGGCCATGACTTGTCCCAATGAGGTGGTGTCCTATGAGATCGTGCTGTCCATAACCAGACTTATCAAGAAGTACAGGAAGGAGCTCCAGGCAGTGACATGGGACATTCTGCTGAATATCATGGAACGGCTGCTTCAGCAGCTCCAGGTAAGGAGGGAAGGCCATAGGCCAAGTATATTGAGACCCCAGACAGGTGGCCTGTTCCTGGAAGATGGCAGCCTAAGGCCCTATCTCTGGGGTCTCAGATCCTGCTGTGGCTGTGTTCACTTGTGGTTCTCCGAGGTGCCACCTATATTCCAGTGAATACAGATCTCATTTTTTCCAGTCCTTCTCCATTGTTTGGGCCCTAGACAGGTGTATGCAGTAGATGAGCAGAACTGGGCCAGTGTTGCTCAAGGCCAAAAGAGGAACAGAGCAGGTCACCTCCATGGGCTAAGTGCCCCTGAAGGCAGGTTCTAGAGCATCTGGAGTGCTGGCCATGCTTCCCTGTGACTTTCGAGCGCAGCATTAGTGAGTCTGTTAACTACAGCCCTGAGGATCCCAGAGCCCATAGGCACACACCTTTTGACATAAGGTCTGTAGCAGGAGAGGGCAACATCTAGCATGGCCAGGGGTGAATGATGTCCAGGGTCCAGGCCAGCAGAAGAAAGGACTGGGGCTCAGCAGGCCTGAGTTGAGTCCTCCTAGGGGCTGGCTACTCATCAGACTATTGCTGTTAACTGATTAGCACTTCAGCCTCAGGTGGTAGGGGTGGGGACCACACTCCTGGGGCTTCAGAAGGTGCTAGAGCTTGAGGGAAGTGTGTAAGGTTGTGAAGTTGTAGCTGTTCTCTCCTTCCTGCTCTTCCCTCTGGGCTGCGCTGTGTGGTTTTAGCCAGGATTCCCCAGGGAGGGGAGCAGACAAGAACAGTGGTTGCCCAGATTTCCTGGCAAGGTCCAGCCATGGACCTGAGGGCGTGTCCACGTGCAGCTGAGAAGTGGGAAGGAGGAGTGAGCTGCTTGAGGGGAGTGGAAGTAGTCTGATGTTCCTTGGTACTACAGGACCTGGACAGCCCAGAGCTCAGGACCATCATCCATGACCTGCTGACCACTGTGGAGGAGCTGTGTGACCAGAATGAGTTCCATGGCTCACAGGAAAGATACTTTGAGCTGGTAGAGAGCTGTGCGGACCAGAGACCTGTAAGACTTCGCACTCTCCACTCTGTGGGGCCTTCAGGTTCAGGCCAGAAGGGCTGTAGGAAAGGGACCTCTGCAAGCACTAGCTCCATACGTGAAGCCAAGTTTTCCAAGTTTGAAGTAAAGGGCCAGGCAGGCTCTTATTTTGCCAGGATTTGTGCTCCAGCAAGGAAGCCTGCCAGTTCAACAAGCAATGTGTGTGTGGGTCTGTTAAAGAGCTCAGTGCTAGCCTAACCATCAATTTCCTCCCACCTGTGTGGAGGAAGTTCTGGACTGCTCTGTGGAGACTGACTGCTTTGTGCTTGCTCCCAGGTAGCAGAGTCATTTTTCCAGGAACACTCAGCCCTCAGCCAGGCTGCTTCTGGGTTCTGACATGTATTTCTCATGCTGGGAGGCCTTCGTTCCTGTGGGCTTCCCACATAGAGTGCAAGGGGGAAGGCCTTTTTGAGCAAACTTGGTTCTCCTGGGGGAGCAGCCTGGCAGTGGGTTGACAGACCTTCTGGCTTCTTGACACTCGCTCTCTTCCTTCAACAGGAGTCCTCCCTCTTAAACTTAATATCCTACAGAGCTCAGTCCATTCATCCAGCGAAGGACGGCTGGATCCAGAACCTGCAGTTGCTAATGGAGAGGTTCTTCAGGTAGTAGAGCCTCTGTGGCCTGCCCTGGGCCCCAGCTTCAGACTCCTGATAAGAGACAGGGCTTTCCTTTCTGATCCTTGAAAGCAGCAGTTTTCATTGAGTGGCAGAGATTGGTTTTCCCATAGAACGTGGTCCTCTGATGAGACCCTTGTGCTATGGCCTCTTGGAAGGCAGAACCCTCTCTGCCCCTTGGTTGGGTCTGGATATTGATGAGTTGGGATCCATGGGGAGAACCCAGGATCAGGCCTAGCCACCCAGCTGCATAGCCATTCTTCCTTCTTCCCCACCACCCAGGAATGAGTCCCGCAGTGCTGTTCGCATCAAGGTGTTGGATGTGCTATCCTTCGTGCTGCTCATCAACAGGCAGTTCTATGAGGTCGGTGGTGCTGGATCCTCCTGGGGTTGGGGACTCCTGGGCACTGTATGCCTTCTGACTCTGCCCCAACCCGGGGCTTCCCACTCCTGGCACTGCACTGTAGAAGGCATTCAACTGCCTCAGTTCCTCCCTTGTTCATTTATTCCTTTTTTCATCCTGTGGTACCCTGGCCAGGCTTGTGCTGGGCCTGTAAACTGCAGAGTAGGGAGGAATGGGGAGAAAAACAGGCCTTTGAGTGCTCTGTCGTGGTTGTCACTCAGCTTCTTTAGAGGAGCCTCTCAAGAATTCTGGTCTGAGTTGAAAACAGTCTAATGTGGGATGCTTTGTTGTGTCTGTAATTGCTTTCATCATGTGCCTCTTGGCTGATTAACAGCTGCTGGGCTGTCCTGAACCCTGCCTGGTAATTCTGTCTCTGCCTTACCCTCCATGCTACCCTTCCCTCCTGGAAGAATATCAGTATGTGTATGTGCGTGTTCTTTTGTAGGAGATGTACTCTCAGCTCTGAGGCCTCGCTCCCTTCTCACTCTGGACTGGAGGCCTTCCACTGTTAGCCTTGCATTTTGTGGGCTCCCCCACCTGTGTGTTGCAGCCCCTCCCACCCTCCCTCCTTTAAGCAGAGCTCAGTGCCTCCTTTTCCAAAAGCCTCTTTCAGCTTCTCTGGTTCCTCATCAGAGTTAATGTCATCCTGCCTTGTTCTGTGGCACTTCTTTTTTTTTTTTTTTTGAGACAGGGTCTCACTATATAGCTCAGGCTGGCCTTGAACTTGCATTGGTCCCCCTGCCTCAGCCTCCTGAGTAGTGGGACTACAGGTGTGTGCCACCACATCCGCCTCCGTGGCACTTTTTACCTGTCTCTGTAAAAGCTTTCATACCACTCCCTCCATCGCAGTAGTTTCTGTGAGGTCAGGGTTTGCTACTGCCAATGTACATACAGCCCTCTACATAGGATTTTTTGTGTATGTGGTGTTGGAGATCAAATTCAAGGCCTCACACATGCTAAAGGAGTTACTCTCAATTGTGAAACTGAGTGACGAAAAGCATGCAGAGACATTGCCTTGGCTGCATCACATCAGCCTGCAGCTTTGGCTCTGTGGCTGTGCCAGGCTCTTATATAGCAGCCACTGATCTGAACTGAGGGGCTAGGCAGTGCCCTGGGAGAGAGAGCCCTGGAGAGTATGTGAGGCTCAAGAGGCCGTGATCAACCTTGCTCAGCTTTTCTGCAGTCTTGATTAACACCTTAGATTTTTAGTTGATTTCTTGAGGAATTCAGTGTCACTGAAATGCCTCTCTTCCCATGGGGCAAGAGACTTACCTTCTCTCTCTCTGCCCATGTAGGAGGAACTGATTAACTCAGTGGTCATCTCACAACTCTCTCATATCCCTGAAGACAGAGACCCCCAGGTCCGAAAGCTGGCCACTCAACTGCTGGTGGACCTCGCAGAAGGCTGCCATACCCACCACTTCAACAGTCTTCTAGACATCATTGAAAAAGTGAGAGCCTCATGGGACCCAGGGCTGCGGGTGGCTAAGTGCCAGAGGTACTCCTCTTGGTGGTAAAACCCTGTGGACAAGTGCATCCCCTGGACCCTTGTCCACTCTCAGCTTTGTGACTGTCTTCAGAGGTCAGGATGTCCCTCCTAGCAGAGATAAGTAATGTCCAGAGGCCAGGTTGGATTGTGTACTGCTTGCAGGACCTTAGAAATGGGTATTGTGTAGCTCCCTGAGAACTGGGCTAGATGTTGGGAAGCTCACACAGCCCAGGAGACAGGGCTGTGGCCCATATCCTCCTGACATAGCCAATACCTTTCCCTTTTAGTTTTGAAATGGACTGTGATTCCTGAGCAGTTAGTTGGTTATCTAAAGTGCACCTTTCTCTCTTTCTGAAAAGTGAAAAAGCAGGTTATTTGTGGTAGAAAGTGTTAGGTCTGAGAGTGGCTGGAGCTAGGGGCTGGGACTTACATGTTCATCTTTTAAGGTGATGGCCCGCTCCCTCTCTCTGCCCCCCGAGCTGGAAGAAAGGGATGTGACTGCCTACTCAGCTTCCCTGGAGGATGTGAAGACAGCAGTCTTGGGGCTCCTGGTCATCCTTCAGGTGGGTGGGTCTTCTGCTGGAGGCCTCTTGTGGGAGGGTGTGTTGCCCAGCTCCTGTTCACTCTCATTGGAGGCTACTCTTCCTGGATATGTCTCCCTGGAGACCTGGGCTCTACCAGGGTCACAGGGGTGTGGTGATTATGATGGGCAGCAGGGTGAGGTCCTGACTGGCTGAGAGACTTGCAGGGCACAGTGGGACCCATGCTGTCTAGTCTGGCACTGACCCTGAGTCCAGGTCAGAACCAAGTTCTGCCCTTGTGTGATACCTGCCTTGGTTGGTGCCTCATCAGCTGAGGCAGAAGAGGCAGTCTGTTCCACTTGATAGCTGTCTAAGTTTGAGAACAGCTTTCCTTCTCACATACTGTAGAACTTCATTTTACAGTGAATGACTTGGTCATTTTCAGTGTGTTTCACAGAGCTATTTTATTTTATTTTTGGAGGTGGGACAAATCTCACTACATAGTGCAGCTGGCGTTGAACTCATGGAGGCTCCTGCCTCAACCTTCCGAGTGCTGTGATTATAGGCATGTGCCACCACGTCCAGCTTGCAGTTAATTTTGGAATACCCCATTATCCCAAAAGAAACCCCACACTTACTAGCCATCATTCCCCAGCCTCTGGCAAGCACCAATCTGCCTTCTACCTCCATCCATTTGCCTGTTCTGGACATTTCATATAAATGGAATCTCAACATGTGGCCTCCTGTATCTGGCTCCTGTCAATGAGTACCATATTTTCAGGGTTCATCTGTGTTGATGGAAGTGTTGATACGTCATTCCTTTTTATGGCTGAATAATGTCCCATTGCATGGATGGTCTATATTTTCTTTGTCCATTTGCCTGATAATTGATACTTAGGTTGTTTCTCCCTTTTGACTCTTGTGAAGAATGCTGCTTTAAACATGGTTGCATAAGTGTTCGTGTGTACATGAGTTTCCACATCTGGGAGCGGAGGGTAGGTTGGTGGTTTGGAGGTTAAGTCTGTGCCTAAGGCTTGTGGAGCTGCAGCCTGTTTTGTACCAGGGCTGCACCATTTCACATCCCCCTCAACCATATGTGATGTTCTGACTTCACCACCACAGAGAAAATGTTGTCTTCTACAGCATTGTTACATCTCTTTGCTTTCTTTGCTCTTTCATTCTTCCATTCTTTCTCTTTCTTTTTTGGTCTTTTTGAGACAGGGTCTCACTATACAGTTCAGGCTGGCCTTGAGCTCACTTTGTAGCCCAGGCTGGTCTTGAACGCTCAGCAATCCTCTTACCTCAGCCTGCCGAGTGCTGGGATTACAGGTGTGTGCACCATATTCAGCCCATTCCCTTTTTTGGAATGGGTCTTGGTATGTTGCTTAGGTTGGCCTCAAACTCAGCTCCTGCTCCTATACCTGAGTACCTGGGGTACTTACTGCACCCCACCTGTTTGTATTTCTTTGACTGTGGCCATCCAAGTGGGTGTGAAGTGGTGTCTCACTGTGGTTTTGTTTCCCTGAAAGGTAATGATGTTGAGCATCTTTTTATTTTTCTGGTGCTGCAAATTGAACCCAGAGCCTTGAACATGCTAGGCAAAGGCTGTACCACTGAGCTACACCATCAGCCCAAATATCTTTTCATTTAGTTGTTGGCCAGCTGTGTATTTTCTGAAGAGAAATGTCTATTCAGGTCTGTGCCCATTTTTTAGAGGGTTGTTAGTCTTTGTATTCCTGAGATATAAGAGTTCTCTGTATGTTTTAGATAAGATGGCACACACCTGTAACTCCAGTCCTTGGGAGGCTGGGGCAGGAGAGTTTGAGGCCAGACTGAGCTACATAGTGAGACCCAGTTTCAGGAAACCAGACCAAACAAACAAAATCCAAAGTGTTCTCTGTATGTTCTGGACACAAGTCCTGTGTCAGGTGGATGATCTGCAGATGCTTCTTATCCCCACAGGTGTTTCTTGGAGCCTGATGCCCTGGTGCTCCTGAGGGTCTTTGGTACCACAGGCCCTCTTGACCCCATATCCTTTCTGTTGTCCCCACACATTCCTTTGTCATTACATGTCTCTCATGTGTCGCATCCTGTCACCACAAGTTCCTCCTCTGATCCCTCCATACACACCCACTTTTTTTTTTATTGAACCCAAGAACTCACACATGGTAGACAAGTGACCTAGCATGGAACGTACCCTCAGCCCCTTTTTATTTCGTTTTGAGAGGGTCTTGCTGAATTGCTCAGGTTGACCCCAAACTTGTGCTTCTCCTGCTTCAGCCTCCCAAGTAGTGGGGATTACAGGTGAGTATCACCATACCCAGTTCAACACATCCTGTCTTCTCACCACACATCTCTCTCTCTTTTTTTTTTTTTTTTTTTGCTTTTTCCCAATACTTGGAATTGAACTCATGACCTCGTGCTTGCCAGGCAGGTGCTGTGCCACTGAGCTAAATCTCCAGCCCCGTCACCACACATCTCCAGGCGGGCAGTGATCAGGCTCCTCCTTTGGCCACTGTACCTTGATTGCCTCACAGTGTCACTGAAGGGTTCTTATGAGTATTAATATCACATAAAGTATAATATATGAATTCATTGGCTTAAAAACTTCTAGGTCAAACTGGGTATGATGGCATATGCCTGTAATCTCAGCACTCAAGAGGCTGAGGCAGGAAGATAGTAAGTTGAAGTATAGCCTAAGCAAATTTTTGAGATCCTCTTTCAAAAAGAAAAACAATTTCTAGTTTGTAAGATGTTGGATAGTTGAACAGGTTTCTGTATTGTTGATATGTCACTAGTTTTTATTTCCTGGCGTGCAACTTTAAAATGTCATTTGATGACAACTAGACAGTCCTTGCTAGATATTATTTTTTGTTTTTTGAGACAGGGTCTCACTGTGTAGTTCAGGGTGGTCTTTGAACTCACTATGTAGTGCAGGCTGCCCTTAAATTTGTGGAGATCCTTCTGCCTCAGCTGAGTGCTGGGATTATACAAATGCACCACCACACCTGTTTAGTTAAGAGTCTTATACATCAGAGTCTGCTCCTTGCCACCCTGACCTGTGGGAAAGGAACAAGCCAACAGTGGACCCTGTGGCATGGATGAATTTGGAACCTTGTTTTGTAGAGAAAAGGTGAGATGTTCTGTTCTGTCTTGAAAATCCAGCTGTGAGGTCTGAGCTGTTTCCTCATTTAGGCAGAATATGGCGATTATTGTCTGTCTGTCTGTCTGTCTGTCTTTCTTTCTAATTGGAAGGTATAGGTCTGTCTTTCTTTCTAATTGGAAGGTATAGGTATGGCAATGGTGGCACATACCTGTAACCCCAGCACTCTGGGAAACTGAGACAGGAGGATTGAGAGTTCCAGGCTACCTGGACACTTAACAACTTAGTGAGATCTTGTCTCAAAATATAAACTGAAAAAGGGGATGTGGATGTGGCCCAGTACAAAGACCCTAGGTTCAATCCCCAGTACCACCCCTGCAAAAAAAGTCATGCAGTCTAATGTATTAATTATTGTTACTCTCCTATTATCTTGTTTTCAAATTCTGGTTTTTTTTCTTCTTTTTATAATAAAAAAAAGAAGAAAAAAAAGTTATGTGGTCTACTTAGCTTGATATAGAGTGGTACATACTCATCATCTCAGCTACTCAGAAGCCTGAAGCAAGAGTGAAGCAGGAAGATTGGAAGTTCAAGCCCAGCCTGGACAATTTAGCAAGATACTGTGTCAAAAAACAGGGTGTGGGGCTGGGGGTTTAGCTCACGGCACAGCGCCTGCCTGGCAAGCACAAGGTCGTGAGTTTTGATTCCCGGTACCGGAAAAAAACAAACAAAAAATAAATACGTAAATAAATAAATAAATAAGTAAATAAATAAATAAAATTTTTAAAAAGGGTGTGATTGAAATATATAGTGAACGTTTAAAACTTAATTACAGTAAAAGACATACTGCCACTAATCTCTCTTACAATATAATCCTCTTGCTTTGAACAGACTTACACTTAGCCCATCTTGGTACTTTTTTTTTTGGAAACAGGTTCTCACTGTGTAGTTTAGGCTGGCCTTGAACTTGGGGTGGTCTTCTTGCCTCAGCCTCCTAGGTGCTGGGATTACAGGCATAGACCACCATACTCAGCTGTTCTTGCCAATTCCTGAAGCAGTTCTGGAAGTCCTCTTTTGTGAGTATCTTTGTGAGGTATGAGAAAAACAGTGTATTCTGTTGCCGAGTACTATCCAATAGAAAGGCAGGCTCATAAAAGCTACCATGTGGCCTCAGCTACCTGATTCACTGGATCTAGGACTCACCGTGACTTTTTGCTCTTCCCCAAAGTAAAAATGACCACAAAAGGTCAATCTTTTGAATTTATTCAGGACATTGGGGCAGCCACAACAGTGCAACTAAAAACACTCACAAAACAGGACCTCCAGAACTGCTTCCGAATGTGGCAAAAACAATGGGATAGATGTGTTTAAAATGAGGAAGAGTATTTTGAGGGAGGATTGAGAGCAATGGGTGTTTTGCTGTAATAAGTTTTTTAAAAATTTAATTCTGAAAAAAATTTAATTCTGTACTTTTTGGTCATACTTCATAAAATCAAAATGGGCTGGAGGATGTAACTCAGCGATAGACTGCTTGCCTAGCACGTTCAAGGCCCCAATTTCAGTTCCCACTACTGCAGCCAAAAAATAAGGAAATAATAAAAGTCATATATCCATTTAGTAAAACACACATAACCCCAGTGAAGGGTCAGATACCCCCTTTCTGCTGAGAGCACCTGGTTGAAGCCCTGTGAGACTATTGCAAAAGTCTGCTGTTGCGATGAATTGTCAAACTCCCCTCCTTGTGTGGTCTAGTGCAGGATGATGTTTTCCTATCCTGTGCTCTGAGACAGAGAAACAGTACTAACGAGCTTCTCAGTACCTGCTGCTAACCTGTAAGACCCAAAGGCCACCAAGGCCCCTCAGGCTCTTGATATCTTCCTGCAACCCTGACCCTGGCCTGCCGCCCCAGGGTTGTTAACATGGTAGAAGGCTGCCTGGTCATGCCTGTCACCTGCCAGGGAGGGTCTAGGGCCTTTCTAGGGTGTGGCTTGCAGTGGGATATTGGCCTGGGAGTAAGCCTGCAGTGTGTGCATTCCACCAGCTGCTGCATTTTGACCTCTTTGCCTTGTAGCATTGAGAATCTGTCTTCAGCCTGCTAGGATGGGTGTTAGATGATTGCCTCTCAGTTTTTTGTTTTTTTTTTTTTTTTGTTTTTTTGGTTTTTTCTCCGGTACCGGGAACCGAACTCACGGCCTTGCGCTTGCCAGGCAGGCGCTTTGCCGCTGAGCTAAATCCCCAGCCCCTGCCTCTCAGTTTTTGTTGGAAAGGTTTTTCCTAATTTATTGATTCCCTGCTGATGAGATGGATACATGAAGAGATGCCCTTTGGAGTGGTGTTGGTAACTGATGGCTATGCACAGGAAACATGGCAGGTGTTGTCTGCTCAACCTCCAGAGAGATGTTCCTGGTTTTTCCACCCCTCCCTGGGTGAATGGCATGTTCTTTCCCTCAAGATGATAGCACCCTTTCTTCACAGACCAAGCTGTACACCTTGCCTGCCAGCCATGCCATGCGTGTGTACGAGACACTTGTCAGCCACATCCAGCTCCACTACAAGCATAGCTATTCCCTGCCCATTGCCAGCAGCATCCGGCTACAGGTATGACATCCATTCCCTGGGGCTCAGCAAACCACCTCTGTGTTGGTGGACATGATGCATACAGGCTGGAGAGGCAGGGTTGCTTGGGGAGGGACCCACCGCTGGGCTTTCCCTTTGTGGCATTTTCAGTGGCTGCAGCCTCTCAGTATCCTCTGCACTTCCTTTGCCTTCAGTCCCCATGTCTTTGTGGCTTATCACTGCGTTACATGATAGCCTGGGATGGGAGCAGAGAAAAGGAAACACCGACTTTCAGATGGCCTGTAGCTGCAGTGCTACAGCAAACTGCAGGGCAGGGAAGGCTAGGCTCTGTGGTCTCTAGTAGGATACCAGCTTGGGAATAAAAGCCTCAGGTGTCCTTGGGATACATGATCTGAGTGGGAAGGCGATGTTGCCCACCCTGGCTGGGCAAGTTTCGGGCTCAATTGGATGGCACAGTTATGTTCTTTCCAGGCCTTTGACTTCCTGCTGCTGCTGCGGGCTGATGCGCTCCACCGCCTGGGTCTACCCACCAAGGACGGGATTGTGAGATTCAGTCCCTACTGCCTGTGTGACAGCACGTATGTGAGATGGTCCCTGTCCTGAACTGCTGCTTCAGGGGTGTCAGGGTCATTGGGTTAGAGGTAGAATCAAGTGCTGTCTGCCCTGGAGGGACTGTGTAGATGGGATTCTTACTGTGGGCCAGAAGGGAGTCTTGTGTCTTTTCCCATGTCTGAAGTAGGATAGGCCTCATCTGGTGTTCTGCTTGCTTCTGCAGGGAGCCTGAGAGGGCCTCTGACAAGAAGGCTGGCGGCCCCCTTTCCCCTCCCACTGGGCCACCAGGCTCTGCATCAGGAGGCCCTGCCTTGCGGCTTGGCCACCTGCCCTACTCCCTGCTCTTCCGAGTTCTGCTGCAGTGTTTGAAGCAGGTGAGAAGGTCCTTTGCCTCTGGCCAGACAGAGTTGCAGTGGGCACTGACCTGAGAGTACTAGGTGCTTGGAATGCATCCCTCCCATGTGGGTGACCTTGAGAGAGCCCCTTGTTTCTAGGTTTGCAGCATGGCTCAGCCATGTAGCAGATTTTACCATAGGCTCACTTGAGCCTCAAGCAGGGCATGGACTGGTTATTGGGGAAGGGAGGCGGGGTATGGTGGGAGTCACTTCTGGGATACCTGCCAGGCAAACTGAAGCCAGCTTTGAAAGGTGGGGAAGGTTTCAGTTTGAAAGGTGGAGTTAGCAAAGCGTGGAAGCAAGAGGATGCTGTGGTAGGAGGCTGAGGTCAGGGAGGGATAGGGCAGCAGGTTGGGGGCCAGAGGCCGAGGCAGGTCCAGGGTCCTGAGGTACCAGGTGGCGGCATCAAAAGACCAGTGGGAAATTACCCAGGAGTCTCTAGGCCTCATATTACAGGGTTAGTAATTGAAAGGGCATCTAAGATTCTGCCTTTTGACTTGACAGTGGGCAGTGGTTCGCTCCTTGATGAGATGTCCAGGTGAAGGTGGGGTTGGAAGGCCATGAATAGGTCCTCCCTGTCACTGTGGCCTTGGGCTGCTGCTGTTGGTTCTGTCATGCAGGGGTCTTGGCCTGGGGATTATTGACTTGCTGCTTTTCCCTCTTAGCTGTCTGATTGCTCTTCTGCTGCCTCTTCTTTATTGTTGGCAGTTCAGTTGGTACTTGATAGAGGTGGGCACCGATCATAGACTCCTGGGTACAGTGGCATATGCAGGCAGCCACTGGTCCTCTGCAGGCAGATGAGGGGAGGGCCAGGCAGTAGAGTGAGGCAAGTGGAAATCCTGAGTTGGGGCAAGAGGGGAAGAAGGTGTCAGCTCCCTGTTGGACCTCCGCCCATCCTTGCCTCTGGGGGGCAGCTGCCATTCCCAGAGTAGCTGTCTTTGAGCAGCAGCTTTTACTGCAGGTGTGAGGACAGAGGCCCAGGCTCGGTAGGTCCCTGTGTGCGAAAGTGGGCATCCAGAGGCCTTGCTGCTGTCTGACCATGGACAGCTTTGCACACTGGGCTTTGGCCTGCTGTCTCCAGGGTCCAGAATACCCTGCCCACCTTAACTATCCCTTTCCCTGTAGGAGACTGACTGGAAGGTGCTGAAGCTGGTCCTCAGTAAGCTGCCAGAGTCGCTGCGCTACAAGGTCCTCATCTTCACATCTCCATGCAATGTCGACCAGCTCTCTTCGGCCCTCTGCTCTATGGTAATGCCCACCCAGCAGGTCTGCACTGACCCCGCTGCTGTCATTCATGGTGGGCCTGGCATGCTGGGAGTAGAGGGTATGGTCCAGTATCGCCTCCAAAAGACAGCAAGCGCTATGACCTGATAGACTGAGACTGTCTCCTTCAAAGCCTCTGGAACACAAACTGTGCTCCTGGGCCAGTAGATAGTAGGCCAGAAATCTCAGCTTATGGGGCATTAAAGGTTCCTATTTGAGGATGTAACTGAGCATGCCTGTCCTCTCTCTCCTCTTCCTGGCTGGGGCTTCTGTGTTGTTCATGTCATGCCTCTGCCTGTCACCTGTCAAGAGGTGGTACCCTCCCACTTTTTGAAAAGGCTGATCCTTGCCAGGAAAGAAAGCAGTAGCCTCTCATATTCTTTATTTTTCCTACGGTGCTGTGGTTGAACTTGGGGCCTTTGCACTGAGTTACATTCCAACCCTTTTATTGCTTTATTTCTTTTTTTTGTTTTGTTTTGTTTTGTTTTTCTCTGGTGCCAGGAACCGAACTCACGACCTTGCGCTTGCCAGGCAGGCGCTTTTGCCGCTGAGCTAAATCCCCAGCCCCTATTGCTTTATTTCATTTTGAGACAGGGTCCCATTAAATTGCCAAGGCTGGGCTGGAACTTGTGATCCTCCTGCTTCACCCTTGCAGAGTACTAGGATTACAGGCGTGTGCTCCCATGCCCTGCTCCTCCTGTACTCTGGACTCACATCTTCTCCTGGCCTCCCTGGAACCCTCTGGCTACCCATGGGACTTGGCCAGGGCCTTCACAGATGAATCTTGCTCATTAGCTTTCAGGCCCAAAGACCCTTGAGCGCCTCCGAGGCACCCCCGAAGGCTTCTCCAGAACCGACCTGCACTTGGCCGTGGTTCCTGTTCTGACAGTGTTAATCTCTTACCATAACTATTTGGACAAGACCAAGCAGGTATGAAGAGGGGGAACCTGGGAGCCTCATGGTGCTTGAGATTTGAAAACCTAGCCCTAAATGGAGGGCTCACTTTTTTTTTTTTTTTTTTAAACGGGGTTCTAGGCCAGGGTGAGGTGAACTGGCTTGGCTTCCCCTCACGACTACTGGACCCCTGCCTGCCAGCCAGCCCAGAACTTTGGGTATCTGTATCCCTTGGTGCCTCCAAATTCTCTCTGGGGGTCTGGACTTTAGTGCAGCTCTTCCGTGTGTCCCTCTGTCCTCCCCTGTCCAGCAGTGTCTCCCCCTTGGAGGAGCATTCCCTGACCTGTCCCTGGAGCAGTTCTGTGATGGGTAGCCAGGCTGGGTTTGAGAAGTGGATGGCTTTCTTTTCCTTCCACGCCTCCAGTTAGGTTTGGAAAGCACAGAAGGACTTTTCTCTGTGCTTTGGGGCACAGAAGAGATCTCAGCTCAGGGGCTCAACACCCCAGGAACAGTTCTTTCATAAAGCTAGTACCTTTTCAGAAACACCAGAGACCCAGCAGAGCTCAGACAACCATCAACCCAAGGGATGGAGAAAGGCCCCTCCATCCCTGTGGAGCACCCCAGAATGAGCCAAGGGAAGACAAGACCTGGGAACAACATGCTTGGCATAGTAGGGTGGCCTGGGTGTCGCTTGGGTGGGGGACTGTGGCTGACAAGTAGCGGGTGGGGCCTAAGGCTCTTGCTTCCCACAGCATGAGATGGTTTACTGCCTGGAGCAAGGCCTCATCTACCGCTGTGCCAGCCAATGTGTGGTGGCTTTGGCCATCTGCAGTGTGGACCGCCACCACCACACACACACTGCTGCTGTCACCTTCACTGTCTCATTTAGAGCCCTAGCATCTCAGTGAGGAAACAAGTCTTTTTATGTGGGTGGCTGAAGCTCAAGCACATATAACTCAGGTCTTAAGAAATCACATACCTCATCAGGGTCCTGGTAGCTAGGAGAGGGACTTAGCCTGAGGCTTGGGCTGGCCTTTCCCCTGAGCCCAGGTTCCTGACTGTAGCACTGTTAGAAATTAATATAGAGCTCTACTTCTTTCGGGCCGAGCTGAAGTAAAAGCCCTCCACCCCATTTGGATACACCCTAGCCCCTTCTTTATGGCTCGGCCTGCTTCCACTTACATTGCCCCAAAGGGTGTTGGGTTGAAGGTTGTCTGAGCTCTGCTGGGTCTCTGGTGTTTCTGAAAGGGTACTGGCTTTATGAAAGAACTGTTCCTGGGGTGCTGAGCCCCTGAGCTGAGATCTTAACTGTCATTTTGCTGCGACCTTCTCAGAGGATAGTGCCAGAGCTGCATATGGGGTCCTGCAGCATTGCTGCATCAGGTGTCCCTCCCTTTAGCCATAAGGCCAGCCTATGGGGCTCCCAGAACCAAACAGTCCAGGGGTCCAGCATATCCTACTTCTAGGGAGGGCAGTGGGGTTGGGTTAGGAAGCCCTGTGCAGTCTGCCATGGTGGCCTCGTTGGTGGTTGGCTTTGTTACTTACGTGTTCAGAGACCTTCTTAAACCTTGCCCCTCCATCCCTGTGGAGCACCCTAGAATGAGCCAAGGGGAGACAAGACCTGGGAACAACATGCTTGGCGTAGTAGGGTGGCCTGGGTGTCGCTGTGGGTGGGGGACTGTGGCAGACAGGTAGCAGGTGGGGCCTGAGGCTCTTGCTTCCCACAGCGTGAGATGGTTTACTGCCTGGAGCAAGGCCTCATCTACCGCTGTGCCAGCCAATGTGTGGTGGCCTTGGCCATCTGCAGTGTGGAGATGCCTGATATCATGATCAAGGCGCTGCCTGTCCTGGTGGTGAAGCTCACACACATCTCTGCCACGGCCAGCATGGCTGTTCCACTTCTAGAGTTTCTGTCCAGTGAGTATGTATAGGGGAGCAAGTATGCAGGGAGCCTCCGGGTGGGGTTGGGCCTGCCTTCAGTATCCTGCGCTGATTTCCCCACCCACTGCTTACTGGCTGCCTTCCCTGGGAAGCCTAGGTCTTGGCATCTCGGCTGCCTCCTCAGGGCCTGGACATCTGCAGACTTTGTATCTTCCAACCTAGACTTAGACAAGCTGCTCCTCCCCTAGTCCCTGCATCAGAAGTATCCCCCAAAAGGAGACAGCCTCAGCCCCACCCCAACCCAGCACCCTGTCTCTGCTCCTCAGGGCACACATCACACCTTGGGTCTTTCTATGTTTTTTGAGATAGGCCTTGCTGTGTAGTTCAAGGTGGCCTTAAACTCACTGTGCAGTCCATGCTGGCCTCAAACTCGAAGCAGTCTTCCTGTCTCAGCCTCCTGAGTGTTAAGATTACAGGCATGTGCCACTATACCCGGCCCATACCTTGGGTTTTGTCAGTTCTTTCTCCTTTATTCATCCATCCCCTTGTCATCCATCTCCCAGGAGTTCAGGGTCCTTCACCTGCCCCTTCATTTCTCTCACCTGGTACATGTGTGGCCAGTAGCAGATCCTTAGGTGTTGAGACCAGAAGGGAGCTGCGTTGGCACTTGGTGGGCAGGGCCAGAGAGTAGAATGATGTGGGTCAGATAGGTTCCCTGTCACATATTCTTTTATTTTGCATACTTTGTAAAGTATGAAAAGTAGCTGGGGGTGGTAGGCATGCCTGTAATACCAGCACTCCTGGTGACTGAGGTAGGAGAATCACTATGTAGTGAGTTGAGGCCAGCCTGAACTCCATAGCAAGACCCTATCTCGAAACAGAAGGCTAGGTATGTGGCTTAACTAGAAACCCTTTGGGTTCAATTCCTAATACGAAAAAAAAAGTTTACAGCTTGCAGGTTATATAACTATAGAGGGCACTGGTGGAATTTGGTCTGGGAACTGTGGTTTGCTGGCCCCTGGAGTAGAGAAACAAAGGCCAGAGTTAGGAAGGCCACATTTGGATAGCTGTGGCCTTCTCTATCTCAGGCCAGAGCAGCCTCCCTGGCCTTTATAAATAAGGTATGGGACCTGGTGACATTGCTGGTGACTGCACCCTACCTGCAGACTGGCCTGGGTTCCCCTGAAGAGTTGTCCTTGCCCTGCAGCTCTTGCCAGGCTGCCCCATCTCTACAGGAACTTTGCTGCTGAACAGTATGCCAGTGTGTTTGCTATCTCCCTGCCGTATACCAACCCCTCCAAGTAAGTACCGGTCACCCAGGCCCTGCCCCTCCTGCTGTGGCCAGTCCTCACCTCTTGGAGCAGGAAGCCACACTAACCCTTGAGCTCTAGAGTCACTGAGCACTCTGCTCTGTGCCTCTGGATCCTGGATCCTGGATCCTGGGTGCAGACAGCACTTCCCCTTTCTTCTTTTCCAGGTTCAATCAGTACATCGTGTGCCTGGCTCATCATGTCATTGCCATGTGGTTCATTAGGTGCCGCCTGCCCTTCCGAAAAGATTTTGTGCCATTTATCACTAAGGTTAGCCCAGGAGGTAGGGAGGCCTGTATCTGTTAGAGCCAGGACCTGCTTTGTCTGGCTGGAGCAGGGCATTGGGCAGGAGGGAGGGAAGTGGGGGTTGTTTGAGGCTCTGCTGAGCCCAGCCCATTGGACTCCACTTGAGGTAGGCATGAGCCTCAGGGTGGTAACCACCTTGTCCTGGGCCTGCAGTTTTTCCCAGGCCTTGTTCACAGGCCTCCTTATAGCTTGGGTCTGCTTCACTCCAGGGTCTACGCTCCAATGTCCTCCTGTCTTTTGATGACACCCCTGAGAAGGACAGCTTCAGAGCACGAAGCACCAGCCTCAATGAGAGGCCCAAAAGGTTCGGGGCCTGGTATCCCTGCTGGGGAATGCCTGGTATCAGGTGGGGTGGGATCCCAGGCTGTGACCTCTGACCAGTGTGGTGTGTATGGGCCTGGGGCTGAGGGTGTGCTGGGGCTCATCTGCCCCTGGTTTTGAGAGACATGGTAGGGCCTTCAGGAGTCACTAATGTTCCACCTGTGTCACACTGGCCTGTCTCAATTTGCCTGGGCCACAAGTACAAGTTGCTGAGTTGGGGATCAGGATGCTGGCTGTAGGTGTCCGAGATCAGGTCTGCTATACTGTAGAACCCAGGCTTGCTCACAGCCTGGCAGGGGTAGCCTGTGGCTGTACCCTCCTTGGCCGTGGGGCCTCTTGTTAGTCCAGCCTCCAGCCTCCAGACAGGGTACCCTTTTTCCTCCAGAGCTTGCTCGTTAGGGGACATGCTCTTCTTTACTACCACAGCTGCTTGTGCTAAGTCTGAAAAGAGCTGTGCTAGACCTCTGTGTTCTTGTTTGCGTATCACTGAACGGCTATCCCGCCTGTCCCCATCTCCTGCACAGCTTTCTCAGCTCTCCCTAGGTGGGATACGGCACTTTCCAGTATGACCTGCACTTAGAAACCTTGCTCAAGCCCCCCGGGGTTAGGAGTAGAAGCTTTGCCGACAGTGGGTGGAGCCTCTTCTTTGGGGCTTTTGGGCCTCAAACTCAGAGCTTGCCTCATTCTCAGTGACCCCCAGGGCCTGGCTATCAAGAAGTCAGTGCCTCTGGTCCCAGAGCAGGGGTGCAGCCATCCACCAAGTGGGTGGGGATGCCAGGTCAGCATAGCCTGGAACCTGCCGTTCGGGCGATCCACACACATTTAAGTTGCGCTAGTATCCTTTGTTTTGGTATCATGCGTGAAACCTTACTTTTTCTCAGTCGCGTTTACAAGTTGTATTTTTATGCATTTTTGTTTTCTGTCTCTTTCCTTGCTAACTGTCCTTTGGCATGGTTCTTTTGTTCATCTCACCTGTGGGATGTCTCCATCCTGACTCTGTGGCCTGGGACCTTTCCTCCTCACCCCTCCATGGCTTGTTCTCCCCTTCCCGGGAGCTGGGCTCTCTGGGGCTTGGGGCTTCCTTCCTCACCCGGTAGTTTGAGGATAGCCAGAGCCCCCAAACAAGGCCTGAATAACTCCCCACCCGTGAAAGAATTCAAGGAGAGCTCTGCAGCCGAGGCCTTCCGGTGCCGAAGCATCAGTGTGTCTGAACATGTGGTCCGCAGGTAGCGGGGCTATGTCGGGTGGGGGGCACAGACCCTGGAGCTTGGCCCCGTGAGCACCCGGGTGGTGGTGCATGGGGCTGCTTGCATGACCTCGTCACCTGCCCACATCCTCCTTGGCAGGGGCTGGAGAAGAGCCTGCCCCCTCTCGCCCAGGAAGCTTGGTGGTAAGGGGTGGAAAGGTTGCATTCTGTCCCTGAGCCTGGAGTGAGCATGGGCTGGCTATGTAGCATCCTCACCGGCTGGCTGGGGTGGGCTGCTCAAGCAAGCCGGGAGGCCAGTGGCAGCCCCCACAGGCTTATCCCTGGAAGGCAAGGGCGTCTGCACATTAGAGCAGTGCCCATGCAGGTTGGTGGAGACACGCTCGCTCAGGTTCAGCCTTGTCACTTTCTGCAGAGTGGACTTTTCTTCTTGGACATTTTTCTAGGAAAAGTCTACTTTCTGTTATAGCTTGGAAGGAGTTGGGCTTTTGTGCAGGGCTGGAGGGTGGCGTGGGGCATCGTGGGGATGCTGGCCAGGCCCCAGCCCAGCCCGTAAGTTCTCCCTGGTGCGTCCAAATCCAGGTGCCAGTTCCTGGTTGTCAGTATCCCAGCAGCTGCCTGCCTGCAGTAACCCATGCTGCCCATGCTGCCCAGGCTGCGCTACCAGAGGGCCGCCTTCTCCCCCATCTGGAAGTCCCTCCCCAGCCTTGGCAGCCCACACTCTGACCTAGCTCTTTGCTAATGCCTCACTTGGGCTCTGGCCTCCGTGTGTGAGACTCGGTCAGGAGTTTTGGGGGAGGGTGCTCAATGAGACTCCCCTCTCAGCATTTCTAGCAAAGTCCTTATCATGAGCAAAATATTGCTCAGGGGTTGTGATACTCATACCGGAATTTAACCTGCACAAGCCCTTCCCCTGTCCCTGGGGAGTATGTGGAGCAGGACAATAGCCCTAGCTCACCTGGCTGGAGCATGAGGGTAGAAAGCTACATGTGAATCCCAGCCCCTCCATGTCCTTGATGGGAGGTGGCCCTTTGGGCAGAATGCAATCTTGTTCTGTCCCCCATGATTTCCGAGTCTGCATGACTAAGCTGTTTTGCCACAGCCATGACTAACTCTCCTGTGTGCTCGGGCAGGAGGGATGCCCTATTTTGCCAGTCTCTCATATTTCTGACCAGAGGGCCTGGGTCTCTCCCATGCAGTGCCTCCCTTTGGGATGATGTGGTCCTTGCACTTTGCAGTGCTGCAGTTCCACGGACCATCATGCCCTAGTCCTGGTGGGGTCTTTCTGAGTGAGGCCTCTCCGCCGTGCATGCATTGAGCTTTGGCCTTGGTGATAGGTGGCTTGGCTTCTGCCCAGCACCCTAATCCCGGCTGTGCCTCTCCCTTCAGCAGAATACAGACATCCCTCACCAGTGCCAGCCTTGGGTCTGCAGATGAGAACTCCATGGCCCAGGCTGATGACAACTTGAAAAATCTACACCTGGAGCTCACAGAAACATGTCTGGACATGATGGCCCGATATGTTTTCTCTAATTTCACTGCGGTCCCCAAGAGGTACGAGCTGTGCTCCACAGCTGGGGTCCAGGGGTGGCAAGTACACTTGTATAGCTGTTTTACTGTGGCCACACTGCTTCTGTTGTAATGGTGGCAAACCAGCTGTGTAGGCCTCCTTCTTGCAGGTAGCTGGGCTTCAGACACTGGTCTTTAGGACCAGAGGTGCCCTGTTTTAGAACAGCCCTGCAAGCTGAACTGGGTGTTTCTGTGCTTCCAGGTCTCCTGTAGGAGAGTTCCTCCTGGCTGGTGGCAGGACCAAAACCTGGCTGGTTGGGAATAAGCTTGTCACCGTGACGACAAGTGTTGGGGCTGGGACCCGGTCATTGCTGGGCCTAGACTCAGGCGAGCTGCAGGGTACCCCAGAGTCAAGGTGACAGCTCCTTTCCTCTGTGTGTCCTGCTGGTCTGGAGACCCAGGAGGCTGTCGTTGACGTGTAGGGAACTTGTGTCCTCAGCTCTGAGCCTGGTGTGCACATAAGACAGACAAAGGAGGCACCTGCAAAGCTGGAGTCCCAGGCTGGGCAGCAGGTATCCCGTGGGGCCCGGGACCGTGTCCGCTCCATGTCTGGTGAGCCTCAGCCCTTGCTATCTCCTTGCAGGTACCCAGCACCTCTGCTGGCCTAGTGTTCAGAAGGGCCCTGTGGAGCTAAGGAGACAGGGGTCTGCTTCAGGCTGGCCCCTTCTCAGTGACCCTGGGTGATGTCCTGTATCCTGCTATCTCAGGTGGTTGGGGGTGGGTACAGCACCCCTCAGTAGTAGAGTGAGGCTCCCTGCAGCTGAGGGGCTGCTATCATATGGATGTTCACTCTGACCCCAAGGCAAGCGCACCCCAGAGCTTTCCCTGCTGTGCTCAACTGGGGCAGCTAGGTCCTCTTCTGTCCTGGGCCTGTGGAGGCTAAGACTCTTCAAGGACCAAGTTTAGGAGGCCCAGTTGCCACAGCTCTGCCTCCTCCTGGGCATCAGCCTGGTGTCTCCAGGCTGGCCAGATGCTGGGTGGAGTAGCTAGTTCTACACTGGCAGCTTCGTACTAGGCACCTAGTGGTAACAAGCTGTCGCACCTACTACTCCATAGGGGGCCATGGCCTTCGGGTTGGTGCCCTGGATGCACCAGCCCCCCACACTACAGGTGGCCCTGCCTCTCCGGGACTGCAGACCACACCAGCCACAAAGCCTGAGCAGACTTCTGCAGGTGCCCGGGCTTTAGCACCAGAGAAGACGAACCTGGCAGCCTATGTGCCTCTGCTTACCCAGGGCTGGGCAGAAATTCTGGTCCGGAGGCCCACAGGTACTCAAGGGGCAGACAGGCTGGGCTGCCCAATGCCTGTGCTCATGCTTAGGCCTCCATAAGTTACCCACAGGCCTGTGAGTGCACACAGTAGCAAGCATAGGGCATTTGGAAGTGACCTTAAAGCTGGATCTCCAGAGGTCAAGGGCAGGCCTGTGTTGGGCAGAAGACTAAGCTAGACAGACGGCCACCGAGCTTTATTGTCCCCCTGGAGGCTGGAAGCTGAGACTAGGGCCTCCCTCCTGGGCTTGCAGATGCTGCCTTCTCCCTGTGCACTCATGTAGTCATCCCTTGTAATCTCTTCTTAGAGCACACCAGTCAGATCGGACTAGGGCCCACCCATGTGACCTCATTTTACTTGATCACCTCTTTAATGATCATATTTCCACATGCAGTCACATTCTGAGGTCTTGGATATTGGGGCTTAACTTATGAATTAGGTGGAGGATATAACTCAGGTTGGTAACAGCATCTGGTTGCTGGGTATGGTGGCACATACTTACAGTCCTAACCCTTGGGAGGCTGAGACAGGAGGTTTGTAAGTTCAAGGCTAGCATGGGCAAGTTAGCAAAAAAAGGGGGGTGGGCCTGAAGGTGTGGCTTAGTGCGGAGGCCCTGGGTTCAATCCCAGTACTGTAAAACAAAAAACACATTGGGTGGGATGGCACATTCCCTGTAAAACCAGCACTCAGGAGGCTGAGGAAGGAGGATCGAGCCTGGGCTATACAGCGAGATCCTGTCTCAGAAACCAAAATTAAATTTGTAAATAATGAGCATCTTAACCAAAAGGAAGGGAGGGAGGCCTAGAGCCCAGGAGGTCCCATGGACACTGTGGGGACCAAGTGGTAGGAGGAGAAGGGAGCAGGGCACTGGAGTGCAAGGCTATAGCAGAATGCTGCTGACCTGCGGTGCGTCCCTATTACCTGGCCTGCCTGGCCTTGGATGGATACTGACCTGGGACAGCGGCGTGCGTACTGCATCTACCCTGGACACATGCTGTTGGGACAACTTCGGGGGAGGCTGTTCTGGGAGGGCTAGGGTGATGGCTCATTGCAGGTGCAGGCCTAAGGGTTCTCACTGCCCTCCCCAGGAAACACCAGCTGGCTGATGAGCCTGGAGAATCCACTCAGCCCTTTCTCCTCGGACATCAACAACATGCCCTTGCAGGAGCTGTCCAATGCCCTCATGGCTGCCGAGCGCTTTAAGGAGCATCGGGACACTGCCTTGTACAAGTCACTGTCGGTGCCAGCAGCTGGCACAGCCAAGCCCCCTCCTCTCCCACGCTCTAATACAGGTGAGCACATAGGCCTCTGTGTGTGGCTGTGGTCCGTGTGGGGCCCTGGGCTTCCTGTTTGGCGGCCTCTGACTCCATCATCCTCAAGAGTCTTTGGGGGTAAGCCAGTGCTCTGGGCCATGGCATTTGGGAGCAGGTTCTCTTGTGCTTAAGGGACCTGTCCCTTGGAGTCTGACAACTGCTGGCTGCCACCCAGATGCTGTGGGGACAGCAGCCTCATGAACAGATGGAGGCCTGTGGAGCCATTGTCGGTTCCCTCTGTGAGGGCCCAGTGCTCAGGGCTTTAGGAGGCACTGTGGCAACCATACCTCCTGCCCAGCTTGGCATGGGATGCGTGAGCCTAGCAGCGTCTGCTCTGTGCCCCCACCTGGCCAGGTGCCATCTTCCTAGGCCATACCCTGTGGCCCTTCTCCGTGGCCACAGATGGTGCTTAGAAGCTCCATGTCCACTCATGAGGATCTGGGAAGTGCTACCTCCCAAAGGTCCACACAAGCCGCTTGGAGAGCCGGGAGCCCGTGTGCCGGCCTGGCCGCCGCTGGCCCTCCCCTCTCTCCTCTCCAGGCTCGGGGCTGTGCCTGTCCTTCTGCTCGGCCTGTGTGTAGTCTCTGCTGCTGACGTGGCCGCTCACGTGGTTCCCTTGCAGTGGCCTCTTTCTCCTCCCTGTACCAGTCCAGCTGCCAAGGACAGCTGCACAGGAGCATTTCCTGGGCAGGTATTCGTGCACCCCTTTGAGGAAGCGGTGTTTGCTGCAGAGCACCACTCGGCCTCATAGGCACTGTTTTTTCTCATTATCCCTCATCTGGTCATCCCTCCATGGCCCTCATCACCCTGGGGGAACAGGCTTCTGACTCGCATGAGGACATCTGTGCAGAATGCCTTTGCTTTGTCATGGGAGCCCCTTTTGACATGTGCCCCTTTATGTTGAGCTCTACTCCTGAGCTGTGTGAGGTCTCTCAGCCCTTAAGGGCTGGAGGTGGGATGGCCCTGAGTCTTCTTGATGGCAGCAGGCAGCTGGTGGGGTTGAGCCTGGTCCTGGGGCTCTACTGACCCTGCCCTGGCTCCCAGTAATCTGATTGGCCTTGTGAGCCCATGGGTTAGACTGTGACTGTCATCACAGGCTGGCCGTGGGTCCTGCAGACCAGCACCTGGCCCGTTGCCCTGGGCTCCTGCAGTCCCTGGTGTGGGTAGGGGCCAATCATGAGGGCAGTGTGCAGATGGGGTCTGTCTGATGTGTGTACAAGGGCTGTGCCCAGCGGGGGTGGGGGTGAGGGTGGGGGCCGCAGGCTGTGCTGATCCTCCATTGCTTCTTCTCCTCTACACCCTACCCTAAGGCTGGCACAGGAAACTCAGCTTGGCGACCTCAGCCCTCTCTCGCGCGTGCCCTGCTGCAGCCTGGCTGAGCTTTGAAGGCCTCTGCTGTCAGCGTGGCCGCTCTGTTTCTGAAGGCCTCCCTCTCTACCCTGAGTCTGCTTGCAGATGGGGTCTCTCCATCAATCTCTTCCTTTGGTCCAAAGTCCTAGAGAAACAGCCTTTTTCCTTGTCTTTGAGGGCTATTCTCAGCTGCTGTGCCCCTCCCAAGCTGAGGCCCATCTAGAGTGGGGCTACTTCTTTGTCCTGCCCTTGACTGGCTGGAGGTGCAGAGGCAGTTTCTGGTGGATGCTGGGTGGGCAGAGCTGGTACAGGAGCCATGCAAGAGATACCAGCCCCTCCATGTCCCTCCCAGCCTGCTCCATGGTGACAGTGGTAGCGGAGCTGTAGGGAGGCTCTGCAGGGCCACTGTCTCCTGTGGTAGGAATAAGGCTGGTATTCTGAGGCCGCTGAGCAGTAGGGCCCAGCTCAGTACCTAGCAGCCCCGTCTGTGTCCTCCCAGACTCCGCTGTGGTTCTGGAGGAAGGAAGTCCAGGCGAGACTCACATGCCAGGGGAGCCCCCCGAGTTGGAGGATTTCGAAGCAGCGCTAGGTACAGACAGGCGCTGCCAGCGCCCTGACACTTACAGCAGGGTGAGTGCTACAGGCAGCCTTGGAGTCAGCCCTGAGCCACCAGGAGGGTGAAGGGATAGGGGTGCAATCCCTTCCCCAAGCCTCCTAAAAATGCACGGGCCTTGCCCTGTCTCATTTGAGAGATGGCCATCTGTTCTTCCATGTCCTTCCTGCTCACAGTGTCCTGGGGTGGCCCTTGTGATGTGGCTTTTCCAGGCTTTGTAATTCTTTGCTCCTCTACTCAGCATGGGCCCAGGGAAGGTGGGAACAGCTTGGCGGGGGGAAGGGCTTTCCAAGGGACCTGCTGAACACCTTCTCTGAATGGCCTTTTGCAGTCATCCTCAGCCTCCAGCCAGGAGGAAAAGTTGTCCCAAGTGGAGGAGCTAGCTGCAGGAGGCATACCCATCGAGCGGGCTGTCTCTTCCGAGGGGGGCCGGCCCTTGGTGGACCTCTCCTTCCAGCCTTCACAGCCCCTGAGCAAGTCCAGCTCCTCTCCTGAGCTACAGACCCTGCAGGACATCCTTGGAGAACCTGGGGACAAAGCTGATGTTGGCCAGTTGAGTCCCGAGGCCAAGGCCCGATCCCAGTCAGGAATACTGGATGGAGAAGGCGCCACTTGGTCAGCTGCAGGTGAAGAGAGCCGAGGTCCAGCTCCGCCTGAGGGTCCCTTGCCATCCAGCTCCCCTCGCTCTCCCAGTGGCCTCCGCCCCCGTGGCTACACCATCTCGGACTCTGCCCCATCACGCAGGGGCAAGAGAGTGGAGAGGGATGCCTTCAGAAACAGAGCTGCCACCACCAACACTGAGAAAGTCCCAGGCATCAACCCCAGGTGGGCCTTTCCCTGCTGGCTGAGCTCTTGCACACTGCCCAGAGCTGTGGCGCCTAAGCCACCCTGGGCAGTGCAGCTAGGAGTATGTCCTGTGTCCTGCCTGTGGCTTGCGGGGGCCTGAAGGAGGTTGGCTCCTTGGCCATGGGGCTTTCCCTTGGGCCTGTGGCGAGGCCCACCCTCACCCTTGCTGCTCCTCAGCTTTGTGTTCCTGCAGCTGTACCATTCACCTTTCTTTGGGGACGAGTCCAACAAACCCATCCTGTTGCCCAATGAGGTAGGCATGTCTGCCCTCCCCCACAGGGGTGTCTGAGGCATGGGTGTGGGGTTGGCCAAGGGGGGCAGGCTGGCAGCAGGGTTGGCCAATACCCGGGCTCAGACAGATTCCATGTGTCTACAGTCCTTCGAACGGTCAGTGCAGCTGCTTGACCAGATTCCATCCTATGACACCCACAAGATTGCTGTCCTGTACGTGGGAGAAGGCCAGGTGAGGCTGCTGGCTACCCTCCTGGTTTTAGAGGTCTGGATTCTCTTCTTCTTAGGAGCCTAGTCTTGTGATGTCCTCTGAGGCCTGTTTCAGGCACCAGTCTGAGTGTCAGTGACACAGGCATGAGATGACAGGCTGACATAAAGTCGTGGGATAGGCTAGAGCAGTGGTGGCGGACATATGGCATGTGTTCTGCACTGGACTGTTTCTATCATTGATCTCTAGCATGTTTGCCTTCACTGAGCTGGAGCAACGACCGTGGGGCCCTTGTGTGCTACAGCAGTGAATACAGAGGCCCCAGGGTGAGCCAGCCCAGAGTAAGCATGCAAGGTGGAGGGAGATGGGACCATGTGGGCAGTGAGGTGGCCTTGGATGGTTCTGAGCCAGTAGTTCACTGTGATGTGCCTTGTGTTTGGCAAACATCCCTCTTGTGTGTGGAGTCTCTGGAGTTGGGTAGTGACCATCTAGGCAAGAGAGGAAGAAGCTGGGAAGCGGGTGCTGAGCTGCTGAGTTGAATGCCTTAGGAAGACAGGGCTGACTGCATTTGTAGGCTGAACAGTGGGACTGGTTGAGAAGGCAGGAGCCCACCATGGTACCTGGGAGTCCAGCCCGGATAGTTGTCCGCATGAAGTTGCCCTGCACCAAGCAGGGATGGTGACAGAGCTCCTTTGGCTCTCCCACAGAGTAGCAGCGAGCTGGCCATCCTTTCCAATGAGCATGGCTCCTATAGGTACACAGAGTTCCTGACGGGCCTGGGCAGGCTCATCGAGCTCAAGGACTGCCAGCCTGACAAGGTGTACCTGGGTGGCCTTGACGTGTGCGGTGAGGACGGCCAGTTCACCTACTGCTGGCATGACGACATCATGCAAGGTATATAGGTGTCTCTGGTGGTCCCCACAGCCTGTAATGACTGAGGTGTCCTGGGTCACAATTAGCACAGAGTCTTTGGCTCTGCCCTTGAGAGGAGGCCAGAGCTGCTTGTCAGGTGCTCCCTGCAGGCCCTCGGTCACCAGAGAAACCAAGGTGGTCCTTGGTAGAAGCACAGAGACTTGGACCCCCCTACCCCCAGCCCTAGACATCCACCCAGGGTGGTGCCCACCACCCAGCTCAGCCTGACTCCTCTGCAGCTATCTTTCACATTGCCACCCTGATGCCTACCAAGGACGTGGACAAGCACCGCTGTGACAAGAAGCGGCACCTGGGTAATGACTTTGTTTCGATCATCTACAATGACTCTGGTGAGGAATTCAAGCTTGGCACCATCAAGGTGAGTGGTGCCTCTGTCTCTGGGTGCTCAGGCCCCACCCTTGTGGATGAACAGAGACCAAGGCCACATGGAGAGGTGCCCCTGGTCTATCCTGAGGTCTCCTTCATGAGCCATAAAGCTGACATACATCCCTGTGTACTAGAAGAGGCTGTCAGTGACAGTGGCAGCAAGCTGGCCATCCTCTGCAATGATATGGTCCCAAGTCTTAACCTCTCTAAGCCTGTTTTCTCATCTAAACAGTGGCCCTTGTCAGGAGTCACTGAACATGTGCCTAGCAAGATGCACAGTGCCTAGCAAGTGTTTAGTGTCTGCTTAGAGCCACCCTTGTGGAGCTGTGGCCTTCAGCCCCTCCTGGGCCCCTCTGACCAGGCTGTTGGTATACACCAGTGTCACCCATGTCCCAGCTGAGGTCAGAGAAGAGATGGCTTAGTTATAGTGAACTTGTTACAGCTGTGGTTGGTGGGTGTCAGTTTGGGACCATGCAGTCTGGGCTAAAGTGACGGTGTTTGGGTTGACTCACAATGTACCAGAAGCCTTGGAGGACACTGGGCCAGGAAGCTAGCGGGGAATGGGTACTTGTGGGAAGGCTAGCACGGCCATCCTGGAGACATTTCCACAATAAACAAAGGGAAGAGGGGCTCCAAGAGAAGCCAAGGAAGGAGGGCGGTGCCCCACTGAGACACTGCCTGGCTCTGTCATGGTGGGAGGCAGCCTTGGATGCACATGCTGGGGAAGAGACTCTTGGGAGGAGTCAGCCTCAGGGTTGCTGCTCTGTGTTGAGCTTTGGGACCCAGGGCTCAGGCAGTATCCATGTGCCTACAACCCTTGATGTGTTTCCACCCTGGGGTCCGGGTGTGGTGGGCCATCATGGCCCGCAGGCAGGTGACAAGCGTGTGGATACACCAGTGAATCCTGAGCCCTCAGGATGGGCTCATGCCAGGTCTCTTGTCTGGCAGGGCCAGTTCAACTTTGTCCACGTGATCATCACACCTCTGGACTATGAGTGCAACCTGCTGTCCCTGCAGTGCAGGAAAGGTGAGGCCCTGGGTGGGTGGTCAGGCAGTGAGTGACAGGGCCTTGAGCCTGGTGTGAGCACTGTGTTTCCTCAGACATGGAGGGCCTGGTGGATACTAGCGTGGCCAAGATTGTGTCTGACCGCAACCTGCCCTTTGTGGCCCGCCAGATGGCCCTGCATGCAAATGTGAGTAGAGGCCAGGTTGGAGGCCCATATGGGTCTATAGCTGCCACTGGCTGGAGGACTCACTGTCCTGCCCTCTGGCCCACAGATGGCCTCACAGGTGCACCACAGCCGCTCTAACCCAACGGACATCTACCCTTCCAAGTGGATTGCTCGGCTCCGCCACATTAAGAGGCTCCGCCACCGGGTAGGGAGGAGGGGCCCCCTCAGGGATGTGTAGCTGATGGACGTCGGGGCAGCATCCAGCCTAGGCAGAGCAAGTGCCGCCTCTTCTGGGCTTGCCACTAAAGCTACCTCTCCCCCTAGATCCGGGAGGAAGCCCACTACTCAAACCCCAGCCTGCCTCTGATGCACCCCCCAGCCCATGCCAAAGCCTCAGCTCAGGCCCCACCAGAACCCACGCCCACCTACGAGACAGGCCAGCGGAAGCGTCTCATCTCCTCGGTGGATGACTTCACAGAGTTTGTGTGAGGCAGAGCACGGGCCCAGGGCTCTTCCTGGCTGCCCCCAATGATACTGGATGGTATTTTGTATAAATGAAATAAAGTGGGGCTGCTTGGTGCTGAGACAGAGGCACAGGTAGCAGTCAGACAGCTCCTTTATTTGACTTTGTCTGTTTTGGAGGGTTGGAGACAGGATTAAAGCTATAACTAGGGCCCTCAGGGGACATGTGCCCTCTCCCACCTGTGGTGCCTTGGTACTGCCCAGGCCTCCCACGCTCACCTGCCCCAACCTGGGAGCCAGCCCCCAGGAGGAGTCTTCCCCCTCCCTGCCTGGCATCCTTCACCACATGCAAGTCCCTTACCCAGACCTGACACCAGCAGGCCTGGGTGCTATCCCCAGCTCCAGGCAGGGGACAAAAACAAGGCCAAGGTGGTGAAAGGAATACCAGGGTAGAGCTGTGGCCCCAAAATTCATCTAGCACCTGCCCAAGGCCAGACTCGGATCCAAAAAGCAGATGCAGCTTCCCTGGCACCCTCACTGGCAACAGTGGGCCCAGGGCCCTGCTTTAGCTACCAGGCCCCTAAGCTCTACTGGAAAAGTGACATACAAAAATATATACATTTTAACCTCATATAAATTACTGACGGTAGACACAAAATGGGATGGTAGCTGGAGGCGAGTGTGCTACGTGGACAAGGGAAGAAGTAATAACTTAGGGGGTGAAGGATAGGAGGCGCAGCTTACCCTCCCTGAAGCCTGGTTCCTTAGCAAGGGGAGCAGGCTGCCCAGGGGTGGCACCGGGCACAGCCCTGCTGTACCTGAGGACTTGGGAAATAAATTAGCAGTCGGAGGCTGGGTACTCGCTCGTTCCAATACTGTTGTGTCCTCCCACAGGGACCTGGGAGGGGACCCTGGGTCCTGGCTGGTCACACAGCCTTTTTAAAGTGCTGAAGCCCATAGGCAGGCAGACCCACCCTGCCTGCTCTCTGGGGAACCTGTGTGTAGCCATACTGCCTAGCCTGAGGCCTTGAGGCAGAAGGTAATACTGAGCACTGTCTACGCTGGCTCCTGGGGACCAGAGCAAAGCCACAGGCCTTCCCCCAGGAAGGGGCATGACCCAGGCCTCTGGGATTAAGTGCTGCTGGGGTGGACCTTGTTCTTGGCCCACAGAGGTGTCCTTCTGGGGCCTGTAGTTAGGTCCATGCCCTGACTGGCCTGGGCGGGGTGGCTGGGCAGGACTGATTTGGGGCTTGGGGAGGGGCTGGGGCGAGGTGATGCAGGAAACTGGGTGCTCCCACAGCTTTGAAGCCTCTGCAGCCGCTGTTCCAGCTGGTAGACATCCTCTGTGGCCTGGTTGAGTCGGTCAAACTGGGTAAGCAGGGCCTCGAACACAGCATGGAGGCGGGAAGGCTCTGGCTCAGGCTCCCCCTGGGCTCCTGGGCGGCCTGGGCCTGCATTCGGTGCATCCAGCTGGCTGGAGGAGGTGGAGGGGTGCGAAGCGTCGGAGCCACCACTGGGTGGCGGTGCCTCTGGGGAAGATTTGGAAGCTCTGGACGATCGAGAGGGCAGTGGCTCCATCCCTTCAAAGCGGACTTTGTGGCGGAACTGGGGGCGGCACAGGGGCTCGGTCAGTCCGACTGCACCCTGGGCTCATGGGCCCAGAGTGTGTCCCTCTCCCCCCCACTGGGCCGTACCCACCTCCTTGACCTTGCTGAAGCCCATCCAGAGGCGTAGCCTGCGCAGGAAGAGCTCCACCATCTCGTAGTCTTGGGGTTCCCAGGCTGGGCGGTAGAGTTCGCCCCGCAGAGAGTGGTACCGCCAACGCAGAAGAACTGCACCCAGTCTGAGGGCTCCACACAGGCGCAGAGCCCAGAGTCCCATGCACAGCAGAGGGGACAGGTGCCAGGACTCGCCCAGGCACAAGGTGGGGACCCTGGCCCCGGGGCATAGCACCAGGAGGGCCTGGACCACGTTGTGGAGGGAGTCCGTGCAAGAGGAGACAAGCTGCAGAGCAGGGGCAGGAATGAGTGTGTGCCTGGGCCAAGGCCCCTCCCCCCCCCGCCCACAGCTACTTACCAGAACAGCCAACTGGGCATAGGCCACTCCAAGTATAACCAGGCCCAAAGTGGCCCCTAGGAGCTCTGGCAGGGCCTGGCACAGGGTCTTACCAAACACAGACCACTGGCGCACAAACCGCAGCTGCTGGGCGGTCTGTGGGTAAGGAACATCAGCCGCAGCTCCAGGGTCTGGCCCAGCCCTTTCCCCCCCGAACTGGCTCTCACCTTGACCAAGAGCAGGAAGAGCAGCGAAGCTGCCAGGCCACGGGCTGCAGTACTTAGCTGTGCCACCTGGTCAAAGCTGGTGAAATGGTGGGGGCGACCACGCAGGAAGCGAGTCCACTGGTGGTCGGCAGTGCCTAGCTGGGCCAGACGTACCAGTGCCGCAGCTGCTGTCAGTGTGACCAGGAGCCACTGTGCCCAGGCCCCAGGCTGCTTGGCATGTGAACAGCCCTCCCTGTGCCAGGCTCGCGCCTCAGCCACAGAGAAGTATAGTGCGAACAGCAGCAGGCACACCTGGGAAGGCGGACAGGATGAGACCTGTGGGGGCAGGGCCCAACAAGGAGGTAACCCAGGGCTGCAGAGGGGCAAGTGGTAGGAGGGCATGTGCATACCGATGTGAGCAGTGGCAGAGACAGTCCTGTGCTGAAGCGCAGCAGCACAAATGGGCGGACGCTGAGAGCTGTCAGGGCATGGCCAGTGGCAGGAAACTCGAGGCGCAGTGTGACGGCAGCGTGTAGCCCTACGGCTGGGCTGTAGCGTGTGAGCTCCACAAACACAGCACGGCTCCTATGTAGAGAGTGTGGTCAGCAGGGTAGGGCAAGGCCAAAGCGCACAGGAGAGCAGAGGCAGGACAGCTTGGGTAGGGGAGGCAGGCTGGAGAGTCCAAAGGCTGGGGTGGGGGCAGAGCCAGGAGGGAGGTCAAGGCAGGCAGCACTCACTTGCTGTCAAGCCAGTTGTGTTGCTGCAAGAAGTGCAGACGTGCGCGGCTCTCCTCCAGGCTCAGACCCAGCTCCTGCACATAGCCACCGCTGTCGTACACCGCGCAGTAACCCCAGTACCAGGTGCTGTAGGACCGGTCAGTGTTAAGGTGGTCCTAGGCTCACAAGCACCTGGGAGCCAGGTTGGAGAAAAGGTAGGGGGCTCCCCTGGAGAACCCCCCCTCCCACCTGCAGGGGTTCTTCTCACCCCAGTAGGTCAGGCACAGAGTAAGTCCATGTCTCTGAGCCGTTACGGGCTGCACTCTGCCAGCCAACGCCATAGTCGACTGTGCTGAAGCCTCCTGCAGCTGGGCACAGGTGCACCCCAGAGCTGGAAGGGTCTGGACACAGGGCTGGAACGCACAGACCCCAGGTGACCTCCCTGAGCCCTCCCAGCAACCCACACTGCGCTCTGTTTACAGACAGGTAACCGAGGCAGGAGGCAGGTAAAGTTGACATAGGCATCAGAGCTGAAACACAACGCAGCTGTAGGCTGCTATGAAAAGAGGAGGAACAAGGGTGACGGGGTCCTCCAGCTCACCTTCCTGCAGCCGCACCTGCCGCAGCCGTGGGGGCCCCAGCTCAGGGTTGGACTGGTTCCCATGGACGTAGGGCAGCAGCACGTGGGACATCCATGGCCAGAACTCATCAGACCTACCAGCAGCAGATACAGTCACACTCCAGCTCATGGCTTCCCCACCCCACCGGGGGCAGGTAACTCCACCCTAAGGCTGTCCTGTGCAGTACAGGATGCTTAGCGGGTTCTCTGATCTCTGCCCAACGTATGCCTGCAGCACCTCCTCCAGGCCTGACAACCAAAAACGTATCTAGATATTTGTAAATGTTCCCTAGGGGCTGGGATGGGCCCAACTGGATCAGTGCCACCTTGAACCAACAGATACGTGTGTCCTAGGATATTCCTACCGCGTGATGGCCAGAAAAGCTCGGCTATCCAGCTCCTGTTTGATGGCGCTCTGCAGACGGTAGGCGTGGTTGTGGTAGGAGGCATCCCCATAGTTGGCCAACAGTGTCACCAGCAGGAAAAGCATGTGTACCAAGAGGCTCTGGGAGACAATGATACCCCGGTGGTCAGCTGATTCCAGCCCACAATACAAGAGCATGGCCTTAGAATGCTGGGTAGCCAGCTGCCCCTGCCCAGGGTGTTCAGCACTAAGGAAGACTGTAAGATGCCCTCCTGTGGAAGACACAGGCCACTGAAGGCATGGCAGCTATGCTCAGGGCCCTGCAAGGCCCGGCAGAAGCAGATGTTAAGGATGATGCAAGGGAGTCAGGACAGGGGAACAGTATCCCCGCTGAGGGGCCCTGTGTGGTCACAGAATTGGGACAGGCAAGGTTCAAACATGTGCTGCCCAGGAGCTGAGAGGCGGGAAAGAGTGGCCAAGCTCACCCTCAGCATGCTGTGCAGCCTCTTGACCTTTCGAGCTTCCTCCTTTGCCAGGAAGAGAGCAAAGCCATGGGGAGGCCGCACACGGGGCACACGCTCGCTCACTGGTGTCACAGCTGGACTTTCCACCAGCATGTCATCTTCATCAGGATGCAGCCGCTTGGCCACAAGTGAGAAGTAAAGGGCTTCCAGCAGGACCTAGGACAAGGGTGACATCAGCCAGACAGCTTGAGACTAGCAGCCCCAGCCCTGCTGGCCCAACTCACCTTCAGTGGCTCCCAGCCAAGGAATGAGGCCAGGAAGCTAGAGCTGCTCGAGAGGAGCCACATGACACTCACGCTCGGGGGGAAGCTGGCACCAACCCACCCTGAGACCCCCACGGCCACCGCCACCAGGAGTAGGCTGAGGCCATGGGCCAGAGGGGCACACCAGGTAGGCATCAGTCGTTTCTGCAGACCTCCCACCAGTCCTGGGGACACAGAAGCAGCCATGTAACTAGCAGCCCAGAGGGAGGGGCTGAGGGATAGCTGGATCCTCAGATGTACCTGTTCTGGAGAGCTGGGCCAATGGGGGCTGTTCCCAGGTCAGGCCTGGGCCAGGAGGCCCACTGCCCCCAAACCTCTGCATTGCTGGTGTCTCTGTCTTCTCTCCAGGAATGCTGGACCTAGGCACAGGCAGGGCAGTGGGTGGGTTCTGAGCCCTTCCCAGATGGGCAGTGGTGGTCCTGCCCTCTCAGCTGGGTGGGCAACTCCTCCAGCCTCTCAGGGCCTGAACCAAGTGGGTATAGTGCTAGGAGCTCAGGACACCGTGGTCAGTTTCTTCCATGCTTCCTGCTGACAAACCCATCCCCCAGGGCCTGAGATGTCCTAACTGTTCCACCATGCCCTAACAGCATCACTTCTTGGGGCCCCTGCAAGCTGCTCACACCACCAAGGTAGCCAGGGCTCTAGGCCTTCCACTGAGCACATCCCAAGCCTTGCCTGCAGGGTTGAGCATGTCCCCTCAGAGCCAGGGCACCACCTTGGGGTCACACAGTCTAACATTACCTTCTAGACAAAGAAAGTTACACATGTCTTTCAGATCCCAATGGTACATCCCAGGGACCTGCTGCTGCTAAGGAGCCACCTGACCAGAGTGTCACATCAGTGAGTCCACATGCCACAGTGACCCTCCCAAGTCCAATGCTGTCACAGAAGAAGGGGACATAGAGACAAAAGTACAAATGGAAAGGCTGGCTGGAGCAAGGCAGGATGGACACCAGCTGAGGAAAACATCCTCATGCTTCTTGCAGCTACCCTGAGCCCTAACTGCACAACCCAGATGAGTGTGTACCTGCCACTGAAAACCCCCACACCTGGCTCTGTCACTGGGCCTGTAGAGGATACATCACTTGTCAGGTGACAGTTTTTCTTGAAACTGACTTCTCCGAATATAAAAATTATATGAAATACTGTAGAAAATAGGATGAAGAGAAAAAAGATTGATCTCAGCATTTCCGCCCGCAGGAGCAGAGCCTTAGTGTCCTTGCCTATCCTGCATGTGCGTCAACCTCGAGGCTGCATGACCTGAGAGCTGTGGCTGCAAGTGTAAGTCACTGGCTCCACCAGCTGCCCACATGTTCATCACTGCCCTGCTGAATGCTGGGCCCTGCCGCAAGCTCTAGGATATGCATGTGGAGGAACCAAATCCCTCTATTCACAGCGCGCCCGGTCACCAAAAGCACCAGGGGCCAGTGCATACGAGCAGTCAGACCCATCGGCAGCTCCTGCTTCATGTACATGGGCAGGAAGGCAGGCTCTGTTCAGGTGACACCAAGGAAGCACCAGGGGTCACCTCAGGGAAGGACATTCCAAGAAGTAAGGTGAGCTGTGTTCTGGGGGGCAGCAGCAGGGTCCAGACTGCCAGGCAGCTAGGCAGCAGTGAATGGCCTTCTCTAGTGTGGGAGGTTACCACCGGGACAGTCCTAACAATACCCATAACCCGCATCAGGCTTCTGTGTAGCCCTCCTGGAGTAACCAAGAAGAAAACTCTGGAGGTGAGAGTGTGTAGCCAGTGCTGTGGCAATGATTCCCTTTCTCAAGATAGCTGGCTCCAGGGGAGATGCGGGCTATCAGGTAGGAAGGCTTGTGAGGAACTGAGGCCTCTAGCCAACAGCCAACACCCCTGCCATCTGAGCTGTTTAAACACCGAGTTCTAGGTAAGCATCAAGAGAAGACCAAATCACCATGAGGACACAGGTGGAAGACGAGTGGGGAGGGCTGAGCAGAGCCTGGACATCTGGCAGGTACGAGGGAGGGGAGGCCAGACTCCGCAGTGAGAAAGAGTGGAGACCATTTGCTCAGGGTTCACCTAGGAATCGGCAGAGGAGAATCAAGGAGTCAAAGACTTTAGCCCTGTCAGCTGCCATGCCTCGAGGAGACATCTGAGAGAAACTGAACACCCAGGATTAAATATGGGCTGCCATCAGCGGCACATGTGGACAGGTGGCTGTGCAGGGCTCAGAAGCAGCCTTGGGGTGGCAGGCTTACAGCTGTGTCCCTGTGTCACACTGTTACATCAATTGGCAATTTCTCATCCGGATGCCTTTCTGTAACTCAAGAGAACTTTCTCTGTGTCCTAGGATAGTTTCTATCTCAGCAATTCCGGGTTGCTTGGATAGTAGAAGAGTTAAAAGAGAGGAAATGTGGGTGCTGAAATAAATATGGATGAGAAAAGAAATATAAGGTAATTCAACATGAATTTTTTTTTTTTTTTTTTTTAACTGAACTGGAAAAAGCAAAAACACTGACACATTCTCAAAATATCAAAATGGTTTCAAAATGAAAAAAAAAAAACCATGGGGCTATTTGAAACTTGGCCCATGATTTCTGTTTTGAGATGAAAATCAGAGCTCTTCCCCAGGCCAGTCCCCACCCTAATATGACCGCTTTCCCCCAGGAGTGGGTACTCACAAGCCAGTGAGCAGGTCCGTTTCTACAAGGGTGTCCTGGGTGACCACTAGGCTGTTAGCCCCTTCGGCCAGGACCTGCCGGATAAGGTCTTCATCTGGAGAGTACAGGAGATGTTAGGGTGGCCCAGCAACACAGGAGCTCTGGACTCCTAAGTGTGGAGTCTCCCTTCTTCCCCACCCTAGCTCACCTGATGCTGAGAAGTATTTGGCAGGTGAGGAGGGGCTAACCAGAGAGAGGCTGTCCTCCTCTGAGCCCAGCCCTCGGCCTGTCCGGCCCCTTGCCAGCCGCTGCAGGGTGCTGCCCACAATGGATGGGTCGCTGAGCAGGTCTGGCCAACTGAGTGTGCCTTCACTGGAGGGCCAACACACGAGGCTGTGGGTGACACAGGTAAGCACATCTTTACAAACACCTGATTCAAGTCTGGTCACACACACCCGTTGTAAGCAGTGCACCAGAGACACATAGGGCTTCTGAGCCAAGACAGTGTATGGCAACAAAGACACAGGCAGCCTGACTTCCCACAACATGGCCTGCTAGGCACAGAACTATGTACTATACATCTGATCTCCCTAGGCAACCTACCTTTTAGAATCATCCAGAAATAAGTCACTTTTCACTTGTCCTGCGAAGGCCTGTTGGGAAGTGCAGAGCATCCTCAGTGAGAACCCTCAGAGGCAGAGGACCTGCCTTCTCAGGCAGGGCCTAGGTCCGCCCCAGCCTCCACCTGCAGCACCCTCACCTCAGTTCGGAGGCCCGACAATGTGAGGAAGGAGCTGTCCAGCACAGATGAATCCAAACAGCTATCCAGCTCCAGTGCCTGCTGCCCTGTGGGGTTGGGGCTCGGGCCACCAGCCACCTGAAGAGAGAAAATGGTGTGTTAGTGGAGGCAGCTGGCCCTGCTCAGGGAGGCATAAGAAACTAACTTCTGAGCAGACATGATAGCCTGGACCAGTTCTGATAATATTCGAGATTGATGCCAGATGTGGTGGTGCACACCTGTAATCCCAGCACTTGGGAGGCTGAGGCAGGAGGATCGTTGTGAGTTTGAGGCCAGCCTGGGCTACAAGTGAGCTCAAGGTCAGCCTGAACTGCATAGCAAGACCCTGTCTCAAAAAAAAAAAAAAAAAAAATCCTAGATTGATGGGCATGTTTCAGGTTTGTGCTATCATGATATCCTGACCACATGTTGTTTTTATGTGTGTGCTACTAGGGGTGGAACCCAGGACCTCATGCATGCCCAGCAAGCTCCACCACTGAGCACTTGCTGTGCTCCCCACATATTGTTCATATGTGACTGGTGCAACTAAAGAAATGATCCTTTATACAACAGAAATAGTGGTATAGCTCAGTGGCAGAGCACTTGCCTCATGTGTACAAGGCCCTAGATTCCATCCCCAAGACTGCTAAGAAAAGTAAGAAAGAAATGAACCTTTGCTTTTACTTAATTTAAATGATGTAAACAAGCCACATGCCTCATAGTTTACTGGGTCCCTGGGCTAAATCCCTCTTGGTTATGGTAGATAATCCTTTCTTACAAGCTGTGGGACTTGCTTTATTAGTGAAATGTTGAGGACTTAAGATACACATGTATGGGATACGAGGGCAATCTGGCTGCAATATCTGTCACCCCACTGATCACCAAGGTTGATTCGGCTAGGCGCGTGTCCCCTTTCTCAAAGTTCCATGTGCGTACCTCCTGAAGCTGCACACTGGGTCAAAGAGGATGACCTCCCTGATAATGAAGGACTGTTTGCTGGTCCAAAGTATAGGAGTAGCTGTGCTCCCCTGCTAGAACCTCCAAACAAGCTCTCAAGATACACACACACACACACACACACACACACACACACACACACACACACACATTTTGACACAGAGGCTACATAGTTCAGGCTGGTCTTAAACTCACTATATACCCTAGGCTGACCTCAAATTCACAGTGATCCTTCTGCCTCGGCCTCCCAAGTGCTGAGGGATTACAGATGTGAGTCACCATGCCAGGCTTGGGCATGTATATTCATAAGGGACATCAGTCTATTTCCTTTCTTATGATGTCCTTGTTGGGCTTTGGGGTCAGGATAGTGCTGGCCTCATGGAAAAATTAGGAAAAATTCTTTCCTCTTATAGATGTAGTTTTTATTTTTGCAGTACTGGGGATTGAATCCAGGCCTTCATACTGAGCTACATCCCCAGCCCTTTTAAAAATTTTTTAACATTTTATAGCTGGGCATGGTAGCTCATGCCTGGCACTTGGGAGACTGAGGCAGGAGAATCACCACATTTCAAGGCCAGCCTGGGCTACAAAGTGAGTTCAAGGCCAGTCTGAACTGCATTACTGAAACCCTGTCTCAAAATTTAAAAATAAATGAATAAATAAATTTTTAAAATGTTTGAGACATGGTCTTACAAAAGTTGCTAAATTTCCTACACGGCTTAATTTTCAATGCTCCTGCCTCAGCCTCTCAGATGCTGATAAGTATGTGCCAGCACATGTCTTCCCCTTGTATATGCTGGAAGACTTTGTGAAGGACTAGTGTTAATCTTTAACTGTTTAACTCACTACTGAAGCTCTCTGGGCCTGACTTTTCTTTGCGGGAGGTTTTTACATTACTAATTGAATCTCTTGCTTTACATCTTGGATCATCTATTTCTTCTTGAGCTGGTCTTCGTGGTTTGTGTCTGTTTCTGCTAAGTTACCTAACACGTTGGCACACAGTTGCTCACGATATTCCCTTCTACACCCCATCAGTTTAAGGCTGGCAATGATGTCCCCTTTCATTTCTGATTTTCACAATCTGAGTTTTCTCAATCTACCCAAAGGTTTGCCAATTTTGTGCACCTTTTCAAAGAATCAGCTTTTGGTTTGTTGATTTTTCCCTTTGGGTACAATGCCAAACAGCACAGTTATTAGCTGGATGACAAGGCCTACACTCTACTCCTGTCCCAACCCACCTTGCTCCGGGACATCCGGAAGAGGAACAGGATGGCCAAGTAGACAGGGTAGACAACCACACTGGACACTAGGCCAATGACAACTGTGTCGATACTTGGTGGGATCAGACTGGACACAGGCCCCATGCTGTGTGGCAGGAGACAGATGCAGGCCAGGTTTAGCTGGGAGGCCAGGAAGAGCTGGGCAAGGGGAGGCCACCTACCTTGACCCCATAGGCACCTACCTGTAGGTGGCATCTCCCACGACCCCATACCACACGGCATTGGCCCCCAGGAAGAGGCAGATGAGGAGGACACAGCAGGTGGCCCTCTGCACACGAGTAAAGCGACTGCGAGCTGGCCGGTCCCATATGGATAGCCAAATGTGCTTGTCAAAGAAACCACGCTGCAGTTCGGCCACTAGGAGGCGCTGGAACTGCCATAGGGCTGCATCGCCTAGGAGGAGGGCAGGGAGAGGCTGCAGGAGGCCCAGGGCAGGGCACCCTCCACTACATCCTTACCCCTACTCCCTGGGCCTTACTTGCAGCCAGCACCTCCTTCTCCACTAGGCCACCATTGGCCTCTGTCTCCACAGACAGCCAATCGTTGACCAAGAAGAAGGTGCTGTGGGCATTCTGCAGGTCCCTGACGATGACATGCTGCAGAAACCAGGCGGGGCTGAGCCCTGTGGAGGTGGTGGTGGAATGAGGACCAGGGAGCTGGCAGGGGGTGGAGGGAGGACACAGGGGGTGGAGGGAGGACACAGGGAGCCAGAGTACCAGCAGGGTGCAGGAATAGCAGCAGCAGCAACACTTGCTCAGACCTTTGTTGTCATGCCACACGCGGATCTTCCACACATTGCCCAGGCTGTGTGGGGTGGCAATCCGGAAGATGTCCAGGCTGTTGCGGTGAAAGGCCCTGTCCCCATCCAGGTGTCTGTGGCCACTCCGGCTGTCTGCTCCATATAGCATGATGCCCACATGGGCTGTGGTACCTGGAGGGCAGAAGGAAGAGAACTCTAGGTGTGCAGCCCCCCTCCTCCAAAACCCAGGCAAGTTATTTCATCTGTGGTCTTAAGCACAGGCAGTCCCTACTCTGCACAGTTCTGATGGATACAAATTTCAGTTTTCCCCTATTTGTTACATAAACACCAATCCAGTATCAACAGCCATAGCTCTGGGTTACCAAGGTGTGCTGTCCGCAGGTGACCTCAAAGTGAAAACCTGGTTGCCATTCCTCAGCCTCTCAGTCACTGTAGGATAAAAGGTGGATCACAGCCAGGGACCAGGCAGTGTAAAATTCACTAGTGAATATGGATTTGTCCACCTATGTGCAACTCTACCACATACAAATCACCAGCTCAACACTTAGGTGGCCTCCTTCTCTCCTGGTGATATATCCACTCTGTTTTTGTGCAAGACAAGGTGTTGCTATGTAACTCAGGCTAGCCTCAAACTCATTATATAGCCCAGGCTGTCTCAAATTTGTGATCCTCTTGTCTTAGCCTCCCGAGTGCTGAGATTACAGGAACGCGTCACCACACCTGGCTGACCCATGTGAGTTTTGAAAAATGGATAATCACTGGGTGTTCTGGCACATGCCTGTAATAGCAGCACTGAGGGAAGCCAAGGAAGGAAGATCAAAAGTTCAAGAACAGCCTGGGCAATTTAGCAAAACTCTGTCTCAAAATAAAAAATAAAAAGGGCTAGGGATTAGCTCAGTGGTAGAGTATGTGCCTAACATGTATGAGGCCCTGGGTTCAAGCCTCAGCAATGCATAAAAGAAACAAAAATGGGAAAAAAGAGAAAAACACTAACACTAGAAGTGAATTAATTAATTAATTAATTAATTAATTAATTAATTAATTTTTTGTCTTTTTGAGACAGGATCTTGCTATGCAGTTCAGGCTGGCCTTGAGCTCACTTGGTAGCCCAGGCTGGTCTCGAACTTGCAATGATCCTCCTGCCTCAGCCTCCTGAGTGCTAGGATTACAGGCGTGCACCACCACACCCAGCTGGAAGTGAATTGTGAATTAAAGCTGGGCACGGTGGCTCATGGTTCTAATCCTAGCACCTGGGAGGCTGTGGCAGGAGGAGCTCCATAGGTTGAGGGCCAGCCTGGGCTACATAGTGAGTTCAAGGCCAGCCCTTGTACTACATAGGGAAACTCTGTCTCAAAAAACAAACAAACAACAACAACAACAACAACAACAAAAAACCACATTTTTTTTTACAAAAAAGGATAAATGGAGTTGCTGAAGGGATGGCTACGGGGACGCTGCACTGGCCCATCTAAGATTGGACAGGGCAGTGTGAAATGCACTAGCAAATATGGACTTATCCATGTGTGATGTTCATTCTTTACTGTCAACTTGACTGGCTTGAGAGATGCCTAGAAGATTAGTAAGGCACACTTCTGGGTGTATCTGTGTAGTCGTGAGTGCAGACTCTGGGAAATGTATCAGTCCGTGGCCCTTTCCTCTCTGGCTCCTCTTGCTGTTGCTGCCCAGACATGATGGGCTGAGCAGCTGTCCTCCCCCAGTGCCCTTCCACCATGGTGTTTCTGCCTTGGAGCCAACTGACATGGACTGAAACCATGATCCAAATTAAATCTCGCCTCCTGTAAGTTGTGTATGCCAGGTATCTTATCCCAGCAATGGAGTGCTGACAGACAGCACATAAACAAGAGATGCAATCACCACAAAGGAGGTGTGTTGCAGGAGAATGCGATATTCTCTAAGAACTCTCAAGAGTTCTTTTCATAATATTGAAAGCATGAAGGGAAATGTTAGAAGTCAGTGCAAACTTTGAACATGACACCTGCAACAGCACAGAAGGATGTTCATTCTGTACCCTTGGTCACACAGGAAGGTGAAGGAGAAGGAAACTGCTCAAACAGTTTTCCAAAGGGAAACAAGGCACTTAACTGCCAGTTTCTAACATTTTAAATTATGGTGCACTAAGAAAACATCAGTACATTTCCCTGTACATTTATGAACAACAGCAAGAGTTTTCTGATGTTCACAAATAAATTTCAGAGGTCACAGAACACTCCTCATTCCCCCACTGCACAGGCTAGCAGTTTGTGCCTTCACAAACTTGGAGGCTCACACCACTGCGCAGAGCTAGGCCTGCCGGTGGTGACCAGTGCCCACTTCCTGCTGAGAGCTGTTCTCTTTCTTGGGAATGACCCCATATCCATTTCAAGGATTCACAACATAACCCTTTACACAGCACTTGGGAAAGCAGTTTTGCTTTAAGACACCTATCACTGTAACCACCATGAGAAAAACCAGCCAGACAGAGACCAGGACTGCAACTGGGGGACCCCAGGTGGATATCATTGTCTCCCACCCACAGTCACCTCCCCTCACCTGAACCTCGGCCCCAGCCAGTCTTGACCAGGATCTCATACTTGAAGCGGCCCCCCTTCCCGCAGAAAGGGATGACGCGGGCCCAGCTGACATCGAGCTGGTCCAGCCTGCGCAGGATCACAGCCATGATGGTGTAGGTTACAAGGCACATGGCACATGTCAGGAGCACGATGTAATTCACACGAGCAGCTGGCTCCTGGGAAGACAAAGCCAGCCGGCCCAGGAGGTTCACTCGAATGCTTCACCTTCTGAGGACGGAGCTGGAGCCCACCCAGGCACTCTCAACCCTGTGAAGAGACTGAAAATCAGGGCCCCACTCACAGGGAAGATGAAGTGGATATGGCTGGGTGGCACAAAGAGGCTGGCACCAAAGGCAGTGAGGTGACGAGTGAGGCAGACGGCCTGGCTGGGTGAAGTGTCCTCCAGGGGCACAAGCCCCTCTGTCCTCCACATCATCTCCTCCTCGCTGAAGTACTGGCACAGGGATGTATACAGGCCCACGGACACCTCCAGTGCTGACCAGTGGAAGTGGCTAGTCAGGTTCAGGTGGTAACTCCCACCTGGGTATCCAGTCCTGCCAGGGACAGGGCAGTGTCATAGCCAGACTCTGCTGGGTCCAGAGCCCCAACTCCAGCCAGGGAGTGTTCTAGCCTTAGCTGCAATACCTGGCTGATTCCCCAGCCTTCTGCTACCACTCTTTCTCAGAGCCCACATGTTCGTAGGCACACAGACCAAACCACTTTCACCTGCCACAGCCCACTCCCAGGTCCTGTAGTAGGAGGAAGGTGCTCACCCTGGGGCGATGAAGAAGGTGTAGGGCCTGTGGTCGGTACCGGTGAGCATCTCCAGGCTGATCTTCTTGCTGGCCGAGCAGTTGTACTCATTGGGCTGGGGTGCTGAGTGCAGGTAGACAGCCAGGTAGGGCTCAGGTTCCTCAGACAGGTAGCGCTCTGCAGGCAGAACAGTGTCGGACATCCACCCAGGGACACCCTGGGAACCCTCCACCAAAGGGCCTGGGAGCCTCCATACTGGACAAAGCATGTGCTGTCCTTGGCCCCAACTGCCCTCCAGACAGGCCCCCAGGACCCACATGGCAGAAGGCAGATTTCAGCAACCACAGTTGTGGACACCTGCGTGACACCCACCACTGAGCACCGTGTAGGTGAGCTGCAGGTGCAACCCTGCTGCGGGGTTGCTGTTGTCCGGGGTGACCACAGCACTGACAGAGGCCTGGGGCTGGACGACAGCCGACCCCACATGGGCGTGGAGACCCTGGGCAGCCTGGTCCGAGTTGTTGGGCACCTTCACGGTGATGGCACGCTCTTTCGCCAGTTGCTCTATGGGGATCTGGGTGCCAGCCTGTGTCTGGAAAGCCATGGATGCCACCTTGGTAGAGACAGTGTAATTGCTGATGTAGCCAAAGGGAAAAGGATTGGAGTCCACCAGGAAGATGAGCTGTACCACATCACTGATGTTGGACAGGGCTCCACTGAAGGCCTCGGGGATGGAGAAATGGCAGCCGGAGCTTGAGGCATTGCCATAGCACAGCAGGTTGCGTGGGTCTGAGCGCTTGCCCTGTGCCACGATCTCTTCACCCGCCAGGGTCAGAGGCTCCTCATTGAGCACACGGGAACGCATAAGAATACACATGAGGGCTGATGAGAGGTTGTAGGCCTTAGACGCCACCATCAATGAGGGCGACGCAGTCCCTAGTCCTGAGGGCTGTGGGCTCTGTATGTCTGAGCTGGCCAGGTGGATGAGGTCACCTGCAGACAAATACAGGAGGCTGGCACACTGAATGAGGAGGCTAGAGGAGAGGCCAAGGGGGAGGCAGGCGAGGGGATACAAGTCCACACCTGTGATGTTGAGGATGCTGTCAGCGATGGTGGTGGGTGTCACAGTGCCCTGGGTGGTCTCAGCCTGCAGGATGCGCATCATGCCCTCCAGCTTGTGCAGCGTCTGTTTCAGGCACGAGTGGCACACAAGCTCTCTGCTGGACACCTGCATGGGGCCCACACAGTGTTCAAACCCACCCCACACACACGGTCCCACAGTGCCTGCTTCCCCTGCCCCACTTGGCTGACTCTGCCCCCATGGCTACCAGGATGCCAGGCAGCCTCTCTGCCTCCAAACACTGCTGTGCTAGGCACTGCCCGTGTGAGGCCGCCCAGGCCCTCCCTGCTGAAAGCACTAAGGTGGTTGCTCTTGACCCATGGGGAACATCTCAACTCTGGTACCTAAGCATGTTTTTTCACACAACTAAGAGCAAAGCAGACACCAAGGCCCAGGCTTGAGTCTAAATTCAGCCATGCAGTAAAAGGGCAACCTTGACCTGCACTCTAGTCCCGTTTCCTCCAAGGACCTGGCCTTGCTCTTAAGTCCCTGTACTGATCCCCTCTCCACCCTCAGCACAGCAACTCCCCATCAGACTCACTCTATCCAACTGACAAGTCCAGAACACAAGCAGTGGACAGCTGGGGTGGACAAGTCACACCTGGTATGCCAGGTATGTGGGATGTGAACACAGGCCCAAGGGAAGGCACATAGCAGGATCTCTGTTGGCCCGTCCCTGTGCCTTTACCTGTGGCGTTCCTTCTGCCCTGGGTCACCCCACAGGGTCACTAAGTGGAGACTGTGGGCTCATGCTGGGAAAAGGCAAGAGAACAATGGCAGGGGAGGACACCTAATCCCTGTAGCCAACAACTGCCATGGGCCTGGGATTTGGAGGGCATCCCATGCCTGGCTGTCCTACCATGCACTGGGCCAGCGCAGCAGTGATCTGCTGGATGTCATCCACAGTGTTGACCCGCAAGGAAACCAGGGTTTCTGTGATGTTCTTGCGCATCTGGGCCCGCAGCTGCTGCTCAGAATCAGGCTCTGTGGCCACATCTGGGGCCTGCTCATACTGGGGTGGGTGGTGAGTACAAGATCTGTTAGTGGGTACCCCAAATGCAGGTACACATGGCTACATGCTGGCTACTGCACGGTGCAGGCAGGGACTCAAAATCCTGAATGGTTTCCTTGACAGCAAAGTAGGGAATACACAGGACCCCCTGTGGGCTCAAGAGCATCAGGAGGACTCTGGCATTAGGTAGGACCCAGCCATGTGGAGGCTGCTGAGGGGTGAGGTCCTTGTTTCAGGGACATCAGGGGTTTTGCTTGTGTGGGCCTGGGAATGACGCTTTTGGGAGACTGTCAGGAGTACTGGTCTCAGCTCTCTAAGGAGCACACTTAGGATCCCTCTCTGCCCACTCCCACTGACCTCATTGAGCACAGTGATAAGGGCCAGTGAGTATTCAATGACGTGCTGGGGATCAGCCTGTCTCAGAAGCCCAGGCAACACACTGGCGGTCAGGCTGTGCAGCCAGGGAGTAAGTCCCATGGAGCTATTGGGCTCCGGCAGGACAATGGCCAGAGACCTGCAGGGCAGAGGTTGGCTGTAAGCAGCAGTGAGTTGCCACAACCCCACCCCCACCCCTAGGGCCTAGCTCACCTGTTGAGGGCAACCACTGCAGCACCCAACTGATCCTGCACAACAACAGCCAGTCCCACCTCAAAGCTAGGCTGGAATCCTGGGGGCAGCACAGCAGCATAGGTGGAGAGGCTACCCTTGTAAATGCAGAACTCCTCACAGTGGCCCCGGCGACAGCGCCGCAGCAGCAGGGCATACACCAGCGGGGCACTCGCATCCTCTGCATCCTGCCAGCCTGTGTGTGGGTGTACAGCTTTAGCATGGCTCTGGCCCCTGCCAGCTGCCTCACCCCTCAACAGGCCCATACTTACCCACACATTCAAAGTGCACCTTGGTGGTGAGGGCGCACACTGCATCCAGCGGGAAGAGGCGACACGCACCCCCCAGCGGAGGGCGGTTGGGGGAGAGGCGGATGGAGGCACAGCCTTCCTCCTTGCCCGAATGGCCTAGAACTGTGAGTGTGAAGATGTAGCCCTCACCATCCCGCAGCACACCGCGCCGCACCACTAGCCGCATGCCTGAGCTGCCTGTGGATGTGGTAGTCTCATCCAGCACCAGAGTCTTATTGCTGAAGGTTCGTGCAGCCCAGCGCTGCAAGACAGACAGGAGACGGAGACGCAGTGAGGGCAGCACTGCAGCCACCTGTCCAACCAGGACCAGCCCAGCCTGCCACTCACCCCGTGCTTGGAGCCACTGCTGCAGTTATGGCAGTGGCCCTCCAGGTACACGTAGGAACTGCGGCTCACTTCATATACTGCCTGTGCCTTGCAAGACACGCACTCCAGTGACACAATGGGCACATGACCACTTCGGACCAGCACCTGGAGAGGAGGCAGGTCACAGGGAGGCCATATCCCACTGTGTCAACAGGGTAGGCAGCAGAGGGGTCGGGCCTCTACCCTCCTGAGCACTGTAGCTGCGAACAGTCAAGCCCAGGTTCCCCTGCCAAGTCCAAGGAGGTGTTAGTGGTCTAAAGGGGCAGAAGCCAGCAAGGGTGTCATCTCTAGTATATGACTCTGGTGAGCCTGGCAGCAGGAGACACACAAACCCACTGTTGTGGGATGCAAGACAGATGAGTAAACAAACCAAGGCACCCACGCAAAAGGACGGCAGTCCTCCACAGTGCTATCCCCGCACTTCCAGTTTCCTAGGCAAGGCCTGATTCAACATCTTAGCCCAACTGGACGCTGCTTCCCTAGATGACCTCTCAAGGTGAGCCCTCCTCCCTGGAAGGCCTGCTGAGAAAAGCCTAGTGTTGGGAAGACATCCCTCCTCCCACCCTCAGGGTAGTAGCAGAGCCCAATACATCCCATTGGCAGCACTGTCCTATAGCAGGAGGGGGGCCATCACATGCACAATGGCCCTAACTTTCCTGGCCAGGCCAGGGCAGTGTGAGGGCAAGTGGCATCCCACTCCATTCAGAAATGAGGACACCTATGTTCTGGGGACAGGGATTGCTTCTGCGGTAAGGAACGGACTCAACTTCTCAGTGTTTGCCTTTTATACTGTTGGAGTAATCCCAGCACTTGTGAAAGGCTGAGGTAGGAGGACTGAAAGTTCAAGCCCACCCTGGGCAACTTAGCAATTTAACAAGACCTTGTCTTAAAATTTAAAAAATTTGGGCTAGGGATATAGCTCAGCGGCACAGGACCTGCCTGGTAAGCGCAATGCCCTGAGTTCAATTCCTGGTACAAAAAAAAAAAAAAATTGAAAAAAAATTGAAAAAAAAAATTTAAAAGGCTGAGTGGAAATGTAGGGCCTGGAGGGGGAGAGGGGTAGGGGACAAAAGGGGGAGAGAAGGAGGGGAAAGAATAGATGACCAGAGTTCATAAGGCCCCTATATGACTTAGTATGGAGTTATATCACAGCTTGAAAGGAAGCAATACTAAAGTTGGATATTTTGTACCAAAATCAGCGATAAGAGAACTAATAGCCTCTAGAAGAAGCAGCATAGCCATTGAAAGAAACAGGGCAGAGCTTGGTACTGTTCGGATGCTGTCTGGGCCATGGCCTGCTGGGCTGAGGTATCACTCACCGTCTGGCTGGCAGCCTCCTCCTTCCTGCCTGCTTTCCACACGGTGAGGTTGAAGGTGTACTCTATACCGGCCGCTAGGCGTTCCCTAGGAATGGTGACCACACTGCTCCCGCGGGGCCCAAAGTTCAGGACACACCCACTGGTCTCCATCTGTAGCCCACAAACACAAAAGACAGCTGTGTAAGACTGTGACCAGCCTCAAAGCAGAGCCTGGCCCAGAGAACAGCTCAGGAGACCTTCCCCATGCTGGGTCCCAGCCTCACCTGTGTTGCGGCCACACAGGCCCAGTGGAAGCTAAGTGGTGTCTGGTCATCATCTTCCAGGTTGGGGTCGTAGGACTTGCTCCCATCCAGCACCAGGTCCTGAGTGTCTGACCACACGCGATATGAGCCTCCTTCAATGATAGGCACCAGGCGCTCGGCAGCCACTGTTACATTGGCCTGGATGCTTCGTGCCAAGGGAGTATCCCCAAATGACACCACAAACACAAAGCAATAGTGGCCAACAGGCAATGCCAGCCGTGGAACCACCAGCTGTGGCCGGCTCACATCTACACCAGGCAGGGCCACCCGTGCCACAGGCCCTGGTCGCTGGCAGCTGGCAGTTCGGTACACCTCCCAGCGGTACTCAGTCTGGTAGGTGACACAATCACGCAGATCAACATGAGCCTCCAGGTAGTTACGCTGGGAGCGCCGCATCAATACCTGCAGGGGGAGGGCCACGTCCACCTCAGGCTCCCTGCAAGCTAGCACCTGGACCGTCACTGTGGCTTGTGCCACAAAGAAGCTCACCAGGTTGGAGGCGTTCACCTCCACACGGTAGTCCCCTGGCTGCAAGTAGGAGTGGTCAGCCCAGGGCTCCTCTGTGTCCTGCATTGGGGCCCCATCCCCAAAGTCCCAGCGGTAGGCCACACGCCGGGGACTGGGGCTTGTGGTAGCTTCAAACCGGGCTGAGCGGTTGGCGAAGCAGCGGCCACTGCGTAGCACTACATACTGGATGGCATCTTGAACCTCTACTGTGAGTGTGAGGTTCACACCACCCAGTTCATTAAAGGCACGGACATGGATCTCCAGCAGCCCTGCAGCCACAGGGGTGTAGGTGACATCACGGCCTGAGAGAATGACCAGTGAGTCACCCTGGACCTTCTGCAAGGAGAAGTACCAAGCGTAGGCAACTCGGGAGCCCCGCTGTACCCGAGCTGTGAAGTTCTTCTCAGTACCCGTGACCATGCCCAGCTCACAGCAGTTGGGTACCTGCAGCCCATCGACAGCCTCTAGCACCAAGACACGCACCTGGGCCTGGCCCCGGCTCACATGGTTCTCAGCCTGCACACTCACCACGTGGTCTCCAAGCCAGGAGAAGCTATGGGAGAAATGGGACCCGGGGAGCACCTCAGGGCTGGCCCCGCCAACCTGCAGGTGGAAGGTGACGGCTGAGCCTGCTGCCAGCAAAATCTGAAAGTGGACCAGCTGCCCAGGTGCTACAACCTTGCTGCTGGCCCACAGCACCAGGCCCATGATGGGTTCTTCCACTGTGAGGTTATATGAAGCTGTGACCCAGCTGACCGCGTTGGAGGCATTGAGCTGGATGGAGAAGACCCCAGCATCTGGGAAGCCCACAGCAATATGCTGGCCATACTTGCTGCCACCCGGCACAGCCCAACACCAGCTTACATTGGTACCTGTGGCCAGGTGTCCCCAAAAGGGTACAGTGGAGCCAGCTGCCACAAAGCTGCTGTCTGGTTCATTAGCCCTAATGCTAAGGCCACTCACAGGCACCTGCACAATCACCTCAATGGTAACATTGACTGAACCCAGCTGGTTCCCAGCTGTAATCCTGACCAGATGCAGGCCAGATGTGGAAAAGGCATGGATGGTGAACGGTTCAGAAGTCTCCAAACTTAGCCCTTCCTCCAAGGACCAAGTATAAATCACACCACTGCCACCTGCCAGCTCAGCACCAAAGGTGATCCTCGCATTGACAGCAGCTGGGTTGGGAGAGGCAGCCACAGTCAGAAACCCCACAGGTTCCACAAAGTCTATGGTGCGGTTGGCTGAGGCACTTCCCAGCATATTGGTGGCTCGCAGATGGATGTGATAGGTGCCAGCCTCAAGCACGGTGAGTGAGAAGCTCTTGCCACTACCTACTAGGGCCAGGCTGCCATTGCTCTGGGCAGTCCAGCTGTAGGAAATGTTAGTGCCGTCCCGGACCACAGCCTGCAGCTGCAGTGTGTGGTTGGTAGGAAAGCAGCAGCTGCTGCCACCACCTGCCACCTGCAGGCCCTCAATGAGCTGCAGGACATAGATGAAGATGCTGTCCTGGGCTGTGCTCACCTCGTTCTCAGCTGTCACGATGATGTTGAAGGTACCCACTGAGCGGAAGGTGTAGGAGATGGTGGGGCCCCCAGGGATGGGTGTGCAGCGGTCACACAGTACCCAGGAGTAGTGCACATCACTACCTGCCTCCAGGGTGGTGCTGAAACTCACACTGCCATTCAGAGGCACCACCACACGGCTGGCATTGATGCTCAGCCCCTGGATGCGCCGCTTCACTGTGACATTGAGCCACGCCTCACTGTGGCTCACCTCATTCCAGCCCAATACCCTGATAGTAAAGTCACCTGTGCTGTTGTAGACATGGGTGACCTCAGAGCCCACAAGCTGTGTGCCATCCCCCAGCTCCCACAGGTAGGTGGCAGGGTGCCCACGACCCATGGCAGAGAATAGGTAGGGCTGCTGCAGCACCAGCACATGAGAGGAATTGACTCTGATGCCAGTGACTACCATGGGCTCCTGTACTTCCAAAAGAGCAGAGTCATTGATAGCAGAGACATTATTGGACACAGTGACTGTCACCAAATAGGAGCCCGGGTCTCGGTAGATCACTGTTGCCTCAGGGCCCCAAGCATGGGTGGGGACAGTGTCTTCAATGCCAAAGTCCCACGTGTATCGGTAGGGGAAAGGGGGCCAGGTGCAGGCCACCAGCCGGGCTTCATCCCCAAGCTGCACAAACTGCTGCTCGGGCCGCAGAGTGACATTCTCCACCTCGGGCTCTACACAAACACTGGTAAAGTAATGTGCCTTGTTCACATGGCTTGACAGGATCAACGCCAGGGGGAATATGCCACTTCTTGTAAAGTTATGTGTCACTGTTGGGTGCCCCTTAACAGTCGTGTTAGAGGAGCCATCCCCAAAGGTCCAGTCAAAGAGGTAGTTGGCAGGGTCCCCAGCAACATGGGCTGTCAGTTGGGCATCAGGCTGGGTGGAGATGCAGGTGGCAGGCTCAATACGCAGTACCTCCAGGACAAAAACACGCACAGGTAGGCTTTGAGTCAGGTGGCCCACAGGGCTGGCTGCGCCCACTGTTACCGTACAGTTCTGTGCCCGTAGATACACGTGCTGCACTGTAGTCTCGGAGCCGATGAACACCGTGCCGTCCCCCATGTCAAACGTCCATGTGACATTGTCACCTGTCTCCACAGTAGCACTGACCACCACAGGAGCTCCCTGCTCCACAGCTGGGTCCAGTCGCACACTTAGCCCACTTAGCTCCTGGAAGACGTGGACATCTGTGTGCGCTACCACACTGCTCACCGTGTTGTTGACCTCCAGGCAGACATGGTAGGTGCCTGTCCTGGTGTAGGTGTAATTCACCGCTGGTTCGCTCTGTATCAGGATAGGGGAGCCATCTCCGAAGTCCCACGTGTATAGGACACCACCAGGCAAAGGCAGCGGATGCAGTGAAAAGGTGACAGGCCAGCCAGCCACCAGGGTGCTGCTGCTCACACTTATGGCCACAGCTGGCAGTGTGTCACGTACACTCACAGGCACTTGCTGTGTCAGGTTCTCGAAGGTGTTGGACACGAGGACGGTCAGGTTGTACTCACCTGCAGGGAGAGGCCTGAGTGGGGCTCCTGATGGCTAAATTCCCACCTAGCACCTCATGTTTCATGAGGCAGCCTCCTCAAAGCATGAACAGCTATCCCTTTGGACATGTGTATAGGACAGAGGTTTAAGAGGCCGAGGTAAAGGTAAAAGGGTGAGGACAGGACCAAGCACCTCCAAGCCCAACTGCGTGTACGTAAAGAAGGTAGGCGGTACATGGGAAGTGGGGAAGGGGTGGACAGGGAGTGACCTGCATCATAGGCCACTGGGGAGACATTACTATATGAGACTTCTAGAATTTTAAAAGTAATTAAACAAACAAAAAAAAAGTAATTAAACAGTGGTCCCACTCTGCTCTCCAAAAAAGAGAATAGAGAACAAGAGGGCCCAATTTCTTGAATATTTGAATCCTGGCCTCAGGAATGCTGCCTAGGCCCCACACCTTAGGCCCAGGTATCCCTCCTTCACCCCAGTAAGGTCCCCCCACGCCATCAACCCAGCAAGAGGGAACACCCCTTTGGGGGCCATCCCTAGGAAAGGACTGTCTGCACAGGACCAGCAGGGCAACAGATCTGCCCCTCACCTGAGTTGGCGTAGGTATGCGTGGCATTATGTTCCACCAACACCTGGGCTACAGTGGGGTCCGGGACCTGGAAGGACTTGTTGTATGGAGGCTTGAACTGGCCGAGCACCTGCTGACCATCCCCAAAGGTCCACCTGCCAGGGTAATGGGCAGGTGATAAGAACAGGCAGGGACAGGTGGTCAAGGCTGGCCACAGCAGCAACCTTCCCCTGCAGTCACTACTCCTTCCTGGCACCTTTGTCAAAGATAGGGTCCAACTCTGCTCCACTAGTCTCCCACACCTTCCCATAGATCCTCACAGAATTCTGTACACCAATACCCTGACAGAGGATGAAACCGAGGCCTAAAGAAGCAACACTTTGATACCTAGAATGAGCCCCCACCATGACCCCAAAAGCTGGCTGCCCACTACTAGGCCCAGGGAACTCACAGGAAAGCCACTTCCACAGCTGAGTCTACCAGCACCCTGGCCATCAGTGCCAGCGTGGTGTTGGGGGCCAGCACAGCTGGCACTGCTGACACCAGCAGGCTCCGCATCCTGTTCATGCGCTCCACCGTGACGTTGTAGTTCACAGTGACATTGCTCACATGGTTGGAGGCTGTGAGCTGCAGAGAAACACGTCAGTGCACACGGCCTACAGAACACAGCAAGAACCCCAAACTCCAGCTCAACAGCCTCCCCACATTCACCTAGTCATGGCAGTATGCTCAGAGGCAAAGCAAAACAAAGGAGAACAGAAGGCAAAGATAAGCACCCAGATATCCCAAGACCCCAAGACCTCATCTGCCTGGCCCCCACCGAGAGCTTGAAGATGGCAGCACTCTGGTAGATGACATTGAAGACAACATTGTGGAAGGTCAGGGACTGTTTGTCATCAATGGTCCACCGAAAGACCACGTTGGTGCCGGCCTCCACCATGGGGCTGTACCGCTGTGGAAAGGACATGGCATTGCCCAAAGCTGTGATTCTGGCCTTAGCCCCCATCTGCCCACCTGTACATGCCTCCCCTTGGGCTGCTGGAAAATTCCATGCCTAGTAGACAGAGAGCACATGGGGTCCACTGGCTGAGCTACAATTCCAAGACACCCATGTGGGAGAAGACAAGGAAGTACTCAGGCCTGCCTGGCTTAGGACACTAAGTGTCAGAGGGACTGAGCTTGGACCTGGGCACTAAGGGCCTGGGCCAAGCCAGCACTCAAACCTCCAGCTGCATGGCCTTGATCATGCCTTAACTCCCCTGTGCCTCAGTTTCCCCACCTGTAAAGCAGACTTAACATTAGCAGCAGAGTCAACCTATGGGTCAACCAGGTCCTCATCAACTCCCATCCCAGAACTCCTGCTAGAGCCCTGAGGTGGACACCTTGGTGTCATGCAGAAAGGTACACAAATCTCAGTGGGCCACATGGTCTTGGGTGATCAATGTCAAATGAAAGATAGATATGTCCTGGGGAAATCAGGAGACACAGCTTTGGGCACACTGCAGTCATGACAGGCCTATCAGGGCCATTACACAGAGGGTAGGCATATAGGCAGGCCTAGAATGAGGCACAAGGTAGCAAGCAGCCTCACATGGGGGCTTCAAATACCACCTCAACAGGCACATGCATAGGCAGATGAGAGAAATGCAGAGGGCCCAAAACACACCTGACTCATGGGGGCTCTGGAGGTAGAGGGCCAAATGTGACAACCTATTTTGGTGGGTAATTTTTGGAATGTGAGGGGAGAAAGAAGGGTTTATGACACAGACGCTGTAGCTGTGTCCTTTTAATAATTTAGAAATTGCTGAATAGGGCTAGGGGTGTACCTCAATGGTAGAGCACCTGCTTAGCTCTGGGCTCAATCTCTAGCATCATGAAAGGAAAAGAAAACAAACAAACTGCTCAGCAGTCTGAGCATTCCTGACAGGAGCTGCTAGAAAACAATGTGCTGACCACTGCCCAACCCCCAGCTGGCCAAGGAGCTTCTACACTGGGGAAGGGGCTCCTTCCATGCATACCTTTGCTGGGGCCAGGGAGGGGGGCTAGGTGACAGGCCACACTCACCACCAAGGCACCCTGTAGTACTCGGGCCTCAGGAACAGGCGTAGCACGGAGACCACGGATGGGCTCTTCTGCCGTCACTCTCAGGGTGAGGTTGGCCTGGCTAGCGCTGTTCTGTACTACAACCTCCACAGCGTGCTCCCCTTGGCTGAGCCCGTGAAGCACCAACACTGAAAACAGGGTGCTGTTGGTCGTGTTGTTGGTCTCTTGGACACAGGTGGGCTTGAGGGCATCCATGGTAGGGCAGGCAGCCTCCAAGGGTGCACTGACATTGCCCCCAGGCCAGTGAGCTGTGGCTGTGGCATTGGCACCTGAGTCCACCTGAAGCACCAAGACCGAGCCACTGGTTGGCATGTAGAGTTGGCCATCAAGGGCAACCGGGTAAATAACCCGGAGCCCAGCCACTGGGGAGACCACGTTGAAGCTGCAGGAAAGGTTGTACGTGGACACACTGTTGCCCACTGTGGCCCGGACCTCATAGCGCCCAGGATGCTTCAGCCCAGGGTTGGACCTTAGACCCAGCAGGGGGCTGAGTTGTTCAGTGGCTGTGACCAGCTGCAGGATACAGGCAGGGCCAGGCCGAGCATCATCCAGCAGGGTGGGCAGGTGGGCTAGCCAGTTAGAGGCATTGGTAGAGAGGTACAGGGTGTTGGGGCCAGCTTGGTTGGGTGCCAGGGGACAGTGCAGTAGGGCACCTGAGCCAGCATCATGCTGCAAACCAATGAGGTCACCAGGGAGCACAGGAACATCCTGGCCATGGAAGGTTACCTATGAGAGAAGGAGGCAGGACTGTGTCATGTCCTGCAGGGGACCACAGGACCAGGGCAAAGATGGGCAGATAGGGTTTCCACTGGGGTGTCAGCACTATTATCCATGTTTCAGAATCCCCACAACCCAGACACACACTGGAGGGACAAAAAGGGCAAGCAGACTAAGGCTACATAACCCCAGAGAGGATACTGTAGACGTGGGCTGCCTCTGGTGGAAAGGCCCTTCTCAGAGAACTCAGAGGCTAGAAAGAAGCCACCATGTTAAGGGAGGGATCCCTCCTTTAGAAGATATAGCAAGCTGGTACTTCTTATATGGGGAGACATGCAAAGGCACTTGGCTGGTAGTGGGCAGGGACATGAAGGAGATGCTGGGCTGTTCAGAGGTATCACGTTCTGTCTGCTTGGTGAAAGGCCAGGACTTCAGGCAGCTGAGGAGAAGGTGGACTAGTGAGCTGCTGGGAAGCAGACAGGCATATTGGGGACACATACCGAGTACTGCGTGGGGGGCCCTGCAGGCACGGAGAAAAGGAACTCTCTCCACAAAGCATAGGTGGCTCTGGGGAGCCCAGGCCCTACCACAGACTCATTGGCACAGGCCCGAAGGTGGCAGGCAGCATCCAGTGGCACACAGAGACTGGCACCAGGACACCAGCATCCCTCTGGCATACACCTAGGGACTGGCTCAGTCCTGTCATCAGGCTCACTTCTATTTCCTGGAACCCCTGCAGGGACAGGATGGACACCAAGCATTCTGGCTTACTAACATGTAAATTAGGGATGCCCATCTACCTACTTCAATACTAGACCTAGCTAGATAGTAGCCCAGGCCCCTCACCTCCTCTGCCACAAGGTCAGCTAATTGACCCAAGGTACCCCCCCATGAAGCAGGCCCCACATAATCTGTACTTAGGACACAGAACAAGTCTCTGTAGACCCCATATCTCTCTTCACCTCTAGGGTAGGGACCAGAAGACCTGAGAACTGGGCCCTCCTAAGCCCCCTGCCTCCCACTGCCATCGCGGAGGCCCACCTGCCCCTCCTGAAGGCCGATACACCTGAAGCCGCAACTGGGCAGGCTCCCCAAGCTCCTGGGTCTCAAACTCGGCTGTAGTGAGGAAGGCTTCGCGGCTTGGGCTCAAGCCAGGGAACACCATGACCTGATGGACAGAGGGCCACTTCAGCTCCACAGAACTCAACCCAGGGCCTAGACACACTGATCCCAAATACCAGGACAGAGGGGAGGAAGGATCTTCCTGAGGCCACTACAGGCATCACTGTATGTCCTTGGGAGGAAAACTCATATCAAAATCATCTGTGAGCAGCATGAGCCCTACTGTGGTTTTTACTTATTTAACTCCTGGTCCCTTGCTACAGTCTTTTTTTTAATTTAATTTTTATTAGTACATGATTGTAATACATAGCGATTAAAGTCATCACGAGCTGTTGGTATATGTATATAACACATCTTAATTATTTTTACATATTTCCTACTGTAGTTTTAAAAATAATTCACTCATCTATGATGAATATGATCATTATGTATATCTAAAATGTACCAATACTAGCTGGGTGTGGTGGCACACACCTGTGATCCCAGCACTTGGGAGGGTGAGGCAGGAGAATCGTTGCAAGTTCAAGACCAGCCTGGGCTACAAAGTGAGCTCAAGGCCAACCTGAACTGCATAACAAGACCCTGTCTCAAAAACACTCAAAAAATAAAATAAAATAAAATAAAATAAAATGTACCAATAAAATCTGATTGAAGAAAAAATTAACTCAAACAAAAAAATCCACAAAAAATTAAATTTAAATTAAAATAATTCACCCAGAACAGTGATGGCAAACCTTTTCGAGTGCCCAAATTGCAACCCAAAACCCACTTATTTATCACAAAGCCCCAACACCACAATTAAACCTGAATACTGACTAGCCATGCAAAAGCTGGGATGAGCTGTGGCTAATGATTTGTGGCTTTGGCATCACAGCCTGGCACTACTACTCCTTCCTGAGCATGTGCATGGCCCCCATGTGCGCCATTAACTGAGGCTCAGCTGCTAGGGCAATGCTGGGGTGAGCTGGCTTGCATGCTGACAAAGAGGGCTCTGAGTGCCTGCTGTGGCACGGGGCATAGGTTCACTACCATGACTCTGAGCAAGGACTAGGAAAGCAGTAGTTCCTCTAGATAAAGGGATTAGATGCTTTTCATCTCTGTGCCACATGGAGTTTCCAAGCTGTCCATGCTGGTCATAAACATGAAGATGACCCCAAAAAAGAATTAAGATGTGCTATATAAGTGTACCTACTCCCTAAAGTGCATATTAACTTCATGTACTACAAGCATATATTAATAAAGTAAAATTAAATTTAAAACAAACAAAAATGGCCCCCCCAAAATCAACTTTTCTTTTCTTTTTTTTTTTTTTTTGAGGCAGGGTCTTGCTTTGTAGCCCAGGCTAGCCTCAGATTCACAGCGATCCTCCTGCCTCAGCCTTCCAAGTATTGGGCACCACCACATCTGGCTGCCAACTTGTTTCTTAAAGACACACAACAGCAGGTAAGACAAGGCCCAGTCGGGGGAGGTTCCCCTCCGGAACACAAGAAGGTCCAGCCTACCTCCACGGGCTGTCGCGGGGACAGGAGGGCTTCCTGTGGTGTCAGCAGAATCAGGGGCCCCTGCAGGCCCCCACCAGGCACTCCCATGAGGAAGTTCTCAGCATCCCACACGAGGCCTGGAGATGGTAATTGTGCAGTGAGTGCCGGTGCCAGGCTAGGGGACCAACAGGGGGACATCCAGGGTGGGGCCAGACCTGAGAATGAGCCCCCTGGCAGCTGCTTCCTGCACCACTCCCTTCATCTTTGTTTCCTCTGGTAGAGTCTCAGCCCAGGCCTAAGAGCAGGTACCCAGCAAACACCTGGCCAACACTATGCAGTGGGAAACGCACCTCCGGGCTGCAGCTCACAGACATAGCTGTGTGGCGCTGAGCACAGGTCTGTGTTGCACTGTCCAGCAGGTCCCAGCCGCACACAGTGCTCGGCCGTGGCTGGATGTGGCTCCCCAGGCAGCCAGTTTTGGCAGCTTTCCAGGTTGAAGGCCTCGCCCTGGGGTGCCAGGCCTGCCTCTGCTCCCTCCACAGCTGAGAAGCCAATCCACACATCCAGGCTCCTGTGGGCAGATGGTAGACAGGCCGAGCCCTCGGGGTATGCTCCCTACAGCACCCTGGCAGGTGGACGCTAGCACCATCATTGTTCTCCAGATGGTAAAACTGAGGCTCAGAGACATGAGCCTCAAAGCAAAGCCCATGGCAGCACCCACCCATGCCCATGAAGTCAGTGTAGCATGGCCAAGGGGTCCACATGAGGCTCTGCCTCAGATGTGAGGCCATGGGCCACTCACATCTTGTCCTACAGATGCAGCATTTAGGGACCAAAACAGACTCACATCAGACCCCAAATAGTCTGACAGTGCTGCCAGGGTAGGAAGCCCTTCCTAGAGACAGGGCTCGTGGAACACGTATGTGCTCTGGTATAGGAAAAGGAGTAAACACATGGGAGGGAAGGAGCTGAGCTGGGCCCCAGATGCCTGCCTGGAAAAGGGCTTTTGCCACCTTGGGCCTTAATCACATCTGGGCACTGGGGATATGCAGACAACAACAGGAATTCACCCTTGCCTGGCACATGGATACCCAGGAGGGGGCATAGAGCCTCACCTCCCACATCAGGTACAGTGTACCCTAGGGCCACAGAACAAGAGTCTGGCCCACTACTACTGGGAGGCACCATGTCCCCACAAGCATCCACCATGCTCTCCAGGAGGTGGGTGGTATATGGCAGCCCTCTCCCTCTCTAGGGAGGGAGCAGGCACAGAATACAGAACCTCCAAGGTGTCCCAGAACCAGCCCAGTCAGGAAGGCCTAGAGTCTTCCCCTGCAGGACAGGACAGATGGGAGCCTGGGCCCAGCCCTCACTATGACACATGCCACAAGTGTTTACAGAAGCTGCTCTAGCCCATGTCCACATCTATACCTGTAGACAGCCATCCATGTCTAGCAATCTTGTACCTGTAGACAAGATCTCCCCAAGCCTCCCCATCTCGACTTGGCTTCTGCCCACACCCCCATCCTGACAATCCCACCCTTCTGTGGCCCAGGGTGGTGAGAGGCAGGCACCTGGTAACCTGGGAGACCAGGAAGTGCTGGATTGCAGGACTGTCCACCATGGCCAGGGCGGCCCCAGCCCAGGCCCGGCACCGCTCCTGCGCCTGCAGCCAGGATGCCTTCTCTGCCACCAGGCGGTAGCAGTGCCCATTGCCAGGGAAGATCTCCGTGTCCGAGGGGCAGAGTGGGTGCACCACTGGGGAATGGTGGGCAGAGATCAGGCATCAACGTGTGCCCATGACCGAACAGTGGGCTCTGTCCCAACCCCAGCCTTGCAGGGGAGGGTAGGCAGGAGTGGTGACCAGGGCCCAGCTGGGGAGGTACCTACCTTGGACTGGCTCCTCACCCAAGGCTAGGATGCTATAGGTAGCCTCAAGGTCTGAGCCTCCACGGTTCCGGATACCCAATTCAAGGCTCTCGTCTCTGTGCACAGAGGATGGGCACACAAGCTCCAGGGCAGCAGGTGCCACCTCTACTTGCACCTCTGTCTCCAGTGTGGCTGATCCATCCCCCAAAGCCAGTACTGCTGTCACATGATAGTGCCCAGGCAGCACATAGCGGTGGGTGGCAGCAGGACCAGTCATGTCCAGCTTCGGCGAGCCATCGCCAAAGTCCCAGCATATAGTGCTGAGAGGCAGGGAGATGGTGGTGATGTGAAAGGCTGCTGGCTGGCCAGAGGCCAGGGGTCCATGGGGCCCCACCAGGGTGGCCCCTGGAGAAGAAGGGAAGACATGCTGGAGGAAGGTGGGGCCCCGGCAGGCAGGGGTGGGTGGCCGGGGGCTGGAACACAGGGACAGGCAGGCCATTGAGGTGTTGAGGGTCTGAGCTGCCCCACATAAACACTGGCCCTGCTCCAAGAGGGCTGCTAGGCCCTGGCCACCTAAAAAGCAGAAGGTACTGCAGGCCTCAGGTGCCAGTGGGCCCTTGTGAGCAGTGGAGAAGACCACCAGCACCATGTTGTCTGAGCTGTTGTCAGGGAAGCAGGCAACATACTCCTCATCTGGAACAGACAGACATACTAGTTGTAGGAGCCCATCTCCTCCTCTTGGCTTCATCCCTGCCCTCCACCTCTGCCCGTAGATCAGAACCCCAGAGCCCCAAATGTTCCAGAGGGACGATATGCATCTTTCTCTGGGGCCCTCTGCTGCTACAGAAAGGGCTGCAGCTCCTCCTGACCTAGGTCCTGGCAAGGAGGACAGAGCCATTCCACATATGGCCCACACTCACCACAGCTGCTGTCTACCAAGGAGAGACCAAGGAGGGGCTGGCCAGCCAGGGGGCCAGGCCCTGTGCATGTGGTCTCCTCTGGCTGTACCACATGAACCTGCTGCTCCTCTGCCCAGCGCCTCAGCCACATTAGACCACAGTCACACTCAAATGGGTTTCTGCTCAGGTTTCTGCAGGGGAACAGGTATAGGGGACCAGGCTGAGAGGGGGCAGCTCTGACAGAAGGGTCCATTCTGCCCTCCAATGGGCCTGCAAACTGTTCTCAAATTTGGGAGGCGCCAGAGGCCCAATTAGGAGGGCAGAGGGGATGTTCGGGGACAGATTGTATAGCCACTGACACCATCAAAGGCAAAGAAACTTACATTTCACTTAAATTAAATAAATTAGCAAATATTCCTTCTTCTAACGTAGAAATCCTATTGTTGCTTATGTCCCTGGAAGACAGAAGGGATTAGGGAATGACAGGAACGCTTGTGAGATTACGATGACAGGCAACCGCCACTCGCCCACTCTGAGTAATCCCCACCATGCTGGAGAGGTCAGGCACTGCCAAGGAGGGGACACTCACAGCTCCACCAGCGCTGACAGGTTTGCCAGGAACCCGACGTCCAGTGTCTGGAGCAAGTTGTGGGAGACATCTCTGAGGAACAGGGCAGCTGCAGTTCAGTGCAGGAGCTCCAGGCTGGCCACAGAGCCATACCTGATTCCGCACTTAGGGGTGTAATAGCATACCCAAGCTGCAGCTTCCCAGCCCATAGACTCTGAGTTCCCCATTTCCAAGGTCTGGGAAGGGCTTTTTCTCATGGAGGATCTCAATGAACACTCATCTGGGGAAACTGAGGCAAGGTAAGTTGGGGCCCTCAGTGGTCTGCACCCATCTCAGCCCTGTGCAAAGTGCCACAGTACACAGCCACAGAGAACTATTGCATGAGCATGGCCTTGATGGGCACAGTCCTTTCTGCCTAGTCCCACTCCCACAAGGCCAAGGCCCCACACCAACCCTCTGCCCTACCCTAGCAGGATGGTCTCACACCACCACATGGGGTTCAGAATGCACCAGGGCTTCCAGGGCCCCATTGCTACTATCCACTGGTAGAGGGAAGACATCAGAATGTTCCCAAGACACAGTGGGGGCAAAAAGGTAAGATAAATAGGGAGAAGGACCCTGGTGGATGAGCCCACATCACAGTGATGGTGATGATCTACAACAAACTTCAAGTCCAACACAATGAATTACAAACTCCACTGGGCATACTAATACAGGCCTGTAATCCCAGCACTCAAATCTGAAGCAAGAGCTTCAGAAATTTCAGGCCAGCCTGGACAACACAGAAAAACCCTGCCTCAAAACCCAAAAGTATTCTGAGTAACCAATTTGAAGATATCAACATGTAATACAACAACCATTGTTAATTTCCTATCACTTTGTCTGAAATTCTGTATTACTTGTACTGTTTATGAGTTATTTTGAAAATGTATGTGTTTGTTAATATGTTCTCATTCTTTTATCTTTAAAATAAAAAAATAAAAAACCCAAAAGTAAAAAATGAAAACCTTTACTGCATCTAAAAGATAATACAAAGGTTTATCTGGATCCAGCTATGAGAAGAATCATCAAGAAACATGGAAATATGAATTTGTGCTCCTTCCCACTGTGCCTTGCCCCCAACACAGAGGAAAAGGAGTTACAACAAGCCTCTGGCTTTCACAAACCTGCAAGTGGTAAACAAGTCATAAGCAACCACAGTGTGGGCACCAGAGCCAGAGCACACCTTCACAACTCAAAACAACAGAACCTAAGTGAGCCAGGACACACCAACCAAGACCAATGGAAAGAGTCACATGTTTCCAGAGCATGAACCTAAGCGCAGAAACAAAGCATCAAGGACTAAAGAACCAACTATATCCAAAAACATGCAACCTAGCCGGGCACATACCTGTGATCCCAGCACTCTGGGAGGCTGCAGCAGGAGGATTATGGTTCAAGCTCAGCCTGAGCAATTTAGCAATTTAGCAAGACCTTGTCTCAAAATAAAAAATAAAATGGGCTAGGAATGTAGTTCAGTGCAAAGGCCTTGGGTCTAATCCCCAGTACCACAATAAACAAAGAAGCAAGTAAGCAAACACCAAACACATTCAACCTCCACAAAAAATACCACAAATAAAATCAGAAAACAAACTACAGGCCAATCACAACGACACACACCTACAGTCCCAGTTGCTCAGGAGGCTGAGGCAGGAGGATTCCTTGAGCCCAAGAGTTCTAGACCACTAGACCAGCCTAAGCAACACAGTAAGACTCTGGAGATATGGAAAGCTGTTGTTTAGGTTCCAAACAAACAAACAAACAAAGCACTACAAGCTGGGAAAAGTGCTACAATTTGGATTTCTGACTAAAGAATAATAATACCCTTGCTAAGAACCCTTGCTAGTGGTACAAAAGCCACCACTCCAATTTTCTAAAAAAGAAAAAGCTGAGCCAGGTGTGGTATCACACACCTGTAGTCCCAAGCACTCAGGAGGCTGAGGCAGGAGGACTGCTGCGAGTTTGAGACCATCCTGGGCTACAAAGTGAGCTCAAGACCAGCCTGAACTGCACAGCAAGACCCTGTCTCAAAAAGACAAAAATAAATAAATAACTAGAAAGAGCTGGGCATGGTGGCACACACCTGTAGCCCCAGATACTCAGGAGACACAGGCAGGAAGAGTGCAAATTCAAGGTCAATCTAGGGAACTTAATGAGACCCTGTCTCAAAATTTAAAAATAAACTAAAGAGGACTGAAGATGTTGCCTAGCAACATGAAGCCTTAAATCCAATCCCAACTGCCACCAAAAAAAAGGCTAAAAGCAAAAACGCAATTATTAAAAGCATAAATAGTCACAGACACAGAAGGAACATTCAATCTTCACAGTATGTGGAGAGATACCAATGAAAACAACCTGCAATAGCACTCTTTATTTAGGTTGTGAGCATGTTAGAATTCCAGCAACCCAGTTCAGGGAACATGGAAGTGACCCATCCCCATGAGACTAGATGATGACTATCCTGCTAGGTATTTTTGGGCAGCATAGTGGGAGGGTCCACACCTTTGAGGTATGCTACTTTTTAACACATCAACCCTACTTCTGCTCTAGTACCCTGAGAACCCCTGGTGGAGGCAAGGGCCATGTCTCTGTTGTCTACTTTCTGGCATTCTTTCTACCCACTGCTCCCAACCCCAACTCAGTAGAGCTCCTAGGATGGAGGCCCCTGCACTATTCTGACTCAGTGGACAATTCAGGGTCCTGCTCGATCTGCGTATCACCCTAAGTCTTCAAACCATGCAGCCTGGGTCCCCAACCCACAGAGCTTATGCTCTTCTAGGTAGGCATACACTCACTACTGCACTTGGTGCCTCCCACTAGCCAGGTGTTATACCATGGCTGATATCCCCAGGGGCATCTACATGGGCAGAATATGGTAATGTGAACTGCAGGGACCTGGTAGACATGAGGGAAACTGGAGGGCTACCCAGGGGTCCTCAACCAGCCCTGCTGCCCACAGACAGGAGAAACTGAACAATGAGAAGGGTTCACCCCTAGGCCACACAGGGGCAAAGAGGGCAGGTGGTCTCAAGGGTGGCTTGCTAGAGAGGGGATGACCATGTGTGTGAAGCTGTGCACTAAGGTGTGCAGGGGAAAGTCAAGGAGGGCCACTATATATGCCTCAACCATAGGACAGGTTCAAGACCCACCTCCATTCTAGAGCTGCAAAAACAGTGGGCTCAGACAAGCCTAACCCTGACCTGCAGCTGAATGGCCTCAGTTGCCTCCTTTGCTGAGTGGGGAGTGGTGAGGATGCCCACTCCCCAGTCCAGATGCTGGAAGAGGTGTGCCGGCCAGCTGCAGCCCCCAAGGAAACATCTGCACATTCCAAAAGCATGTGGTCAGCAGTCAGGCAAGTGCCAGGCCCAGCACCCCCGCCCCGCACTGGCCGCCGTACTGGAAACAGGACTCAGGGGAACAGCTACGAGGGGCCGCCTGTGGACATTATGTAACCCACTCCTCCTGAGCCAGCCTCCTCCCTCCAACAACCAGGACAGCAAAGTGGGTAGGGGTCCCCATTCCCTCCAGGCCCAGCCAGCCAGCCCTATCAGCTCCCTGGAGGAAACAGTCTCCTCAGCAGAGCTTGGGGACGCCACAGAAGCATCGCTCCAGGAGCCAGAGCCAAGGAGAAGCAAGGAGAGCCCATAGTGAGAGGGCCGCCGCCGCTCCCCTCCTCACCCCCGGCCTGGCAGAGGAGAGAGGGGAGGACAGGCCCTCCTGGCCTGGCCACAGTACCTTTCAGCACTAATGTACTTTCCTTTCAGGAGCCCAGTAGCTGTGCCAGGGGTGTCTAACACCCTCGCTCTCCCTCACTCCCTTTGCTTTCTTTGCTTTTGTTCTCTTCTATTTATGGTGAGTGAGGCTGGCTTTCAGCCCCGGAAATGATGTTTAAATTAATGAATTCAAGTTTAAGAAAGAGTTGAAGAAAAACATGCAGAGAGCACGGGGGGGGGGGGGAGGGACTTCTTGGCTATGCCCACCCTGCATTTCCAGGGAAAAAGGGGCAAGAGGCCAGCCAGACTCAACACTGCTCTGCACTCTGATGCCCACCTCCCACGTGGCTCCAAACCAGGGCCCAGGAAGCAGCAGGGGGCCAGCCTTTGAGACAAGAGGGAAAGGACAAGGGTCCCTCAGCTGAGTTGGGACCTGATGATCTTAGTCCCAGGGCTGGGGCAGGAGAAGCAGGAGGGCCCCTACATATCACAGGGCATTCTGTAGGGTCTGCCTGTCCATACAGAACCCCTTATCACAGACACCAAGTGCCACTCCAGCCCAACACCACCACCTAGAATCCTCCTGGGACCCACAGACAAGGGTAAGAGAAAGGATCCAGGGGCTGGGGATTTAGCTCTGCAGCACAGCACCTGCCTGGCAAGTGCAAGGTCGTGAGTTCGATTCCTGGTACTGGAGGAAAACCAAAAAAAAAAGAGAGAGGATTCAGCATCAGAGCCAAAGGAAGTCGGGGGCCTTCCTGTACTGTGAGGGAAAAATCCTACACAGAAGGCTGTCACAAGAGCCATCCACTCTCATCTAGGTATTAACAGAACCAGGGTGGGCAGATGGGCGCACCCCGTCCCATCTGCAGCTGGAACATGGAGCCCCCCTCTAGGGGAAGGGTGGGAAAAGTATCAATGCTGAGAGGCCCTCCAAACCCCTTCTGGTGCCTTGGCACACAACAACTCAACACCAGGACTGCCAGTGGCTCACATCCCATCACAGCCGTGAGGGCAGTACAGTGCCAGCCTATTCAGACAGGAACCCTGAGGCTCAGAGAGACCTGTCTCTACCCCTATATTACCCCCAGAGAAGTCCAGGGGTGGCCAGGAGACCCAGTTTGTCCAAGAAGAAAGTTGGGGGCCCTGGCTTTCCAGGGGCTGCTGTCCTCTGCTGCGGGCAGCAACACTAGGCCAGCCAGCAGTCTCAGCACTCACACTCATTACTCACTCATCTCTCAGGCATGGCCAGTGGCATTAACCTGCCCAATACCAGGGCTAGGAAGCAGCATGGATCCCAGGACCCTTGAGCCTGTTCCACTCCCACAGCTGTGGCATGCCCCTGGCCCTAACCCTTGCACATGCTGTGACCACAAGAGCTGGCTTCTGCCCTTTCCTGAGGACAAAGCCTCCCCAAGGTAGCCTCAAAGGCACCAACCTGTCTTCAGAGCAGGGGGCTACTACAGGTGGGGACAGCAGCTGACCAGGGCTGGGAGAAAAGAAGCCCCCTCCTTTGGCCTTGAAGTGCAGCCCCTGTCCCTGGCATTGTTACCCAGGCACAGAGGGGCCCCCTGGCAACGATGGCTGCCAAGCCAGAGAGAACGAGGTGTTCCGGAAAGGATATGAGCTGCATTTTCCAGCTGCGCCCCATCCTGCAGGAGGATGCTCGCCCCACCGCTGCGCCCACGCCTGGCCAGGCCAGGAGGAGTGCTGAGCCCAGACAGCCGCCACCCCAGACGGCTGCTGCGGGAGAAGCGGGATGTTTTCATTCCAGAATGCTAGGCAGGCGGCCGTCTGGGCTCCGGCTGCTGGCGCTGGCCGCCACCACAGTGTTCCGGAGAGGAAAATGTGCATCTCCATCCAAAATGGCCTCCTCAGTGGAAACCAATCCCAGCCAGACTCTCCCTCAAGAGTTGGGGTCTCTATGCATCCTGCCCATTTGGCAGTGGCACCCCAGGGTAGAAGAGTAAAAGCAGCAGCAGACCTGTCCTCTACCCCTGGGGGAAGCCCAGGGAGGGGTTGGCAGAGGTGGGACCCACATTTGGCATTAGCCACACTGTTAGCTGTCTCAAGATGGTAGCCTGAGACACCCCTGCACAACAGCCAGTGTGAGGGAGGAAAAGCCTCATGAGAAGTCCAGGTGGAGACACCATGATCTCAAGCATCGGAGGGAAATACCATAGAACAGTCTTTAGAGGATCTGGAAGGAGTAGAAATGAGGGTCACATACACTTAGCACAACCTTCCAAAAAGCTCCCAACAGCCCTGCAATATCCACCAGAGACACTCACACAAAGATCTACCAGTGCATGCCTGATAGCCAAGGCTGGCATCAGGGCAACACACTGCCATAAGCAGGGACACTGAGCAGAGAACAGGGGACAGACAGATCACCATTACTCAGGACAAAAGGAAGAGGTAAAACCGACGGTGTGTACTACAGGCTGCTTACTTCACATAATTTCACTGTCACATACACACATTTGAATGCATAAAAAAAAACATAAAAGCTGAGATAAAAACAAGCAAGAAATCAAGTGCTGTGTGTGCCAATGGTCTCAGCATTCAAAAGGCAAGACCAAGCCAGGCGTGGTGATGCACACCTGTAATTCCAACACTTGGGAGGCTGAAGCAGAAGGATGGATGCAAGTTCCAGGCCAGACTAAACGACCTAGCAAGACCCCATCTCAGAGAAAAAGAGGAGGGAACATGCCAGGCCTCATGAATCCCTATAGCCTTTGCACTGAAGACATCTCTTAGAGGCTGATGGTTGCAAGTTCAAGACCAGCCTGGGCTACAAAGTGAGCTCAAGGCCAGCCTGAACTGCATAGCAAGACCCTGTCTCAAAAAGACCAAAAAAAAAAAAAAGACACTTCTCAGATCAGATCAGGGAAGATAGGAAGACTTCTAAACTTATGGCCTTCTTGAGCTGGGTGCTGAGGAATGTATAGGAGTCTGCCTACTTAGACTGGTTTCTTCTTTCCCCATCAGCCACAGCATCTGATCTGTGCATATCTCAACCTTAGGCTCTTATGTCCTATCTGTCCCCAGCAGGGCAGGTCCTAGGGTCTGGCACCTGGTGACTGATACCTGAGTATAAAGCAATGGGCCCCAGAGATCACAGAGAGGAGAGCCAGGGCACCTAAACAATGGTTATAATCATAACCATTATAACAGGGCAGTGAGCCTTGTTGATGCATGACATATCCCCACCTCTCAAAGATAAATGTAATCATGATGCTCATTTTATAGACAAGAAAAACGACCTTTGGAGAGGCTAGTGACATAGCCAAGATCATACAGGAAGTGGAGGACCTGAGATGTGAATCCAGATCTAATGCTAGGCCCCTATACCTCCCTCTTGAAGCTAAAAGGAAACTATCCAGGACAGAGCAGAGATGGCTGGAGAGTCCAAGGGGAATGAATGGAAAGGCTTGGACAAAGAGCCTCAGCAGCCCCTAGGTCTCTCCACAAGTTCTTCAAACACACCTCCGGGAGGCCCCACTGTCACCTCTCCCTAGCACCTACAAACCAGGATGCTACATATAGTTGGCGGGTGGTGGGAGCTTGCCCCAGAGCATGCTGAACTCATCACATCTGCCACAACTCACGGACCATCTGCCCTTAGGAAGTGAATCCATCTCTGGAAACCTCAGCTTTCTGGTCTGTAAAATGGGACCAAGAGTGATTCTAGCCCCACAATTCCACAGTGAGATATCTATGAAAGGACGTAAAGGGCTTAGCACAGGATTCAGTACAGGGAACCACAGAGGGCAGCAAGACAGCAGGGACCTATAGCTCCTTAGTAGTTCCTTCACAGATTTTTAAAAATTCAGATATAGTTCACACACCAGAAAGTTTACCCTTTAAAGATAAACAATTCAGCGGTTTTCAGTATATATACAGAGTTGTACAACCATTATCACTATCTAATTTCACGACATTTTCATCATCCCAAAAAGAAACCCCACCTTCCTTGGTCATTACCCCTTCACCACCCAACCCTCCCCTCAATACAGGCAATCATTAATCTGTTTTCTATCTCTGTGGATTTTCCTGTTCTGGACTTTTCACATTACAGGAGTCATAGGATATATGGCCTTTGCGGCGGCCATTTCAGCAAGTGCCATGTTCTCAGAGCCTATGTGCTCTGCCCATGTATTACCACTTCCACCACACCAAGAGAAACATACCCTTCTTCACACACACACCCTGAAATGTCTGTTTAGGTCCTTTCCCCATTTTTTACAAAGCCTTTGGTTTTTGTTTGTTTTCTTTTTTTTTTTTGAGACAAATTCTTGCTATATTGTTCAGGCTGGCCTTGAACTCACTATGGAACCCACACTGTCCTCAAATTCATAGTCATCCTCCTGCCTCAGCCTGCACGGCCCACCCTGGCACTTCCAGTCATCACTGAAACTTTTGGAGTGTTGGGCAGGCGTAGTAGGGCACCCCTGTAACCCCAGCACTCAGAGGCTGAGGCAGGAGGATCAGCCACAAGTTCAAGGCCAGCCTGGGCTACATAGTAAGTTCAAGACCACCTTGGACTATGTAACGAGGCCCTATCTCAAACAAACAAAAAAAACTTCTGAGGTGCTTCCACGACCCAGATACTGTGAATGTGATGGTGAATGAACGTGTGTGTCTTTGTGTGACATTACTTTAATTTTTCTTGGGCAAATACCCATGAGTGGAGAGGCAGAATCCTATGTAACTCCACGTGATTGTTGAAGGAGCTGCCAGGCTCTTCCATAGGCGGCACCACTGTACAGCACTCTCAGCAGAGGACAGGGGTTCTCATTTCTCCCTGGCCTTACCAACACTTGTCATTCCTTTTGACAACCGCATCGTGGTGGTTATGAAGTGGTGTCTCACTGTGGTTTTGATTTGCATTTCCCTAATGACTAACAATGTTGAGCATCTTTTCCTATGGTTCTTGGCCAGTGATGTTTCTTCTGTGGAAAAATGTCTGTTCAGGTCCTTTCCCCATTTTTTACACAGCCATTTGGGTTTTTTGTTTGTTTGTTTCTTTTGATTTTTTGAGACACGGTCTTGCTATGTCGTTCAGGCTGGTCTTGAACTCACTATGGAACCCACACCAGCCTAGAATTCGTAGTGATCCTCCTGCCTCAGCCTCCCAAGTACTGATATTACAGGCATGTGGCACGATACTGTCAGGGCCATTTGTTTTGTTACTGAGACCTAAGAGTTCTTTGTATGTTCTGGACACAAGTCCTGCATCAGGTGGATGATCTGCAGATGTTTCTCATTCCCACAGATATTCTTATAACATGATGCTTATGTACTCATGTACATCACTAGCTGCTGAAGGTTTGCAGGGTACAGGTGCTCTGGGGTGCATCTTTTTAGATCTTCAAGTGTTGCAGAGAAAGGCAAGCTATACACGAGATGTTTCCCTTGCCTAAAAAATAGGCACCATTCTCCTCTTTCCCCTTGGCAACCAAATACATAAGTTCACTGCTGTTCCCATTTTTGGCAATCTAAAAAACTAAATTACCTTTCACATTGTTCTGAATTCCCAAGGTTGGCACCTTGTAGGAGGCAAAGCTCAGAACCCAGAGAGTCAGCCAGCAGCACTTGCATGATGCCATCCTCCCCTGCATCTCCACATAGCAGCTAGAGTTCCTTCTAGATGGTGCTGGTCATGCTTCTCTTCTAGACCTTATAAAGTCCTCCTTATCTGCTCTCCCCATAAAGACTCTGCCTCCTGTTGTTCTATCACCTCATGCCTCAGGGACTCCATGCGCCTCTTCTCTTATCTAGAATGCTCTGCCAGGTCCTGGGCAGCTCCTATACAAGCTTTGAGTTTTGGCTTCAACATCACCTGCAGCTGAGGTCTTTCCAAGGCTCCTCCCTGACATCTGTCTTTGTCTTTCTGGAATCTATGTCAGTTTAATGTGGGCTCCTCCACTATGATAACTGAGCCCAACAGTGGTCTCACAGACCCCTGGTACAGGGCTGGACAAGTCACAACTGGGCCCTACATCTGGTGAGGGCTCATAGAGGCTCACAGCTGGTCAGAAATGCCTCAAGCTTTAGTGACAACTCACAGTCCTGGCTCTTAGGCCCCAAGGCTTAGAACAGGAGTTTGAAGACCCTCTGCTGCCCCTAAAGCAGCAATGCATGGCAGGTGCCATCTAATACATAAGGCCCAAGTGCTCACTTTGCCAGCACATATACTAGTACATTAGGCCCAAGCTAGCCTCTACCAAGCCATGGGGTCTGGGCACAGATGCCTGCCTTCCCTCACACCTCGATCCAGGGCACAGACACATGGGGCTGAGCCTCTTCCCAGCAATCTCCTATTATTTAGTGGTCCAGAGAAGAAACATCAAGTCCCTCAATACTCCCAGCAAAATAAAGACCCTAAGACCCCTATATTTTAAACCAGTGAACCAGTTACCTACTGAGTCCCTAGTATGTGCTTCATTCTAGTCCCAAAACACTCACAAAACAACACCAGGCCAAGGTAAGCCCCTAGCCAAAATTAGCAGCACAAACCACCCAAGAAATGATCCCCAAAAGCAACAAAAGCTGAAGCTAATCAACATCTCACACCTAGAGCAGCACCATCGAGAAAGCCCTCTGCAGTGACAGAATATTTATGTTATAGTCACTGGCCACAAGAGGCTCTAGAGTACTTGATGTGGGACTGTCCACACAAAAATCCAACTCCCAACTTGCAAAGATGGAGAGGACAGAAACACACCCCAAAGCACTGCAGAGTGATAGCTCAGAGACAACTGGGAACCCAGGGTCACAGAAGCCAGTTTATTGAATGAATTGCAGAAGGGGAAAGAGATGGAGGAGCATAACATCAACAGAGATTTAAAAGACATTAGGTAATTACACTATGAAGACTTTACTGAGACTCTAATTCAAACTATCAAAAAAACCAGAATGAGCTGGGCATGGCGGCACACGCCTATAATCCCAGTACTCGGGAGGCTGAGGCAGGAGGATCACTGCAAGTTCGAGACCAGCCTGGGCTATAAAGTGAGCTCAAGGCCAGCCTGAACTGCATAGCAAGACCCTGTCTCAAAAATACAAAAAATAAACAACAACAACAAAAAAAAAACAGAAGGAAAACTTGAACACACTGCACATTTAATGGACTGAGGAGTAATAACAAATGGCATAACAATGGGTTTTAGGTGTGTTTAGGGAGTTATGATACACTTCAAAACGCTCACAGATTAAAGACCAGAATTCTGGAAATTACTCAAAACATGGGCGAGGGTTGATATGGGAGAGGAGGTGAGATTTACCACCCGGTTCTGACTACTTTTCTCTGTAAGGAAGCTTTAAATTCTCCATAGCAAAGCTTCAAAAATAGTGCAGCAGCAACATTTTGCCAATAACGTCATCTTTTTCAAGCTGCCACCTCCCAGCAGCATCATTTTAACCCAAGAAAGACCGGAAGGTTGTGGTGTTGGAAGCCCAAGGCACCCTCCCATCTGTCCTGCCTCATGTCAGGCTGGCCAAGGAGTCACAAACACAGCTGCCCAAGCCCCTTACAGAGGCTGTTGTTGACAAGAGAAGGCAACGCTTGCAGGGTACCTAAACACTCATGTGAGAGGCTGCCCTGTGTCTGTGGGCTCGCCCTTAGAGAAGCTCCCACTGGTTCCCTAAGGAGTGTGCTGAATTAAAAACCCACTAAACACAGATGGTGGCCTGGAGGACCAGCAGGGGTATCTCAACATCTCCCTAAGGCCCCAGTTTCTCATGTGTCCCTCTCATCTCTGGAAATCTTCCAGAGACACCCTTGTGGGTAGAAAGAAGAACGTGGAGTCTCCTCCTTTCCTCTCACCTGCCCACATAAGGTCACCTTGATGTCCCATCACACACTGAGAAGGGCCAGCACCCTAAAAACCCTGCCACCTCAGGCCAGATCAGGTCACCAGCTCCCAGAAGACTCATTTTAACAAAACCCAGAGCTGGGCGTGGTGTCTCATACCTGTAATTGCAGCACTTGGGAGGCTGAGGCAGGAGGAATGTCACAAGTTCGAGACCAGCCTGGGCTACAAAGTGAGCTCAAGGCCAGCCTGAACTGCACAGCAAGACCCTGTCTCAAAAAGACAAAAACAAAAAACCCCAGACCGGAGCCTAAGGAGGCACAAAAAGCGACAGCCTGAGAGTGAACAGCGCTATACACCCCTCATCCTTTATTTCCTGGATAGCTCCTGGGAGGCTAGCAGGGGGCACCAGGGGCTAGGGATGTGGGAACAACAGAAGGAGCTAGGCCTGACTCCCAGAGCAACCAGTTGGCAGAAACTGAGATACCCTCACCGACAGCATCCAGAAACAAAGGGTGGAGTGGATCTGACGCAATTCTGTGGGCACTGCTGGCAGGCAGAAGGGGGCCCATCTCCACAGAGACAGCGGCGCCACAGTTGCTCAAGTGGTCAAGGAGTACAATGACAAGCCCAGAACAGCCCCCAACCACTGTTCCCAACTAGCCATGGAGAACTTGCTCTTTCCTACCCAGACTATCAAGCAAAACACCAAGGACAAAGGACTCTCTTATTAAAGGCAGCTCCATATTGGAGTCACCAAGAAGCATCACAAAACCAAAAGGCAGAAAAGAGCCCTCCTCCAGATTAACAGGCCCAGGATGTCACAAGCTCCTCTAGGAGATTCCAGCAGGGACTTCTGGGCTGAGGTGTCCAAAAGTGCCCAGGAAATCTAAGGAGTTGGGATTAGCAGGCCCTGAAACTTTCCCCAGCCCCCGGAACTAGTATCTACAATCTCAGTCCCCTACCCACTTCTCAGTCCCATTCCGCGTCCTGGCACCTCACAGATCCAATTCGCCCTCACCATGTCCAGGCTGTATACCTTGAACAAGTCTCATCGTATCTCCAGAGCTATTTCATCAACTGCAAAACTGGGGTCCTGATTGTACTTACTCTGCCAAAGTCAAGTGCGATGATCCCTAAGAGTTTGGCACAGGCCTGGCTCAGGGATTCTCTCAGTAAAGGCTACCTATTACTATTACCTCCACACTAAACCCGACGCTGTCTCTTAAGCGTTTTACCCCTCCCACTGTTTCCAGAATACCGCTGCAATAGAGCACCCTGAGGCCTTTCAAGACCTTGGCTGGCCTGTGGGTCCACCTCCCACCCTTCCCCAACCCTTCACACCATTCCTGCAGTTGTCACACTTGGCCACGTTCAGGCACCTTCCCTTCTTCACATCTCAGGTGCCCTCCCCTCTTCCTCTGGTCCCACCTCCCGGCCCCTTCCTTCACATCAGGACCATTCTGCCGCGTCCAACCAAGACCTGCCCCTCCTCCACACCGACAGAAACCCCGCCTCCCAGAAAATCCTCAAGCCCCAGGCCGCATCCCAATTAGCCTCTAATTAGCTTCTAATTAGTGTGTGCTAGCTCTCTCCACATACCTCGATCTTTCCGCCCCGCCCCGCACGCTGTCAGCTCCCGCTCTCGGAACCCCACCGCGAGGGACCTCTGTTGTCAGAGAAGCCAGGACTTTCGGCCTGCCCCCTCCCCCCGGCCACGCCGGCCGCAGTTCCAGATTTTCCTTATTTAGTCGGGCCGACAGCCGCGCCGGAGCCTCGCCCTGGGAGCGGCCTAGCCCCGCCGCGATGCTCTCCCGGCCACCCGGAGCCATGGCAACCGCCAGCCCGCCCAGGCCCGGCTACTCACAGAGCTGTGGTGTCCGCAGGGATGCGCAGTGCGGGCCCGAGCGTCAGTAGCCCGCGGCCTGAGCAGTTGACCAGGCAGGCGGCGCCCGGCGCCGGGCCGCAAAGGCAAGGGGGC
>NW_004955442.1:15075426-15132178 GCF_000276665.1 Chinchilla lanigera | reverse complement strand
CCGCGGCGCGGGGGCGGACCCTGCCCACACTCCGCCCCGCGCCACGGCCCTGCGGGCCGTGGAGCGGGGCGGGAGGGGCGGGCTGCTCGGGCTCCGCCCCTGTCCGTGGCGTCACCGCGGGACGGGGAGGGTGTAGGCTCCGCCCATGCTCCGCCAGGAAGGCGCGGGGCGTGGCGTCGGAAAGCTCTATCCCGCGCCCTTGGGTCCTCAGGCACCGCTCCCTGCGCAATTTAGGCCGTGGGCGTTGCGGGATGGGCGGGCTCTGGCGGCTCCGCCTTCCTTCCCCCGAAGGCGGAGGCTAGGTCCCTCAGCCGGGTCCCTCACGTCGCTCCCGCCCCTCACCGACCGCTTGGTGCGCGCGTCCCCAGGTTGGGCCGGTGTCCCCGCGTGCTTCCGCGGTTCTCATTTCAGTTTCCAGTCTCCCCCCTAGTCAACAGTCACGGGCACTAAAAACACCAGCAAGAGCAACTAGCGCTCCAAACGTTTTCTGAGAGCCCGTTGCACACACCTCCGCTCCCGAGGCCTTACCGCAGTCGCCGAGCGCTGGACACACAGTAAGCGCTCAATAAATGTGTTCTGCGTCAACTCTTGGCGCTCCTCACAGAGGACAGATTGAGGTGACGCACAAGGTGGGACTCACCGGGCTGGTGAAGCGCAGCCCTGAAGGCCAGGCACCGCAGTGCCGCAGCCCAGTCCCTTCCTCCGCCCTGCGTCCCCCTCCTCGGTCCCGGCGCCTGCTTGCACGTCTTTGATGGCTGCGAGCGCTGCGGTGGCGTCGGTCTCTTCGAGCGGGTTCTCCCCGTGTATGCACTAGATCATTACAAAATGAACACATGTGTAACAGAGAAGACTCCAGGTGGAACATCGATGAACCCTGAAAAAATGCTAGAACCCAGGCACAACCACGTATTGATTCCGTTTACGAGAAATATCCAAAACAGGCAAATCAATGAACATGGGACGTGGATCTGTGGCCCCAGGCACTAGGGAAGGTGATGGCTGATGGGTGATAAGTATGTGTTGGAATTAGTGGTGATTGTTGCACGGCCTATACTGTAAAATATACTAAAAACCGCTAAATTGTGTGCTTTGAAAGAGTGAACTTTATGTTATGTAAATTGTATCTCAATTTAAAAATAATTTAAAATGTACCACCGTGGAGCTGTGCTGTTGGGCCAGGTGTATATCCCTTCGAGTGCCTCCTGAGACTGGACACAGACTGAGCGTGCATGGAAAGGTGTCTGCAGACTCCCAAGTGCAAGGTCCCTGTGGGGCTGTTCTTCCAGAGACTTGGCATTAAGGTTTTCACTGAGTTCTGAGGCTCTTCAGCATCCTTCCTCTGTTTAAACTGGCCGGAACTCTCTCGACTAAACCCACAGGTGCCGGGGCACGCTTCTACCACCTGCTGGGAAAACTCCCAAGCAGGGCCTGGGGGACACATCACCACTCAACTCTTCCTGAGCCTGAGGAAGCAGTGCCTCCGTGCCTGCTTTTTATCTCCGTGATGGAAATCATGATCCCATGTGGTTTTTGTTTTTGTATTTCGCAGTGTTGGAGATTGAACCCAGGACTTTCACACTGAACTACATCCCAGCCCTTTTTAACGTTTTGAGACAGTCTTGCTAAATCTCCTTCATTGCCAGGCTGCACTAGAACTTTTTGTTTTCTTTTATTTTTGTTTTGTTTTGTTTTATTTTGGAACAGGATCTCACTTTGTAGCTCAGGGCAGGATCCTCCTGCCTCAGCCTCCTGAGTGCTGGAATTAATAGAGAGTTCTTGAGAATAGAGTTTGGAAACACTGCCTGAGTGCCTGGGGGCTGGGTGGCAGGAGAAAAGAAAAGGCTGTGGACTAGCTGGAGATGCCCAGCGGAGGGGACTAGTGCAAGGTTCTGAGACACTTGAGAAGGTTCTAGAGTCCTGTGTGTGGCAGAATGTGGAGCTGGGTAGGCAGGTGGGCCGGTGAGAGACTCCAGAAACAGGGAACCCCAATAACCCCAGTCTAGAGTTGAGAGAAGAGTCTAAGAGGGTCAGAGAACTGGGAAGGAACTGAAGCACCGCGTGTGGAAGTTGAGGTATAACTACTGTACAAGGAGAGGTTAGCAGGTGCCTGTGCTCTGTGAACAAAACAGGGACTGGGGATGTGTTTAGGGTCCCCAACTGCCCCCCGATTCCTGGGTGCATTCATACCTTGGGACATAAAGAACTCTCCATAGCTTCCCATCTCTTGGCCTTTCCCCACGTTGTCCCCTCTGCCCGGACTGTGTGTCCATCTCATTTGCAGGTATACATGCACTTACAGACTCCTCCTCCACAGAGCTTCCTCTCCAGGCCCCTTCACATGTGCTCATTTGCATGGCCCAGCCCTTCAGGGGACACAAATTATGAGAAATCAACTTTGAGCAAAGCATTTGTTCAAAGTCTGTCAGTCAATGCCCCTAGTGGGCAGTTCCCAGGGTCATCCTGTCCCTGACCACTGCCATATCACCTGCATATGTAAACTTCCTGGATTAGAGTGCTAAAGGCATGGTGTTTGCCAGTGACCTTAACTCCGTGCACATTTCATGGTGGAGTTGGTAGGAAGCCAAATGCCAGCAGGTTGGTGCCAAATGAGGAGTGTAGACGTGGCATGTGGCCCACTATTTTTAAAGCTTAGCTATGGAAGAGAGAGGCAAAGCACAGGCAGGAATGGTTAAATATTTTTTTCTCGATAGAGGAAAGACTCTATTTCCTCAATAGAGGAAAGACTCAAGCAGGTATGCAGCCTAAGGGAAGGGTGCTGGCACAGAGGGAGAGGAGAATAATGCAGGGTAGTAGTGGGGGTTTGGTGGTGGAAATTTCTTCAGAGACAGCAGAGGGAGGAAATCTACATTCTTCACTTTCCCACCTCTTTATTCATCACCTTATTCCACTGAGTTCCAGCAGCTCTAGAAAGTGGGACTGTTGTTATCCTTTTATTAAATGAGGTAACTGAAGCACAGAAAGGTTATGAAATTTGCCAAGGTTGCACAGCAGTAAGTACCATAGCTGAGATTATGTCTAAAACCTAAACTTTTAATTGTAATTAGATAACAAACTTTTAAGATTCAAGAACTCAAGTTGAGGGAAGATACACCCGCAAAAGAACAGTGGTACAAAATGAACAAAACAGATTAATGAAATGATTGTTTGAAGGCGACTGTGGAGCAAAATGCTATTGTTTGGAAAGGATTTCTGAAACAGTAAAGATATATGTTTGGGTTTTTTTTGTTTTGTTTCTGTCTTTTTGAGACAGGGTCTTGCTATGCAGTTCAGGCTGGCCTTGAGCTCACTTTGTAGTCCAGGCTGGTCTCAAACTCACAAAACGATCTTCCTGCCTCAGCCTCTCAAGTGCTGGGACTGCAGGCGTGCTGGCGCACGCCTGGCAACATATATGTTTAAAGAGGAAAATTGATTATCTGCAAATGAAATTTTAGACTATTTCAACAAACCCTGTGGTGAAACAGAAAAAAAATAAAAGATCTTGTTTGGTTCTGGGAGGGAAACTTTTTTTTTTAAGAGTAGGAAGATGGGCCAGGGTTATAATTCAGTGGCATAAGTACCTACCTGGCAAGCCCAAGTTCCTGAGTTCAATTCCTGGTACAAAAAAAAAAGAGTAGGAAGAAAGCTGGGCATAGGGGCACACACCTGTATTGCCAGCACTTGGGAGGCTGAGACAGGAGAATGGATATGTGAGTTCGAGGCCAGCCTGGGCTACAAAATGAGTTCAAGGCCAGCCTGAACTGCATAGCAAAACCCTTTCTCAAAAAGAAAAAAAAAAGTAGGAAGAATTTATTAAGAGAAAAAAAGCTTCCATCTGAGAGGGACAGAAGTGAGCCTTGAAGGTGGGTTGCCCACCAACTCCACTTCTCAAGGGTGTTTTATTGAGCAAAGCCACAAGGTGAGGCGGGCTTAAGGTGAGGCAGAACTATAACCAATCAATAAGATTACAAGTATAGTCACTTAGGTAATGTTGATCCAATGATGAATCACAGGATGAGTGTGAGGTAGGACAAAACTATGGTCAACCAATAAGATTACAACAACTATAGTCACTAGGGTAATATTGATTAAATGGGGATCAGATGGGGCAAACAAGTCACATAATAAGTACACATGGGACAGACAAGGCTTTTCCTGGAAGGGGTGAGTTAAGATTTGGTCCTCCATCCCAAGGTGATTTAACGCCTACTTAGAATATCCATCATTGGGGTCAGAGATGTAGCTCAGCGGCGCAGCACTTGCCTGGCAAGCGTGGGGCCTTGAGTTCAATTCCTAGTACCAAAAGAAAAATAGTTAAAAAAAAAAAAAAAGACCAAAGAATATCCATCACTGCTGTTCATCCCTAGGGGAAGTATATAGGTGAGTAGTTCTTTTTTTTTTTTTTTTAGTTCTTCTTTTTCTTGAAGCCTGGCCTTCAGTGAATGCACCTCCAGCCACAGTTGTCTTCTGCATTGACCTCTCTAGGGCTCAGCCCTGTCTGACTGCCTACAATATTTCTACCTAACTTAGCTATCTATAATATTCCCCTCTGAAGAAGTATCCCTAACTGCTGTAAGAGGGGAAGGGGTGAAGACTGATCTGGCTACTTCTAGCTGAAGGACTCGTGGTTGTGATCAGCAGTGAGAGATATTCCACAGAGGATCTGTCTAAAGGCCCTTGATAGATGCCAGATGTTCTTGCCTAGGATAGATGTACAACTTTAAGTCTGGAGGAGAGGGTCCAGGGATAGAGTTCAGCAGCACAAGCACCTACCTGGCAAGCACAAGATCCTGAGTTTGATTCTCAGTGTCCCCGCAAAAAAGTCTGGAGGAGACAAGGCCACAGAAGCAGTTAAGTATGCATAGGCCAAAATAATAAAATCAACAGGATAATTATGAATATAGCCAACAAGTTTTTCCACCAGGAGGAGCCAGTAATAGCTTTCCATAAAGAGGATAAGGAGAAGGTCCAGAGACTTTCAGAACTGGGAGGGAAACACTGAAGAAATGTTCAATTCTTCTTTTTGTTTGCTTTTCTTCAGTCCTGGGGGTTGAACCAGGGCCTTTGTGCCAAGCGAAATCCCTAGCTTTTTTGGTTTTGTTTGTTTGTTTGTTTTGAGACAGGGTCTCATTAAATTGCTAAATTGCCCAGGCTAGGCTGGAATTTGCAGTCCTCCTTCCTTAGCCTCCCTGGATTACAGAGTGCTGTGATTATACAGGTGTACCACATGTCCCACCATATTCTTAATAAAATACAGACTAAAAGGTTTTTTTAAGTTAACAGCTAATGATAATCATTGAAGAAAAGGGAGGAAATTAGAAGGGGAAAAACAAGAAAACTGGATCAGTTCAGAAGAGGATTTTGAAAAGGAAACAATGGATCAATATATTCATCAAACCAAGATAAAATGGTCAGAATAAAACCAAGCATGTGGGTGATCACAATAAATATAAATGACCTAAATTCTTATATTAAAGGACAGGATGCTCAGAAGAAACACTAAATCCAGGTAAACACTGTTCACTGGGGCACAGCTAAAACAAACAACTATGAGAGGCTGAGATAAAGAGTGCAAATGCAAACACAAAGAAAGTAAAGTGTGGCAGTATTAATACCATGCCAAATAGGATTTAAGGCAAAAGGTGTTAAACGGGGAAAGAGTTAAAAAAAAATAACAGTCACAATCTATATAGAATACATAATGAACTATTACATTCTCTGAAGTGGAACTTGTTCACTGGGTTTTAGCACTACAGATGAGAGAATGCTTGGACAAAACCATGACCCTACTCAACACTGCCCCCTAGAGGTCCTCCTGTTCTCGGCACCATTTGTAGAATCCAGCCCATCACAGAAGCTCCCCACAAACCAGGCCTAAACCAGGAATTCCCATCTGAGTAGAGAGGTCTCAGAGCTATCCACACAGGATCTTGGGACAAGGCTGAACTTCTGACTCCAAGGTAATTAAAATATAATAAAAGGTAAGTGTAGAAGTGAAGGATATGTTCCTTTGGTGGGGGGGAGTTTGAGACAGGGTATGACTCTGAAGTTCAGGCTGGTCTTAAACTCACTATGTAGCCCAGACTGGCCTCAAACTTGAGACTATCCTCCTGCCTCACCCTCCCAAGTGCTAGAATTACAGGCACGGACTACCATGCCTGAGGTTCCTTATCTTGACTGATGTACACCTATGATGATTCCTTGGGTATATATGGACGTTAAAACTTAACAAACAAATTGTACATTTTGTGAGTGGTAAGCTATAGTTGCACACATCTGTAATCCTAGCATTCTGGGAAGCTGAGAGTGAGACCCTGTCTCAAAATAAAAAAAGGGCTAGGGATGTAGCTCTTTGCAAAGTGCCTGGGTTCAATTCTTAGTATAAAAAAGGGGGGGGACTTTGAAGATATGATTAAATTAAGGATCTGAGGTGGGGAGAATTATTTGGATTATCCAAGTGATCCTAAATATTAACACAGCCGGGAATATAGCTCAGGAATATAGTGGAATCATGCCTGCCTCACAAGCAGGAGGTCCCGAGTTCAATTCTCAGTACCAAAAAAACTAAATGTTAACAAAAATATCTTTATAAGAGAAAGCTTGAGAAGATTTGTGACAAGCAAAGGAGGTCAAGTGACTATGGAAGCAGGGGTTTGGCGGAATATGACCATGAGCCAAGGAAAGTCAGAAGCCACCAGAAGCTGGAAGGGGCAAGGAACAAACTCTCCTGGAGCCTCCAGAAGATCCAGCCTGCCAGCACCTCGACTGGTAAGACTGTTTGCACTTTCACCCTCCCTACTACAAGGAAATAAATTTGATTGTTTTATATCATTATTTGCAGTAATTTGCAGCAGCAGCAATAGGAAATGAATATAAACACTACTTTGAAACCTAGTAGTAGTGACTCCTGAGGAATGGATCTTAGCTCTCAGCTTTCTCTTGTGTTGCTGACATGTCCTCAAAAATTACTGATTGTTTTTGTAGTTAATGAAGCTGGGTGTGGTGACACACACTGTAATCCCAGCACTCAGGAGGCTGAGGCAGGGGGATATCAAACTTGAGGTCAGCCAGATACACAGCAAAATTTGCCTAAAAAATAGAAAAATAAATTTTAAAAGGGGCTGAGTATGTATCTCAGTGCTCCCTGGGTTAAATCCCTAGTACCAGAAGGAAGAGGAGGAGAACAAAGAAGAGCAAGAGGAAGGAGGAGGAGGAAGAGGAGGTGGAACAGGAGAAGAAGAGGAAACAATAATAAGGCAAGTGAATGTGACCCAGTCCAGGGGTCTAGTGACTCAGGGACTGGTGACTTTAGAGATTGTGGTGGTTACACAGAGGTCCATCCTATCACTTTGTGCTGATGTCTGCACCTGCCATGAAGCTGAGCATGTCACTCAGAGACTGCCTGAGATCCTGGAGCATGAGGCCCCACTCATACTTTTGCAGAAGCTGGAAGCTTCCACTGCAGAAGAGTTTACCTTGGCCTTGTTGAAGTCCAGACATGCTGCCACAAGCCACAGTAGGTAAGCTTAAATTCTACCTGGACTTATCTTCCTTGATAGTGAGTACCGTACAGCTATCCCCAGCTGTCCCATCTGGTGAGTCCCTAAGCTTCTGTGGTCACACTTGCATACTTGCCCTATATGGAGGGCACCTTCAGACAAGGATGAACACTCCCCGTGACCACCTGCCTGTAGGGCCTCAGGGACACCAAAGTGAGTGGGTTGCATGGGGAGAAGGAATTTCTTCCCAGGAACAGGATATTCGTGGTGACCCTTCCATACCTGGGTCCCATGGCCAGCATATCTCTAACGTCTCCTGCTTTCTGGGGTGACTCAGTCTTCTCTCCCTGGTGGAAATTGCATTCAGTGCTGCACCAGTTCCTCTGATGTATCCATGGCAACATTCACATGGATTTCATAGAACATAAGGTGTTTGAGCTGGAAGGGCCCTCAGAGATCAGCTCCTCCTGCCCCCACATTTCACAGAGGCTCAGAGAGGGGATGCCACATGGCTAGGGCAACACGGCAAGCTGTGAACATAGCTGGGTTTCTACCCTTCTAACGCCGTTCCAACCCCCCAGAAACAGTCAGCTGGGTTCTGCAGGACTGACTTCTGGGGAGGTGCTCTGGGGATTTTGCCACCACCTCTGCTTCCTGAAAGACCCCTTAAGTTTAGCCTGGCTATCTGCTGCTCAGTCACAAAGTTGTTTTTCAGTGCATAGTGGGGACAGAGACAGATAAGTCAGCAAGATTACAGGCAGGGCAGAGGCGGCATAACCCCAGGGAACCACAGAGAACATCTGGGAAGCAAGAAGTAGGGGCAGGAGCTAGGGAAGACGTGCATTTCATGTAAAGGCTAGGGTCCTGAGGAGGACTCTCCTTCATGGCTGGGCCCCATATCCCAGCACAAGAGGGCCTGCCTGAGGTCCATGCTGTTTGGTTGGACAGTGGGTAGTAGTGATGCTGGAGGGCTTTGAAAACTGGGGACATGGAGAACAACTGCCTGACCTGGAGGCCCTAGCAGGTCACTATGGCTAAGGATTCATGGCACATGTCATTCAGAACAAGGGAGGTGAGACACAGAGAAGGACAAATCAGAAGGTACAGTACAGTAATTGGTGGCCATGGGCATAAGGGGAGTGGCAGAAATGAAGGTCCAGAAAGCAGGTCTCAAGGAGACTGGAGCAGATCTGGAGTGATTCAGTCCCCTTGGGGACATGGACACATATTGTCCCTCTTCTGCATAGCAGAGCCAGCCCTATGTTAGGACAGTTGAGGGCCATAAGCCCCTTCCCTAGCATATGGTCCTCACCCCTACCTGCAGCAGGACCCCAAACCCAGCCTCAGGCTCCTGCTCTGGCCTCTTCTTCTTTCTAGGCTGAAGCACCTGGGATCTGGACATCCCTCGGCCCAGCCAAGGCCACACCACACACTGGATCTTTTTCACCAAACTGGTTCCTTCATGTGTGTTTGATGCTAGCCTGCTCTAGTTATTTATTGCTGTGTGACAAACATCCCCCAAACACTTATGAACCTGCATGGCGTCCACTGGGGCTGGGGTGTCCACTACCAGACCAGTTTCTTTCTGCACATGGCTGGCAAATCAGTTCTTCTTCAGTGGCTTTTTGCACCCGGCTACTCAGGCTTTCTCCCAGCATGACAGGCAGGTTCTAAGAACAACTAACCGGGTACAGACAATCAGCTGGGTATAGAATTATTTCTGCTATATCTGTTGTTCAAAGAAACCACAGCTTTTGTCTAGATTCTTGGCCAAGGGACACAGACCCTTCCATCACTGGAAAAATACCAAAGAGTGAGTGCCATTTTTAATCTATCCCAGAGCCTGTCTCTGCCCCATGAATGGTGTTGTCCTTCCTTATTTCTAGGCCTGCAGATACTGTCTGTCCTGAAGTCCTTTCTGTCCCTAATACTTCTTCCCTGGGCTACTGCAGTCTCCCTCCCTGCAGGCACCACTATTCATCCCCTCTACCACTCCCCAGTATTCCTGTAACGGTGTTCTCTCTCTGTTGTTCTGCTCAGAGACCATATATGACTGTCTGATTCCTTAGAATAATTTCCAGTCTCCCAGGTATAACATTCATGTTTCCCTTATAATCTGGTCTGGCCTCTCCTGCCTTACCTAAATTGGGTTACTTCCCTTGATGCCCATGTACTGGCACTCACCTGGGCATACTGACTGCCTCCAACTGGTAAGTTCCTCCATTTCCTCTCCCTGTTAGACTCCTGTTCTACCTTGAAAGTCCAGTACAAAGCCCTCTCTCCTCCATAAAGCCTTGCTGTCATTACACAATCACACCAGTCTTGCTCTCATTGCATACTGACATTCATTCTGCCTAAAATCCTTCTCAGCATCGATTTGTCCTCCTAAAGTGAGGCCCGTGTGTTTGATGCATATTTCTTTCATCAATGTAACAACTGCTTATTGAGGCCCAGAGCCAGCTGCCAGGGATATGGCAATGACCAAGACAAGCTGCTTCCTGTGCCCAGAGAACTTACATTCCAGAGGGGAGAAACAGATGGCAAACAGAGGAACCAAGAGACATAATGATCAAAGATTAGGAGGACTGCTGGGAAGCAAGAGAGTGAGGGGGCCCTGAGCCAGGCACCTAGAGCTCCCATTTTTCAAGAGAAAACAAAGAACTGGATTTTTATGTAAAAGTTTTAAAGGCAATCCTGTCTTTTCTGCACCTAAAGATTCTCCTCCTTTGTAGGCCTGCCACTTGCTCTGGTTCATTGCCTCCTTCTCTGCTTCCTGGTTGCCTGTCTATCAACATTCCTCTACCACTTAAATGCCTCACTTGTAGACCCCACCCCCAGAGCATCCAAATTCCTTGTGGTTCCCATGCACTGGGCTTGCTCTGGGCAGCAGCTGATAGGAAGATGTAGGATCCACTGCCTAGGACCCTGGAGGCCAGTAGGCATTGTTTGTTGAGGCCCCCAGCAGAGATCCTGGGGCGATCATCCCATAGTTGGCCTTTTGGGAGGTGGGACACCTACAGTGTCCAGAGCTGCAAAAATGGGAGCTCGGCCGGGCATGGTGGTGCATGCCTGTAATTCCAGCACCTGGGAGGCTGAGGCAGGAGGATTGTTGCAAGTTCAACCAGCCTGGGCTACAAAGTGAGCTCAAGGCCAGCCTGAACTGCATAGTGACAGCCTGTCTCAAAAAGACAGAAAAAAAAAAAAAAAAAAAAAAAAGAAAAAGAAAAGGGAGCTCAATATTCATTCCCTAGGCCAACTACATACACGTCTGGGGATTGACCTGGAGGAGGTAGAGGGCCAGAGAAGAGAGACAGTAAAAGAAGGCTCAGGAGACTTCAGGGCTTCTCTGGGTTTGCCCCCCAGCTCCAACAGCTACCTCAGGGACTGCGGGGTGCCCGGGATGCCGCCGCGGTCCCTGAGGTATGAATCAGGACCGTCCCTGCCATGGGACAGTTTATACTCTGGCTTTTGTTTTGTTTTTTTTTTTGTTTTTTTTTTTGAGACAAAGTCATTCAGGGTAGTCTTGAACTCACTATGGAGCCTGGGCTGGCCTCAAACTCCCAGTGATCCTCCTGCCTCAGCCTCTGGAGAGCTGGGATTACAGCTGTGTACCACCATATCCAGCTAACAGGATCGTTTTAAAGATGTAATGTGCCTGGCACATGATAGTACTCAGCACTGGATAGCTTTCCAGGCCTGTAAGGAGCAGGCCATGCTAGGCTCTCAAAGAATTCCTGCTGGCAGCATCCCTCCATTTGGATCTTTCCAGGCCTCTGAGGCCCAGAAGTAGCTAATTATTGGTGTTCTGGGTACTGACAGCTGGGAAGGGTAAGGTTTCTGAGGAACCTGGGATCCTGGTGACAGCTATCATATCTTGGGATACAGTCAAGTATCTTCTGGAACTCCATTTCTCAGAGGAGCATCCAGAAGCTACCTGTCCTGGGGGCAGCATTTCATTCATTCTTTTTTTTTTTTTTTTTAGACAGGGTCTTGCTATACAGTTCAGGCTGGCCTTGAGCTCACTTTGTAGCCCAGACTGGGCTTGAACTCTCAATGATCCTCCTGCCTCAGCCTCCCAAGTGCTGGGATTACAGGCATGTACCACTACACCCGGCTACCATTTCATTCTTGAGACACAGAATATGTTAGCTGGGGGTCCTGGAACAGAGCAATGCCAGGTAGGACGTTGTCAGGGCCTGGAGATGGGTGTGGTGGGGTCCAATTTGGGATTTGGAGAATCAGCACCATCCTCCCTGAGTCCAGAACCTGGCATGTGTAGGCCAAGGTACCGGTCACACCTAAGGGCAAGGCCACCCACCTTCCAGACTCAAGGGCACAGCCCCTGTGAGGGGACCTTCTGCTCATTTCCTTTTTGCATAGACCCTCAAGCTTCTAAAAGCCCAGGTAGCTCTGCTATCTCTGCATTGTCCTGCCATTTATAACCAGCTGCCTGTGGAACCAAGTGTTCCCTCGCAGCGAGCTTTGTTTGCTGAGCATCAGAGTTGGCGCTGCCTGGACCCACCTGCCCCAGATAGAGCAGGGAGGAGCAGTGGGGCAGGTGGCAGGTTTCCCTGGCTGAGAAGGACCGAATGCCCACCCATGCGGGTTCTCTGTCCCCAGCGCTTCATCTCAGGACACCTCTCTTGTCCCGAGTCTGGTGATGCATCCAGCAAGGGGGTCACTGGACTGGGGAGGGAGGGGTGGTGTACAGTGCGCGGAGGTGATATAGGACCCTGTGCTCCCTCACCCAGGTCCACTGCCTCATATAGGAGTCCGAATACCAAGGTGGCCAAAAAGGGCCTCTCTGTCTTTCTCTCTTTTTTTGACGGGGGTGGTTCTTTCTGAGACAGTCTCACTGTGCAGTTCAGGCTGGCCTTGAACTCACTTTGTAGCACAGGCTGGCCTAGAACTCTCAGCAATCCCCCAGCCTAGGCATCCCGAGTGCTGAGATTACAGATTTGCGCCACCACACCTGACCAGAGCGGGGTCTCTGTGCCTGACTGCCCCATCCGGCCCGGGGGTTGGGGGTTCTGGAGCGGCTCACGGCTCAAGCTCTGGCCTCTTTCAGTCTCCTGACACCACCCGGGCGATCTCATTTGCATGAATCCTCCCCTCTCCGACACGGTCATTGGCGGAGGCAGAGGCGGGAGGCGGGGCCTGGGTAGCAGGGCAGCCTGTGGGATGGCTGTGGCGGGGCGGGTGCGGGGTGCCCGGGATGCCGCCGCGGCCACCTCTCGGCTTCGGGTCCGGCTCGGGCTCAGCGGGCGCAGGGAGTGGGGCGGCCCGCGGCACGACAGGCGCAAAACGAACGCACTAAGCACCTGTCTGCCATGTCCAGAAAGAAGACCTCCAAGAGCAAGGCGGGCAGTGTGCCCGCTGCCTCCGCGCTGCCTTCTGCCAACGGGGCCCGGCCTGCGCGCCCCGGGACTGCGCGCCCTGGCCCCGAGGCGCCGCCCAACGGGCCCCAGCAGCCCGGCCGGCTGTCACTTGGCGGGGGTGGTGACTTCTACGACATCGCTTTCAAGGTGAGCCAGGCACCTTGCCCCCAAGCGCGTGCAGCAGGTGGCGTCTGGTCTGTCGGATCCGAGCCAAGAGGGGAGGGAGCCTGAAAAGGGGCGCAGGGTGCCGCGGAGCTGGCCGAGGAAACCTCACAGCTGGCACAGCTGCAGTGTGCACTGCGCGCGCACACAGAGCTGTCAGGTTGTTTGGGGTGCTCAACAGCTGGGTGGGCCTCCCGTCCTCCTTCCTCAGAGGACAGCCGAACAAGGGGTCCTGGGACATCAGAACCCGGCAGGCACCCCTCCCGCGGACCATCCCCCCCACCTGGGCTCCAGTTTCATCATTTCCCATATGCTGCCTTCTCTCACATCCAGGGGTTGTGGGTCTCCTCTTTTTTGGGGAAGCCAGAGGCTGGGAAGAGGTTTGCCAGTTGGATGGGGAGACTGAGGCCTCCCCCAGACCAAAGCAGAAGCTATGTGAATTTGGCAGGGGTAGATAGGATCATTTTTGGATTTTAGAAGATTTAGCAGCAGGCTGGTGTGGGGGGGAAGGCTTGTCTGTCCCTTCTGTCCACAGACCTGGAACAAGCCCACCTGACCCTAGGCTGGGAAATCTCTCCTAAAAAGGCTGCTGGGATTTGTATCTTTTTTAGGGTTTGAAGAAGCCCTTGGGAATGGAATCCCTGGAGGTCTCTTAGGAGGTCTCAGCTCTCACTGCCCTCTGTTCCCCACTGGACCCCAAATACTTCCCTCCCAGATCAAGCTCGACTTTCACTGGGAGAGCAGCAGCCCTCACCCCCACTGACTGAGAAGGGCCCTGTTGGGAGGGAGAGAAGGGACCAAGACCACCAGAGGTAGAACCGTCTCCCCAAGCCATCTGAACCCGCAGGCCTAGGATGGCCCTCTCCTCTGCTCCCCATCACCTGCAGCCCTTTCTGGCTTGGGCAGTTCATAACAGATCAAAAGCCCCCTCTAGGTGGGCTAGCATCTTATCCCCTCCACCTTGGTCTACTTCTGACCCTCGTGTCTGCCCTAGGTCATGTTGGTGGGAGACTCAGGCGTGGGGAAAACCTGTTTGCTTGTGCGCTTCAAGGATGGTGCTTTCCTGGCAGGCACCTTCATCTCCACTGTGGGCATCGACTTCCGGGTGAGAGTGGGGCTCTGACCAGTTCCCCCTCATGAACTCACTGAGTCCTCCCAGTATCCTTGGGCAGCTGGTTCTCCATCTTTCCTGTGGTAGCGCCAGTTCTCAGGAGGTGGAGCTGCTAATGGGGGTGGTTGCTTCCCAGGCATGGGACACCTAGCCACCAAGCTGAGTGACTCCCAACACCCAAGGGTCCTGAGAAGATCTCCCAATATCTTAGTGGTCGTTGCATCCAACTGAAGCAGACGTCTGTGCCAGGGGCTGGAATTATCCTGGGCCTGTATTCCCAGGGTACTGGCAGTCAGAGGAAACTCAAGGCCGACATCCACTCAAGCCAGTCACTGCCCCACTGCACAGAGGTGGCCCAAAGATGACAGCCAGGAACCTGCCCAGGTCCTGCAAGCCACGAGGCTGAGACGCAGCCTGGGAGGTTTCTAGGTCTTGCTTGGAGGAGGGGTCCCTGCCTTTGGGTGTAGAGACCCCTAGTATCCCAAGCAGGGGTCCCTGAGGCTCTAGCATCAGAACCCTTACCTCTGGCCATCAGTCTAAATCCCGTGTACTGAGGTGCTGGTGTGTTCTTGGCAAATCCTGAATTTGCATTTTTCTCACCCTTTAATTAGACCCAGTTAGCAGGAAGCTGGGAAGGAGGCCCATTCTGGGGACAGTAAAGGAGGGCTTCCTCCAGTTTGGGGAGCTGTTCTCTACCCAGATTGAAATGAACGGTTGAGGTGCCAGAACAAGCTTGGAGACACATGACCTTTTGCCTGTCTAGGCTCCTCTTCCCCTTGGCCCTGGGACAAGTGATACGGCCAAGTAGATGAACGTTTGTGCCCCAATTCAGGGAGCCAGGGAAGACAAGGTATTTTCCCCAGCCTGGCAGATGGTTGAGTTTGGTTCCCTAGAGACCCAGAAGCACCCTTACAGCAGTAGCTTGGGAGGTGGTAGTTATTCCAGCTGCCCAGGCCTGCCCTCTCCATGAGGAGGGGACTCTGGGCCTTGTGTCTAGTCCTGAACAGGGAGGGCCCATCTGTGGAGCACTGTCAGCCATTCAGCCATAAGTACAAGTACCTATTGCATACTAAGCATAGTTCTGGCCTCTGAGGTTTCAGCATTAGGCCAGATAGGCCAAGCCACCCCTTGGGAAGCCCATGTTCCAGTGGGAAAACTTAAAAAGGGTGGGGAGGTCTTTCTTTAGGCAGGACAGTTCTCAGTGCACACAGCAGCTCATTAAATTAAGGGTGCATCTATAATGGGAATGGTACTCTAGTTGTCTCCATTTACGGTAAGGAAACCAAGGCAGTGTTAGTAACAAGTCTTGGGCATGTATGATTTTAGTGTGGCTTGGGGTGCAGCTCAGTGGTTGAATGTTTGCCTAGAGTATGGTAGAGGCCCTAGCTTTGATACCCCACACCAAAAAGTGGGGGGAGGTACCGTGGCTCTAAGCGGACCCCCCCGCCCCAGCAAATTAGAGGTATCCATTCTTTGGGAGGAGGGAAGAGGCTGACTTGTCCAGTGGATACATGGAAGCCCATGCAGAAGCCAGGTAAAGGTGGCAGTCAGAGATGGTAAAAGCCAAGGGAATGGAGAGCAATGACATTTGGCTTGGGATACAGTGGGGTGATGGCAGGGGGCCAGAGGAGCTAGTAGACAGGAAGAAAAAACTGGCCCAGGATGGGTATAGTGGTGTACACTTATAGTCCCAGCATTAAAAAGAAAAACAAAATCTTTTAAGCCCATCAAAGCAGCCACCTGAGGAGGGCCCTGAGCAGTTCTGTGGATGGAACCACTGGAGGTGCTCCCCCAGGGCAGGTGGGAGAAGTGTGTGGACCCTGGGTGCACCTGGGCCTAAGGGAAAGCATGACATGTAGACGAGAGAGGTATCTGGCCTCTGAAGAATCTGGACAATGTTTGGGAATGACTTAAAGGTCTCAGCTAATAAGGGCCCTTTACTCTCCCAGTCCCCTTTCAACCCACCCTTTAGAGCCCCCAGGTACAGGGTTATGAGTGCTCATTGGAGCTGACTGGTTCTGTTTCAGAATAAAGTTCTGGATGTGGACGGGATGAAGGTGAAGCTGCAGGTAAGATGACTACGAAGAAGTTGGGGGCAAGGATACCAGGGAGGGGCTGGACAGCATGACCTGTGCCTGTTGCCACAGATCTGGGACACAGCTGGCCAAGAGCGGTTCCGCAGTGTCACCCATGCCTACTACCGGGATGCACATGGTGAGCCCATGGAGATGGGACCAGCTCCCCTGGGAGTCAGGGTTTTTGAGCAAGAGGGTCGGGGTAACCAGGAATCACTGGGCCCCCAGGGGTGTCCTCACTACACTCTACCCTCAGCACTGCTGCTCCTCTTCGATGTCACCAACAAGGCCTCCTTTGACAACATCCAGGTCAGTGGCCTCCTTCCTGGTGGGGTAATAGGCCATAACGGCCCAGATGGCACCAGGATCCTTGAGTGAGGACTCTGGTGGGCTCCTCTGGGCTTGATGTGACCCTAGCTGAGCATGAACTAAACATGGGGCACGATGACATTCAGCTCCCTCTTAGATAAGGTACCTAGCACAAGGAGCACTCTTTCTGGAATTGGATATTCTGTCAGGTGGGACCTGGAGGGGGCGAGATTCTGAGGGCAAAATATGGAATACCAGCTTCCACCTGGTCCTAGCTCTCCCCACACAGGCCTGGCTGACTGAGATCCAGGAATATGCCCAGAACGACGTGGTACTCATGCTGCTGGGGAACAAGGTGGGCAGGCCATTCTGCTCTCTCCACCCTGGCCCCACAAGGCAAGGCAGGTGAGGGGGGTGGGAAGGCAAATCATGGGCCAGCTGTCACCAAAACCTGTGCCTGGGCCAGGTGGATTCTGCCCAGGAACGTGTGGTGAAGAGGGAGGATGGAGAGAAGCTGGCCAAGGTGAGTCATGGCAGGGTGGGTGGCAAGGAGGGTGCCCCCGAGGCTGTGGAGCCTGGGCTATCTGCACCATGCCACCACCCAGCTGGCAACAGCTGTTTGCAGGAGTATGGACTGCCCTACATGGAGACCAGTGCCAAGACAGGTGTCAACGTAGACTTGGCCTTCACTGCCATAGCAAAGTAAGTCCAGGGAGTGAACAAAAATACCTCTAACACCTAGGGTCTGAACCCCTTCACTGGTGGTTCAGGGTACCACCTTGTTTCAATTCTCCTGCTCTATAGGGAGTTGAAACAGCGCATCATGAAGGTACCCAGTGAACCCCACTTCCGGCTGCATGACTATGTGAAACGGCAAGGCCGAGGGCCCTTCTGCTGTCAATCCTGAACGAGGGTGAATTTAGTTCTATTCTGAAGGGACCCAGCCCCAGAAGATGGACAGAAGCTCTACAGCCAGCAGCTCCCAGGGACTCCTGAGTCAAGTCTCACCCCATCTCTGTCCCAGCAGCAATCTCAAACCTCCATTTCCAAAAATCAAAGGTCCTTAGCCCCAGAGAGGACTCCTTGCAAGTATAGACCATGCCGTGGCACTCTGCTGCCCCCTCTTGGGCATTCCTAAAGGACCAGGCCACAGGCCAACACATGTATATGCTTCTGTGTGCCCCAAAGACCAGCCAAAACTGGTTAGGGTACCCACATGACAAGCCTTGTAAGGCCCGGCCACAGCTGAGACCTGATGTTGCCAACTCTTCATCTTGTACTAGTAGAGTGATTAAACCAGTCTTTTGATTGCAAATTGTTTGCTTTTATTTTTTTGAAACAAGGTCTATGTAGTATAGGCCTCAAACTCATGACAATCCTGCCTAAGCCTCCCAAGCGCTGGGATTACAGGTGTGTACTACCACTCCCAGCCTTGATTCCAAATGTTTTCAATTGTAGGGAATAAAGAGGTGCTTTCTGGAGTTCGTGTCTCATCTGGTGAAAGCAACTTCTAGACTAGATTATAGAGTTCAGGGGACTTGGTGAGGCCCAAAACTCTCCACAAGGTGGGTGAGGTTCCTTTATAACCCCCAGCTGCATCAAAGCTCAATGCTCTTCAGGGAGTATGTGGGAACCTTGGTGATTGGACCCCTGGGGCAAAGGCATAAAAAACAATCTTTTGGCCTTACAGGCAAAAATAGACAAGGCAGGCCTAAGAGGCATCAAGTCACTAGTAACTAACTTCATTTTAATGCCCATCTACTTCCCATTTGCCTGGGGATGAGCTTGTCCTCTACAGAATGCTAACAGTGTAAGAAAATAATGAGCTAGAGCCGGGCGTGGTGGCACATGCCTGTAATCTCAGTGCTCTTGGGAGGCTGAGGCAAGAGGACTGCTGAGAGTTCGAGACCAGCCTGGACTACAAAGTGAGCTCAAGGCCAGCTTGAACTGCGTGAGACCCTGTCTCAAAAAAAAAAGAAGTAAAGAAAATAACGATACAGAGAAGACTCATTACTTTTGCTTTATTGCTAAGCAGTTCAACTGACAAGGATGCCCACCTTACCAGGCCCTCTTGCCCACTGGGCCTCTGGATTTCGGTTGATTTAAGTTCAACATCTGTAGCCGACTCACCACGACCCTGAAAATCAATCAGAGTTCGAGATGTAGAGAAGCCCGTTCCCTCCATTTTGGCCCACCCCCCAAACCTTCCCAGTCCAGGGAGCTCACCCAAGCCTCAGTCTCGAAATATAATCAGACTGCATATGCAGTTCTCATACGAGGTGTCAGAATTTAGAGTAGTTCATCACAGGCTTGGAGCTGCATCTAGTATACTAGGCCTGGCCCAGTCTTACCTGCTGAACGTTGAAGAGTTTAAACGACACTGGTTAAGGTGGAGCTAGGCTGAGGCAAGATCCAGTGCTACGCCAGCCCGAGGGGTTCCGGAGATGCCTACGGTCCCACTGGGCGTACAGCTTTTCCCGCTCCACTTCCCACAGCACACCAACTCCACCGCAGAAAGACTCAGACCTCGTGCTCTATCCAAAAAGGAGGAGTTAGCTCCCGGCTCAAGCTTTTATAGAAACTGCCTTACTTCTATGATTGGGCAGATCTGGCGGAAGTGCCGCCTTTCCTCACCACTGATACGCTCCACTCTCTATCCGGCGGAGACCCGATTCTACTCCTTTTTGCGAAGACCATTGAGCGTTACTGTGAATGACTGTGCATAGAGCCAATCAGACTCCGATCTGCAACGTAGAGTGATTCTAAAGCCTCCAACCCTCCCTGGTACTGCGGGGCCTCCATAAATCGTAGTTTCTGAAGCGCCGCGCGTGAGGCAATAGCTTGGGTCACTGGAGTCAGCAAACTACAAGTCCCGGCGGGCTCAGCGCCTTACCCCTTCCGGGTTGCGCGTCTGGTCCCTTTCTCAGCCAGCGGCAGAGGGGGCACGATGAAGCTAGCGGGTGGTGCTGCCGCTCCCGGGCAGCAGGCGGGTGAGTGTCCGCGCGGCGCGCCCGATCCGCAGCTCGGGCCTCTGGGCCGCGCGCGGGGTGGGACCAGGTGCATCCTGAGCCTGGCTTGGGGGTGCGGGGCCGAGACGGGCCCGGATCTCCACGTCCGTACCTTCAGTTTGTCCACCAGTCGCTCCTTTGCTTCATTCTCTTTCTTCCTGCATTTATTGATCGCCGCCTCGGTGCCAGGCACTGTTCTAAGCGCCAGGGAGAACGCGAGCCCAGTTTTATAAGCTTATCTGGTCCAGGGTCCCCTAGTCTGAGCTGACAATTCTGGCTGGATTATTATTTGCTGCGAGGGGCTGTCCCGTACATTGTAGAATGTTGAGCATCCTCCCTGGCTTCTACTCACCGGAAGCCAGTAACCTCCCCCCTCCCGTTGTGACAACATTGTCAGCAGACATTGTCCAATGTCTCCCCACAATCCCTGGTCTCGAGAGTGAAGGAAGAGACTGACAATAGACAAAATCATGAGGGGTTAGGATAGGTATTATGAAAGAAACAGCTTGCTGGAAAATATGTCCTGGGGCTACTGTCTTGGTGGAGAGCCCTACAGTTGGGCAAAGATCTGACAGAGAAGCAAGCAGACCTGGGACATTGCCAGAAGATGTTCCAGGCTGTAGTCAAGAGAAAGGGATTGGTGCATCCCAGTTAATACTGGTGAGGTGGTGGAGAGGTTAGGTTTAGGAGGCGGGACAGCTCCACAGGGTACAGGCCAGGATTTGTACTGGGCTTTAAGCAGGATGTGGAGGACTTGATGCCTGGAAGATGGACAAGGTCTAAGTCTGGAGCCTTCTGGTTGTGTGCAGTGGATGGGTGTGGGGGTTTAGTGGAGACACAAGAGGCTGTCAGAGGTAAGCCAAGGTGGTCAGCTGAGGCTGGGGTCCAGGCCTCTTGGGTTCCACCCTACTTTGCTGTCTCACTTGCTTAGGAGCGCCATCTGAGTTGGGTATGGTGTCACACTGCTCTAGTGCCAGCACTCAGGAGTATGAGGCAGGAGGATTACCTCAAGTTTGAGGACAGTCTGGCCAGCCTGCACTATATAGCAAGACTGTCACACAAAACATACACACACACACACACACACACACACACAAACCAAAAAAAGAGCTCCATCTGCCTACCCTGACTGTACCCCTATTTCACCACCCCACAGCCCCCTCCCTATGTACAAATAGGCTCTTCTGAGCTGCTAACCCCTTTTCAACAGGCCTATGGTTCTTTCTTCCTCATTCCTTCTCTGGGCCTCTCCCTTCCCAGACCTCTTTCCTGTGTGACAGGCACAGCCTATCTGTTGTAAACTTCTCCTTTTACCTCTCTGGGCATTCACAGTTCACTGTGGACTCTGTAATCCTTATGTCTTGAGGTTCCCTATATCTATGCATTGCAGTCACTCCAGGAACCCAGAACTTCATTCTGAGGGAAAGCAGGGATATGTGCAGCTTGGCTGAGGTGACAGGCCAAGAAGGTGTGGCCAAGAATGACAATCCAACCTGAGAGGGTCCTTGAAGTTAAATCCCTGTGGCTTCATGGAATGAATAGAAGAGATCAGGGTCTAAAGTACTCATAGAGAAGTACTTCTGACAGATGGAATGGAGATTAGTGGAGGCTCCTCTCTGTCTCTTCCCTTGTCTCTCAGCTCCTCCAGGATGAAACTCACATTTAGCTTAGCACTGAGTCTCCAATCTCTAGCACTGAGTGGTGTGAACCTTGGCCTGCAATTGGACAAAGAAATGCCAGGTGTGGGAAATGGGAAGAAGGTGCAGCTGAAGGGCCTAAGCTGGGCAGGATGTACAACTCTGCGATATAGTCACTTCCTGCCTTGGCTTGACAAAGGGTTGGCTCATAGGGCATAGGGTTCCTAGGTTTGACTGGAAGTGGTGAAAAAACCAGAAGGAATAGAGTTTGAGTCAGCCTTGATGTGACTTCTTATTGGCCAGGTGCATGGGCCAGCCTCTCAGCCTCTCTCGGCTACCACTTTGAGTTTTTCTGTTTGTTTTTGAGACAGGTCTGTAAATCAGGCTAGCCTTGGATTTACTATATAACCCAGGGTGGCCTTGGACTGATGGCAGTCCTCCTACCTCACCCTCCAGAGTGCTGGGATTACAGGTGTGGATCACTCTGCCCAGCTCCACTTTGAGCTCTTAGTGACAAGCTGGAATTAGAAAATCTGCCACTATTTATCATGTCACCTCTCACAGCTCCTTCCAGATTAGTGTCCATTTCTACTTCGTTTTATGGTCAGAAATCCAAGACAGGTGAGGGTAAGCAACTCACCCAGCCACACATCTGTTTAAGTGGAAAAGGTGGGATTTGAATCCAGGTCTCTCTGAGTCTAGGGCCTGTGGCCTTGACTACTCTGTTATACTGAGTCTATGATAGACACTTCAAGGGGTCTGTAAGAGTGTGTGTGTAAAGTGCAAGCATGTGCCTAAAGCTGGTGGCTGCTCTGAACTAGGGTCCTCGCAGACCTGGTTTTACTAGTAGGTGGGCATCTTGTATTTTACCAGATCTCTGGAGGGTTCATTCAGGAAAGACCCGTAGAGAAGGACCCACCGGTCCTTCACCCTTCGACAAATGCTTCCTGTGTCCCCAGAATGTCAGTCCCAAGGCAGAGAATGTGGCTGTTCCCTGGAGGAATGTGCTGCCAGGTGGGGGCAGATGAAGACAGCCACTGCGGGGTTGTGCTGATGTGAGGGCTGGTGCTAGGAAGCCCCGGATAGGGTGAGACTGCAGTCTGGAAGCTGGGGCGTGGGAATGAGCCAGTCTCAGAAGAGAGTGCCAGAGTGGAAGAGGCAGCCTTGCAGAACCCTGGACTGATAGGGTTAAGGGACTCTCTGAGTGCCAGAAAGAGAAGGTAGTGCATAATTGGGGGTAAGGTGGTGTGTGGCCCTGTGCATTCCCAGAACTGCCCCAGGACATTCTCAGCTTCCTTTTGGGTAGCAAGAAGAAGAAAGTGAAGCCATGCAGGGAGCACTGAAAAACCTGCCTGAGGGGTCCTGAAAATATAGGCTGGACCTGGGCTGGGCTGGATACTTGACTGTCAGGTAAAGGTCCAAAATCTGTTCCCAGGAGTTTGAGACTGCCTTGATTTATTTGAGATAGCCAGGCACATGCTTTCTAGTTCTGCCCCCTCTAGCTGGGTGTTAGAACAGAAAGACGAATGCCATCTCTTCCCATGCCTCAGAATTTTCTATCTGCCATTCTAGACTTGGCCAACCCTTGCTCTGGGAAGCCCTCTTGACTTCCTCCAGACTAGGTCTGGTCCCTGCACCATAGACAGACACAAGATCTGGAAAAGGAAGGGCAGGGACTTGAGGCCAGCACCAAGGGCAGTGAACTGTGTTGCTGCTGGGCAGTGGGGTTGAGTGAGAGGGACTCCTTCCCTCCAGTAGAGGGAGCCATGGCTGCTGGAGAGGCTCAGCCTGGGCAGGCAGGCTGGGTGTGGACTGCAAGAAGGAAGCAGAGCCAGGCACTGTGGCACATGCCTGTAATCCCAGCACTGTAATCCCAGGCAGGAGGATCACCATGAGTTGGAGGCCAGCCTGGACTACATAGTAGGCTCAAGGCCAGCCTAAGCTACATAGTGAAACCTTGTCTCAAAACAAAACAAAACAAAACAAAACAAAATAAAACAGAAGCCTAGGAAGGGGGAGCAAGTTAAGGAGCTTCTGCAGAGCTGGGGCTGTGGGTATAGAGAGCAGGGGAAAGTTGATGTAAGTCCAGTGGCTGGTTTAGGGTGCTGGGCAGTGGGCAAGGCTGACCAGTCCTCTGCCCAGGACCTGCTGAGCTTCTAAGGGGGTCTTTAGGACCAAGGGAAACAGAGGCCAGGGACAATCCAGATTACCACCCCCCTCCCATGTCACACTGCCTGGCTGGTATGGAAAAGGTGTGTTCACTGCCTGTCTTCACAGTCCAGGGTAAGTGCCCCCAAAGACCAGGAGATACAATCTTTTAGAGAGCAAAGGTCCCGAAAAACAAAGCTGTTTTTAAGGGGGGCATCAAGGAAACAGCCAGGGGAAGTACATGTGGCTTTGCTTTGGTAACCAGGCCTGTTTCTATAGGACTTGGCAGCTAGGCCTGGGCTTGAGCCAAGGGGTCAAGATGGGGCTGAGCTAGTGGCTGGGCCATTTGCAGCTCCCTAGGGCTGGCTCCATGATACCAAGAGCTGTGCTTGGAGCTCTGGCTGTAGTGTAGCCTATAGACCACCCATAGCTCAGGCAGGGCTGAGGCCTCTTGAGTTATCTGAAGCTCTTCCCAGGGTGGTCACAGGACTAATGGGACACCCAGGGTGAGCTTGCCCCATTAAGGGCCTAGCATGTACTCTTCGGAGGATGTCTGCCCACACTCCACCTGCATGGAGCTATTTGGTCCTAGCAGGGACTTGCATCTGCAGACTCCCTCCATCCCCCACCCTAGCAGGGTCCACTTGAGCTGACCACTGCTCTGGCTGCCAGCTACAGGGCCTATGTGGGCAGGGACCCTGGCCAAGTTTTACTTAGACCTTCTTGAGGTATATCCTAAAAGAAAAGGGGTTGGGGCTGTGCTCCATGTTCCCCACGAGGGTGATAGCCCAGCAGACCTTATGCTGTGGGGCCTACCCAACTCTCACTCTTCTGAGCTACTCAGAAAAGGAGGCAGTTCAGGCTTCTCAAAAAAAGGAGCTGAGACATTCCATGCTATTGGTGAAGATAATCTCCCACTCCCCATTGGACAGGTAGTGGGGCCCGGGAATGCCTGGGTTGTGGATATGTATACACAAAGACCCCAGTGTCTTGGCCCCAGACTCAGATGTGGCGGGGCAGGGGCTGCCCTGTATTGTCCCCCGGTAGAGAGGGATGGTGGGGTAGACTAGGGAGAGAGTTGCCTTTTCCTGCAACCCATCCTGCCTTGCTCTGGTGGACCCTGGGCACCCTTGGGTGACACTTCCTGTGACACCAAAGGTGGACAGCTCTGTGTTTTTTTTCAGGACCTTTGCTTTCTTTCTTTTTTTTTTTTTTTTTTCTTTTCCAGTACCTGGGATCGAATTCACAACCTTGCACTTGCCAGGCAGGCACTGTGCCACTGAGCTAAATCCCTAGCCCCAAGGACTGCTCTCTAAAAGATTGTTATCTCCTGGTCTTTTGGGGCACTTACCCTGGACCGTGAAGATAGGCAGATGGTGTTACACTTGGAAAGGAGGGACAGGGGAGCTCTGGGGGAAAGATCTTCTGCAGCCACATAACCTTTCCCATTTTGGGATAAGGGTACCAACCCTGGGGAAGGCTGTTCCCCATACATACCAGCACTGGGAACTGTAGGACAGGAGAGGCAGGCTTCCAGGGTACAGAGAATGGCTAGAGAACTGTTAATCTCATTGACAACTTCTTTCCTACCCCAGAGCTCAGCAGAGTGGGGGTGGGGCAGAGGTATCTGCTCCCACTCTGGGGTCCAGGGCACTCCTTGGGACAATTGGTGCTAAGCTGCTGAGGTACTTCCCAGGGATGCTTCCTAGGGGTTTGGCCTGCAGAGCATGCACCTTCCTCTCTGGGTCCTAGAATCCCATGGAAGACTGTTACTGAAAAACTCAGTGCCTGCAGAACCTAGTTGAGAGGAGACCTCAGGCATCTTGCTCAGTTCCAAAATGCTAAGGATACGTACCTGTAATCCCAGTACTTGGGAGGCTGAGACAGGATGATTGCTGTTAGTTTGAGGCCAACCTGAATTATAGAGCAAAACCCTGTCTCAAAAAAAAATAAAATAAAATAAAGTTGGAAATGGATCCCGGCTTCATGGGTGGCCCACACAAATGAGGTTGATGGACTCCAGCCTGGGGACCTGCCTATCCCTAGCTCCATGGCTAGGACTGTATGCATGTGAACTAGGAAATAGCTTCTCAGGCCAAGATGTGGTCCGCCTACCTCCTTCACTGCTCAGCCTGGCTCTTGGGCTGGTCCTGTACACCCCTGCTAGTGTCATTGTTACAGGCCTGGCTGCTATTGGCCCATTCAGGACTTCTGGCTGATTTGCATGTTACCCTGTGTGCCTTTCTGTTCACCTCACCTCAGGGAGAGAGAAGCCAGACACTGCTCTCCTAAGCTGAAGCTGCATGTTCTGAGCTCCCTCTGTCTGTGGGGAGGCTGTCTAATGTCCCAGGGGGAGTGTTTGCTGGGGTCCTGTCTATTGGGTTTGGCGTCACTTGGTGGACCTTCAAGCAGGCATAGTGACCCTGGGAGCTAGCAGGGAGGGGATCAGATGGGTTTGTGAAATTTACAAGGGGCCCCCATGTGAGCCAGCTTTTGGGTTCCCAAAAGCAATGAAACTTTGCTGCTCATGGGCGAGTCCTAGAGCTCTCAGCTTCAGGCTGTCTGGGGCTCCTAGTAGCAGGGGCTTCCCCACTCACTCAGAGTGGCAAGCAGATCTCCTGGCCACCCATCCTAGACCTTCCTGCTAGAGGGGGAGGGGAGACACAGCTAGAGTCAAAACAATGCTTCTGGACTTACCACGTTCACATCTCTACCTCAGGGTTGTCTCCTCTGGGCCTGTCTGCAGGCCCAGGCTGTCCTTGAAGAGCTTAGTCTTAGGCACACAGCCAAACCCTGAAATCAGAGTTAGACCAGGGTTATGGGTGGGGCAGCCTCTGTTGGGTACTGAGGCTGGTGTAGGGGCAGAGGAAGCCAGTGTGGTGGAACTAAGTGTGTACGCTGATAGGTCAACAGTAATGAGTATGGCAGGGACCTGGGACTGAAAGAGGGCGGCCTTGGGTAAGCTCTTGGGATCCCACCCACCCACCTAGACCCAAGGGTGCTCAGAGCCAGGGGCCAGGTGACAAGCACTGCTGACTGAAAGGCTCAAGAGCTATCCCTAACCTGCAAGATGATTGTTTGAGGCCTAAGCCCTGAAGGCTGAGGAGTCCCATAGCAGATGGGTGGCACTGCAGATGGCAGTTGAAGAGGCAAGTGGAGCCTGGGCATGGTAGGGAGAAAAGGACAGGCAGTCAGCAGAGGTGGTGAACAGAGCAGGAGTGAACCCCACCTTGTGAACCCTGGGGCTGAGGTGAGGACTACTGCGTGGGCCAAGACATACTTTGTGGCCATGGTGGTGGGTGACAGTGCTATCCTAGAGTGTGTATGCTAGGTGGAAAACATCAAGGGCCTGTTAGAAAAGATGCCAGAAGCAGCTAGGCTGTCTCCGTGCTGTATTCTGCAGGGCTGGGCCACAAACAGGCATGCCCACTTCTTGGTGCAGAGTAGGGCCCTGGAGGGTGATCCAGCCAGACCTTCCTGGAGCTTGTTGTTTTCCTGTTCCTTCCCTATCTGACAGAGCCTTGGTACAGGCCGCTGGGATAGGCACTCCACTGGCAGTCTCCCCTCAGGGAGAAAACTGGTTCAGAGGCCCCATCCTTGGGCAGGGAACTTGGGGTGTATGTTACTGGGGGCTGCAGTAACCCTTGGGTGGGACAGTGCACATAGGCCAGATGGCAGGATTCATAGTGTGTGGCCTTCCTCCCCAGAGAGCTCCTTTGTGACCATGGCAACTCCACTGTGGTGGGAGACAATTCCCCCAGCCCCACCCTGGCAGCTTGCAGACTGCTGGTTCCTGAGAGTGGGGACCCTGCTTCAAGGGGGTGCCTGTTGTGCAGCAGGGCAGGGAGGGATCGTCTTAACAGTGGACAGATCCATTCCTGCAACCTGTCCTGAGTGTGACCAGCCTCCCTTTCTCTTTAATCTTCCTTTTCCTGCAGGTGCCCCAGGCCTGGCGTGCCAAGGGGCACAGTCCCCCTGGCCCCAAGCCAGAGCCTCTCTTTCGGGGAGGGTGGGGATTGTTCATGGCCCTTGTGTGTTTCCCACATCTTTCAGCCCCCAGCCCCTGAGCTGCTCCATTTGTGGCACTGGTAACCCGTATGAAGTTGAAAGTTGGGGCTCCCCTCTTTCCTGTGATTTTCTTCATGTGGCTATGCTTAGAAGTTGGGCTCCAGTTACTTCAACTCATGGGTTCTCTGAAGTGTGACCAGTGCCCTGCCATCTTACAGACTGGGTCTGGCCACGTCATGACAGCACCTTCTGTGGCTCGAAACATTTGTCTTACCGTGGGTGGTCCCTGTATGACAGGAATCTAATATGTGCCACATCTGGGCCAGGTGCAGTGGGCAGGTAGAGATATCCACTGAGGCCCAACCTTGGCTCCAGGGACATTTGGCCTGCAGAGGGGCAGGCCTGAAAGTGACCAGCTATGACTCAGGACCCAGAGGAGCAGACAGTGCAGGTGGGGGTGTCTCCATCTCTGGGGTAAAGAGCTGGGTAGGCTGGGTGTGCTCTTCAGGGCTCAGCCTAGGGGGATGGTGAAGCTGAGGGCTGGTTGTCCTCGTGGCTCCACCTGCCTGATCCTGGGTCTTGTGCAGACCGGGGCAGGAAGAAGGGCTCTTGTCTGTTGTGGTCCCACCAAATTAGGCCTTCTCCTATCCCACTAAGTGGGATAGGAAAAGGCCACCGTGAGCCCTGCAGTGGACCCGCCAGGGCAGGATGCAGACTCTCAAGCCCCTCATTCATGTCCCATCTGCAGGGGATGCTGCCCAAGGACCCCGCATGCCTCTCTAGAGCATGAGCTCGGGCAAGAGCACCCGCTACAACCGCTTCTCTGGGGGTCCCACCAACCTTCCTTCCCCAGACGTCAGCACCGGGGTAAGGGGCTGCCCTCTTTGCACACTCCTGCCCCAGGCCCCCAGCATGCTCTGATAACTTGAAACTGACTGTGGAACTTTCAGATGGGCGGGTATATATGTGCTATTGGTGGGTCCTGGCAGTGCATGCATATGGCTGGGCCATGGGGAAGCATGTTAGTGCGTGTCCATGTTCTCTCTTAGACCAGAATGGAAACGACCTTCGGGCCTGCCTTTTCAGCTGTCACCACCATCACCAAAGGTGAGCCCGTGAGCCTGCACATGGGAGGAAGCTGGGCCCCCCAGCCCTAGGGGACACTTATTGGTGTGGTGGGAGCTCCATCCTGATGTTAGATAATGGGCCGTCAGCCTCTTACCTCTGTTCCTTGCTGTGTTCAATTCTGGGCTGTCCCCTGCTAGACAGGAGACAGAGCATCCCACTCTGATGCTTTAGCCCCTGCTGTTGTCTTTCCCCCGTGTCCTGGCATCATCTGGCGCCTGGCCCAGCACCTCTCCACTGAGGGCTGTCCTGATTTTCCTGGCACCACAGCCACATCCATCCCTTGTCACAGTGACCCATAGCTCATTCCCAACCCCAGGCTCCTAACCCTTGAGAAGCTGTGGGACCTTCTCTCAGGTGTGGTCCTAAACCTCAACCCTGCATTGTTGTCCAGGAGTTTGGAGGAAATGGCAGACCATACTGCACACCTCCTGGAGGCACAAGGCCAAATGGACCTGCATTTAGGCCAGGATTCTGGGGAGAGTGTGTTGTCTTTTCTGTCTGGTGCCCAGCCACTGCAGGAGGTCATCGGTTGCTAACTGGCTTTTTAATTGTCTTGATAGTGTTTTCTCTGGGTAAACCTAGCCACCAGGTACACCTGCTCATGCCAGTTCTTCCTGCTGCACGTGCAGCATGGCCTTCTCATGTGGCTTTTTCTGAGGAAAAAGATACCATCCCGAGTTGCCTTCCCAGAAGAGACTTTCTTTTTTTTGTTGTTTGTTTGTTTTGAGATAGGGTCTCATTATGTACAGTAGTTCAAGGGCTGGCCTTGAACTCACTAGCTCACGTGGCCTCAAACTCCTGGAGATCCTCCTGCCTCAGCCTCCTGATTGCTGGGATTACAGGTGAAAGCCACTATGACCAGCTAAGAGACTTTCTTCTCATCAAATTTTTTGGGGGGTTTTATTTGTTTTCTTGGAGACAGAGTCTTGCTAAATTAGAACGTGCTATCTTTCTACCTCAGCCACCCATTAAGTTTACTTTTATTTATTTATTTTTGAGACAGGGTTTTACTAAGTTGCTCAGGCTGGGCTTGAATTTACAACCCTCCTGCCTCAGTCTCCCATAGTGCTGGGATTATAGGTGTGTACCACCATTCTTGGCTCAGGAGGGTCTTCTTTCAAAGCTTCTACAAGGCCCATCACCCACCCTGGCCTGGGGTACTCTACCAAGCTGAGGTGCACAACCAATGCCAAATGATGACCCCCGAGTAAGACCACATCTTTGACCTTCAGGGTAACTTCCAACTAAGTTCTCTGATGGCCCATGGTCTTCAGCTGGTATATGGTAGGGCCAGGACCACATCTTGTTGATCTGGTCCTCCTGCCTCATTCGCTGATATGGCCAGAACCACAAACAGGCCACCCGTTTTTGGGCTTCCCAGGGAAGATGATGAGGAGCTCTCTGTTCTCCTCCCCACACTACCTCCAGTCAGTCTGGCCAGAGGGCAGGGCAGCCCTGTCATTTCCATGTGGAGGCCCCCATCACTGGCCCTATAGGCAATAGCTTTGGGGACAGGGGACTCACTCCCTCCGCCAGATGCCCCGGAGTAGATGCCACCAGGCCCAGCGAGGTCCAGCTGTCAAAACAACTAGACCCAAAGGTCTGAGCTCAAGATCAGGGCTTTAACTGCCTGCCCTTGACTGGGCCTTAGTTTCCCTATCTGTACAAGAGGGGTCAGATGAGACATCACTGGTGCCTTGCTGCTCAGCTGACCTCCTACCACCACCACCACCCAGGGATAAGAATATGAGGGTACAAGGAGCATTCTCTGTCCTTAGAGACTTCAACATTTGTGACCGGTACCATATGGTCTGTAAAAGTAGATGCATGGGGCCAGGGATGCAGCTCAGTGGTACAAGCACCTGCCTGGCAAGCACAAGATCCTGAGTTTGATTTCTGGTACCAAAAAGAAAAGAAGTTGATTCATGAAGCTGGGCATGGTGGCACATGCTGTAATCCCAGCACTTGGGAGGCTAAGGCAGGGGGATTGTTGTGAGTTCGAGGCCAGCCTGGGCTACAAAGTGAGTTCAAGGTCAGCCTGAACTGCATAGTGAGACCCTGTCTCAAAAAAAAAAAAAGCTCTGGGTTTAGAGCCAGGGATGTAGCTCAGCAGCAAAGCACCTCCCTGGCAAGCGCAAGGTTGTGAGTTCGATTCCCAGTACCAAAAAAAAGCTTTGAGTTTAATCTCTAGTAAAGAAACAGCAGCAGTATCTTCTCCTGGAGTAGTCAGGACAGGGGCCCAGGAACCTCGTAGCCGCACTCCTGGCATTGGCTTGACCTTGGGATACAACCTTAGCACTGCCTCCCAGTCCCTGCTGGAGATAGCCACAGGGCCCCACATACTACACAGGCTGCACCAGCTCTGTCTGCCCTCTGCCTGGCCCATTACCCCAGTTTGGGTCTGGTCTGTACAGCCTGTTCTCATGTTTCCCGGCCCTCCCCTTCTCTCTTCTCTCGCAGCTGATGGGAGCAGCACGTACAAACAGCACCGAAGGACACCTTCCTCCTCCAGCACCCTTGCCTACTCCCCGAGGGATGAGGAGGACAGCATGGTAGGCCTTGGCTTCCCCTTCGCCCTCTCCTATAGACCAGGCCCAGGGGATGCTGACTGTAGGCCAGTGGCAAGAACTTGAGTCCAGGCCAAAGGAACAGCACATGTGGACAGCAAGGCTTGAACACATGTGGTGAGACCCTGAGACCAACAGGAGGCCCCTGGGCCTGGCAGTGGAGGCAGCAGGCAGCCAGTTTGGAGAGCTAGGCTAGAAGGCATGCGTATTTGAAGACCAGAACAAGGCACATTTGGTACCATCTTAAGTAAGGAGATGACAGGGTAAATACCATGTTTTGAAAGCTTCCTTTGCTACTGAGGTGAGAGTGAGTGGGGTTGCAGGAGGTTGAAGAGGGGGTCTTGACTAGGAGACATGGACACATCAGCTGGAGAAGGAGGGTGGACCCAAGTTGTGGAGTCAGCAGGGCAATGGGGCTTCGGAGCCTCTGCTAAGCCCTGGGAAGAGCCGGAGAACACCCTGCTTCTGGCTGTGTGAGAAAAGAAGAGTTCTGGGCTGTTGGCTGGCTGTAGGTACCTGAATCATGTGGGCAGGCTCCTGGTGGCCATTCCCTGGCAGAGGAGTCACTGGTGCTCAGAGCACAGGCTCTGAGACTGCCAGAGGAGTAGGGGCTGACCCTGGTAGGACTGAGCCCTAGGGTGCAGAGGGGCAGAGTGGCCTAGAGGCAGGGGAACTGGACACACTCCTTTGTGCTTACACTTGCTTTACCTGGTACACTGTCCTTGCTGGGCATGGCAGTCTGCTGGTGGCTTCAGCTGGTTCTCCAACACACGCAGGCTTCCTCAAGACTGAGGCATCTCCTTGTCCTGTGGCCAGACGTTTTTTTTTTTTCTTAATAGGAAGAAAACCCATTTTTAGTGAAATAAGCAAGCACACAGAGGTTGTCCATGAGGTCCCAGGGAGTCAGGTAGACCAGTGTCCTGATCTTCCAGCGTCTGCCTGTTCCACGTGAGGTGGCTGGGCCTTCTTCCACCTCAGCCTGTGCTCAGGAGATTGTGATCCCAGGAGGGGCCCTTGACTGGTGGGCAGATGTGAGCAGAGCTCCCCACCTACTCCTGTCTGGCCTTGCTCTTGCCCCTCTGGATTTCTTCAGTAGCTGTGGGGATATCTGACTCACTTCCTCTTACTTTTTCTCTGTTCCTCATGTGGCATTTCCATATGGACAGGCCACATGGGGCACTGTGGAGGGACATGGGACACCATCCTGTATGGAAGCATGTGTCCCTTTTCTCTGCTACCTGCTCAGGGACACCCAGTCTGGGACTGGCTATGCCTCTGCACTATGGAGCGTCACACCTGGGCTGGCAGGGAGTGGGCTCTTTCCCTCAAGTTTTTGCAGCGTGGGGGATGGGGAAAGGGGTGGGGTTTACATGCTGCTTCTCAAAGGTCGTGGCTTAAGAGTGTGGCTGCCAGTTCTATCAGAACCTGGAGGAAGAAGCTATGGGAACCAATAGATGTTAGAAAGTTTTGGAGGTTTCTAGGGCCAGAAGGCAGGAAAGGACAGTGCCTGCCTTTTCCTCCTCGTGCCCTCCAGACCCTCACTGTGAGTGGCTCAGGAAGTGGTAGGCACCTGTGCCCTCACCTCAGTGCTCAGGCCCCTCAGCCAGGGCTCAGTGGAAATGCTGTCCCTGCTTCCTCTGTGAGCCTCCCAGCCTGGGGCCAGTGTCCCCTGGACGGGGATGCCAGGCAGGATCTGGAACCTGGCAGCCTCTCCTAGTTCTGCTTTCCATTCCCTTCCATCTAGCAGTCCAGGGGCCTGTGGGTGCTCTGGGATTGGCTGGTGGAGCCACCCCCTCTGTGGCCCATGTTCCCTCACAGGAAGCAGGAAGCAGCCTGAGTGTGTCCTCGTAGAATTGAATAGCAGGAAGTCTCTCCATTTACACAAAGAAAGTTGGCAGTGGAGAGCGAGCAGCCCGACATCAGGGCCCAGGCAGGCAGGCGTGGGACTAGGGCTGCACCGGCCACGGCCCCTGTGTCCCTGAGAGTACCCACTGGGACAAGGTGGCCCAGGGCTGCTGTGCCCTCCAGCCTGCCCACTGCACAGAGCCTCCTGATGGGTTGCCTATCTCTGTGCAGCCCCCCATCAGCACCCCCCGCCGTTCCGACTCAGCCATCTCTGTCCGCTCCCTGCACTCCGAGTCCAGTATGTCCCTGCGCTCCACGTTCTCACTGCCTGAGGAGGAAGAGGAGCCGGTAGGTGTGGGCAGCTGGCTGTGGAGGGTCTTCCAGGGTTGTCACTGTGCTGCAGTGCCGCGGGGCATCTTCTCAGGCCCGGCCAGGGCCTCTGGTCCTCCCTGGTACACATTGGGACTGTGGGGCCAGGCCAGGCCCCCTAGACACAATCTCCTCACCCATCTCAGGAGGCCCTTTCTACTCTTCATCCCACAGGAAGGGCAAGTGAGAGCAGGGGAAGGCTGTGGTGTGCCTGCTGCCCACGGTGCTGGACACAGCCCTTTCTGTTTGAGCTCTGCCTCTGTGGCCACAGCTCCTGTTTCCTCTCCTTGGCCTGCTCAAACCAGCCCCTACCCCCAGCCTCAGTGTCCTCTCAGGATAGGACTCAGCTGATTGGGATCAGCCGAGTGGCCAGGGTGGCATGACTGCGGGTGGCCTCCCTGGCCATGTCTGTATCCTGGCCCACCTCCCTTTCACCATCCTTTGCCCTGCTTGTTTCAGGAGCCACTGGTGTTCGCCGAGCAACCATCAGTGAAGCTGTGCTGCCAGCTCTGCTGCAGTGTATTCAAGGACCCTGTGATCACCACATGTGGGGTAAGGCCACCCTGTGGGGCCCCTTCCCCCTACCTAGATTGCTCACCCCAACTCAGGGCAGTGGGCTGTTGGCCCACTTCCTATAGCCCTGGGCCTTTGTCATACACCTGGTCTGGCTGCCCAGCAGGTGCCTTCTGCATTGGGCATAGGCTGATGAACCCTGAGCTGCCCCTGGGTTTAACATGAGGTGAGGACTGTGCCTGTACCCTACATCTGTCCTTTGTCTCCACAGCACACGTTCTGTAGAAGATGTGCCTTGAAGTCAGGTAGGTCTCTCCTTCCCATCTGGGCCTGGCCACCTTGTTATAAAGTAGGAGTGGGTGGTCTCAGTCCTGCTTGGGTCCCTGGCTGATAAGCAGAGGCCATGGCTCATTCCTAGCCCTTGAGAGGTTGTAGGGTTCCCTCTCAGGTGTGGTTCCATGCCTCAGCCCCATATTGTGGTTCAGAAGGTTGGAGAAGGTGGCAGGATGTACAGCCTGTGCAATGTCCAGCACTCTTGGCTTCTGCTGTGCCTGGGCCAGGACTGTGGGTACTCAGACCAGGCTCAGAGCCTCCACAGTGTGCACTGAGAGCCAGAACTCCTGCCATCTCCATACCGAGAGCCCTCCCCAAGGCAGGCATGGGATGGGACCTCCCAGTGTTGGCACCTACACTTTTTAAAAGATGGCATCCTCACCAGCTGCTCATGCCTCTGGCTGGCTTGCTCCATGCCACTGATAAGCCTACTTGACTTCCCTTCCACATCCTGTCTTCTGTTCCCTTGGCCCTTCCCAACACCTTACCAGCTTACCCGAGAGGTTTCCATGACCGCCTCATCCTCCTAGCTGACCCAGCTCTGTACCTAGTCCTGTGCCTCAGTGGGACAGATGGCTTGGTGACTCATGCACCTAGAAGGCTCATGCCCACCTGGGGCAAACGGGGGTGGGGGTGACAAGGGAGGCTGTAGGGTTAGTATGCTGCCCCTCCCCAGAGAAATGTCCTGTGGACAACGCCAAGCTGACAGTGGTGGTGAACAACATTGCGGTGGCTGAGCAGATTGGGGAGCTCTTCATCCACTGCAGGCACGGCTGTCGCGTGGCAGGTGTGGGGAAGCCCAGCGTCTTTGAGGTGGACCCCCGGGGGTGCCCCTTCACCATAAAGCTCAGCGCCCGAAAGTAAGTATCCCCCATCCCCAGTTCCTAGCTTTACCATTGGGCCTTGGCTCAAACCTTGGGTCCCATCTTCACACAGGGATCACGAAAGCAGCTGTGACTACAGGCCAGTGCGCTGCCCTAACAACCCCAGCTGTCCTCCCCTCCTCAAGATGAACCTAGAGGCCCACCTCAAGGAATGCGAGCATATCAAGTGTCCCCACTCCAAGTACGGGTGAGTGGGTGGGGGTGGGTGGGATCCCAGGTTCATGGCTATACTGGTGGCCATGGCAGCATTACTGGGTGAGAGAACCTGTGTGCTGGGCCTGGAGGGATGGACCTGAGCCAGGAGCCGGATGTGACGCCATAATCACAACCGAGATCCAGGGGCCCAAGAGAGTTGAGCCCCATGGCAATGCAGAAAAGGGACTGGGCAGGATGGGGAGCTGAGGCCTTGGGGAAGGTGTGCACAAGGATGTACTAGAGGCTGGCTTAGCATGGCAGATTGAGCAGAGTTGTGAGCAGAGAGGAGGAGCTCGGTTTTCAGAGCAGGGAGGCCAATGAGAGTTGATTTTATTCCCAGGGTGGGAGAGCACTTAAAGCACACTGAAGGCTCATGATTGGATTTTGCTGGTAAAATAGCTGCAAAGGTCTGGCAAGTGGGAGAGCAGCTGGATCTGGGGGTGGTGGGCCTTGCAGTGGAAGATTCTTAAGGGTTTCTTGGGGTTAGGAAGATGGGAAGGGTCCTACTGGGCAGGCAGGTGGGCAGCTGTCCTGTCCCCCCGCTCCAGGTGTGCATTCATTGGGAACCAGGACACATATGAGACACATCTGGAGACGTGCCGCTTTGAGGGCCTGAAGGAATTCCTGCAGCAGACAGATGACCGCTTCCATGAGATGCATGTGGCTCTGGCACAGAAGGACCAGGAGATCGCCTTCCTGCGCTCTATGCTGGGCAAGCTCTCAGAGAAGATCGACCAACTAGAGAAGAGCCTCGAGCTCAAGTTTGGTGAGGACCAGCCTGGAGGGCACAGGGTACAGCCAGTGTGCCTGACCCCAGTGACGCCTCCTCTCCTGCCGCTCAGATGTCCTGGATGAGAACCAGAGCAAACTCAGTGAGGACCTCATGGAGTTCCGGAGGGATGCATCCATGTTGAATGTGAGTGGAGTGGGGGGCTAAGGGTGATTGAGATACAGAAGGGCGAGGTTGGGCCCCATGGGCAGCCCTCCCCCACTGGCCTCTGCCCCCACTAGTTGGGATTAGGGGCCTGAGTTCTGGAGAGGGCTGCTCCCACCCCTGGCCAGTGCCAGGCCTCAGCTCTGTGGCTATACTCGTGGCCATGGCAGCTTCATCCATTTGCCCTCCACTGCTTTTGGCCTTGCAGGATGAGCTGTCCCATATCAATGCACGGTTGAACATGGGCATCCTAGGATGTGAGTATAGTCCACCGCCACCTTCACCTGCTGTCCCTAGGACCCCACTGGGTCCCTCACTATCTTCTCCATTCTGCAGCCTATGACCCTCAACAGATCTTCAAATGCAAAGGGACTTTTGTGGGCCACCAGGGTCCTGTCTGGTGTCTCTGTGTTTACTCCATGGGTGACCTGCTCTTCAGCGGCTCTTCTGACAAGACTATCAAGGTGGGTAGAATCCTGCCCCATGGTCTCTGTAGCCTTGCCAGGCTGGGTTGGATACTGCATGCTGGCCTTACCAACTTGTGCCTGCCTAGACAGGGCCCTTTCCCTTGGCTGGCTGCCATCCTTACCTTGCAATTGGCACTGAGATGACCCTTTCTGGAACCTACTCTGACCCTGGTTTTTGCAGGTGTGGGACACCTGTACCACCTATAAGTGCCAGAAAACACTAGAAGGCCATGATGGCATTGTGCTGGCTCTCTGCATCCAGGGGTGAGTCTGGACACTGTGCCTCTTGACCTTGGAGACAGGAGACAATGTGCTGCTACTCCCTGGGTCATAAGCCATGAGCTTGAGCCTGTGCAGTCTGACTCCCACCCCGTGGGGTGCCCTCAACCCTGAGCAGTGCCAGTCTTTGTGGCATTGTGTAGGCTGCTCCATTGCCAGAATTGTGTGTTCACAAAGCCCTGGCCCTGGCAAGCCTTAGGTGGCCAGAGGCTGGCAGTAGAACTCTTAGAAGATTAAGGCAGGGGTGTAAGCATAGTGTGACCAGTGTAGCTGGGGCTCCATGGAACAGCTTCCCCAGCCACCTCCTTGTTTTGGATGTCCTCTTGCCTAGACCTGCCCTGTTGGTTCATGTTGGAGACCATGTGTAAGCATTCATGTGTGTGTACTGGAAGCAGCAGCTTGGGTGGTAGTAGTCAGCCCTAAGACTTAGTGTTAAGGGTAGGGACTCCTTTCCAGTGGTCAGATACTGTCTAGGCAGGCCTCAGGGACTAGGCCACCACTTCCAAAGTCCCCACACAGATAAGGCCTGGCTCAGGAAAGTAACATTGGTCCTGGTACTGGGCCAAGGTGCTGGTTCCTATGGCCCAGACAGGACAGTGTCAGCCAGGACAGTGGCTTTCCCTGCCCTCATACACTGACTTTGCTTCCCCAGGTGCAAACTGTACAGTGGCTCTGCAGATTGTACCATCATTGTGAGTAGGGCCCACAGGCAGGCGGTTGTGGGAGGAGGTGGCCCAGCAAGCATTTTCTCCTCAGTGCTCTAGGCTCCAGGTAGCAGGGCTGGCCCTGAGGCTTGCCATCCATCCCTTAGGTGTGGGACATCCAGAACCTGCAGAAGGTGAACACCATCCGGGCCCATGACAACCCTGTATGCACGCTGGTGTCCTCTCACAACATGCTCTTTAGTGGCTCCCTGAAGGCCATCAAGGTACAGGCAAAGGGCATCCATATACATCTGGGCCACTGGGTGCCCACTCAGCCCCTGCTCATAGCCACTTCCACAGGTCTGGGACATCGTGGGCACTGAGCTCAAGTTGAAGAAGGAGCTCACAGGCCTCAACCACTGGGTGCGGGCCCTGGTAGCAGCTCAGAGCTACCTGTACAGTGGCTCCTACCAGACAATCAAGGTATACAGAGCCATCCTGTTGGCAGGGCCACACTCTCTGCCTCACTTCCCAGCTGGCCTCTGAAGGTTCCCTCTGCCCTGTGCTTATCATGATACATGGACCCCTGCATGGGTGGGCTGCCTCCTGGTATCTAACTGGACTGGGACCAAGTGGCCACATTTGCCTGTAGATCTGGGACATCCGGACCCTTGACTGTATCCACGTCCTGCAGACGTCTGGTGGCAGTGTCTACTCTATTGCTGTGACGAATCACCACATTGTCTGTGGCACCTATGAGAACCTCATCCACGTAAGGGCCAGGTGCCTGAGGGAAGGACTGACTCTGGGCTCCCTCGTTTTGGGTCTCTGACTGGCCTGTGCCTGCCCCCTCTCAGGTGTGGGACATCGAGTCCAAGGAGCAAGTGCGGACCCTCACAGGCCATGTAGGCACCGTGTATGCCCTGGCAGTCATCTCAACACCAGACCAGACCAAAGTCTTCAGTGCATCCTATGACCGGTCCCTCCGAGTATGTGCTAGCCCAGTCGCAACAGCAGGAGGCCCAGAAAGAGGGTGGTTGGGCCTAATCAGACCCTCACATCCTATGTGCCCCCCAGGTCTGGAGTATGGACAACATGATCTGCACACAGACCTTGCTCCGCCACCAGGGCAGTGTGACTGCTCTGGCCGTATCCCGGGGCCGGCTCTTCTCAGGGGCTGTGGATAGTACCGTGAAGGTCAGTGCCTATGGTCCAGGCCATTCAAAGGAGCTGCACAGATGAGCGGGTGGGGTGGGGGTGGGGGAACAAGGAACTGGAAGCATCAAGCAAGCTGCAGTGGAAGGCAAGTGTTATCACCAGGTATCCCTGGAGCACAGGGGTACCTGAAACAGAGCCCTTTCCTTGCAGGTTTGGACATGCTAACAGAATCCAAGCCAGGCCTCAGCTCCCTCTGGGCCTTGCCTGAGCCAAGCTGGTCACACAAGGTGGCCTTTGGGTTTCTGCCTGCCATGTGAGGACAGGTAAATGTGCTCAAGTGACCAGGCAGTGTCCACCCTGCTCCACACTCTGCAAGCCTCCTTCTGCTTGGTCCTGCCTTCACTCTTGCCAGGGCAAGGCCCAGGCCCCTCTGGGTGCCAGGTACGACACTCCAACCCATCCTTCATCTACACTCCAGATGAACTGAGAGCCTTTTTACTCCACCTTTTCTACTGTTTTTAGACTGTATATAGATTTGATTACTTCCTGATTGAAATAAAAGTGGCACAGACTGTGGCTGTTGAGTAGGGAGAAGTCCTGGGGGTGTGCACAGGCACCAGCAGTGTGTGAGGGATGTCAGGTCCTTCCTTCTCTGCAGGAGGGCCAACAAACTTGGCTCCTGGCTTCTAGTCCCTGTGCCCCATTTTCCCCATCACAACAGCCTCAAAGAGTGAACCAAGCAGCTCCGATTTCTGCTGTTTATTGACAGCCAGCTGACATCAGCTCCCTGCCCAGACAACCCCCCGTCCCCACCTGCCAGTGCCCCAGCCTGGGCTGCCCACTGATGGCTGACTGGTCAACTCACCAGGAAGCCCCAGGTGTGACAGTTGGAAGAGGACCCGTGCCCAGACGTCACCCTACCTGGCCCCCTCCACCAGCCTGCAGCACAATTGCTGGTTTTCAGCGGTTTTTAAATTTTTTTTTTAAGAAATGTCAAAGTTGTGCCCAACACTTGTGGATCAGCAAACACGATAGAGGAGACCAGTCAGTACTTTTTAGAGGGAGGAAAGAGGAGGAGAGAGGACGAAAATGACCACACAACACAGCCTGGACCATGAGCAGAAGCATCCATAGGAACTGAATGAGGCCCTGGGAAGGGAGTCAGATGCCCTCACACTCACATCTACCCACAGCCTGGCATGCATACCCCTGCACCCATACTGCTGTCACTTGGCTGACATGCCCGCGATCACATGCTACCCCAGGGCACTCCTACCAGCAACCCCAGGGCATGGCCAGCCCAAGAGGAAGAAGCCTTCCCCATAATCAGGGGCAGAGGACACAGCCCGTCAGCCAGCAAGGCACATCCTTCAAGTTCTTCCAATGCAGAGAAGTTACAAGAGGGGAGCAGGGGAGAGACCCTGGGCAAAGCCCCTCCCATCTCCTATGTGTGTTCATGGCCAGGGTATGGCCACTCCTAGATATAGGGAGGGAAGGACACACAGCTAGATGGCCTGGGTCCCTGACAGCTTTAGTCTCAAGCTGGGCTCCAGTGTCCTTTCAGTTGGTAAATGGTTTTCTAATATAATCAATAATATTTCTTCTTTCTTTAAATATATATTTGTTAAAGTTATACCTTTTTGTTTCTCTGGGGAAATCTGCCTTAGCTCATTCCCAATAAATTAATACTTTTGATAGCTTATATTCTTGGGGTGCAGTGAGGCAGCCAACCTTGGCCCCCTGTCCCTTGTGCTGCGCCAGAGCGGCTGGCAGAGGTTCCCCAATGGGCAGTTCTGTGCTGGGCATAGGCCTGTGCTCTGCCACAGATTGGGGTGGGGGTGACAGCAGCTGCCCCACCTCACCTACATGGACCAGGGAGGGGCAGCCCTCCACTCACTCGGAGGTGCTGGCTGTGGCCCAGCAGTTATTGCACAGGGAGCAGCAGACAGGGCTGGGCACCACAGGGCAGCGTGTCCACCCAGAGCCCTTGGAGCCCCTGGCCAGGCGGTCTTGCAGGCGGGCACCAGTCGGGGCCAGGACGAGAGTTGTGCTTGTGCCGAGGGTTGGGCAACCCTGCCCGCCCGCGCCCGGAGGGTTCCGTCCTGAGGTAAAGGTCAGTGTGCAGGCTGGAGCCCGGGGGCAGCGGGTCAGACGAGGATGGCCACCTCACTCCAGCATGGCGTCCAACTGGTCGGCCAGGTCGTCGAACATGCTGCCGATGTCATCTAGGATGCTGCCAGTGCTCTTCTCCGTGGCCGCAGAGGGGCTGGGGGTGGACCCCCGTGAGCGAGGCCGGACAAGCACAGGACCCACCCCTTAAACCAGGATGCCTCTACCTGGGAGAGGTCACCCCACCCCAACACATGGTCTCGCCGAGAAGCCCGCCCACCCGAGCCAAGTCGGACCTCCCAGTCCCTGCATGCCCCTCCTACCGTGAGCCCTGTCCATCCTCCTGCCGGATCTTCTCCTCCACCGCTTGCAGCGCAGCGGCCAAGCAAGCACTGGTCTCCTCCAGCTTCTGCCGCGCGCTGTCCCCGGGCGAGGCGCCGTCCAGCACTGCGGGAGCCCCAGCAGCAGCGACAGCAGCAGCGGCACGCGGGGGCTTGGCAGGCACCTGCAGCGCAGGCGCGCCAGGGGATGGAGGCTTGGCGGGGCTGGCGCTCAGTGAGGGTGGCGTGCTGGCCGGCTTGGCCAGGGCAGCGGGTGGCTGGCGCGCTGGCGAGGGCGTGGGCGACGGGGTGGTGCTACCTGACTGCAGCCCTGCCGTAGCCTTGGCTGGTTTAGGTGCCGTGGGGGGCGGTGGTGGCTTGGGAGACACGGGAGGTGGCGTACCGTGTGCGCGTTTCACTTCTGTGGAGAGGGTTGTGTTGGCACCCCTGCCAGTACATGCACGCTGGGAAGCAGAGACTGCCCCCTGCCCCAGTCTTCCCAGGGCAAACCTGTTTTCATCACTGCTTCCCAACTCCCTCCTCCCTAGGTGTGACCTGCTAGAGCCACATGGCCCTCTAGATGTTTGAATCAAGGGCCTTTGCACCTCCATCCTACCTGGAATCCCACCCCTATACCCTCCTGCGCCTGGGTGCTTCCAGTCTTGGGCTGGCAAAGTTGTCACAAGATAGATGGAAGGTTGAGGGTGTGCAGACACTCCCACCCTACCCCACCTGGGCCTCATCAAATCCCTCAGACCATGGGATGATCTTGCCCACCCCTAGCAGACTCCCTGCACCTACCTGGGCTGCCCGGACCAGGCAGGGGCACCTTCTTGGAAGAGGGCGTGGGTGAGCCCTGAATCTTGGGCACAGGCTGAGTCAGGACAGGCTTAGGGGAGACGGGCGGCTTTGCTGGCTTTCGGGCATCACCTTCTGGCAGGGGCAGTGGGGGCAGGTGTGCCAGGTCAGTGGGTGGGGGCTCAGCAGGTGGAGGCGGAGGAGGCAGCTCTGGGGGTCCAGCTTGTTCTGAAGCTGGGCGGCGTCGAACTGTGGCTGTGCCGTTCTGATACACAGACAGTGATGGGAGGGGCTCAGAACCAGCCTCCCGCTCCTTGGCCTTAGGGCGACGCTTGACTGTGTCAGACTCAGTCAGGATGAACTTGACATTTTCCTGCTGGTTCTGCTTGGCTCGGATGCGCCTCTTTAGTGTGGCACTGGCCTCCACCCTGGCCAGGGGTGGGCCATCAACACTTGCCTCTCCCTTGCCTGGACCCTGAGGCCGCTGCCGGGCCTTACCATCTTCCACAAAGTGGCCTTGATCTGTTGGCTCCCCCGGCCCCTGGCGGGCAGTGGCCAGAAGTCCAGTGACAGGCCCACTGAGTGTGCGGCGCCGGTTCACCACCTCGCCATCAGGCCCAATGGCCTCCTTGTGTTTCACTGAGGCTAACACCGTGGCCACCCGGCCTGGCTCTGGACTGGCAGGATGAGGTGTGGGGTGGCCCTCAGGAGGCCTACGGGCAGCCCGGCCACCACCCCCAATGGAAGACAGCTCAAGCATGGCCGCGATGCTCTTCACACTGCCAGCACTGCCTGTGTCCACACTACCAGCCAGGTCACTAGCCCGCCGGCGCTGTGCCCGGACCCCTAGCCGGTCGTCCTCAGTTTCAGCATCTGGAGCTGGCTCATCAGCCAGGTTAGCACTGGCCATGGCTGAGCTGGAGCGCTTGGGTGGGGGTGGTGGGGGACCCTTCTTGCGGGGCCGAACTGCAAAGGACTGGCTGCGGTTTACGTTCTTGTCAGTGCCAGCAGGTGCCCTCACCGAGTGGCTGCGGCCCACACGCCGCTGGACTGTGGCATAGGGTCCTGCAGCAGCAGGAACCAGCAGCTCATCCCGCTCTGGCTCACTGTCAGATGCTGCATAGCGGTTCAGGCTGTGAGCACGCTTCTTGGGCCTCCCAGGCTCTGCCTCAGCCTCAGAGGGCAGGCACAGGGTGGGCACAGCTGCAGGCATGGTTTGAGGAACAGGCCCTGGTGTGGCTGGCCCTGTGTCACCTTCCACAGGCTGGGGCAGGACGTAGGCAAAGCCACGGTGTGTGGGTGACTGTGGCAGGGAACGGGGTGACATGGGTCGCTCTGTTGGTGGCAGCAGTTGTGGGGTGGGCTTTACCTTGGCTGTGACTGGGGCTGGACCATGAGGTCCTGTGAGGGCTTGAGGGGAGCCTGGCCGAGCTTTGGTGGGCGTCTGAGGGGGTGTGAAATGGCTGCCACCTGGTGGAAGGACCTGCCGTGGCTTGCCAGGCACCAGGGGCACACTGGCCCTCTTGACACCGTGGCCATGGCGGCCTGGCCGGACCTCCTTAGGTGGGGTACCAGAGACCTGCCCCTCATCCAACAGGTATTCCTGGCTTCGTGACATGGGACTGCTGGGCCCAGCGGGCCCTTCCCCTAGCAGCTCCTGAGAACTACTCATATGCCGAGCCCGTCCACCCAGGCTGGGCTCCTGCCGCATGGTGGCCCTTGGAGTGGGCGGCAGGTGGTTGGACGGCTTCTCAGCAGTGCCCCCTTCAGCTGGGCCGGTCATGGCAGCCTGCAGCTCACCACTGAGCTCACTGTCCTGGAAGGTGGTCATCTTAGGGGACTGGCAGTCAGCGGGAGCAGGCTCAGGTGGGGGTGGTGACTCAATGGCCATCATTTCAAGTGACTGAGGTGCCTTCCGACGCAGGGGTCCCCCCTCGTACTTGGCATATTCTGCCTTCTGGAGCTCTGCTAGCTTCCTCACTGCCAGCATCAGCTTCTTTTGGTGGCCTGAGTGGGACATGGGGGCAGGTCAGGTGGACCCAGAGGTAGGCAGGGGCTGGGCCAGGACTGGTGCCTCACCCAGTTTAGTGATGCCGATCTCCTGCAGATCTTCCCAGGTGATGTCTGTGATGAAATCAATGTTCTCATAGCCGTTGTCCACCAGCACCTTGTAGTATTGTGCCAGCCCGATCATGGACAGCCACACAGCCAGGTTAGCCTATGGAGCAGGGGACACAGAGGGGCAGCCCAAGCTGGCTGCCTGCACCCTGCCTGCCTACTTGGAGCTATTGGAGAAGTGCTAGGCCAGCAGGGCACAGACAAACAGAAGGACAAACAAATACACCCAAGGGGTCACTACTGAAAATAGCATTAGCAGGAGCCCAAGACGGCTCCTTGGCACACCCACGGGGCACTGGTACACACAGGAGCCAACACACACACACACACACACACACACACACACACACACACACACACACACACAGACAGGGACCTATACTCAGGACATAGGGGGAAGAAAGTACTTCCTCACCTGCTCAGGCAGCCATGGGCACAGTGCCCTAAGGGGATGCACCCATACATCACAGACACAGATGCACAGTATCACACTGGATACACATACACATGCACACCCTAAACCTTGCATGTCCAGAGCACACAGGCGCGCGCACACACACACACACACACACATACACACACACACGCATCCTGCCTAACACTCACACTATCTTGCTGTTTCCCCACTTACAACAGACGTAGCTACTCACACACCATGTATACACCACACAGCCACATCAGCACACAAACAAACATCCACAGCAGTTTTAACCCAGCAACACCCGATCATTCCTATGCACCCAGCCAGACCCACTCATGCGCCTACACTCACCACCCTCAGTCTCACCAGTGACAGAGTGAGGCAAGCTCCTGGGAGGATCTCTGAGCTGCTGACTGAGTGAACAAGTGCAGACCTCCCCCTATCAACAGATCCAGGTTGCTGGGGGTTTTGGGTTGCCACCAGTGCCTCTCCCGTAGATGAGTAGGAGCCTGGAGCTCAGTAGACCAGAGAGCCAGGCTCAGGATAGGCAGCCCTAAACCCACCTCCTCTTGGCCCAGAAGCTGTCCGCATGTGGACACATCCCTGTAACAGCACAGGCCATGACCTGAGCACATAGCACCAGAACCTGGGTGTCAGCTCTTGAACTGAACTGGCACAGGTTAGCATTTACAGCAGACACTGTGTATGTGGAGCTGTCATGGGAACCTGGAGAGTATTTGGCACATACACGCAGCTGTGTAGCCAGACGTTCCCACATGGGCCTTCTACACTCTGTATGTGGGTAGTGCCCCAGGGTGTCACTGTGGGGCGGGGATACTCCTGGCCTCAGACTCCCCTCACCCTGCCAGCCCCCAGTGTCACCTTGCTTCTGCCCAGGGAGGCTGGCCCCAGTGGCTGGAGTAGACAAATAGAGACTGTCTGAGAGCTCCCTGCTGGTGGACCATCGTCCACTCTGTTCCTTAGAGCCCCAGCAAGCAGGTTAGGGCTGTAGTCATCTGTCTGTGTCTGTCTGTTTGCTGGTCCTGGCTCAGCCACCAGGATGTAAGGAGCCTTACAGGTTTGTGTTCAGGCAGCCAGTCAGGGATGTTCAGGCCGCTGATCTCTGCTGTGATCTTCTTCCGATGGCCTGGCTTGGTGACACCTATGGCCGTGAGGTCCTAGGCAGAGTGAAGGCCCATAAGCAAGAGGCAGGGGCCCATCATTGGAAAGGCATAGCAGCCAGTGGCCAGCCTGTTGCAGCTTACCTCGGGGGTCATACGGCTGATGGTGGGCAGGTCGTAGCCAGCACTGGTGAAGTTGGGAGCATAGAGCTGCAGCTGGAACGTGGCAAGCCACTGGCTGACTGCCTCAGCACTCTGGAAGACACAAGGCACCGGCTGCAGGCCGCCCACTACCAGGCCTGTGCCCCGGCCACCATAGCACCTCCTTTTCTGTTCAACTGGTGGGCCACGGAGTGCTGGGTCTGCTGTCCATGGTCCATCTGCAACCAGGCCCTGGTAAGCCTGACATTGGTGCTCCGCCATCTGCCATCCTGGACACTGAGCATCCTCAGCCCTCCAGCCTTCTTCTGTGATCACCCGGAGAGTATAGTCGTTCAGGTCATAGCCTTCCCGACCTGCCCCCCGTTCCTGCACCAAGGATACCCACACCATCTTGGGGAAGCAAGTGGTGTGATCCCGTGGGAGGGGGCTCTGAGGAATGGGACTTGGGCTGGGCTCTTCAGTGCTGCCCCCAGCTCCCTGGAGGGTGGACTCTGCACCCACAAGCAGGAACACTATGCCTCCTCTGCTGTGCAGAACCCAGCCAGCAGCTCACACCTCCTAGCACATGGATACATGCACACACAACCCTTTGCACCCAAGTACACACCCATGTGTCTCACACCCATCCCCTTCCATGCATGCAGCTACACACATGCACACCCAGCTCTGTCACACTACTGCACACACACATATCGGTCACCCTGTATGCCTCCACAAGCACACACATGTTAGCTCACAGACTACATACATAGTGGACAACACCTACACGCTCACATGTGTGCACACATGACACATCCATAGACTGACAGACAGAAGGATGGGATCTGGCCTTGCAAAGGCCCCCAGCTGCTGCTGTGGCCAGGCCAGGCAGACTGCCTGGGTGCCAGTTAGACTGTCTACCCCTGCCCCCCACCCCTAGCCTGGCCCCAGGAGCCTGCCCGGCCTGTACCTTGCCCTCTGATGCTGGCTCCAGCTTCTTGGGAGGCTGCTCCACATAGACCTGCCCAGTGTGGGCTACTGGAGGCTGCGGCCGGGCTGCACCTGGTGACAAGACGAAGTGGCAGGGCAAAGGTGTTCAGGAGCCACCACCCTACCAGACCAGTGCAGCTAGGTCCTTACCTGTGGTGCCCTCTGGAGGCTTGACAGGGCTGTCCCCTGGGCTGGATTCAGAGACAGACTTCTGGGAAAGCACGGTTGCCAGGAGCTACAACCCAGAAAGGCCAGCTCATCCAAACTGCTCCAGGCCTGGCCACCCAGCTGTCCCAGCCCTGGCTACCACTTCACTGACCTTGACCCCTTCGGAGCCTGCATGTAGGGTGTGGCCCCCACCACTTCTGCCACCAGCCACACTGCTCACGCTGCCACTGCGATCTCCACCTGCACACACAGGGAGTGTGAGGCCAGTGTCAACCCCTGCATGGTCCAAGTGACACCACCTCCACCCTCCTCAAGCCCTGGCCTACCTGCAAAAGGCTTCCTCAGCACCCAGATCTCCTCAGAGGGCACAGAGGAGCCCGATGAGCTTCCTACCTGGGCTGCGCTTGGCTCACTGCCTACCCGGGAACCTGCAGGCCAAGTACAGCCTCTCTGAGTCCTGGATCTGCCCAGGGGGGCCTGGCACAGAGAGGAGGTAGGAATGGTCTTTCTGAGTCCTGTACCTGCCCAGGTGGGGCCTGCAATGGAAAAGGGGCCAAGCAGAGGTACATACACACCTCTGGAGATCACACTATAGCTTTCTTCCTGGCTAACTCCAGGAAGTTGAGAGACCCTCAGGAGACCCCCTCTCCTCTCCATCTCAGACATTTGAGACTAGGAGAGTGGCTGAAGACGCCCAGGGCCAGGTGTCCTGTAGGAAAAAGGGCTGAGGGTTTCTGGAGGACCATTTCTATGTGAGGGTGAGGTAAGAAGCTTCCCAGGAGCCTGATGCCAACAATCCTATCCTGGGAACTAAATGACCTAGTTCTTGGACATACCTCTTCATTGGTACCCTCTGCCTTCTTGCCCTACTCCTCAGTCTCCAAGTCCTCTGGAAAATGTAAGCCACCCCCAGCCCACTGAAACTAGCCTGTGGAGCATTCTAACCTGCTCCTGTACTCCACTTACTCTGCTTTAGCCATACTGGCCCACCCTATCCCTCAGGTGTCAGGCTCCTTGTCTCAGTGTTTTTGTACATGAGGGTCCCAAAACCTGAACTACTGCATATAGTTTAGGCTGGCTTTGAACTCACTATGTAGCCCAGGCTGACCTCGAACTTGAGGTGATCCTCCTGCCTGTCTCCCAAGTGCTTGGATTATAGGCGTGCGTTGCCACATCTAGCTCAGGGCCTTTTCTGATCTCCAAATTCTCCCTGTCACTGACTAGTACTTTCCCCTTCATGTCTACTTCACTGGCCCTCATCCCTCCTACTCCATGGTGAGCTTCTGGAGAACCAGAATGTCTGTGTGGGTCCCCATGTGTCTCCAGTGGCTGGCCCAGAACTAGAGCATGGCAGGCGTGCGATGTTTGTGGAGTAAAGGACTGTGTGCAGGATGCTGATGAGATGACTGGTGGGACACACTGCTGGACCCTAATCCTGGTAGTGGCTAGAAATCAGCCCTGCCACCAGTACAGCAAAGTACATTTGCTGCTTCCTGGCCCCCCAGCTCAGGCCAAGTGCCTCCCTGCTTCCCCCCAGAGCTGGGTGGGACTTGCCTGCTCTCTTGACGATGGCCTCACCCAGGGAGGATGGGAAATAGCCCACCCGGTCATTGCCTGTCCGGTTGTCATGGATACAGCCCTTCCACCTGCCATCTGGATGTTGTTCCAGGACCTGGCCAAATAAGTAGGGCAGCATCCTTAGGGAGCTGCCTCTCTAGGTGAGTCCTGCTGCCCAGTGCCCCCACCCCAACTGCTGCAGGAGAGTGTTCTGGATGAGCATGCCTGGGTCCCACCCTTCCCTGCCTCAATAGCCCCCAGGGCCATTCTCACTGTGATGATGTCCCCGGCCTTCACGTTGAGGCTCGTCAGGTCGTAATTGTTGCAATAATCCTTGGTTGCACGGACCTGCAGGGCCGCTGAGGCCTCTGGGGATACACGAGGTGGACCCCCCAGTCCTGCGAGCTGCTGGCCCTGACCCCACCCCACCCTCAGCTGTCTGGGCCCACCTCGTAGCAGCTGCTTGATCTCCTTGCTGGCCTGTGATGTGGTGAACTGGTGCACGATATCCAATGCCGTCTGGCTGTAGGTGTTCCTCACCTGGGCATTGATCCCGCTCTGTACACAGGAAAGTATGTGGCTGTCAGGGGCCCCCTTGACCCCACCCAGCCCCAGCTCCCCACTGCCCCCAGACTCACATCCAACAACAGCCGAACCACTTCTGTCTTCCCACAGAGTGCTGCCTCATGCAGGGCTGTGCCAGACTTGGTCTGGCGGTTAATATCGATGCCAGCTTGGAGGAGGAGTCTGGTAGGAAGGTGGGGAGGGTGGATAGGGCCTTTCAGCCAATCTGTCCTCCCCGACCCTCAAGCCAGGCCTTGATTCTCCCCTGCTTAGGCTGAAGAATGGGCCAGCACTGTTCTGTGTCCCTGACTACAACAGTATCTTATATTTGGCAAGCACTTTTCAGAGGGCCCATCCCTTGCCAGCCCCTCACAGCTCTTCTATCATCCAGTTCTGCTATAACAACTCCTATGAGCCTTGCTTTATGGATGGGGAAACTGAGGCTCAGAGAGGCTAAGTGCCTCTACAATGTCACTTAGCAAATCAAGAGCCCAATCTAATGAGCTCTGGGAGACTGAGGCAAAAGGATCACAAATTCAAGCCCAGTCTGGGCAATGAAGTGACTTATTGAGACCTTGTCTTAAAAAAAGAAAACAAACAAAAAAAAAACACCAAAAAATCTCTCCGACCCCCCCAGGTCACCCTTTACCTAAGGCTCCACACCAGAAGCCTAACCACATCCCTGTGGTTTCCCAGAGGCTCCTATTTTGTCCCCAGGCCAGGAGCAAAAACCTTGAGCCCATGGATGCCATTGAGCCCCAGGAATCCTGAGGCTGGGTCCCCCCTCCCTGTCACTGGTTATACCTGATGATGTCGATGTGGCCATTCTTGGCTGCCAGGTGTAGGGGGCTGGTGCCATTGGGGTCAGTGGTATCACCCGGCCGGGGCTCCAGCAAAGCTGCACACATATTGCTGCTCAGGAGTAGCTGGACCACCTTGAAGGAGGGATCAGGGTAGGAGGGCCCCGGCCTGGGACTGCCCCTAACCTCTCCCCAGATGAGGAGTATTGGCAGAGAGAGTCCCACTCAGTTCCCACGGGAGACTTACCCCAACTCGGCCAAACTCACAGGCCAGGTCCAGAGGTGTCTTCCCCGAGTTGTCCACCATGCATGGGTTGGACTGGTGCTGCAGTAGCATCTCAGACTGCAGACCCAGGCCATGATCAGTTTCCAACAGCACCAGCCCTGACATCTGCCCATCCCGTCGGGCCACCCAGACTCACCACATCATAGTGACCATGCTGGGCTGCCAGGTGCAAAGGGATGTGGCCCTCGTCAGATGGGACATTCACTGCTGAGCCAGCCTTCAGCACTAGCTTCATGGGCTCCTTCCGGCCCTGCCAAGCCGCATAGTGCAAAGGCCGCATGCCTGGGGGCAGGTGGAGACATTGGGAGCTCTGGCTCTGAACCCATCCCTGACCTCGAGGATACAAATCCCATAAGGTTCTGGCTTGGCCCAGACTGAAACCCGGGGTGGAGGCCTCATGGAGGGACCATCCAGACTAAGGACTCCACCCCTGACCTTGATCTTTTGCCCCTGGCCTTGAGGCCCTGGACCAGTCTTGCCTTTGTTGTCCTTGATGTCCACAGCAGCCTGAGCCTCCAGCAGCAGGGAGATCAATTCCGTGTTGCCATTCAGGGCCGCATGGTGTAGAGCTGAGAAGCTGGGCAGGCGAAGGACAAGTCTAGGAGAGGACTTGGGCCCCTGGCCTTTCCCAGGGTATTCCCACCCCAGACACTACCATCTCAGTTGAGAACTCACCCATCTGGGTCCTGAAAGTTGACATTGATTTTCTTGGTGGAGCCCAGGAGCTCTGGGAAAAGAGGAAAACACAGTAAGGAGAAGCTCTGCCCAGCTCCTTTGAGACAGCCCAAGAGCTGGGGTGGATGGTGGTAGCTCCCTATGGCCTAGAGCCAGAATCTTAGGCTATAAACATCCATTCCACTCCAGGTGCCAACATTTTGAATTTCCTATTGCACTGAGTGTGTGTATAGGGGTCACCATGCCATGGGCTCTAGCCAGTCCCTCATCTGAGAATGGCAGACAAGGCAGTGCACCCACATGGGTACCCACATGTGCACAGACAGCCCCTCCTTCAAGATGCTGGCTGAGCACCTGCCACTGGTGGGAGGGAGAGAGCCGCCCAATCTGTCTCTCAGAAGGACCCAGATGGGGCCGGGGGTGGCCAGGAAGGCTGGAACACCGGAAATGGGGTATCTCTAGGGAAAGAGCTGCTTCCCCACGGTGCAGTCCTTCACTGTCAACCCAGAGCTGCGGTATGGATGGGCCCTACTCTCACGGCCTCAGAGTGATACGACCACACTCACCCCTAGGCTCGGGCTGCCTGAAGCCTAGGGAGTCCACACCCTGCTGTTGAGACCTCTCTTCCTGGAGCCACCCCTAGCTGCCTGCCAGAGGAGGGGAGCCCACCAATACCCTCCCAGTGGGCTGCAATCCACAAGGCCTAGGGCCAACCCCCGGCCTGTCTGGGCCATGGTTACATAACCCATTTGTGGGTCAGTTGCTCTGTGAGCTGGGGCTGGCAGGACAGAAGCCCCTTTGTCCAGGCCCAAAAGAGGGGTGGGGGTGGGGTGGGGGTCCAAGGGCAGGAGAGCCAAGGGAGTAGAGTCACAGAGGGTTGGCTGCAGGGCTCTACTACAGCTCACTCAGCCACTAGGTGAAAGGTATGGCTCCCCTAGAATCCTTTAAACCCATGAAGTCAGACAGATCTGAATTTGAATCTTTATAATTCACTGTCCTTGTGGATTTGGCCTCTGGCTCCTCCCTAGGCCTGAGAAGAGGCTAACAGAGCTGGGTTTGGTGGTGCATGCCTGTAATCCCAGCTGGGAGGCTGAGACAGGAGAATCACAAATTTGAACAATTTAAAGGCTGAGCAACTCCGAGACTTAGCGAGACACTGTCTCAAAATTTTAAACAATTAAAAAAGGGCTAAACTGGGTGTGGTGGTGCACGCCTGTAATCCCAGCACTCGGGAGGCTAAGGCAGGGGGATTGTTTTGAGTTCGAAGCCAGCCTGGGCTACAAAGTAAGCTCAAAGCCAGCCTGAACTGGGGGCAGGTGGAGACATTGGGAGCTCTGGCTCTGAACCCATCCCTGACCTCGAGGACACAAATCCCTTGTCTCAAAAAGGCCAGTAATGCTGGGGATATAGCTCAGTGGCATAAGCGCCTGCCTGGCAAGCACAAGGTCCTGAGTTTGATTTCTGGTACAAAAAAAAAAAAAAGACCAATCAATCAATCAATAAACAAGAGCTAAAGATGTAGCTGCATGCACATGCACGCACGCGTGCGCGCGCACACACACACACACACATGCACTAATAGGACTGACCTAAGGCATAAAGCATTTCCAGACCTAAGTTTTTACTAAAGCCAGCTATGTGGGAATCTATGAGCTCTGGGGTTTTCCAGGAACAGGTGAGCAGAGACATCTCCACCTTCCTTACCCACTATCCCCTGTTTAGACATTGCTAATGCCAGTGTCCATCTTGGTTAGCAGGAAAGCCACCCTTCCCTTTGGTGGCCCAGGCCAAACCCTGAAGTCAGCCCAGGGCTTTTTTATTTTTGGACATCTAAATCATGTCCTCAGAAAAAGAAAATCTATTGGTTCTACCCCAAGATTTGCTCAAAGAACACCCAGGATCCTATGGTTCTCACCATGCCATGGCCACCAACCTACATCAGGGACTCTAGCCCTTGCCTCTCTACTGGCATTTCTACTTCCTCCCTGTACCCCTTGGTCTGTCCTTTGTACCCACTAGTTGGTACCCTATTTTGTTTTTGTCTGTGTTTGTTATTTCGAGACCTTGTCTCACACACCCCCCACAAAAAAGGTACCCTGTTAAAATACAAGTCAGCTGCTCTCACTCTTCTAGAGACGCTGCAGTGCCCATTTCACCGGATAAAGGATGAGCTGGGCAATGGCTCTGTGAGACATGCCCCTCCCCAACTTGCTGTGACCTTCCCATCCTCTACTTCCATCATCTCTGATCCCGCCACGTGGGCCTCTTGGTGTTCCTTAGAAATAGAAACCCCCTTGCCACTGGACCTCTGCACACACCATGTGTATGCGCATAGGCTACTTTTCCCCCAGTTATCTATATGACATCCCCCCATTCCTCTAAGGTTTTCACCTAGATGTCACTTGCTCAATAAGGCCTCTCAAACAAAACTACCCCTTCCCTTCCCATGTCTCCTGCATTTTTCTCTTTAGCCCCCATTACCCCCAACCGGTTACATCTTATTGTGTAAGTCCATCTCCAGTACTGAACTACACGTTCCCAGGAAAAGGGCTCTCAATTTTGCTCACTGCTGGACTCTGTTGGCTAAAACAGTGCTTGCTGCCTATGAGGTATTGAGTTTTTGGTGGAACTGTTACTCATATCCCCTGTACTGTCTAACCAGCTTCATGGGCATGTGGCTGGCACAGTTCCTCAGAAAGGCCTCATGCTTGAAATTCTTAATTATTAGATAAGGTGACCTGCATTTTCACCTTGCATGGGGCCCTGCAAACTATGTGCCTGGGCCTGCCACAAGCTGAAGGGAGTGTGTAAGTCACTGTACCACTCATCCCCTCTAGGGCCATGCTCAGGACACCTACCTCCCCATGGAATGTGTTGCCCCCAACTCTTTTCACTCCAATGTAGCCACTCCTAGCATCTCCCAAGACTTGCCAAGCCAGACCCCTCTCTCCCATCCCACCACAGGCCCTCTAAACTCCCATGGGCTCACCTGGCCACACCTGCAAGGGCTGACATTTCACAGGGGTTGGAGCTCAAGGCCCAAAAAATGACCCAGATGGGAAGCAGGTCCTTCATCAGGAAGGGAACTACCTCACACAAAGAGTCTCCTTACTAAGGTCATCTGCCTATGGTCTCAGGGAGAAAAAAGAGCTGAAAACTGTCTGGAGGGTAGCCAGAGGTCTCAGAAGACCCCTCCACACAATGCCTGCAAGGGGCACTGGGTGCCCAGGAAGGACTCTGAAGAGTGCCTAGGGCTAGGGAGACAGTCCCCAAGGAAGATGGTTTCTGAGTGAACCAGGAGCAGAGCACAGCTATGGTGAGGGCAAGGAGGTGGGGTCAAGCTAAGGTCACGAGAGCCTCTTCTTTTCCCATCAGCTCACAAAGTCTTCCTGATTCTACACTAATAATATAGTACAGCTGGGTGTGGTGGCACATGCCTGTAATCTCAGCACTAGGAAGGCTGAGGCAGGAGGATCACTGTGCGTTAGAGGCCAGCCTGAGCTCCACAGTGAGTTCAAGGGCAGCCTGAACTACATAGCGAGACCCTGTCTCAAAACAAAACAAAACAAAACAGTACAGCCGGGGATATAGCTCAGCGGCACAGCGCCTGCCTGGCAAGTGCAAGGTCATGAGTTCAATTCCCGGTACCAAAAAAAAAAAAAAAACAGTACAAGTCTTGCACCCCAACCCACCCTACACAGTCCTCGTTTCTTGGGCCCCCGATCCCTTAATTGTTCTCCTGAAACTACCTCCACCTTTGAGGCCAGATTCAAACACTAGGCTGGGAGGGAAGTCTTAGTGAGCCAAGGTGATGGCGGGGAGGCCTGGCTCAGTGTTGAAGGAGTGTCCTCAGGCCCTTAAGAAGAGAGGCTGGACCAGAGAGAAGGGTAGAGCCCCTTCCTCACAGCAGAAGAGAGGCCCTAACCCAGTGTATTCCCTGCAGAGCAGTCTTTTCTTCCCCTCAAGAATAGCTACTAAGTGTGTGTGTGTGTGTGTGCACATGGAAGGGGAGGTTTCCTTCAAGGCAGAGTGCGGGACTGACAGCCTAGGGTGACAGGCACTGTGGGATGGAGGAAAAGGGCTGGGCACTGATAGAGCACATAGGGTTCTTGGAATCCCTCTAGGTCTGGGGGTGGGAGACTCTCAAGGACACTGCTTTAAGCCCCCTACCCCATGGCCCAAACTCCAGATGTACTTTGCTGAATTAAAATACATGTTACTCCAAAGCAGGCCAGTGTTGCTATGACGACTGAGCTAATTCATGGAGGGATTTCTCCATCTGATTTATTATGCCCGCCCCTGTGAGTCAGAGCACAGACACGGGGGACAGGGCAGGTGTCTCTCTTGCTCCAGAGGCCAGACCAGGCAGAAAAACAGAGGCAGAGATCCAGGTAGAGGTGAAAGCCCCCATGCCTCCCCAGGATAGCAGAGGGAAAGGGAGGAGAAAACCCCAAACCTGAGGCCCACGGGTCCCTGGCTGTGGAAGGAAGCCAGCTTGATTAGTGTTTACTAAGCACTTACTAAGTGATTGTGCTTTGGGTGTGCTCACATTTCTCAGGACACTGCTGTGGGCCAGGGACCATGGGCACACCATCCTACAGACAGAGACTGAGGACCAGAGGACACTGGCCACTAGGTGGAAGCCTGTACCAGGCCTGTTCCTGCCTCTCCCTGGAAGCCCTCCCTTTCAGCTCTGAGGCCCTTAAGCCAGCCCAGTGAGCGGAACCTGCAGGGCCTCATCTCAGTCTGTGGAAGCAGCAGACCGTGTGCCTGCAAGGGTGGATGCCCTTTGCTGTTGGTTAGGCAGGGCTGCTGAAAAGGTGTTGTCCTGGAGTCCTAGAACCTACCCCTCCCAGGCAGTTGGAGATCTCAGTATCCCCCTGAAGAAAGGGAAGAGGGTCTCCTGCTTGCATACAGTCTGTGGGGTGAGGGGGATGTGAGGGCACCCAGATCTCACGTGCTGACCTGCAGAGCCCTACCTGTGCCCGCACCAGTGCCCTGACACACTGACACGGTCATACGTGCGCAGCCGCACACGCAGTTCGCAGCTGGTCCACACACCCATCCATCTATCTCCAGCGGCCCCCAGGGAGGCTCTGGGCTGAGCCAGGATGAGTGCCAAGATCAGCGCTGCAAGCCCCAGGTCCTTCCCTGAGAACACACAGTGCAGGCTAGGGATGGCTGGTGGCAGCCTCCACTCATCGACAGCTCTCTTTCCCAGCAAAATATCCAGGGAGGACCAGTCTGTTGAAGCCAGCCTGAGCAGTGGGCCCAAAGCCCTTGCTCTCTAGACCATCCTTGCCGGGAGTCTAGCCTGCCCTGCGCTCTCGACCTTGGGCCTCAGCTTCCTCATCAGTAAATGACCCTCACAGGCCATGCCTGGGCAGCCACACCCCCAGTGTGGTCTTGCCCCCCCCCATTCCCCGCAAGGCGTGTTATCAAGCATGGAATGGGGAGAGGTGTCTGCCCAGGACTGTCACCACCACCCCCTACGGCCTCTGCTAGAAGGGCCCCCTCCTCCACACTAAACAAGGGGCGTCTGCCCTTTAACAGCCCCAACAGAGACACCACCCCCCCGCCCCCCGCAACCCCCAGCCAGTCCATAGCCTGGGGAGGGAGGGAGCATCATTAGGGAGGAACGACGCGAATGCTCGCGCCGCGGGCTGGCCGAGGAAGGGTGCCGCAGGTGCCCGCCGAGGGGTTCGAGGATAGTCGTGTACTGGGGCCGCCCCTCCTCCAGCGCTGGGGGACTAGGGGACGGGAGGGGGCGCGGACCGTGGGTCCGGGCGCTGCCGGCCCCGCCCCGCCTCTGGGGACCCGCGGCACCCCCTCCCAACCCGGCGCCCCCCCTCCGCCTGCGCCCACCGCACTCACTGGCCTTTCCCGGCCGCGGCCTCTGCAGCAGCCTCTGCGCGGTCCCCACGTCCTCCGCCTTCACAGCCTGCACGAGCTCCTGCTCCTTCCCCATGGCTTGGCTGGGCCGCTGCGACGCAGCGCGCTCCGTGCGCCCGGCTCAGAGGCAGCGGCGGCCCCGCA
>NW_004955442.1:15071826-15074036 GCF_000276665.1 Chinchilla lanigera | reverse complement strand
AAAAAAAAAAAAACAAAAACAAACAAACAAACAAAAAAAGAGTGGCCAGAGGGTGGGAAAGGAGAAGTAGCAGTCCCAAGGACCAGACCCCACCCCTACCCCAGCCAGAATCTTTTAATTCCTTGTGAGGTTAAGGAGCAACCTTAGGTCTTCTGGCATGTGCCAGACTCCTAAGGAGCCCCTAAACGCAAGGACCCTTCACCTTCCTTGCCAGGTCAGGTGCTATACTAGGCATTTTTTAGATGGAGATGACTTATTGTTCCTGTTCTACAAAGAAATTGAGATCCTGGTGCGGTGACACAGGCCGTAATCCTAGCTACTCAGGAGGTTGAGGCAGGAAGATTGCAAGGTCAAGGCCAGCCTGGGCATTTTAGAAAGACCCTATCTCAAAGTAAAATATAAAAAGGGGTGGGGATATAGCTCAATGATACCATCCGTCCCTAGGTCAATCTCCAGTACTGGGAAAATTTTTAAAAAATACAGGGGTCCATGCAACAAATGTTGAATACTTAAATGCTTTAATGCACACTAATAGCTTATTAAATAAAATATGTTCTATTTTCCTGTCAACAAATATATCTTCAGTATAATCTGAAAGGCCAAATTTAAATTTAGAATTCTTGGGTTCCTTGGTAATGAATTAGTCCTTGCCTGCAGCGGCCCCACTCATTCCCTGACCAGCTCTGGCACTATCCATATCTGCCAAACAGGCCCCACTGAGGCTTTAGTTAAACATAGGGGTGGCATCCGACTGTGTGGCTCATTTCAGGAGGATATACCCTGGAAGAGGGCTGTACAGTCACTGGACATAGGCTTGAGGCCTTCTGGGCAAGAAATTCCAGAGTGTGGTCTAGAATGGAGCACCTGGCTCCTAGTGGGCTGCTCCTGGTGGCCCCAGAGATTTGTCTTGGTTACTTTTCTCTCACTGCTGGGACAAAATACCTGACAACCAATTAAAGAGGGAAAGGTTTATTTAGCTCACAGTTTGTAGAGGTTTCAGTCTACACTCCAAAGCAGAGTGACACAAGGCAGAGGGCAACAGTTCATGGTTGTGATGGGAGACAACAAAAGCAACAAGAGCAACAAGCGAGGAGAGCAAGAGCAAGGCTCTTTCCCTCCCTTATATTGTATGCAGGCTGTCCACCCCAGGGTGGGTGTAGCACTCACAGCCGCAATCCTAGCATTGGACCATGAATCAATCACAAATTCTAGAAGCCCATCCCATGATTGCAAGAGGCTTTGTGGGGACGTCTAGACACAAACCATGACATGATTCTTCACCCCACAGGGTGGAATATGGAAGGAGCAGAGCCAGATGAAGTTAGAACCCAGGAGGGGTGCAGAAGCCACAGATCAGATATTGCCCACCAGTGACCTGAGACAAATTCTGGACATTCACTTGCCTTGTCTATCAGACAGACCATCAGCTGTACCTGCAGCCCAGGGCAGATGGGAAGGTCCACATGAAAATAAAGATGTGTGCCTGCCTGGGGTCCCCCCAACCTGCAGATGAGGGCAGTACAAAAGATGAGGATGGATGGGGGGCTCAGGCAGCCCTCCAAGAAGTCGGGCTTCTGAGGATGATCCTGGGAGGAGAGGCCGCTGAGCCAGCACAATTGCTGAGGCTGAGCTTGGAGTAGCGCTAGCAGCATCTCCACTGCAGCCCCAGCTGGCCTTCTTCCCGGATGCACGGCCGCCACCGGCCAGCCTGCAGCCCTGCCTCTGCCTGCTAGCCGCCTAGGGCCTGCTCAGGTGCTTCCTGGGGCCCCTCCCAACCCCCTGGAGCCTTGGAGACCAGCCCCTCAGGTGTAAAGGAAGATGGTGAATGTGCCTTCTCCATAGGCTGCTGCAAGCATGCAGCATCTGTTAGCTATGTGGTTCTTATCGTTCTTGTAGATGCCACCTCTATCAAGTGCTGGGTTCATGCCTGATACATTAAAGAGGCTCAACACCGATGTGTTCCTGATTACTTCTTGCCCAGCACAGATGCTGTAGTTGCTCATACTGGTCAGTGGCCCCAGTTTGTCAGCTACTTCTTAATCGGGACATCACAGCCTCCTGAGTCCTCAGCCCCCTGTTCCACCCACAGACCCACAGGAAAGGGAAAAACTCAGCTGGGCGTGGTGGCACACACCTGTAATCCCAGCACTCAGGAGGCTGAGGCAGGAGGATCGTTGTGAGTTTGAGGCCAGCCTGGGCTACAAAATGAG
>NW_004955442.1:15066806-15067773 GCF_000276665.1 Chinchilla lanigera | reverse complement strand
GTGGGTGCGCGGGTCAGTCCTGGCCTCTGCGGACTGCCGGTGCCCGGGCCGACAGCCAGGGGTGGGGGGCTGGCTACGGAGCCCCGACGCAGCGGCGGGAGCAGTGTGAAGCTGAGCAGAGGAGAGGCTTCCAGAGGCTGCGGGACCCAGCGGGGAGGGACTCGGCGGCAGTGGGCGGGCGGGGACCCGGGCACCAGTGGCACGGGAGTCTGCCCGCCAGAGGCTGTCAGACGTTTGTGGCCCGTGGTTCCCTTAGGAGGTGTCGAGGGATTGTGAAGCGGAATCTCCAAATAATGAATTCGGTGTCAGGGAACCCACACCCCCTCCCCCAACTACACCTTCTTCCCAAGCAGTCTCTGGCTCTTTTCCACAAACAATACAGGAGGACAATAGCTGTCCCCCAGGGTGGCCCCAGAGGGAGGCTGACTCCTCCAACCTGGGCACCAGTTGGATTGTAGTTCTGTACAACCACCAGGAAAGGGGCTCAAACCTGCCATACCCAGTATCAGTCTGAGCCCTAGCCTCAGCCCTCTTACTGTCCAACCTCCAGCCACAGGTTACTGCAGCCCCAGGCAGGACAGTCTGCTGGACAGATCCTGGAACACTGCATTCCCAGAGCCTCCCCTCTCATCTCCCGTCTGAAGGCCAGGCCCTGGGCATCAGGTTCTATCCTTGCAAATACATGCAACATGGTAGACACAGATCTGTTAGGTTCTGTATCCTGGCTTAGGCTCAGTGTCCTCATTGCCAGAAAGGTCAACATTCCAGTCCAGCAAGGGTATTAGGAGAATTTGGTGAGTGTCACACATATGATGCCTGATGCCCATTCTCTGTGGCCTGACCCATGAAGCAAATCCCAAAAGAGTGGCCAGAAGGGGCTGGGGACTTAGCTCAGCGGCAAAAGCACCTGCCTGGCAAGTGCAAGGTCGTGAGTTCGGTTCCTGGTACCGGAGAAAAACCAAAAAAA
>NW_004955442.1:15051625-15064408 GCF_000276665.1 Chinchilla lanigera | reverse complement strand
AAAGAAAGAAAGAAAGAAAGAAAGAAAGAAAGAAAGAAAGAAAGAGAAAAGCTCAAGACTCTAGGGGATACCTGCACATACGCAGCCAAGTCTTCTCTCACCTTACCCTTCCCTCTTGCTCTTAGGCTCTGTCATGGTGTATATGGCTCCTGATGTCCTTCTAGGGCTGGAATCTGAAGGGCTCTTCTTTTCCTGCCACTATGCCCAGTACCCACCTGCTGCCCTGAGCCTGCTGTGGAACTGCCTTAGGTGTTTTTGTCTCTTTGGAGAGGGAGCTGAGTAGAATGGGGAGCTTTTTCCTCAGACAGAAAGGGAACAGGAGAGAGTGGGGCCTGGCAGGATGTTGTCTGACCTGGAGCTAGAGGAAACCTGGTTTCACCATCTTCCAGCCATGTGTCTCTGACACCAGCTCTACAGCTCTGAACCTCAGTTTTCTTTTCTTTTCTTTTCTTTTTTTTTTTTTTTTGAGACAGGGTCTCATTATATAGTTCAGGCTGGCCTAGACTCACTATGTAGCTTAGGTTGGCCTCAAACTCACAGCAATACTCCCGTCTCAGCCTCCTAAATGCTGAGATTACAGGTGTGTACTATCATGCCCGGCTCTAGCCTCGAGCCTCAGTTTTCTTATCTTCAAATGTAGTAGATCATCCTCAGCAGAGTCACTGTGAGAAATTAAGCATAATCACAGTTAGGTGGTTCCCCAAAAGCTGAACTTAGTTACCATATGACCCAGTAATTCCACTCCAGGGATAGACTCAAGAGAAGTAAAAACGTATGCAAACAGGTGTTTGCATATAAATGTCTGTAGCGGTACTATTCATAAAAGCCAAAAAGGAGAAAATAACCCACACATCCATAAGCCGATAAAAATCTGGTCCATCTGTACGATGGAGTATTATTCAGCCACAGAAAGTAATGAAGCACTGACACATACTGTGATGTGAATAAACCTTGAAAACACAATGCTAAGAAAAAATAGACACAAAAGGCCACAAGTTATAGGATTCCATTGATATCAAGTGTCCAGAATAAGCCAATTTATAAAGACAGGAAACAGATTAGGGTTTGCCAGTAGCTGGTAGAGGTGGATGGGGAGTAGCTGCTTAGTAGGTGCAGGTCTCCTCTTTGGGATGATGACAAAATTTTCAAGCTAATGAAAGGTAGTGGTTGCATACCAGTTTCACTGTACTGAGACTGAATTGCTCACTTTAAATGGTTAATGTTATGTGAATTTGCTCTCAGTTAAAACAAAAACATCCCAGTGCAGTGGTGCATGCCTGTAATCCCAGCTTTCTGGGAGGCTGAGGTAGGAGGACCAAAAGTTTGAGCCCCACCTGGGCAACCTAGTGATTTAGTGAGACCTTGTCTCAAAATATAAGATAAAAAAGAAGCTAGGAATGCCACTCGGTGCAAAGGTCCAGGGTTCATTTTTCAGTACTGGTAAAAAAAAAAAAAAAATTCCCACATAGAACACGCCTTCAAAATGAAAGTAAAGATGCTGTCTTGGTTATTTTTCTCATTGCTAAGACAAAATACCCAACACCAAAAGTTAAAGGAGGGAAGGTTTATTTTGGCTCACAGTTCGTAGAAGTTTCAGTTCTTAGGTGGCTGGCTCCAAGGCAGGATGGCAAGGCCGAGGTGCATCACCAAGAGAAACAGTACATGGTGGGCAGAAGGCAGCAAAGCAATGAAATAGCAAAGAAGCAGCAAGTGAAGACAGCAGCCCTCTTTCTGTTCTTATATTCTACCCAGGCTACTCAGGCTTAGGGCAGGTAGCACTCATACCTAGGCAGGGCCTTCTCATTATCTACGCACAGCACTATGCCAAATCAATCAGTGGACCAATTTAGTAAAAACACACCTTGCTCCCAGCATCACCCAGTTAATCCCAGCATCACACACTCTAGATCCAGCCACCTCTGAAAAGTGCTACCTATGACCAGATGAGGCTTTGGGGGGACATCTAGATACAAACCATAATAAGCGTTGAAGGTCAGAAGCTGGGTAGGTAAAGGAGTAGAAGGAAAACATCCCAGACAGAGGCAAAGGATCCAAGTGATAGTGTGGTAAAGTGAGAGGGTGTCATCTCTACTGAGGCCATGATCTGTGGGAAGGAGAGACCAGAAAGCCACAGGGTGGGCAAGAGTCAGGCCTAGGAATCTGGAGGGTACCAGAAATCCTCTGAAGGCTTTAATGATGTGATAAGGTCTAACTTTTACTTGTAAGAGACCACTCTGCAAAAGTGGGTGTAGAGCCAGATGTGGTGGTACACACCTATAGTCCTAGTACTCTGGAGGCTGAGGCAAGAGAATCACTCTGTCTCAAGAAAACAAAAAAAGTGGATGTGGAATATGGGGAGGTTGTTATGGGGGAGAAAGAGTCGGGAAGCAAAAGACAGGGAGGTCAGAGGAAGGGTGAGGGATGGGAATGTGTCCAGATAATGCCCAACTATAACACATGAAGTGTAAGTTGTTAGTGAAGAATTGCCTTGGCCATGAATATGGTGTCCTCTGTGTGGGCATTTGAGAGGCTCAATCTAACTGGGAGCTGGATGTACACCATCAGAGCTGGAGACAGTGTGGAAAGGTCCCAGAGAAAGGCTAGCACTGGATGCTCCGGAACTAGTAGTCACAAGTTTCCAGGGATCCTGTGGGAAGGCTCCTGTATCTGGAGGAAGACAGAGAAAGATCCAGGAGTGGGGCACAATTGTGCAGTTGGGAGATGTTCAGGCATGATGCTGTCAACCATGGAGTAGACATGTCAAGAGGCAGGAGGAAAAGTATCCACTGGATTTGGCAAAGTGAGATGGCTGGAGATCTCGAAAATTTTCACTGGAGAGCTGGGGGTAAATTTGAAGAGTGAGGGGGAAGCAGTGAAGACAGCTTTGTTTTTGGGGTTGTTAGTTTTTTTTTTTTTTTTTCTTTTTTCTTTTCCTTTTGAGACAGGGCCTCACTATGCAGTTCAGGCTGGCCTTGAGCTCACTTTGTAGCCCAGGCTGGCCTCGAACTTACAATGATCCTCCTGCCTCAGCCTCCCAAGTGCTGGGATCACAGGCATGTGCCCCCAAGTCCGGCTCCTATTTGCAAGTTTTGCAAGTTTGGCTCAGTCTAGGTGACTTAGCAGTTTAGGAAAACTTGCCTCAAAATAAAAAATAAAAGAGCCCCAGAAATGTAGCTCAGTGTGGAAGCCCTGGATTCAATCCTCAGTATAAATAAATAATACGAAGAAGAGGATGTAGGGAACGTTTAGGTAGGAAGGTTCCTGGGTCCCAAGGCCTTGGTGGGTGGGCCAGAGTCTTTGTATTAGTCAAGGGACCAGATCAACTCTTTGTGTCACCAGAAGAAGGAGTGGTTGCAGCCATGTTCTTAAGTGTGGTGGGAACAAACTGTGGCAGAGACTGTCTCAAGAATTTGGAGGGACTGGGCATGGTGGCACACGCTTGTAATCCCAGCACTTAGGAGGCTGAGGCAGGATCGCTGTGAATTCAAGACCAGCCTGTGCTACATAGTGAGTTTACAGGTAGCCTGAACCACATAGGGAGACCCTGTCTCAAAAAACAATAACGAAAAAAAAAAAAAAAGAAAAAAAATTTCGGAAGGCTGGAATGGAAAACGAGGCATGAGTCTCTGCAGTTTGAAAAGGGTCCTGGGCCTTAGTAGGGTACCCCAAGGTTCAGGCTGGGGGCTGTACAGGTCTGAAAGTGTTGGGACAAGGGTTGTCAGATGTAGGAAATGAAACTACAGAATGTCCAAGTACATCCAAATGTAATGTAAATGAGTCATAAATTTTATTATAAATATATCCCACGTAGTGCTTGGGATATACTTATATTAAAAAATGTGTTGCTTATCTGAAATTCAAGAGCTGTGAACAAGGGCAGTGCAACACAGTAGCGGGTCAGAGAGAGAATGCGGACCGTGCAACTCTGAGACTTGGGCCTGCAAAACAAGCGCCAGAGTGCCGGGTGCCGAGCGGCGACACGGATGAACCCGCTCCTAGAGTCCATTACATGCTGTAATTCTCCGTAGTCCCCGTCCTAGAATTTTGGTCTCGTCCCACCACCCCTCCCGGCGCCCCATGGTATAGCCGGGAAGACCCATCGATAACTCCACGATCGGACTCGGCCTCTATCGACTCGCTCTGGCTCCCCTAGCCATCCTGGGTCACGGCAGAGCGCGGAGCGCGAGTAAGGTACGGAGGCCGCGGGACAAAGGCCAGGAACTGGCTACTGGGTGGCTAAGAGGGTGAAGCCAAGGGAAGGTGCGAGCTGATGTGACCCAGGGCGGTCAGTGAAGCACCGGGAGCTCATGGTGCGGCCAGACAGAGCCCGTTTCTAGTGGGTCTAGCAACCGGTCAGCTTCGCATGCGCAGCCGGAGCACTTGGCCTTCCTCGCCCCGCCCGCCGCCTGAGCATGCGCATCGTGCCCCTGCGGCAGACGGCGGCTCGCGTGACTGCCCTCTTTTGGGCGCAGGTGGCGTGGCATTCAGCGGGTGCCTGCGAGGGCAAGGGCCTGGGAGGGTAGTGTCCCTGGCTGGCGGTAATCAGCGAATCCTTGAACCTGAGGAGCCTCAGTTTTTCCATCTCTAACGTAGAAATTATAATACCTGTCTCAGAGCAGAAGATAGTTAGTACCCCAGCAGCATCTCCTAAATACCTACCACCTCTCTTCCTGTCCAGATGGTCTAACCTTTGACCCCCTCCAATCAGTTCTCCTGCCCTGGTCGAGACTCGTACTTCCCGGCAGCTACACCATGAACACCTCTCCAGGAACAGTGGGCAGTGACCCTGTTATCTTGGCCACTGCGGGCTATGACCATACTGTGCGGTTCTGGCAGGCCCACAGCGGGATCTGTACACGCACTGTGCAGCATCAGGATTCTGTATCCTCAACCTGAACGATGGGCAGGGTGGTGCTGGGCAGGCCAGATGGTGGGGATGGTGTAGCAGCTCCTTTCAGATAGGGCAGGTAAGAGCCGTGGCTCCAGACTCTTTCTGTCATCCTCCTTAACTGACCCCAGCAGGTGAATGCGCTGGAAATCACTCCAGACCGAAGCATGATTGCTGCTGCAGGTACCTGTGATTCTTGACCTCTGACCCCTGACCTCCCCTTGACTTGGGGAAACCATGTTTCAATTCACTGTGTGTTCTTAGGTTATCAGCACATCCGAATGTATGATCTCAACTCCAATAATCCCAACCCTATCATTAGCTATGATGGAGTCAATAAGAACATCGCATCTGTTGGCTTCCATGAGGATGGCCGTTGGATGTACACAGGCGGGGAGGACTGCACAGCCCGAATTTGGGACCTCAGGTGTTGAGTGCTGGGCAGGAGAGGCATGCTGCCTGGGGGTGAGGGTGGTCAGGAGGGGCTGGGCTTGGGCAGGTTCTCTCCAAGCCAAGGCTGGGCTAGGGAGCTTTGTATCAGTGATTTAGTGAGAGAAGGAGAAAAACCTAGTGGAGTGAATTACATCAAAGAGCTAGCCATGCTTTGAGGCCAGGACCCGGCTTTTCTCCTCTTCAGTCAGTCTCTGGCTTCAGGATACTGCTGGGGCGGGGAAGAGCCAAACCTCTGAGGAGTAGGGAGATTTTCTAGGGAGAGGGCATTTGGTGGGACACCAACAGCATCCTCTAGAGATAGTGTGTGATATCTCCCCCACAGGTCCCGAAATCTGCAGTGTCAGCGGATCTTCCAGGTGAATGCACCCATTAACTGTGTGTGCTTGCACCCCAACCAGGTGAGAATTATTCATGGGGCGAGGGACTCGGAGTCTGAAAGGCAATACCTCACGCTATACCTCACCTACCCTACACCCCAGGCAGAGCTCATCGTGGGTGACCAGAGCGGTGCTATCCACATCTGGGACTTGAAAACAGATCACAATGAGCAGCTGATCCCAGAACCAGAGGTTTCCATCACATCTGCCCATATTGATCCTGATGCCAGCTACATGGCAGCAGTCAATAGCACCGTGAGTCCCCGTACTCCCTGAAAATGGGATGATTTTCCAGTGTCTCTCACGCCCCAATGAGGTTCAAACACCCGCCAGCCACCAGAGCCAGTAATATGGGTACCATTCTTGATGTCCCTTTATCTGCCTCCCATGGCCCATCCAGCAGGTCAGGGAACCTCAGCCGTCCATTTCCCTGTCACCTCCTGGCCCAGGTCACCCTTCTCTGATGCTGACAGTCTCTCTGTGCCCTACCTTTCTTCTCTCTGACCTCCCCTTGCCCTTTTGTCCATTCTTCTTTGGCAGCAGCCTTACTATACCGACTGTACCATTCTGCTGAGGAGATCCCAAGATGGCCTGTATCCTGCCCATGGTCTGCAGGACTCTGGTTTGGGCTCTGCTCTCCCTTCTAGCCTCATTTTTTCTCCCCTAATTGAAATCATCGTGTATCACTTGTTCTACATTCCAGCCTTGCCCTGCCACGTCTCTGTCTGGGTGCCCTCCTCTCCTTTTGCACACCTCTATTGGCCAGTAGTATCCCTTCAGGGAGGTGTGTGTGAGCCCTTGGCCAGTGTGGCTTCCTGATCTTAGCTAGCCAGGTGTGGCCTCTGGTTGGGGCCGGGCCTTCTACAGCCCATCTATATGCCCTGGCCCAGCTCCCTATATGCACTTGGCCCCAAGTGTTGCATCCAGGTTCAACTCCCAAGGTGGCCATCTCTGAGGTTCCAGGTTTCAAGTGACTTCCCTTCTACCCAATAGGGAAACTGCTATGTCTGGAATCTGACTGGGGGTATTGGTGATGAGGTGACCCAACTCATTCCTAAGACCAAGATTCCAGCCCATACTCGCTACGCCCTGCAGTGCCGTTTCAGCCCTGACTCCACGTGCGTGCAAGGCCTGGTGGCCTGGAAGGGATTTTCTTGGGGCTGGGCTTTGATGGGTTGGGCCTACCTGTTGCATGGTAAAGGGTTACAGAGTGGAAGTGATTACCACTTTAGACGCCTGCATCCCTACCCCCAGGCTCCTTGCCACCTGCTCAGCTGACCAGACATGCAAGATTTGGAGGACATCCAACTTTTCCCTGATGACAGAGCTGAGCATCAAAAGCAGCAACCCTGGAGAGTCGTCACGTGGCTGGATGTGGGGTTGTGCCTTCTCGGGGGACTCCCAGTATATTGTCACAGGTGAATCCTACTTCCCCTCCCCTGCCTGGACTTATGGAATGGGCCAGCCCAGCTGCTGCGGCTCCTCTACCTCAGGCCAGCTGTGTCAGACTCCAGGCAGAGCAATTGCCCTATAGGAGGACAGTCACTTATAGGGACTTTGGCTAGGGTAGACGGGTGGACACCTTGAGTCCTGCTGTAGGAGACCCCTGGGAGGCCTAGTCCCAACCAAGAGCTATACCTGGCCCTGAGCTATTGCCTAATCCTTCCCAACAGCTTCATCTGACAACTTGGCCCGCCTTTGGTGTGTGGAGACTGGAGAAATCAAGAGAGAGTATGGTGGCCACCAGAAAGCTGTCGTTTGTTTGGCCTTCAATGACAGCGTCCTGGGTTAGCCTGTACCTTTCAGACTGCGGACAGCTATTGGGTAGTGGGGATGGCCTATGCAGTATCTACAGCTGGATCTTTCTGTGTATCAACTGGTCAGAGCAAAATCCCTGAGCTAGTCTCTGCCTACTAGGTCTACTACCTGAGCAGGCCACCCTGGACCCTCTCAACCAGCCTAGACCTGCTGTGTGCTATAGAACTCCATCAGTGCCCATTTGCTTATCAGAACCCATCAAGCCAGGGTTCACATGCTTGGGCTGGGAGAGCCTCTATTCCCTCCAGAAAGACTGAACCCCTGGGCCTGGAGCCCTGGGGGAACATGAGGCTGGTGCCTATCTCCACATCTTGCTTCCCCTTCCTGCCCTGATCAGATCCCGAGGCCCAGAGAACACCACCACAGCCAGGTGCAAGGGTTTATTTGTCCCTGCCAGCAGTTGCCTTCCATGGTGCTGCTGACCAGCCAACTGGTGGCCTGTGGAGACAAGTCCAGATGGGTCAGGGAGAGGACTTAGTCTGGAAGGTAATAAAAGCAGACGGACATGCAGATGTTGCTTGGGAAGCAGATGTCAATGCAGAGATAGATCAGCCGCTGTCTCTGGGGCCCTGGGGAAAGGCGGGGGCGGGGGGGTCATGAATTCCCAAAGGGCTTCCACTCAGGCCTCTCTACACAGTATCCCCCAACTCACCTTCCACTCGATGGGCCCAATAGATGGGAATCTTTGCACAGAGCTGTTGGACTGAAGCTCCCACCTGGGCAGGATCTACGGTATGGCTCCCATGCACTGCCAGCAGCTCTTGGGCATGGTGGGTGTCCTGGCCAGGGGCATGGGACTGTTGGGCCTGCAAAAAGGCTCTGGTGGGCCATAGCATGGGGTACTTGCCTGCTTCTGGCTGGGTTGGGGCCACACATCCCACCCCAACCTGACAGCCCAGCCATCTGTTATCAGCAGCCTCAGCTAAGGGAAGATAGAGCGCTCTGTTCTCTGAAACCAGAGCCGCAGCTGGCCAGGGCCGGTGGCACACAGGACCCTTTGTCTGGTTCCTGTCCTGGGGGTTGAGCCAAGTGGGGCTGCTCACCCTGGAGGTGTTCACCATTAGCTGCAGGGTCTCCCAATCTTGGGCCTCCATTAGGCGGAGGAAGCAGGCCTGGTGCTCTGCTGGACGGTAGCAGATGCAGCCCTGGGGAAGCAGGTGGGTGAGATGTGGCTTTCCCTAACATCTGCAGTTTGACCCTCTCCCTGTTAACTCACATTTTGCCCATCAAACAGCACTGTCCAGCTGCGGTTGCTTTGAGGTGGAGTCACCATAATGGTTGCCATGTTCCGGACCATGTCCACCAGGGTGGTTTGGTTGAACCTGGGCACCCGTGGGCTTGGGAGAGTCAGTTGCAGCATCTGCAGGAATGGCTGAAATGGGAAGTTGGGAGTTCAGCCAGGCAGGCTTTACAGTCCCAAATGTCCCCAGCCCTGGGCTATTCACTTCTGCATCATTTGAATGGGCTTTCAACCCTTCCGGTCCTCTTACCATTTACTGCAAGGCCAGCGTCATGGCCTGTTTTGGGCCTAGCTCCTTTGCAGGGCTGGCATGTGCTGGTCTTCTTGCCCCCTCCCACTGTGTATACCTTTGTTCCTGAGGATAGGCTCACCTTGGGAGGGCCTTGAGTGAAGCCAAGAAGCCCTCCAGCCACAACCCCTGCAGTGGCTAAGGCCAACAGCAGCAGCAGCAGACTTATGGCTCTCCAGCTCCCATGGCAGGGTTTAGTCTTCACCTAAGGGCACATTGTGGTTAGTGGGGCCATTGGGTTGGAGACCCAAAAGCAGGCTTGCTCAGGGAAGGAAGGTATAGTGGGTGGTGGGCCTCCCAATCCCTGTCCAGGGAATCCCCAGGTCTTTGTCCAGGGAATGGCAGAGGTACTCACCTCTGCAGGACCAGGACCCTCCGTGTAGCTGCTCCTGTCCTCCATGCTACAGCCCCTGCTGACAATACACGATTGTCTGCAGCCCCTTGGAGGATTCAGCAGGGAAACCTCAGGATGCTTCTGATGAGCCAAACAACTGTACCCTCCCTTCCAGACCCGCTGCCTCCTCCCTACCTCAGTATCTGATATCTAGGTCAGAGCCAGGACAACTCCCTCCCCCACTCGGGGGGTGCCACTCACCAGGCCAGGTTAACAGCAGGCCTGTAGAGACCGGAGAGCACAGGGTCTTGGAGGACTTGAGAACTGAGGCCTCAGTGGGAATCCAGTCCAGGTTATTGATTGGGGGTAGTTCAGGCCCAGCCTGGATGACTGGGACAGATTTACTGTCTTCCCATCTGCTACCTCTGGACTCTAGTGCTGGGGACAGAGCCTGGCACACAGCAACCCATCAATAAATACCTGTCCAATAACACTAGTACTGGGCTGTGTACCACTTCCCTCCTCTCCCTTGTGTCCCTAGTTGCTTTCAGCCCCACCACCACCTTAGGCTGTGGACACTCAGCAGAACACACAGGCCTAGCACCAAGGAGGCGACTGAATCAGCAATTGGCACCCAACTGGAGTCTTCTTCATGCTGAGGATGGTCAGTTTGGCTTTGTCCCATCCCCCTGCAATGGCTTGCTTCTAATTCATCCCTACTCACTTGTCACTGGTCCCTGGTCTATCTCCAGACCTATGAGTGCCTATGCTTCATCCTGTGGTCCTGCTCTGGTTTTATGCCTGATTCTTCCAAACTGTTCTGTAACAGGCCTGAAATGGTGTAGGGCTGCAGTAGTCATTTTTCCATATCTGGAAGTGGAACCGTAGCCCAGCTTTTTTTCAGTCCTCCCATCCTGCCCTCACCCCCCTAGCTAGACAGTTGCCACCTGTGGGCAACAGTAAAGGCGAGAGGAAGGAAGGCCCAGTCAGTGCAGGTTTGAGAGTTTAATGTGCATGTAAGGTCACACAGTGCAAGGGGTCAGAGATGGGGTTCACACAGGCTCCCAAGCCGGCTGAAGAGAGGCATTGCTGGCTGCTGCATCTGCTGTGTGCTCCTGGTGTGGGTGACAACGCCCTGACAGGCCTGCTCAATATCCAGACCCACCTTGAGCCGACCTCGCAGAGCCAACGTCAGCACCACCAACCTCACAGGCATGGCTGCCCTCCTGTTGCCATGTGGCACCATCCCAATCCCAGCCACTCCAGCGGGGAGCAGCTGCAGGTGTAGATACCCTTTATTGCTCTGAGAGCTCAGCGAACAGGTGAAGGAGCACTGTGATCACAGGGCTGGGAGAAGCCACTGGATACAGGGTGAGGCACTGGGAAGGAGTCAGCCAAAAGGAACAGCCTCCCAGGCTCTGCCCTGCAAGTGCTGCCAAGTCTGCTCAGCGAGCTGCTAAAGTTCAGCAGCCTTAGGGAACAGACAGAAAAGGCCACAGCCCCTGCAGAAACCCCAGGTCAGCTGGTGGGTCCTGCCAGTCCTCCTACTGACTACCATCCAGGGAATACAAGGCCAGGATGGCCTCACACCTAACCCCCACTGACATCTGACCCCAACCCTGATCCAGGGTACAGGCAGGCAGGGAGAGACTGAATACTTTGTAAAACAACTTCCTGTTATCTGGGACATCTCTTTCCTCCCCAACCCAGAGGGCACCCAGGGTGACAGGCAGTCCTTGGCCAACACACGCCTTTAGCCATGTTGCTGGCTACAAAACATGCAGACTTCTTCAGTGTGATTTCTCCTATGAGACAGAGCACAGCTATTAATCTACATACTTAAAATTCAATTCCACCACTTGACAAAGTTGTTCACAAGTTACAAATTTTTTTTTTTTTTTTTTTTTTTTTGGTACCAACACTGCTCTGAGCTCCCTGCATAGTAGCCCAGAGTTCAGTGAAGGTGTCCATACCCGCCTGTCTGAGTCACCTGGATTTTAATGCATACTTGAGACAGTCGAAGTTTAGCTGGGCTCTGGGCTGAGTTTACAGAATGGGGCAGCTGTGTATGAGAAGCTGCAGCCCGGGGCATCTGAAACGGAACAGACATTGTGACATCAAAGTGGTTTTCAAAGGAAACAGGAGGGGTGGCAAGGGCAGCACCCCACACTCAAGGACAGATTGACACCACTTAGGAGTGGCCTTCTTACTCCCTGCAGATAAGGAGCTGGGACACAGCAGCAGCCGACAGCTCTGCTGCATTACCACACTCCGGGGAGGGGGGGCACAGAGGACCTCCTGTCTGCACAAGGGTGTCACAACAGTCACAATAATCAGGCCCTTCTTTTCTCTGCCCTCCAAGAGGGCTTGATCCCTGAACAAAACTTTTAAATACATGACACACACCTCTAGACCTGCAAGGCCTGAGGTTACCTGAATCCTGGACAGGTGCCAAGCCTGCCCTAGCCAACACATCCAAAGCCCAGGACCCACCCCTACGATGCCCTCCAAGCTTAAAAAGTGCATCTTAAATTAAAATATAAGCATCTGTAAACAACATCGTCCCCGAAACGTTTACTTACAAGGCTAACAACTACTGCCTCCACTTAACTCCAATTACACTCTTCGGCCACATCGCTGAGCCAATGCCTAAGCCCCACCTATTAATTTGGCTAACGTTTTCAATTACTTTTATTCTGGAGATTAAAGACACTAAATCTTTAACCTTGAAGGGCGGGCAAGAGATCGGCTATGCTGTCAACATAGAAGTCAGGAACCATTTTCTTCTTAGACATGCAGTCACTTTCCTGATTACTCTTCACGTCCCCCAGCGTGGAGACTCCCGTGAGGGTCAGGATGGTCTTCAGGCCGCAGGTGACGCCAAGGAGGATGTCGGTGTCCAGGCGGTCCCCGACCATGACCGTGCGCTCCGGGTCGATGCCGTATTCCTGGGACACGCAGTCGAAGATGAAGCGGCTGGGCTTCCCGATGATGTCGGCTTGGCGCTGGGCGGCCATCTCCACCGCGCGCACCAAGCAGCCGGTACCTGCGGGCGGAGGGAGGGAACGGGACGCCGGGGTCAGAGCGCGGGGAGGCGGCGGGGCGGCGTGCCCTCCGGCCTCCCGCCCCGGGGCGCACGGACCCGCGAGGAAGCGGCCGTTCTCCAGGGGGAGCCGGTTATCCATGTTGGTGCCCACGAGCAGGCAGCCGGGCCGCTGGAGGTAGCGCACGGCCTGGGTGAGCTTCATGTAGCTGAAGTGCGGGTCGAAGCCCACCACCACCGCACGCACCTCGGGGTCGAGCGGCGAGGCCAGCCAGTCAGCGGCGCCGTCGCCCCGCAGCGGCTCGGGCCCCACGCCCACGCTGGCGACGCCCACGGCCTGC
>NW_004955442.1:15046069-15051510 GCF_000276665.1 Chinchilla lanigera | reverse complement strand
GGCGCAGGTAGAGCGCGGCGCAGTAGGCCGTGCCGAACACCTCCGGGCCGGCGCTGGGCCCCGCGGGGCCGCCGAAGCCCAGACGCCGAAGCTTCTCGGCGTAGGCGGCGCGCGTCTTGCTGCTGTTGTTGGTGATGAAGCCCAAGCGCTTGCCGCGGGCCCGCAGCGCCCTCACAGCCTCCGGCGCGCCGGGCACCGCGGTTTCTCCGCGCCACAACACGCCGTCACAGTCGAACAGCAGCGTGTCCACGTCGGCCAGCAGTGCTTGGGCCCGCTCGGCGCTCAGCCGCACGCAGCGGACGTCGTCGCCGCCGGCCTCCGCCATGGCCGCCCGCCGCAGATGCCGGCCACTGCTGCCACCGGCCTCTCCTCAGCCGCTACCCGCGTCGCCCGCCCCGGCGCCCCTCCCGCCCCCTGCGCGATCATTGGCCCCGCGTCTCGCGCGCATCGTCTATTGGCTATCATCTGCGCCAATCCGTCTCCGCCTCTGGCAGGCAGCACCAACCGCCGAGGCTCGGAGAGGGGGGCGGGTGGCTATTGGTTACTGGGCTTGAGCCGCTCCGACGATTGGCTGGCAGGATGCCAACCGGCATGCGGAAAAGAGCGCTAGCTGAGGAAAAGGTGCGGCCGAGGCGGAGCACGACGTAAGACCTCTGTTCATTGGCGGCCACGGGGCAGCTCGCCCATTGGAGGTGCGTGGTCAGCTTAGGTGACGGAGCCCTCTGGTCAAGCGACCCTGCGCCAAGCCGGTTGCTGATTGGCTGGTTTTTCTTGCGTCCTCGAGGGAGGGAGGGGCTGCGGCTGCTGTGGGCCGAAGTCAAGTCAGCGCCTCATTTGGGATGTGTCAGGTACTGTGTCCAAGGCTCGGGGAGGCTCTGGACATGGTGTCATCGTGTGAGCCATATCCCTCCCAGGTCTAGGAGCCATCCTTAGGCCTTCTTTCCCTACGGGCCTGGCGCTCTTATCTCCAGACCTTTCCAAAAACGTTGCAGGCGGATGTGGTAGCTCAATCCTGTAATTCCAGCGCTCTGGAGGCTGTGGCAGGAAGATTGCCGAGAGTTCCAGGCCGGCCTGAACTACCTAGCGAGACTATATCTAAATAAATAAATAGAAAAGGACCGGGGATGCAGCTCAGCGGCACAAGCGCCTGCCTGGCAAGCGCAAGATCCTGAGTTCGATTCCCGGTGCCATAAATGAATGAATGAATGCTAGGCCTAGAGATGCAGCTGAATGCAAAGACTGGGTTTATTCTCCAGTACAAACAAAACAAAACAAAAAAACTGCGTTGCCTGTTCCTCGGCAGTAACATGAACCACTGATTCCAACACAATGGGATTCGGGTTTACGGGGAGGACCCTAAACATACTAAGGCATAACATGCAGTAAAGTGCTTTTTTTGTTTTTATTTGGTTTAATAAACCAGTTTGGTTTCTAGTGTTGAGACTTAAACCCAGAGCGTTTGCACTGAGTTGCATCCCCAGCTTTTGTTTGTTTTAATTTTGAGATAGGGTTTCCCAAAGTGGCTAAATTGCCCAGGCTAGACCCGAATTTGGATCCTCCTACCTCAGCCTGCCAGAGTGTTGGATTTATAGGAGTGCTCCACTGCCTAGGTACTGAATGGAATTTTTGTATTTGTATATGCTTGTATGCTCACAACCCAAATAAAATTTTATTATGATTATGATTATGATTGTTGTCTTTTTTAGAGAGGGTTTCACTATGCAGTTCAGGCTGGCCTTGAACTCACATTGTTGCCCAGGGGGCCTCAAACTCGTAGCAGTCCTCTGCCTCAGCCCCCTGAGTGCAAGGATTACAGCACTTTCGGCTCAAATAAAATTTAGAATACCACGTGGAATTTAAAAAGTATAGTAAAGCAGGGCCTGGTGGTGCATGCCTCTACCACTGCTTGGGAGGCTGAGGCAGGAGGATCACTGAGAGTTTGAGGTCAGCCGGGGCTATATAGTATGACCCCTGTTAAAAAAAAAAAAAAGTACAGTAAATACTTAAATTTTGGGCCGGGTATGGTGGTGCATGCCTGTAATCCCAGCATTTGGGAGGCTGAGGCAGGAGGATCATTTCTAGTTCAAGGCCAGCATGGGCTACAAAGTGAGCTCAAGGCCAGCCTGAACTGCACAGGGAGACCCAGTCTCAAAAAGACAAAAAAAAAAAAAAAAAATTTAAATTTTTATTATAGTAAGACACATTACCACTAACGCCCCTCTAAATACTTTACTTAAAACACATATCCCATTGTTCTTGCTAATTTCTTTTTTTAATGGCTAAAAGAAAGTCTTTATTAACAAAGGCCATTTTATTTCTTGTAAGGTGGTTTTTTTGTTTGGTTGGTTTTTTTTTTTTGAGACAGGGTCTTATTATACAGTTTAGGCTGGCGTTGAGCTCACTTTTGGTTTTAAACTCGAAATGGTCCTCCTGCCTCAGCCTCCCAAGTGGCGTGATTACAGGTGTGTGCCACCCAGGCCCAGCTAAGTTCATTTTACTATTAAGTAGGATAGGATGCTTAATAGCTGTAATTCAACGCTTTATTCCAGTTTAGTCCTTTTCAGTGAACTTGTTTTTTTCAGTTTCTGAAGCAGGTCTGGAAGTTCTCTTTCATATCTAGTTGCGCTTTTGTGTCTGCCTTGGTGTCTTGGCAATGTCTTTTTTTTGAGACAGGGTCTCACTGCATAGTTCACCATGTAGCCCAGGCTGGCTTCAAACTTGTAGAGATCCTCCTGCCTCAGTGCGGGGATTACAGATGTGAGGTGTGTGCCACCATGACTGGCTCTTGGAAATGTGTCTTTTACTGTAATGTTTTTATTTATTGTTTTTAAAATGGTAACAGGTTTATTTGAAAAGTAAGTGGTAAAGGGGTAAGGGAGAAATTGGCTCTGCAGAGAAAACATGGGCCAAACAGAAGGGAAAAAGAGAAAAAGAGCAAAAATAAAAGTACACCTTGGTCTGGAAGATACAGGGTGGGCCACCATGAAGAGTCAGGATAGCTTCCTGTGATTCTTTTTAAATTAAACATTCATTGTAGTTTTCAATCATCCCTTGTATTTCCAACAACCCCGAAAGCTCCCCCGCATGCCCCAATCCAGTCAACAGTGGATACCCTCTCCCAGTCATGTTTCAGACTTCTATTGCAAAGAGGTGTAGCCTAATTTGCCTGTTCTAGATCACCTGGCTTTTTTTCCAGTACTGGTGATCAAATGAAGAGTTTTGCACATGCTAGGCAAGCACTCTGCCACTGAGCTGCATCCCAAGGCATTGTTTATTTAGACAGAGTCTCACTATGTAGTCCAGGTTTGTCTCTGACTCTGGATCTGCCTGCCTCAGGCCTTCTAGTATTAGAATTACAGCTGTGTGCTACCATGCTGGTGCTTACAGGTGTACACTACCATGCCCAGCTACTGGGCCTTGCATTTTTGGCTCAATGTAATGTCTGTGAAATCTATCCTTTTCAATTTATTTTCTATATTTACTTAATTGTTACATGGACAATGGTGATACCATAGCTTTCCACCCACACACCCCCACACACACATACACACACGCACAGCTCCTACTTATTCTGCTGCTGGACATTTGTGTTTTTTCAGTGTGTACCTATGTAAATAATGCCCCTGTGAACATTCCTGTCCCTGTGTAAGTATATATGGACATATGTACCCATTCCTCAGGTATAGATCTAGGAGTGGAATTGCTGGGTCATAAGGTAAGTGCCTGTTTATCAATATCACTTTCACTAGGGCCAGATTTAGAACAGTAGTGGTTCCTAGTTTCCTTAAGGCCAGTCCTAATGGCCATCTGGACCCGCATTACCAGTGTGTTAACTATCTATTCCTCTCTTGGGCCCTAGCTATCCAAAAAGTCTTCTCTGGATCCATGTCCACCTCCACTTGCAAACCCATCAGTCAAAGTCAATGGCCTCAGCAAACTTCAGGTCCTGTTTGTTTATATAATAGCCCTTCTGTTGGTCTTTGCTGGCCTGGGAACCTGTGGAGGACAGGCACTATAGCTTGGAAGTGTAGGGCCTGTAAAACATTCCTGTGTGGAAAGAACACCTTAGTTGTTGTTGTTGTTGTTATTATTATTATTATTAATTTTCTGTGGGAATTGAACCCAGGGTCTTCTCACTGACTATGTCTGTAGCTCTTTTTACTTTTTATTTTCAGGTTTTTTTTTTTGGTACCAGGAATCAAACTCAGGACCTTGTGCTTGCCAGACAGGTGCTTATGCCACAGAGCTAAATCCCCAGCCCTCTTTTTATTTTTTTATTTTTTGTCTTTTTGAGACAGGGTCTCCCTATGTAGTTCAGGCTGGCCTTGAGCTCACTTTGTAGCCCAGGTTGGTCTCAAACTCGCAATGATCCGCCTGCCTCAGCCTCACGAGTGCTGGGATTACAGGTGTGTGCCCCACGCCCAGCCCCTCTTTTTACTTTTTTACTGTGAGACAGGATCTTGCTAAATTGAGCTAGGTGTGGTGGTGTGATGGCCCATATCTATAATCCCAGTACTGGGGAGGCTGAGGCAGGGGGATCACTGCAAGTTCAAGGTCAGCTCAGGCTCCATAGTGAGTTCAAGGCCAGCCTGAGCTACACAGGGAGAACCTGTCTCAGAAAAAAGTTACTAAATTGCCTAAGCTAGGCTCAAACTTGCAATCTTCCTGCCTCAGCCTCCCAGAATGCTGTGATTACAGGTCTGAGCCACCACAACTGGGCAGTCCCTGGGTCTTCATGTTTGGTTTTGGTGGCTGAAATGACCCTTGGAAGAAATGCCTTTGACAGAGGATCACCTACCTTTTGTTTACCACTCAGTAACACCCAGTCGATTTGGTACATTTCCCAGAATGGGGAATGATAATTATGTCCAGATGTGGTTAGGCTTTGGTGGCAATATTCGTCTGATTGCCTTGGCTTACAGTTGGACCATCAGTGGTGTCTGGATATCAATCCTTCCTTGCATCTTCTTGCCAGAATCACAGGACAGACCTTAAAGAAGGAACTGTCAGCATCCCTGCTTATAGATGAGGGAAACTGAGCTGTTGAGAGCCACCAGCTGTACAATGCAGAGAGAGGGTTAGACTCAACCAGAGCTCCGCCACATTTGGTAGGCTGTGTGCTTATACGTTGATAGATGGTAGGGGCTGAACTGGTGGGAAAGTTAGAATGATCAATATGGACAGACAGGATGGTTGTGGACAAGGTCCTGGAGGTGTGTGGAAGAGACCATGGCATTCATAGGGGGTGGATTGATCTTGGGTGGGACAGCACAGGGTGGCCATGTGTATGGGGGAAGAGCCCACCATGATGTGTTCCTGATACACAGTAGGAGCTCAATGTCTACTTTCATGGGCCAAACATTGCCCCAAATGAGGGTGGACTAAGGGATGGTTTTAGGTGGTATAAGGACAGACACTAGGGGCTGGGGATTTAGCTCAGC
>NW_004955442.1:15006811-15042389 GCF_000276665.1 Chinchilla lanigera | reverse complement strand
CTTCAGTATTGTTTCTAATAAGCCAAGCAAAAATGAGGGTTACTGTATGAGGCAGCTTTTCTGTCACTGAGACACAATCCTTGAGACCAATAACTTAAAGGAGGAGAGGTCTAATTTAGCTCATACTTTCATGAGATTCAGTCCATGGGTGTTGGCTTCAGGGTGGGAATATCAGGGTGAAAGGGTGTGGCAGAGCAAGGTTGCTGAGAGCATGATGTTTTGAAAATAGCGGTGATGGTGCATAGGTGCATACTTAATGCTGTGTGTGTACTAAATGTCACTAATGGTGAACTTTGTGTTTATCACAAAATTTTTAAAATATAAAAGAACAAAAGGCCGGGCGTGGTGGCACACGCCTGTAATTCCAGCACTTGGGAGGCTGAGGCAGGAGGATCGTTGCAAGTTCGAGATCAGCCTGGGCTACAAAATGCGCTCAAGGCCAGCCTGAACTGCATAGAGTGACCCTGTCTCAAAAATGAGAAAAAAAGAAAAAAAAAAAAGGATGAAAGACTTTGCAAGCCTGTGCGTGAGCCGTCCCTCACGGGGTTGGTAGTCCCCTGTCACCTGGGTAATCACGAAGGGAGACTTACTCCCTAGGGAAGAGGTAGACAAGCGGGCTCCGAATTCAAGTGGTGGAATTTAAAGCGTGGCCAACCTAGGATCGCTCCTTGACAGCCCCGCCCCAACTCCATTTTTCCGGGTCTGGACACACCTTCAACGCAGAGACCAACCACGCCCACCCAGAAGAACCACCCCTCTTCCGCCTTTTTGCCGATCAATCTGTTTCATTGTAGCCCTACCCCTCTAGCCATATCATCCGATCCCCGCTCTGTGAGCGGGGCCCCACCTCTTCGGTTCCAGGCCACACCCCCTCGAGGCCTGCCTGTCAAATCCGCTCAATTCTGCTCCGCCCCCTCTCGCCGTTTCCTTACACCACCCTCGGCGGCCCGTTGTTATGACGACACAGTCGTAAATCCGCCATCTTTCTGTGGCGCGTTGCGACATGGAGGGCGCGATGGCAGTGCGGGTGACGGCCGCTCATACGGCAGAAGCCCGGGCCGAAGCCGGTCGTGAAGCGGGTGAGGGCGGGGTCGCAGCAGCGGCTTCGGCCCCCGGCGGCTTCTTTGGCCTTCCAGCGCCCTTCGGCGAGGAAGGTAACGAGGCTAGACTGTGCTGGCACGGCCAGGGTGGGCGGCTCAGCCTGGGCTGGTGGAATACCGAGAGTCGAACCTTCCGGCGTGCAGACTCCTGGACCAAGATCCCCGCGGGCCCCGCATGCCTTCCGCACCCTCGTGGGCTTCTCTGCGGGGCTCTCACACCCGCTGGGCCTCTGTGCGCGTTTGCGGGTGCCCGCAGAAGTCTCGAGGTCCCAGATTGGACCCAGGCAAGCGCGGACGGCCCAGCCCTCGGGCCCTTGGTGTCAGCCCCTTCGTCCCTGCGGGGGGCGGGGCCCCGTTCTTCCCGGGTGGGGTTCCTACAAGGAACGCTTCCGCCTCCCCTACAAAACAAAACGGCAGCGTCTCGAATATGCTGAGCACCTACCCCCGCCTGCTTTTTCCGTCTTCCCCTTTTTTTGGTGGTACTGTAGCGTTGAGCTACATCTTTAACCCTCCCCCCCCCTTTTTGAGACAGGGTCTTACTAAGTTCCCCAGGCTGGGCTTGAACTTGGGATTCTTCAGTATCCCAGAGTGCTGGCATTACAGGCGTACACCACCACGTCCGGCAGCTTTCTTCATCCTTAAACTAATTCTGAGATGTGGATGCTATTATTATTACCACTTTAGAGATGAGGACCATTGAGGTTCATGGATGTAAAAGTGGCCTGGTCACGCATTTAGTAAGTAGCAAGGACTGGATTGGATCCAGGATCCTGTAGCTCCTTAACTCCACTCCTTTAATTTGTGGGTTCTTCTACTTTATGGGAGAATCTATGGCATCCATGTTGCAGTGGGTGTTTGTATCATTGAAAGCTCTAAAAGGTTCCCCATTACAGCCTAGGGACAATGATAGCTTTTTAGAACAACCTAGGTCTCTACTCTCCTGGATTCTGTCAAGATCAGACAAGAAGGGGGTTGGTTAGTGATAATTGTGGTAAGGGTGTTTTTTGTTCCCACAGGATACATTTTTTTTTACTGGGAATGGAACTCAGGACCTTGCACTCGCCAGGCAGGCGCTTGTGCCACTGAGCTATAGCTCCAGCCTAGAATACATATATGTACAGAATACATGTATATACAGGAGATATATATATATATATACACACACATACATATATCCCCCTCTTAGTTCTGCTTGGAGTGGGCAGTGCCAAGTTGAGAAGAGTTTCTTTGGAGGTGGTTGTGCCTTGCTGGGTCTGTCCTCCTTGTCTCTGTGAAATGCAGTGGTATATCGCCTTCCGAGCTAGGTCTCCTTCAGTGGCAATACTATTGTGCTAAATCAGATTCTCAATGAGTTGGGAGAGTTAGGAGGGTGACAGGCACCTCATGCCTGGTTTGTGCCAGCCGCCAGAGGGGACTGCCCTCTGTTAGGTGGCCTGTGGTTGAGTCATAGCTGTTGCCTGGCACTTTATTCACTCATTAATTAAACAAACCTTGACTGGGCTCCTCCCATGTATCAGACCTGGATTTGACTTTGATGAATGACTGTGGGAAGTGCTAGGTACAGTCAGACTTTTATGGTAGCCGGGCGTCTGGGTTGGCCCTCAGGTTCACCTGGTTGACTTGAACCTCAAGTTGTTTTTCTAGGTTGGGAGTAGTCATCTGTTTCCTCAGGGTGCTGGCAGATTTGTTGACATTCCTAGAGAGGTACCTGTCATACATAGGGACTCGGAGCCAGAGGTCCTAGGACAGGCATGGTGACGATGAAGGGCTTGGATGTGGGTGTGCAGCCCCTCTGGGATACTCTAGTCTTGGCACCTGTATCTGAACAGGGGTTTTGTCTGTTGGGGACTAATGAAGCATCAAGTCAAGGAGAAAAGAGTGGTCAGGGGCTGGGCAGTGTAGCTCAGTGGTAGTGTGTGTGCTTAGTGTGGGCAAGGAAGGTTCTGGTTCAGTCCAGCACCAGTAATAAGAGTGGTTAGAGATTAGGACCCCTTCTGTTCCTGTCTTTTCCAAAAGCTGGACTCTTAGCCAAAACCTTATGGGGCTCAGTAGAGTGCCATGGCCCTTGAATACACCTCAGGTCAGCCCATTTTACAGATGAAGAAAACGGTTTAGAGATGGTCACTGAAATGCTCAAGGGCATATTCAGTCATCAACAATTACATATTTTTGTTTGTTTTTTGGTGATACATGTTAGACAAGTGCTCTACCATTGAATTACATCCCTAGCACCCCAACAGTGTTCAGGGTAGTTCATACCTATAATCCCAGTGCTTGGGAGGTTGAAACAGAAGATTGAGTCGAAGGCCAATCTAAACTACATGGTGAGATCCTGTCTCAAAAAACAAACCCCAAAAACCAAAAACTGGGGTTGGGGATTTACCTCAGTGGCACAACGCCTGCCTGGTAAGTGCAAGGTCATGAGTTCGATTCTCGGTACCGGAAAAAAAAAAAAAAAAAAAAAGCCAAAAACCAAAAACTAAGCCAGACATGATGGCACATGCCTGTAATCCCAGCACTTGGATGGGATTACTGTCAGTTCAAGGCCAGTATGGGCTCCATAGTGAGTTCAAGCCCAGCCTGAACTGCATAGTGAGATCCTGTCTCAAAAACAAAAACCCCCCCCCCCCCCCGCCCCGAAAGAAGAACTCCAAGGAAACAAAACAAAACTCAGTCCTCTACTGTCCTTAAACTGCTTGGGCAAGTCCTTTTGCTTCTCAGCCCCTTCTGGGCCTTTCTCTTATCACTAGAGTAGGGGCTTTGGGCATGACAGCCTCCGTGGGTTTTGGAGCCTAAGTGTGTGGCAGGTGCCATCCTGGGTGGGTCTTGCTTCTGAAGACTTCCAGAGGTTGGAGACTGCTTAGGGTTCCCTAGTCTTGGACCTCCAAACATGTTCTCAGCAGCCTCTGGAAGGGCTGGGGCAAGAGCTCTGCTTCTGATGCCATCCTTGGGCGAGTGGTTTGGGGCTGGAGAGGAAGCTGGATCGGCCCTGCTTGCCTAGCCAGGAGCCTCTGACAACAGGCTCATTGCAGATGAGGATGACGTGCACAGATGTGGCCGCTGCCAGGTGGAATTTACTGCCTTGGAAGACTTTGTTCACCACAAGATTCAAAAGGCCTGCCAGCGGGCCCCTCCGGAAGCCCTGCATGCCCCCTCTGCTACCACCACACTCTTGGGCCAGGAGGTGAGCCCCTACCCTCCTGCACCTACCCCCACCCCTTCCTGGGCTCACCTGTTGGGAAGAGGAGGAAGAATGCTAGGACAGACCTGTGTAGCTGGTTCCTGGTGACGTGTGTGGGCAGAGGGCAGACATCTGGTTTCAGATAAAGGAGGGTCCTTCTTGTGCCACTAATCCTGGTGGTACACTGGAGCTTCCTGGATGGCTTGGGTGGCTCAGCCTTCTCACGTCCTGCACAGTTGAGGGACTGGGTCCCTCTTTCCTTAGAGTTTTAGCTCAGGGTGTTATGGTGGTGTTTGTTTTCTTGACTTGTCTCCTGTCCTGCATATGATTCCTGCCCCTGTGATACGCTTGGGGCTAATCACACAGCCTTACTAAGTTTTATAGCACCCCTCACAGGTGGGAGCTCTTTTTATCGTCATTGTATAGAATCAAGAAAGGAGCCTCAGGGAGAAGTCAGTGGCCTCAGGCCACCAGTGGTCTAGATGACATTGGAACTGTGGTGCCTTACTCTGACCCTTTGTTCTGACCACCTGGCTGGGGTTGGAGGTGTGGATGCTGCACTGTTGTGCCTGCCACAGCCCTGCTTCACAGTTATAAGTGCCTGACTGTGGGTGCCGCTGTGCCGTGTCCAGGCCAGGATGAGAGATATCAGAGTGATACGGCTCCCCAGCCGTGGGATGGAGGAGCCAGGCAGAAGTCAGTCTCAGAGCTGTGGTCTTGTGGGGCAAGATGGGAGTCTCCATTCCAGCCATGCTGCAGGACAGGGGCCAGGCATGTGCTCCCAGTTTACTCCTCCACAACTTTATGCCAAGGGAGCCCAGGTCCTTCTCTGGAAATTCTGGAGCCCATGAATGTGTCCTTTTTGTTCCTATTCTCCAATTGGTAGGTGGTGCCAACGGCAGCAGGCCCAGAAGAACCCATCACTGTGGCCCACATTGTGGTGGAGGCAGCCTCTCTGGCAACAGACATCAGCCATGCTCCTGACCTTGTTGGTAAGTCAGCTGTCCACCTGCTGTTCTCTTGGCAGGGAGATGTTGCTGACCTGATGGCCACCTGTAGTTGGGGCTGAAGGATAAGGCACTTCTGCTGCCACATCCTTCACTCTGAGAGCAAAACCTGGCTGCAGAGGGGCTGAGGGCTTCTGTAAGCTTCTCCTGGGTAGGGCCTGCAGGAAGAGGGTGCATCAAACACCAGGCTCTGTGGGAACAGAGCCATATATTCTGTGTCCACAGTACCCTGAACAACCTAGGGTATGTGCAAGCATTGGGGAGCCTTCACTCTGTGCACTGTCCTGAGCAGGCTTTCCCAGGGTTTTTCTTCCCTGCCCTTAGACCCTTCTCACTTCTCTGCCATTCTGCTGTTTCCTGCTCACTGCCGCATGTGACACCTACCTGGCACACCCCTGCAGGTTCACCTGGGCCAGCTGTTAGCTTTGGATGGTTGGTATGGGGCAATTGGGGTGCCCCTGCTCCTGTAGCTGGCCCCAACTTGCTACCTGACCTTGCTTTTCACCTCTAGTACTTGTTTACATGGGTGTTGAAATTCCTATCCTTATTGTCATTGAGTTTTTATGAGCATACAACGCCAAAGCTTGTTTGATGGCCATGTTTTAAATTTAATTGCCTCACTGATATGCAGTGGGAAAGGGGGCATGGAGAGGTCTGGACTGGGTCAGGCTCTCATTAATGAGAGCATTCAAAGGGTTGCCTGGCCAGATGGAAAGATGGGAATGAGTGGCTGCATGAGCAGATGCCAGGGGAGGGCATTCAGGTTGGGCCTGATACTGTGGGAAGTTGGGAAGGAAACAGTCATTACTTGAGGTGTCTACTGAGCAGGTGCCAAGGCAGGTTGCTGGACAGAAAGTGGGTTTGGGTTTGGGCAGCAGGCAGAACTTGGCTTTGGGAAGCTGTGGGGACTGCCTGGAGCAGGAACAGGGAGGATCTATGAGAGAGGGCAGCCTTGGGGTTGGGAAAGGGAGTATCTGAGCAAGCTGAGCTGCCCAGGGAGGCAGCTAGGATACCTGTCCTGGGTCCACAGTGTCTTTCTTCTGAGTTTCCTAAAACAGAGACACCTGTTATCACTCAGATTTAGGAATGTTGCCGTTAGGGGCAGGCCTTTGCTGTAGCGCTGGTTCAGAGTTTAGTTTCTGGGTTGGGTATGTGGTATCACTTGGGAAAAAAAATTCCCTAGGTTTCAGCAGTATGTTCAGGCCCCAGGCCTTTGGCCAGCTAGGGCCCTTTGACCTACCCTTGACCTCCAGTGGTTCCCAGGCTTTGCCTGGCATGGTAGCCCTTGCTATGATAGTACTTCAGTCCACCTCCACCCCCTTTGCATCTCTTGTACCCTTTGGATTTTTTGCCCCTTTACGAGCATCCTGAGTGGGCTGGAACTGAGGGCTTCCAGTGTTCCTGTTGACCTCGGAGAGAGAAATGGCAGAGAGGCGGCTGGCTAACTGGGCTCTGTCCTTTGGGGGCAAGACTTAAGTACTAGGATATGTGGGGTAGGTGATCACCACCTCCAGGCCTTCTTGCCTTTGCTCTGGATGCAGACTCACGTTTCCTTATGGGCTGGTGTAGCCTTCTCAGGTTATCACCCATCAGGTCTCTGTTCTTGGGAAGACATGTCTAGGGCACGGAGAATGTCAGCAGGATTACACTTGAGAGATGCCCTAATTGTTTTTGAGTCACTCGCTTGGGTTTTATTTCAAGAGAACAAGATGCCAGCCAGATGGAGGTGGTTTCCAAGAAGTGGCTTCTCAGCTGTTTCCCACTCATCACTTTTATGAGCAGAAAATGAAGTGTTTGCAGTCTCAGTTTGCACATTGTCATATATCCTCAGCACCACTGAGAAACAAAAAGCCTGACTTCCTTTCCTTAGGGCATCCGGGTGTCTGGGGAGCATTTACATCTGCCAAGGACTCATCTCCACAGCCTGCCCCAGGACAGGGCTCTGGTGGGGTCTGCTTGCCCACTGGCAGCCCAGCCTGTGGGTGATCCCAGAAGCACTTTCTAAGCATGGGCTTGGTGGCGCTGTATATACAGGATAGACACAGGCAGCTGGGCTGGCCCAACCTCTGTCTCTGTGCCCAAGCACATTGTTGCCAGAACCCACATATGTTCTTGGCATGAAAGATGGGACATCTGTTCTTACGGTGGGGCCAGGGCGAGTGGAGATGTCGTGTGTCCCCTTCCTCCGCGCCACCAATCCCGTCGCCTTCTGTATAGATCTTTTGAGGCAAGTCCTGTGGTACCACCCAAGGCTTATGGTGACTTGCCTTTCCTTAGGCAGTGGACATATTAAAGAGGTCATCGTGGCTGCTGATGCAGAGCCAGGGGACACTGAGATGGCAGAGGCCCCGGGTAGTCCCAGCCATCAGGGGATTGAGCTTGCTGTGGAGGGTGAGCAGGCACAGGCCAAGCTGCTGGTGAACAAGGATGGCCGCTACGTGTGCATGCTGTGTCACAAGACCTTCAAGACGGTGAGCCCCTCGGGGCAAGGGCTGGCCAGGCCTCCTGCCTTCTCCTACCCAGGGGGTTGCCCTGAGTCTCACTGCCCCTCCCCTGCAGGGCAGCATCCTCAAGGCCCACATGGTCACCCACAGCAGCCGCAAGGACCACGAGTGCAAGCTCTGCGGGGCCTCCTTTCGGACTAAGGGCTCACTCATCCGGCACCACCGGAGGCACACAGGTGAGCTGCGCCCTCCCAGCTGGCCTTGGGGTGCCCTACTCTTGGCCTGTGTCCCTGTTTTCTGAGTAAAGAAGCAGGGGTTCCTTGGCTGCCTTCCCCTTGTCACAGGGTCACAGGCCATTGTCTGCTGAAGGCTAACTGTTCTCTCCACAGATGAGCGTCCATATAAGTGTGCCAAGTGTGGGAAGAGCTTCCGGGAGTCTGGAGCGCTAACGAGGCACCTCAAGTCTCTCACTCCATGCACAGAAAAAATTCGCTTCACCATGAGCAAGGATGTGGTTGTGGGCAAAGAAGATATGCCTACAGGTCAGCATGGTAGGATATGTCTGGGTATTTGGGGCTGCTGTTTTTGGCCTTGGCCTCTGGCCTAGGTACCACTGCTCATCGGGGGAAATGCTTCAGAGCTCACTCAATTCTGCCTTAAAGGCTCAGGTGCCTCCACCGTGGGGACAGTTACATCTTCATCAGTGACAGGCGAGCCTGTGGAGACATCGCCGGTGATTCATCTGGTGACAGATGCCAAGGGCACTGTCATCCATGAAGTCCATGTCCAGATGCAGGAACTGCCGTTGGGCATGAAACCCCTGGCCCCAGAGGTAGGGCCACTCTCCACTCTGCCCTCTGCCCATTTTGCCGTCTCTTTGCTCTGGGCACTGAGTCCAGCGGGATTAGGTGATTTGAGCGGCTGGCAGGAGCTCTGTCTGCCTACAGAGGAGACTAAAGAGCTCCTTAGGTGGTGGGTAACATGCCAGAGGGCAGGGAAGAGGCAAGGGGGAAGGGTGAGCAGGGGTCAAGGTACTGGACTTCACCTAATGAAAGCAAGACAGCTAGGGCTAGAGGCTGGGAGCGCACCATCGCGCTCTGAGGGTGCATAGTACCTCTAGGGCCCCTGGACCTGGTGTGGGTCTGCACTGTAGGGTGGGTGATGTGTGTCAGGCTGTCTGGCTAGTGTGCCTCTGTCTGCTTTTTCTGCAGCCTCCAGACCCCGAGGAGCTTCCTTGTTCTAGTGAGGGCAGCCGTGAAAACCTTTTGCACCAGGCTATACAGAATTCTGGCATTGTTCTTGAGCGGGTCACTGGGGAGGAAAGTGCCCTTGAGCCGGCCCCAACCTCTGGGTCTAGTCCGCAGCCCCTGGGAGATGGACCTTCAGAACTCCCACTATTGGAGGTGGAGCAGATGGAGACAGTAGGTGTTTCTTCCTGACATCCTCCTGCTGGGGGCTGGACATGGGAGTTTGGGCCTGATGATGCCTGTGCTCCTTGCAGTGGATGGTAGCACTGCTTTACTTCCTTCCCTGGGGCCATGAGGGAGCTGGCCGGGCTGGGTGCCCTGGTCTTAGCTGTGGTGTGGCTGAGGCACAGCCTGCAGTGGGTGCTGGAGGCCTGCTTGTGGTCCCCCAGCAGGTGGCCAGTGAGGCTTCCACTGTGCCCAGGACGCACCCATGTCCTCAATGCAGTGAGACCTTCCCAACAGCAGCCACCCTGGAGGCTCACAAGAGAGGCCATGCAGGTGGGTGGTAGAGGGCAGGTAGGTCCGTGGACAGTGAGGGGCCTGGGGAAGCCGGGATGGCCTATGGTTCCACAGTGGGTAGGCAGATGTGCTGTGGGTGGCAGGCCTGGCTGATGTTGTGTGTGGTCCCAGGGCCGAGGCCGTTCCCCTGTGCACAGTGTGGCAAGGCCTTTCCCAAGGCCTACCTGCTCAAGAAACACCAGGAGGTGCATGTGCACGAGCGCCGCTTCCGCTGCGGGGACTGTGGGAAGCTGTACAAGACCATCGCCCATGTGCGTGGCCACCGGCGCGTCCACTCCGATGAGCGGCCCTTCCCTTGTCCCCAGTGTGGCAAGCGCTACAAGACTAAGGTGGGACCCTGGTGTCCAGGTTGTGTAGCCCTGGGGCCAGATGTGCCACTTTTATCCCTGCCTCCCCTGGTCCTCAGCCTGCTCAGTCTCTGCCTTTTAGCACCAGAGGTGGGTGGGGATAGCCTTGGTCTGTTCTGGCTGAGACCAGGCTGGCGGGGACTGGTGTCCACAGAATGCCCAGCAGGTGCACTTCCGGACACACTTGGAGGAGAAGCCACACGTGTGCCAGTTCTGCAGCCGAGGCTTCCGAGAGAAGGGGTCACTGGTGCGGCATGTGCGGCACCACACAGGCGAGAAGCCCTTCAAGTGCTACAAGTGTGGCCGTGGTTTTGCTGAGCATGGCACGCTTAACCGGCACCTGCGTACCAAAGGTCTGGGCCAGTGGGTGGGGAGAGGCATGAGGGCTGGGGGTTGCGTGACTGTGACTGAGCTTCCCTACCCCGGCAGGGGGCTGCCTACTGGAGGTGGAGGAATTGCTGGTGTCTGAGGAGAGCCCCTCAGCAGCTGCCACTGTGCTGGCTGAGGACCCCCACACTGTGCTGGTGGAGTTCTCATCTGTGGTGGCTGACACGCAAGAATACATCATTGAGGTTGGTGTGGGACTGGTGGGGCCAGGATGGCCCATGGCAGTCAAGGCTGACTTCTGACCATCTGTCCAGGCCACTGCAGATGATGCGGAGACCAGTGAAGCTACAGAGGTTATCGAGGGCACCCAGACAGAGGTGAGGGGCCCGGCAAGGGTGGGAGGCTGGTCTGGCCCCTTGAGCAGCCTCTTGGGCTGAGCTCTGGTTCCTGCAGGTGGACAGCCACATCATGAAGGTGGTACAGCAGATTGTGCACCAGGCCAGTGCTGGGCACCAGATCATTGTGCAGAATGTGACCGTGGACCAGGAGGCAGGGCTGGGCTCGGAGGCAGCCTCTGCAGACACCATCACCATTGCCACCCCTGAGAGCTTGACAGAACAAGTGGCCATGACCCTGGCCTCAGCTATCAGTGAGGGTACTGTGCTTGCAGCCCGCACAAGCTCAAATGGCACTGAACAGGCCACTGTGACAATGGTGTCATCAGAGGACATCGAGATCCTTGAGCATGCAGGCGAGCTGGTCATTGCTTCACCAGAGGGCCCGCTTGAGGTGCAGACAGTCATTGTCTAGCATGGAGCCTGTAGGGTCCCATTGGGCTGGGGCTGGGGCAGTGGCAGGGGCAGGGGCAGTGGTAAGGACCCTCAGTGCCCATCTATGCCTGCCTGCTCTGGTAGAAAAGACAGCCCAGAGTTTCAGGCATCCAAAGGAGATGGTATGTAAATATGTGGAAGTCTTTTGTTGCTTTACAATAAAACATGAAAACTTGCAGCTTGTGGTGTTGGGGAGTGGCCTGTGGAGGTGACTTCTGGCAGCACCTCCTGCCGAAGCCGCACTTGTTCAGATGCCTGGCCACCAGCCCAGGGGTATTGTCAGCTTTGGCGGCATCTCTGGCGTGTGGGTGTCTCTGGCATGTTGACAGGCAGCCTCTTCCCAGCTGGAGATGACCCCAGCTTCTCCAGGCCTGTGGGGGCTGGGGGAAACTGGTGCTGCTTTCCAGCCTCCTACCTTGGGCTGCCATGGGTTAAAGTGTGAGGCTGAGCCTCCGGAACCTCAAGGTGAACTGAACAGCCGCAGCTTTCCACCCTGAGCTGAGGACAGGTGTAGGCAAAGCAGCAGGGAATGTTGGACCAGGAATGGGGCAGGTCTTTCCTGACTGCCTATTTTCCCAAGAGGATGTGGCTCATGGAGGCAGATTCTAGGTGACCTAGTTTCTGGGGAGGTGGAGTCAAAAATAAGGCCTTGACCGTGGGTGTGGCTTCCCCTTTTCTGAAGTCCTGAGACTGTCCTTAGCGGGCTTCCAGGGTGGTTCGGGGATAAGCCTGGGGCACAACAGTTGGCCCTTGCCTTCTGGGGATTCCACGGGGATGGGAGCCAGGAGTTTTGGCAGGTACTTTATGAAGGAGGCGGGACCCAGTGAAGCCCTGCCCCTCCCTGGAGCAGGGCCTCAAATACCCACCAGTGCCCTTGCATCAGAGCTCCTGCTGGGTCAGGACAGCACAGTTCGTCCAGGGCCAGCACAGTTCGTCCAGGGCCACAACAGGCCCTAGCCTGGACCTCAGGTCCTCACTTGGAACAGTACCCCAGAGCGTCTGACACCACTTAATTCACTTCTCAGGTAAGTCTCGGGACTGGGTTGAGCTGGAGGCTGGATGGGAACAGAACCCCTGCATTTACAACTGTTCTCTCATGCAGTAGAATACCCGTCATAGGCTGACAGCCTGGTGCACCACTGGGAGTGGACGGGGCTGGGCTGACATGGAGAATTTAGGAGTAAATGCGCTTTCTCCCAAGGCCAGTGCTGGGGGCAGACCGGGCAGACCCAGCAGACCCCAGCAAGGTGTGGTCAGGATTATTACTCCTAGGCTGTTCCTGACCCTTTCAGCTCAGCCTCTGCCATGGGTGGGCCAGGCGCCCTGCTAGTGGCAGTCTGGGTGCTGGGGTTTGCGGGGTCTGTGGCGCTGCGCATCGGAGCCTTCAACATCCAGAGCTTTGGCGACAGAAAAGCGTCGGACCCAGCCTGTGGCAGTGTCATTGCACAAGTAAGGCCAGGAGCGCAGGTTGTGGGGGGCAGTCTGGGATCCAGGGCATGTCTGACAAGCTCTTCGACCTGACGACTCCTCCCCCAGATCCTGGCTGGCTACGACATCATGCTTGTGCAGGAGGTGCGGGACCCAGACCTGAGCGCTGTCACAACACTCTTGGAGCAGATCAACAGGTGTGAACAAGACTCCTGTGCGAACCCTCAATCTTGATAATCTCAGTGCAGCGCTTGACATGGCCTGGCCCTTCTCTTCACAGCGAGTCCAAGCACGAGTACAGCTTTGTGAGCAGCAAGCCGCTGGGTCGGGACCAATACAAGGAGATGTACCTGTTCATATACAGGTGACACGAGAGGGGCTGCAGGGAGGGGCATGCAGGGCCCAGGTGGCAGGCTCAGTGGACCACCAGTACTTTGCTCCCAGGAAAGATGCAGTGTCAGTCATGGAGACATACCAGTACCCAGACCCAGAAGACGCCTTTAGCCGCGATCCTTTTGTCGTCAAATTCTCCGCCCCTACCTGTGGTGAGGTTGGCTCCGGCCTCCCCAATCCCTGTCCTCCAGGCTATGCCCTGACAGGCTCCTTCCTTGGCCAGACTCTGCTTTGTAACACTGCCTGCCCCCGCACAGCTGCCAAAGAGCTGGTGTTAATCCCACTGCATGCAGCGCCTCACCAGGCCGTGTCGGAGATTGACGCCCTTTACGACGTGTACTTGGACGTGATCAACAAGTGGGACACTGACGTAAGCTCTCTGCCCAGTTCTTGGTCCTAAGGTCCCGCTGGTGCATGCCAGGGGTTTGGGTTACCAAACCGGTCTCAGACCTCAGCGACACCCACAGGACATGCTGTTTCTGGGCGACTTCAATGCGGACTGCAACTACGTGCGGGCAGAGGACTGGGCAGCCATCCGCCTGCGCAGCAGTGAGGTCTTCAAATGGCTCATCCCCGATAGTGCCGATACCACAGTGGGCAACTCGGACTGTGCCTATGACCGCATTGTGGTGTGCGGTGCCCATTTGCGGAGGAGCCTGAAGCCCCATTCGGCCGCTGTGCATGACTTTCAGGAGGAGTTCGGCCTAGATCAGGATCAGGTGAGTGTGGAGAGGAGCCCGGTCTGGGCCCTGCTGGCGCAGACTGGGAGGAAAGGCCAGGATACTGTTCCTGCTTCCCCGTCATGCTCCTCCTTGCAAAGATGCTTATAGCCTAAGGCCTGCAGACCCTCAGTCCCTGCCAACAGCGGGTGTTTGCAGGGCCCTCTACTGTCCCACACAGGGACCAGCTGTGGACCTGTGAATGGTAACAGGGGTGGACACCTAGGCCTTACTGGCCCCCTTCCCACAGAGGCAGGGGTTTGTGGATAATTATTGGTCCCATCATACTGCAGGACTGCTGAGGCTCTGCTCCCTCTCTTTCCAGGCTCTTTGTGTCAGTGACCATTTTCCTGTGGAGGTGACCTTCAAGTCCCACTGATGGCCCGGAGATCTGGCCAGGGAATGCCATCTGCAGACTTGAGCCACAAAGAGTGGCACCACACACGACCATTCAGGTGGCAGGCAGGCTATCTCCAGTGAGGATGCAGGGCAGGGTCATTTGGAAGCATGTCCATGGACACATTATAGGTCTACTCAGAGCCTCAGTCTCCCTATCTGTGAGTCAGCCTAACCCTCCCTACCTCTTAGGGTGGCTGTGAGGAGTACCTACAAATGGTGCTCTGTGCAGTGCTTCCCCCAGTCTCTGCTTAATAAACAAGGCGCTCTCAGCCAGGATCACACAGGTTGGCTCCAAGGCCTCTGTCTTAGGACCCAGCCCTTCTGGAGTGCAAGCCTTGGGTCTACTGCACAGTGGGCTGATGGTCCCAACCCCCTTGGGGAACACAGAGGGTCTATCCTCCCTACTTTTTATTCTGGTGGGAACTTGTAACCTCCTGACCGTACTAGCCCAGAAGGCAGCTCAGAAACTCCCTGTTCTCTCTCCTGTGCCAGCTGCAAATGCTTCCAAGAGCCTCCTCTGTGAGTGCAGCTGGCATGGTGCTGCACCACACAACAGCTTTCTGGGCCTTGCTGGATTTCAGAACAGGCTTTGATGCCCATCCTGCCACCAGGGACCCACCCAGAGAGTTGGAGGCAGAGGTCCTGCCTCATCCATTTCTGCAAGGTGAAGTCAGGGAGGCTGGCCACAGGTCTCCAGCTGGTCATCTGCCCTGGGATTTTTTTTGGGAGCCCCTCAGCATGGGCAGGCTGCCGGGGGTCTCTCCCATACCTTGCCTGGGGACAGGTCTGTGTGGTTTCCTCCCCAGCAGCCCTGCGTTGGGTGAGAACCTGCTGGAGGGTGAGCTTATGTGAGCCCACCACCTCAGGAGCAGAAACAAGCAGTTTCACGGGCACAGGGGTCTGATGGGGTTTCTAGATTTTGAAACAGCTCATCTTTGGCAGAATTTGGAACTGGCCTGAATCATATGGAAGGGGAGGTCTCTGTTTCAAGAAGTTAGACAAGTTTGATTCTTCCAAAATCTTTCTAATCGCTGCGCATGGTGGCGCCTGCCTGTAATCCCAGCACTGAGGAGGCTGAGGCAGAAGGATCCTTGTGAGTTCGAGGCCAGCCTGGGCTACATAAGTGAGCTCAAGGCCAGCCTGAACTGTATAGCGAGACCCTGTCTCAAAAAGACAAGAAAAAAAAAAAAAATCTTTCTAAAGTAAGATTCAGGATTTTGGCAATAGTGCATGCCTCAGACATCCAATGGTTCGGGGGGGTGGCGGGGGGGACCCTTTCCATGCTCCCCAGGATCCTCTGAATAGCTGCATACTCCCTCCACCCAACTGAACAAACATGGTGCCAAAGAATTTTTCTCGGGGTGGAGGGTGTACGTCCCATTAGTCTTACTTGGCCTTAAAAAGCCTCCAGCAAGCAGGTAGCCAAAGGCCGGGGATGGGACAACATGAAGACTTTATTCATAATTCTGCTTTGGGAAAGGAGACAGTGTGATTTTGTCTGGGCCCACGAAGTCCCACCTGCCATTAAATCCAAAAATCCAGACACTGCTCTTCAAACCCAAAGGCACTTGTGCTGACAGTGGGGCCTTGGGACGCTGGGCCACAAGAGCTGGGACTCTCTTAAGATTAGTAAAACAGCTGAGCAAGTTGAAAACTACTTCGTGTAAAATCCCCTGGGGACTACAGGAAAAGCTGTGTGGCAGGCAGCTTGGCCTTAGTGTTTCTTTTGTTTGAGCTTTTCTAAGTATACTTGCAGGGACTTCTGGATGGAGTCTTTGGAGATGAAGCTGACGAAGTTCTGGATGTCTGCTTCCCGCTGTTTGATCAGGTGGTCTGCGGTGGCCTTCCGCATCATGCTCTTGGTCAGCTGCCGAGCATGGTCTAAACAAAATGAGGTTCGCCTATGAAAACCCACTTTCCCAGATAGTGGGGTGATTCATAACCTTTCTCAAGTGTTAAACAGAAACTCGGGTAGAGCACTTAGAAAATACGGTAAAACTAAAGTCCCCTAACCCCACTGCCCGCTCATTTCCCTAAAAACCACAGGATGCTATTGTAAAAATTGCCTTTTTAAAAATGGTATTTTCACTAAGTTACATTATTGAAATATCTTCTTTATCATCAAACATTCACGCATCTTATCAGGGGTCCACAAACTGGCTTCCCAAGAGAAGATGCCAAGGATGGAGATACAGTTTTCACTTTTTTTTTTTTTTTTTAAGACAGGGTCTCATGGTGTAGTTTAGGCTGGCCTCGAACTCATAGCAATCCTCCTGCCTCACCCTCCCCAGTGCTGGGATTACAGGCATATGCTACCATGCCTGGCTATTTTCACCTCTTTTAATTAGTTGGAGAAACTCAAAAGGATATTTTGTGATGTAAGAAAAATGTGACACTTGCTGGGTGTGGCATTGTATGTTGGTAATCCCAGCACTTGGGAGGCTGAGGCAGGAGGACTATCTGAAGTTTGAGGTCAGCCTGGGCTACATAGTTTAAGAAGAGCCTGAACTATTTAGCAAGTACCTGGCTTAAAAAAAAAAAAAAAAAGATAATAGTGAAGCTTCTGTGTCCCTACAGTCTCACTGGGGTGTAGTCACACTCATCAGTTTGTGTTCCAAGGGCCCAGTTCAACAGAGACTGCGACCTATGAAACTGACAATGTCCCCGGTTCTTCACAGACAAAATCTGGTAGACCTGGTCTTTACCACTGTTGATACAATCATCCCTGTTTCTATAAATAGACTATTAAGTTCCCAACTGTCCTTATAGAGGGTTCCCAGAAATGTTCAAGTCCTAACCACCTCTCTAGAACATGTAAATGTGACTTTATTTTGAAAAAAGTCTCTGCAGATGTAATTAAGATGAGATCATCTTGGATACAAGGAAGGCCTTCATCAATTGGCAGGTGTCCTTTGACACGGGAGGACACATAAAGAGGCAGAGATGAGTAATATGGCCACAAGCTGAGGAATGGAGCCAATATAAGCTGGAAGAGTCAAGGGAGCCTCCCTCCTCCCAGCCTTCATGGCACTTTGAATGTGGACGTTTGGTCTCTAGAACTGTGAGAATAAAATTTCTGTGGCTTTAAAGTATCCAGACTGGTGCCTTGTTGTGGCACCCCTTGCTAGTAGGGGCTGTTCTGTGCATATTTGTGGCTTCCACAGAATATGTGGCAGAACTTCTGGTATCACTGAAATGGATCATCAGGCTGGGGAGGAGGATTCCCTTTCCCATGGATGCCTGCAACTGCCCATCCTTCCCAAGCTCCTCACCTGGAATGGCCAGCCACTGGCTCATCACTGAGAGTGCTGTGCTGTGTATCTGGTCCTCGGGAACCACCTGGTCCACCATGCCCACCTGAAGGGCCTCTGTTGGTGGGAAGAGCAGCCCCAGCTGCAGAGCACGATCCGCGGCTCGGTGTCCAATGGTGTTCACGAGGTTGTCTTTGAACCTAGAATGCAGACAGTTGCTCACCTCTGGCCTTGGGCTCCCAGCAGGTTCTGTTGAGCTCAGGGTCCAAGTGAGGTGTGGGCGCAGCCTCTGGCCTTACCAGAAGGGGGCGATTATGCCCAGCAGAGTCTCATTTAGTCCTATTCGGTACCTAGGGTTGTCAGCCAGGACCCGGTAGTCACAGGTAAGGGCCATCAGGCAGCCTCCAGCAGGCGAGGCTCCCTGCAGGGAAAAGAGAGATGATCTGGAGGTGCCACTGGTCCCAGGTGTACCCCAGACAGCAGGGGTCAGAGCCCAGGAAGGGTGAGTGGGTAGGCATGAGCTCTTGGAGTACCCCCTACTCCACTGCTCGGGGATGCACCAAGTCAGGCTGAGTGTGCACAATGAGGACAAGGACCGAGAAGGAACTGCCCCTCTTAGGGCTCAGCAGCAGGGATCTCAAGAAAGGCTCTGGCTTGTTCATCAACCCAAGGGCCTCTAAGGACTGGACCATCAGCTTTTGGAGGACAGAAAAACCTGTTGAGGATGGCAAGCACAGGGCCCCTCTGACCATCTCCAGCAGCCAACCCCACCAGCATGTCCAAGGGACCCAAACTCATACCCTGTCTTCGCTTTAGCCCCCCACACAGACACCAGGTCATCAGTGTCTCCTCTTCAGCACCCCTGTCCTGTCTCACCATGGAACTTCAGTGAGGCCCCTAACTTTCACGTTCTCTTCAGCTTCCTGATCACAGGCAGCCTTTCCTGGATAGTCACAGCCACCTGCTCAGAGCACAGGTCCAGAGCCCTGCATGTCCGCTTCCTTGCCTTCCCCTGGCTTTCCTAGGTCTGGCCAGGAAGAGAGTCAAAAGGCAGACTTGGTTCACTACTCACTCCAGGCGTAGCCTCTTAGTGGGCAAGGCCCTGGCCCCCACCCACCACTCTTTTGTGCGTCGTGTCTGTCTGTCTGGTTCAGGTGGGTGTCTACCCCTGCCCCTGGGCTGGTCTCAGAGGAGACCCCATGGGGTGGGGACACGCACGTTGATGGCAGCAACCAGGACCATGTTGGACAGGTAGAGCTTCAGCCATATCTCCTGCACGGCCCTCCAGTATTCGGCGTAGTGGGCTGGGTTCTTCCCACACATCTCCCTCAGGTCCAGGCCGGCTGAGAAGATGCCAGGACAGTCCTAGGGGAAGCAGCCAGGGCAAGGTGTTCATCAGAGTCCATTACATGGACTCTGGAGTGCACAAGGTTGGGTTCAGGGTGCAGGATGCTGCCTCCAGGAAGCCCAGAACTGGGGACTCCAAGGACAGTCTAGGCCTCCCTGACCCAGCCTCCGCTACCCAGGTTTTCCCTTTTCAGCTTCAAACTGGAAAAGGCAGAACAGGCGGGTATCGGCTCTCTGCATACCTATGTACACCTCTGCATGCCCAGTTCTCTGTCATCCAGGTGGAGAACTCAGGTCCAGGGAGGACTCTGGAGCAGGTACTTTCACTTACAGAGGGTCAAGTACCGCCAAGAGGTGCTGAGGTAGAGAAATGACCCAGAAGGCATGTGGTCCCTGGTGGATGACCCAGGTCCCCACACAGCTACTCAGGAGCATTTGGGAAGAACGCAGAAGAGGAACTGCCAGGCTGTGGGAAAGGAGGTGAGTGGGCCAGTGGGATGCAGTAGGTGAGCACTAAGTCCTGGGTCTTTGGTCGAAGGGCTCTTGGCTAGGAATGCAGCCCAGGGAGAACACCCGTACCGGGGCTCCCGTGGGCCATGGTGCCTTCTCCACAGGATTCCATGCATGGTGGATTTCCTGGGATTTGTTACCAGACACAACCTCGCCTATCCTGACTTTCAGGAATAGAAATGTACAGGTGTCTACCCCATGCTGTTTGCAGCAAGGACTGACAACAACCTTATTGTGTGTGGAGGAACAGGACAAGGACAATGGATGTCCACACTCTGTAGCCTTAGATGCAGTGAGGAAGTAATTGCACAAGGCGTGGAATGATTTCATCCTCCTCATTGTGCTTGGCTGTGCACAATACCATGGACTGATCTCTTTTTGGTTTCCATGAATAGTGTGTGGGCCTTTTTTAAAAACTTGGATCCAATAGAGATGAAAAGATAAGTGAGAGTTACACTAAATTTAGCTGTTTCTAATGGGATTGGTTCAGCGAGGCACGAGTCATCACCCTCTCCTGGTAGCATAAGATGGCAGAAGGAATAGGGCAGAGGCAATGACATCCCTGTGGCACAACTAAAGTGCTTTATTCTGGATGTTCAAGAAACAAACTAACAGGGCATGGTGGCACATGCCTTTAATCTCAGCAGGTGGGAGGCTGAGGCAGGAGGATCACCGCAAGTTCAAGGCCATCCTGAACTACATAGCAAGACCTTGTCTCAAAAAACAACAAAAAAAGTTGAAGTACTACTGGGGACACTTGCCAAAGACTACAAGGGCCATGGGTTAGAATTTCTAGAATCTAGGAACATACCTGTTGTTTGCTGAACTGTGTCCTCTAAAGTCATATTCAAACCCTTACCCCAGTATCCATGAATATGGCTTTATGTGGAAATAGGGTACTGAAGATGCTATCAAGCAGACTGTGATGAGTACACCTTGATCCAAGCATTCTGAGAGACTGAGGCAGGAGCATAGCAAGTTCAAGCCCAACCTGGGCAACTGGGTGATTTAGTGAGATCTTGTCTCAAAACTAAAAAGGGCTGTGGATGTAGTTCAGTGTGAAGGTCTTAGACTCAATCCCCAGTACTTAAAAAAAAAAAAAAATGCTATCAAGTAAAGAGGAGGCAGACTGGATTAGGGTAGGCACTGAGTCCAGTGATAGATGTCTTTACAACAGAGGACAACTTAAGCTTGTCCTAGTGGCACACGCCTGTAATTCCAGCTTAGTGAGGCTGAAGTAGGATGATTGGAAATTTAGGACCACTCTGGGCAATTTATTAATTTAGTGAAATCCTCTCTCAAGATAAAAATTAAGAAAAATAGGCTAAGGTTGTAGCTCAGTGTGACAGCCCTGGGTTCAATCCCCAGCACTACAAAGAAGAGTGGGGTGGGAGGAGGAGGAAGGGGATGTGGACACAGAGACACTGGGAGAAGCCCTGTGAAGACAGGAGAGACTGGAGTTACACCACTATAAGCATAGGGATGCCAGAAGCCATGAGCACTCCGGGAGGCTGAGGCAGGAAGATTGGAAGCTGGCATTTAGTCTGGGGAATTTAGCAATTTAGTGAAACTGTCTCAAAATTGAAAAAAAGAAAAGAAAAAGGGATAGGGATATAGCTCAGCATGAAGAACCTCAGTTCAATCCCTAGGGCTAAAAAAAATGCATTTTTAAAAATGAAATAACAGGCTGGGCTTGGTGGCACACACTTGTAACCCCAGCACTCAGGAGCCTGAGGCAGGAGGATCGCTGTGAGTTCAAGGCCAGCCTGAACTGCATAGTAAAACCTTGTCTCAAAAAAAAAAAAAAAAAAAAAAAAGAAAGAAAAGAAATAATACCTTGAATGATGTATTTCAGGACAAATCTAAGTGGAAAATACCTAGGTAGCTACGATCCTGGCAAAGCTCCTTGGAATTCTGACATGACCAATCTTCCCAATAACAGTTTTTTCCTACCCTCAGGGCTGTAGTGGGCAGTCTCTTCTCCAGAGTGTTTACACCCCTTCTCCACCTTCACTCCCATCAGCAAGATGCTCAGGGAACAGATCTGACACCAGATTCCAAGGTCACCACTCCTTTGGGTGAAGTTGCTGGGATTTGTAGCACTTGGAGCAATGCTGGAGTTCAGACAGATGAAAAGTTGGCCCTCTGAGAATGTGAGCTAAGTCCAACCCAAAGGATAGCTGAGAACTGGTTCTCTAGACACATATATGAGGGATTGGTTCTGGCACCAGAGCCCCCCAGGATAAAGCAGCCTAGCAGCCGCTGAGTTCCTTTAGGGTCAGCTTGTTAGGAAGCGCCATGGGCTCTCCAATGCCCTTGCGAAGACCTGGGTCTCCCCACAGGGTTCTGACCCAGGCTGTGGAGCCCCACACTCTCCTCAGATCTACCCTGGCAACCAAAGGCCTGGCAAGTAGCCTTGAGCTTGGTCTGCCCTCAGGAAAACGACCTGCCTGAGTTCACCAGTACAATCAAATCCCTGATGACCAGGGACTATGCTCCCTGGAAGCCTGTCACGGTAGTATCTGGCCTCCAGGTGGCAGGGGCTGCCCGATTACTCTGTCATGTGACAGCTGGCTCCAGCTTTTCCCAGTGGCCCTGAGCAAGCACTTACCGAAGTTAAGATGATGCCTCGGAAGGTCTTGTCGTTCTCCAGCTTCTCCAAGCAGATGATTAACTCTGTTAGAAACTCCAAGGAAAGGCTATTCACTGGAGGGTTCTTGAGTTTTATTGTAGCAATCCCTAGTTTAAAGAAGGAGGAAGAAAAACCTCACATCCAGCATGGGAAAAGGGCCCTGGTCAGGCTGTATCCTCAGCCACGCCACAGAAAACTGCACAATTCTTCTGGTTTTAAAAAATGAGGGGAGGGCTGGGGATATAGCTCAGTGGCACAAGTGCCTGCCTGGCAAGCACAAGGTCCTGAGTTAGATTCTTGGTACCAAAAAAAAAAAAAAAAAAAGAGGGGAGCCAGGTGTGGTGGTGCACATCTGTAATCCCAGCACTTGAGAGGCTGAGGCAGGAGGACTGCCTTGAGTTCAAGGCCAGCCTGGGCTACATAGCAAGTTCAAATCCAGCCTGGACTACATAGTGAGACCCTATGTCTCAAAAACAAAGAAGGGAAGCCAGGTTTGGTGGTGCACACCCGTACTCCCAGCACTCTGGAGGCAGAAGCAAGAGAACTGCCACCAGACTGAAGACCAGGATGGGCTATATGTGGGTTCAAAGCCAGCCTGAAGTATACAGTGAGCCCCTGTCTCCAACAAAACAAAACAAAACAAAACAAAACCCAAAACACACCACAACAACTGAGGGGAAGCCAGGTGTAGTGTTAAAAGTCCATAATCCCAACAATCTAAGAGGCTGAAGCAGGAATATTAAAAGTTTGAATCCAGCCTGGACAATTTAGACCCTGTCTCAAAAAAAAAAAGGGATATGATATAGTTCAGTGAGAAGGCCCTGGGTTCATTTCCCAGAATATAAAAACAAAACTATGTACAAACCACCCCCCTAAAAAAACACCCTGGAAGTGATATTCAAATAATATAGATCAATCAACCTATCAATCTATCTATGTATCTATGTTTTCTGAGAAAGGGTCTCAGTATGTAGTTCAGGCTTGTTCTGAACTCACTATGTAGCATAGGCTGGACTCAAACTTGCAGCAATCCTCCTGTTTCAGCCTCCTAAATTCTGGGGTTATAGGCATGTGCTATCACATCCAGCTTTTTTTGAGACGGTATTACTGGGTAGCCCAGGCTGGCCTCAAACTCGTGACCATCCTTCCAAGTACTGGGATCATAGGTGTGCACGACCATGCCCAGCACATCATTATTTTTATTTGTTTATTTATTTATTCATTCATCCATTCTTTTTGAGACAGGGTTTCACTATGCAGTTCAGGCTGGACTTGAACTCACTCTAGCCTAAGCTGGTCTCGAACTCATAGCGATCCTCCTGCCTCAGCCTCTCAAGTGCTGGAATTATAGCTGTGTGCCAACACACCCAACTATTATTATTTTTTAGTATTGGGAATATAACCCAATGTTCTCTAGTGTTAGGCAAAGTGCTCTACCATGGAGCTACACTTACAGCCCTTTTTTTTAAAAAATTCGCCCCCAGACCTTTCTAAAATTTTTATTTTGAGACAGGGTCTCGGTAAGTTGCCCAGGTTGGCCTTGAACTTGTCATCTTCCTGCCTCAGCTTCTTGCGTAGCTAGGATGTGCTATAGTGGCCAGCAGAATTTCTTTTTCTTTATTGTGGTGCTGAGGATGGAACCTGTAGTGGATTGACAACTGGTGGTCAACTTATAATCCCCAACTAAACTGAGTAAGCGTGGTGCCCAGTGTGGGAGGCCCACCTGAGGACTGTTGCCAGCAGCATAAGAGGCAGACCTGGAGAAGAAGGAGGCTTTTGGAAACTGAAGAAGGCTGCTGGGAGCTGAGAGAGGCTGGCGTGAGTTGGTGGAAGCTGTAATGAGCAGTTGGTTCTGTTGGAGAAGCTCGTCATGCTGGCTTTCCCGATGAACTTGGCCGTTTTCATCCTTCCAGAAGCTCAGGACCTTGTTGGCACTGAGAATAGCTTCGGTTCACTTTGGGGAAGCTCGGGTCCTCACTCTGAGCATCGCTTCCTGGCTCTGCAGGGGAAGAAGGTGCACAGCTCAGTCTCCTGAAGAAGCTTGCTCCATTGGCTTCCTTGATGGTAACTTGGCCATCTTGATCATTGGAGGAGCCTGGGACCTCACTGTTGCTGAGGATGGCTGTGGTATCTTTCAGGGGAGCTCCGGTTCTTACTTTGAGCATCACTTCTTGGCTCCAGTGCAGATCCCTCAGCCTGCTAGCACAGATCCTTCATCCTGCTGGCACAGACTTCCTAGATTCCACCACTGACCTTTGAGCTTCCCAGATTCGTAAACCAGGCCTCCATGAGACATTGTCGTGGGCTCTGGGCCTCCAGTTGGGTTTGTGGGAGGCATTATTATGAGCTCTAGGTCTTCAGCTGGACTCATGCAGGACATTTTCGTGGGATCCAGCCCCTCAGCTGGATTCCTTGGTCTTGGTGTGTGGACAGATTTCCTGCACTCTTTTGTGAATCGGTCTTTGAGTAACTATTATAAATGATCATATAAAATATGTGTCCTGTATTATATTGTTTCCCCTTGCAAAAATAACCCCCCAAACCAACACAGAACCCATGGCCTTGCATGTGCTAGGCAAGCCCTCTGCCACTGAGCCAAATCCCCATCTTTGTTATTTTTTAGAGTAAAGAACACTCACCTGCATGGAACAATCACTCTTTATTTATCCACAGATGGACAGTTGGGCTGTTTCCCCTTTTGGCTACTGCGCAATGCTGCACTGAACATTCGTGCATACATTTTATTTTTTAGACACCTGTTTCCAGTTCTCTTAGGTATATTCCTAGAAGTGAAATTGGTAGATTTGTTTTATTTTGGACTTTAGGTTGCCAACAATGTTGCACAGGCAGCAGGGCCCTGCATGCCCTCATACAGCCTCGGCTTGCTGTGCTGGCTTCTTACGGTATCAGCAAGGCCTCAAGTACCTTGATGGTGTCACCGCTCAAGGACAGAGGACAAAGGCTCAAGAGGGGGCTTTCCTTGGGACAGGGAAAGACACATCCTGGAAACCCATGTCATGCATAGGTATGCCAAGTGTGTACTACAAATGAATCACACATCTGGTACTTTGGCAGGCAGAGGGGATATGGAGACCCAGGATGTGGACCCTCCTAACCAGAACTGGAGATTCCTTGTCCCCACTTCTCAGACATCAGAGGCTTTGATGAGAAGGCACCCCATGTACCCAGGGAAGCAGCTGCACCAGGACAGCTTTGCAAGAACCCCCCACTTCCACTCAGGGACCCTGCTAAGGAGGTCCTAGAGCCTGCAAACTTGGAGTCACTGCTGGTGGGCAGAAAGCACCCTAGACCTTGTCCATGCTGCTTAGATACAGTAGGACTTTTTGTGTGTGTGTGGTACTGGGGTTGAACCCAGGGGTTTCACAATGAGCTACATCCCCATTCTGTTCATAGTTTTATTTTGAGTTAGGGTCTCACTAAATGGCTCAACTGCCTAGGTCGGTCTCAAATTTGTGATCCTCCTGCCTCAGCCTTCCAGAGTGCTGGGATTACAGGCATGAGCCACTATGCCCAGTTGATATACAAAAGTCTGTGGCTTTAACACCAGCTTGACTACACAGTCCTTCACTCCAAAATGAGTCCACTGCACCTGCAGCTTGGCTCTGGGCACAACACCCTGGCTGCCCCACTTGTGCCTACCTTTCAGGCCCATCCTGGCCCACAGCCTCTGTGCATGCCCTGTGTCACGTCTCATCAGGCCTCCCAGGCCATGCCACCTGCTGGTAATGACTTTGGAAAAGCTATATGATTCTGGGAAGGAAAAACACTGAGCCCAATCTGTGCAAAAGCCTTTGGGGGAAATCCAGGCATGTGGCCGAGCCCTGCAAATGCAGGAGGAAAGCAGAAAATGATTCAGTCTGACCTACACTAAAGCTTTCATTAAAACAGTTTTGTCTGATCCCTCACTATTTTAGTGTGTGTGTTAATGGTGTCAGAAATCGAACTCAGGACCTTGAGCTTGCTAGGCAGGCACTGTGCTGCTGAGCTATATTCCTGGCCCTCCCTTGCTACTTTTTTGTTTTGTTGCGGGGGGGTACTGGGAATTGAACTCGGGACCTCAGGCAGGTGCTGCGCCACTGAGCTCAATCCCCAGCCCTTGCTATTTTAAAGAAATGTTTCATGAACACTAACTGCAATCCTGTCTTCTAGACCTGATATCCTGTCCTCACATTGGTTCAGTCTGCTATATATACTCTGAATAGAATTTTTATCTTCTGGATGTCTAAGTGAATCTGTTTCCTGGATTTCACTTCTTTCCTATGTTGGGCATTCATGGTTTCCATCATTATCCTAAGCTCCCTTATTTTTTTTAAATCTATATTTAGTCTAGATTCACTAATCATGTCCTTCACTATGGTGATCATCTCTGAAGTTATCTGAGAAATTATTTCTGATTTGATTTTTTCTAGAGCCTCATTCATTGGTTTTGTTACTTCCACTGTTATAGAGAGTCTAGGTGGGTGGCTTTTGGTTGTTTTTCTTCCGGTACCGGGAATTGAACTCACGACCTTGAGCTTGCCAGGCAGGCGCTGTGCCGCTGAGCTAAATCCCTAGCCCAGGTGGGTGGTTTTTGAATTGTTCCATCTTATTGTCCTCTGGGTTTTTGCCTTTGGTGAGCTGAAAGTCTGGGGTTGCATCTTGCTTCCCTGTCTTCTCATTTTCTTTTTCTTTTTTTTTTTTAGTTTAATTCCTACATTGACGCTTATAAATTATTTACTGTAAGTATTTTTATTGCTAATATTCTGAACCCTTAGGAAATGACTACGGAGTGATACCTTCCACGTGTAGCAGCTGGCTTTTGGGTTTTGAGTCTGTTGCAAGATCCCACCTCTTCAATTTGTTGGTGATTAGAAATTGCTGCCTATTTGGCCTATACCTTGGTTCTTAGGCACGGGGCTATAGTATTATTTATGACCTGCAGGCAATCTCAGTCGTGACATTTGAGGAACAACAACTGATTAGAATAATTGTGCAATAATTATAATAACAACAGCACCAAACACAGCCTAGAAAATGACAAACTGTGGTAACTATTAATTTGTGACCTTTAACTGTATGAACAAGATTTGTAGTTACACAATAAAATCTAAAACAAACCAGGGGACTGGGGATATAGCTCAGGGGCATAAGCACTTGCAAGCGCGAAGTCCTGAGTTCCATTCCCAGGAACAACAACAACAAAAAGACCAAAAAATTAAAAAAGGCCAGGAAGATCGCTCAGCGGCACAATGCCTGCCTGGCAAGCGCAAGGTCCTGAGTTTGATTTCTGGTACCAAAAAAATAAAAAATAAAAAATAAAAAAATAAATAAAACCAGAAAATGGTACACAGTAAATATCCCCTCAGTATGGTGATTTTACCCTCAGGAGAGGAAATTTAAAAAGGGGTTTTGGGAAAAATAGAGAAAAGGAAGAGAACAGGATTAGAAGCAAGGCTGGAGGACAAAGGAAGACCATGTAGGCTTTTGGAACTCGTGAAGAAGCAGGAGGGAAAGAACAGGACAAAACAACAATAAAAAACTAGAAACAGTTTTTGCACTCATAACAACAAGAAGAAACCATCTATCAAAAGATAAAAAAAAAATTAAAAAGCAAAGAAAGGAAGAGAAGTAGAAAAAAAAAAAAAGTCCACTTCAGGGTATGTCTGATGTCACTGGTAGACAGAAGGAGCACACAGGGCCCAGATCCATGTTGACTGATCCCAGGAACCAACAGCAGAATTACAGTGGTGATGGAAAATCCCAGCCAACCTGGGCCTTCAGTTCCACTGAAGTTGGTTGCCGCCTCCCTCTTCTGTGTTGCGGTCCCTTTCTTTACTCTCCCCATGGGCTCCAATTTTCCCTTCAGATGCTTGCTGGGTCCCAGGGACCCACTTTCTTCCTCCTTGTCTTCCTTACGCTTCCATAGTCCAATGTCTGAATTTCGAATAGTGGAGAGGCTATTTCTCTGCTGCTCACCATTCTGACATCTTCCCGCAGGTGCAACACAGTTTTGTCTGAATAGCACTTTTCCCCCCTTGTACTGGGAATTGAACCCAGGACTTCTGGACTGAGATACATGCTCAGACCTTTTTTATTTTGAGTCAGGGTCTTTCTAAATTGCCCAGGCTGGGTAGGGACTTGCTATCCTCACATCTCAGCCTCCGAGAACGCTGAGATCACAGGTGTGCGCCATCACAAGTGGCTAAACAAGTACGACCTCCACCATTTTAATTTAAAACTGAGCATCTGCGCTCTTTCCTATAAGCCAAGAAGAAAACTTAAAACAGGAATGAGTTGGTATGGTGGTGAAGCCAATTCCTCATTAGCAGTGAAGTGAATAAAAGGTATTCTCCATGCTGGGCATGGTAGCACATACCTGCAATCCCAGCTACTTAGGAGACTGAGGCACAAGGATTATAAATTCAAGCCCAGCCTGGACACACAAGTGAGGTCCTGCTTCAAAATTTAAAAAAGATGGGGGTGCTAGAGATGTAACTCTGTGGTAGAGTGCTTGCTTAGCATGTGGAGGACCTGGGTTCCATTCCCAGCACTGAAGCAGGGAAAAAGTGTCCTCTTACATCACAAGGCTATTACATAATGCAAAATTAGGCCAAAGGCACAGTCACAGAGCCAGGACGCTCCCACCTTCACCCTTTGCTGTCCTTCCTCCTACGGGTCAGTAAACTTTTTCTGTAAAAGCCCAGATAGTAAATATTTTTAGTTTCACTGGTCACATAGTCACTGTTACAACCAGTCAGTGTGAAAGCAGCCCTCATTTATAAATGAATGGGTACAGGTGTGCGCCAATAACTTTATAAAAACAGATTTGCTGACCCGTATTTTGTAACATTTTACATTTTTCTTTTTCTATTTTTTTTTTTTTTTTTTTAAACAAGAGAATGAGCTGGATTTCTGTGGGCAACTACGGATGGTTCATATTCACAGAAACATCTATATTTAAACCCAGCTTGCAAAGGGCAACACTGGGGCTCCTGGCAGCCTCCAACAGAACGAAGGGACCAGCAAAGTTAGCTTTCTCCTGCCCACAGAGCTCCACGTGTACATAATTAAAGGAAACTTTGAATAGAGAAAGGCAAATTATTTTCCAAGCATATTATGCTCAAGATATTTCTCCTCCAAGTATGTCCAGAACCATGGCACCAGGTGGAAGGAGAAGCAATGTTGTGAGAACAAGGATGAAAGACCAATAAAAATCCTAAACAGGCTGCAAGTGCTCTCAGGGATCCTGGAGACTAAGGAAACACAAACACATGGGCTCCTGGGTATTTTCCCAGCAGCCTCCCCTGAGCATCAGTGCTGTTGTGGGCTGAACTGCAACCCCCTCTAAAAGACCCACTTAAGTCCTATGCCCTGGGATCTATTCTGAAAACCAACTTAATATCATCCAGCTGCTTGTCACTGCTACCATGCCTCCTCAGTTTGGATACTGAGGAGGGTCATCAAAGGTCATTTTCTACAAATGTGGGCCAGGTTTTTTTTTTTTTTAAATGCTGGTTTATTTACTTATTTATTTATTTTTGAGACAGGGGTCTCGCTATATAGTTCAGGCTGTCCTTGAATTCACTGCATAGCCCAGGCTGGCCCCAAATTCTCAGTGATCCTCCTGCTCTGCCTTCCAAGTGCCTGGATCAGGGTTCTGACTGCTATGGAAAGGCCTGTGGATGGAATTGGTCATAGCTCTTCTGCCTCTATTTCTCACCAGCCTGTCTTTATGCCTGGCTCATCACCAATATGTTCTTCTTTGTTCTTTTTCCCCAGGAACAAGTCCCGAGTCCTTGTGGGAGGAGGACATACTTTACTTCCATGAGTGAATAAGAAAACTCTAAGGAGCCAGATGTGGTGGGGCACACGTGTAACCCCAGCACTGGGGAGGCTGAGGCGGGAGGATCATTGTGAGTTTGAGGCCAGTCTGGGCTACAAAGTGAGTTTAAGACCAGCCTGAACTGCATAGCGAGACCCTGTCACAAAAAGACCAGTAAAAAAAAAATCCAAGGAGCTGGATGTGGTGGCACACACCTGTAATTCCTGCAATTGGGAGGCTGAGGCAGGAGGATTGCTGCAAGGCCAGCCTGGGCTACAGAGTGAGTTCAAGGACAGCCTGAACTAAACAGTGAGACCCTGTCTAAAAAAAGAAAAGAAAAGAAAAAGAAAAAAAGAAATATCTAAGGACTAGATGTATGAGAAACTATAGCAGGGGTTCACCTCATGCTCACTTAGAGACAGAGGGTGAAAACACTGAGATCAGATGTCCCTACCCTGTCCTTGACCCATCGTTCATTCTGCTGGTAGCAGAGAAAGCAAGAGGGACAAGGGCCTGCCCCTGGAGACACTGCAGCTGTTGGCTAATGGCTCCTGTTTTTGCTTCCCACTACTGATTGGTGCTTGGTGGCTTCCAGAACACTGCCAGTCATTTAAGAGAATTTCCCTGGCTAGGATATCAGTGTCTGGACTGTCAACATAAATTATTCTCTGGGAACTTGAAGTCTTGGTGGCAGATAAGATCTTTGGGATCTTTGATTTATGAGGAAGAGGTAGTAACTATTACCCAGTTACATATATATAAAACAAAAGAGCTTCACAAACTTGGCTGGGCAGGAAGTTTCTGAAACTGACTCTAAAGTCTGGCAGGTCAGCTGATAACACTGGGGGAAAAGTAAAGAAGCCAAAGGTGAACATGAGTTAAGGGGAGTTTGGATGAACTTGACAATGGGGCAATTGCATTCCTGCCCGAGCACAGGGTGGGTATTGATAAAATTTCTCAAATGATATGTTTTAGAGATATAAAATCAGCTTCAAGAGTTGGGTATGGTGCTGCACAACTGTAATCCCAGCACATGGGAGAGTGAGGCAGAGGGATCATTGTGAATTTCAGGCCAGTCTGGGCTATAAAGTTTTGGTTTTTTTTTTGGTAACAGTGAATTTAAGGCCAGCCTGAAATACATAGTGAGAACTTATCTCAAACAACAACAGATCACTGGGCATGGTGCTGCACGCCTGTAATCCCAGCACTCAAGTCGAGGCAGGAGGATACCCATGAGTTTGAGGCCTGCCTGGGATACATACTGACTTCAACGGCAGCCTGGACTACAAAGTGAGACCTTGTCTCAAAAAAAAAAAAAAAAAAGTTGCCCAAGCTGGCTCTGAACTTTTGATCTCTAGCGTCAGCCTCCCAAGTAGCTGGAGCTTTGGGAAGCTAAGGCAGCAAGATTGCAAGGTCAAGACCAGCCTGGCAACTTAGTGAGACCTTGTCTCAAAAATATAAAGGGCTGGAAATGTAACTCAGTGGTAGAGCAGCCACGGGTTCCATATCCAGTACTGAATTTTTTTTAAAAAAAAGGTAAAACGAAAAATAGTAACTGAGTTCTGTGCTAGGTAGGCATGTTAAGAACAATGATTTTTTTTTTTTTTTTGTCTTTTTTGAGACAGGGTCTTGCTATGTAGTTCAGGCTGGTCTTGAGCTCACTTTGTAGCCCAGGCTGGTCTCCAAGGATCCTCCTGTCTCAGCCTATGGAGTGCTGGGATTACAGACGTGTGCCACCACGCCTGGCTTGTTTTGTTTTTTGAGACAGGATTTTCCCTATGTAGTTCACACCAGCCTTGAACTCACTAGCCTAGGCAGGCCTCGAATTTGCAGGGATCCTCCTGCCTCAGCCTCCAAGTGGTGAGATCATGTTTAACTAATTCAACTGCTTAGATAATATTACACCCTCAAATTGAAAAACAGAAAAACTTTTCTTAACGCATAAGACCCACTTAAACCACCCGATGTGAAAGCGAGTTTCCACTGGGGCTTTATCTCTTGCTTTTGAAAATTCAACAGCGTTCCCCCGAGTTGGACTTCAGACTTGATTTCAGGGCTTGCTCCTGAGATCAAGGACGACAAGACTATGGCGCGGTTTACAGTCGTCATCGAGCCACCCCGGCCCTTACCCGCCCCCCACCCCCCCGCGCTCACCTGCGGCCGCGTCCGGTTCCACCAGCACCCGGTGGCTCGCGAAGCGCCGCGCGCCATTCCCGCCACGGGTCGCCGCCTCTGCGCCAAGCCGGACCCCTACGGACCAGGACCAGGCGGGGGGCCGGTTAGCGCCATGGGTGAGTCCCGTCGCCCTGATCCTTTTTCCAGGACCTCCCGCCCCCAGCCCCCTGCCCATCACATGCCCGGCCCGCACCCGCCCGCAGCAGCACCGTCCTCCCTGCCAGCAGCGCCATCTTGCCCCACCGCCGGGTCGCGGCGCGGCCTAATCCCCACCGGGCTCCTCCCCAGCCCCGCCCCGCTCCGCTCCGCTCGCCCCGCCCGACCTATGGGGAGCAGAACCCGGCCCTGCAGCGCCTTAGTCAGGGTGCTCCCCATCCAGAGGTTCAAGGTCCTGCGCTCGCTTTCCCTGAGGCTGCCCGAGGTTCATGTCACCACCTGAGCGGGCAGTAGGACCTTCCGTGGCCTTCTTAGGGGGATGAAGTATAGACCCTCACCGCGCCCAGCAGCGGGGTGGTGTTGACAGCATATAGCATGCTGGAAGGCCAGGCCCAGGCAGAGGCCCCTAAATGTGTATTTAGTCCATCCTGTATAAACAAGGAAAGGACACGAATAAAGGGTCACTTGATTGGCTGGTGCACTACTGCTCAGTGTGGTGTCTTGTTCTATTGTGACAGTAGGTACAGTTGGGCAAGCAGTTTTAAGCACGACTTTTGTTATCTTTTTTTTTCTTTTTGAGACAGTCTCACTATGCAGCTCAGACAGGTCTTGAACTCACTTTGTAGCCCAGGCTGCCCTGAACTCGCAAGGATCCTGCCTCAGCCTTCCCAGGGCTGGGATTACAGGTGTGCGCTACCACGCCTGGCTCTCATTACCACCTTAAACATTTCCAATTCTTTCTCAGGGCACGATCTAATTCTGGCAGTACACAGTGCAAGTACTAAATCCAGGTGTACACTCCCAGACACATTTTTAGATAGTCTTGCCAAATTGCCCAGGACAGCCTGGTACTTGTGATCCTCCTGCCCTGTAGTTGAAGGAGTCATTGTGGCTGGCCCCAAACCAATTTTTGAGGAAGAAAAATATTTTCCCACAGCTATTTAATACAGCAGCAGCTCTGTTTCAGACAGAAGTGAACTTTTTAGGAAGACAGTAGTAAAAATAACCCTTTTCCCTGTTTACCCAAAGGAGCAACCTAAAACTCTTAGGCATACTAATCCAAAATCTTTCTGATTGAGAGGTTTTGGAGGTGTCACTTTGGAAATTAAAGTATTTTGTTCTTAGTTGGTCTGGCATCAGAAATGACTATGTGAAGTAGTTCTGGGAACTAAAGAACAGCAAGACCAGTACTCAATCTGCATTCTAATTCTAAGTTTATTCAATACAATTCCTTTACTCTACACAACAAAGTACAAACACAATCTTATCTAAAATGCTACAAAGTTACAAAACTCAAATTTTATAGCACTGACTGTACAATGAAAGCCAAAAAAGCAATGTACATGTTGCCAAGATAACCTGCAAGACCACCATGAATAGCAGGTGAAATGATGGGTTCATGATGGTCTGCAAAGCTGGCTCTCAAACTGCTCACCAACATTTGAGAGTAAAGGAGACAAATGGGGTGGGGATGTAGATGAGAACATAGACAGAACCATTTATGGCAACTAACAGAAGGCAGAGACAGACACCCTCTCTTGAGGAGTTTGACCCTAGAGGCTGGAAGAGGACTCAAGCAGGAATCAAAGGGCCACGCCTAATGGGAATGGTGCATTGGTCCCCAAGGTATGACCGACTGCCACACTGCCCCAAGTCACCTGGAAAGGTTAGGGCACTCTGCCACCTGTAGGCTTGCTTGTTCCTACAGGCTCTCCGGAGATGGGTGGAAATGGGTAAAATTCCTGGACAGAAAACTGCAGGGTGCCTTTATGGACACAGGCCTGAATCAGCAGCATTCTGTTAGCCAGAACCCCGAACACCAAGTGTCTCCACTGCTGCCTTTGATGTCTGCCTGAGTGAGGGGTCCTCTTCTACTGCTCCACCTTAGGCTAGAGAAGTGACAAAAACTGAGCTGAGTGGGATATAAGTTACAGGGGTGAGCTTCGGTAGCCTTGTTTATCTGGAAGAATTGGAGCTAGAGCGGCTCCTGTGGCGGCCGCGGCCAGGAGAGCGGGACCGCCTGCGTACAGGGGACCTGCGTCTCGGGGAACGTGACCTGTGGGAAAAGAAGAGACCAAGTCAGACCATCTGAAGCAAAGGCCCCATAAAGAAATGATGCAGGGGGCAAGCTGGCTTTTTTTTGGAATAATCCTCCGTGCTTTATTTTTCAACACCAAAAGCTATGACCTCTGCCCAGGGAATTATCCCTCTCCTACTCCAGTGACCCCAGAATTCATGCCTCTTAACTTATCCTGTTTTCCAGCTAAGAATGGAGAAGAATTCACAGTAATTCACCTGCTTACTCAGCAGGTGCTTCTGACACAATCCTAGGATCTCTTCTGTCTATTACTGTCACATACTATGACCGCCATTCTTTTTCTCACAAGTTTCCAAGGGCCACCATGTTAACCTACACTGAATAAAGTCACATAGGTTTATACATCAAACAGACTGGCCTGAAGAGCCCAGTGATACTCCAAATTGACATACCTTCTCCTCATCCGTGGGGGTGACCTGCGCCACATGGGAGGTGGTGGTAGCATTCTCCTGGGAGGGCTGAATCGCCGGGGTGGCGGCCTAGGCCAGGGGGCCAACACAGCAGTAGCAGTGATCTCCTGACCATCAATTTGTCCTATGGTAAAAGGACCAGATCATAAAATATCTAATAAGCACCCACCCCTGGCAAAGCACCAAACCAGAGGCCGGACCCATAACAGTGAACCATGGGACAATGAAAGTTGTAAGATAATCCCAAAAACAACTACACCAGGACTGAAATTTCATCAGGAAAAAATGAATGAGGCACGGGACCTGAATGTGGACACTAATCAGTATGCTGGGGCAGCTTCCCAGAAAGAAATGAATCAATTGTGTGAATTCAGTAAATCCGTCACCTAGCAAAATATTCCTGAAAATGCTGAATGCTGCCAAAAGAAAATGACTCAAATGATTAAAGAAAATATTCTCACAAAAGCCTAATATATTATTTATAAGAAAAGCTTCATTGGATCCTTAGGCTTAACAGATTGAAAATTCCTTAAAGTGCTAATATATTCATATTTGCTGGATTTTCCCTCCAAGAATAGCATTGCATAAAACATATTGTTGATAAACACACCCACAGAGAGTAAGAATTGGAATCCTAAAAGAGCTCCAGGAAAACTCAAGGATAGCTGGAATGGAAAAGAGCCAGGTCATGGGACAGAGGTCAAAGGGTGCGGGCAGAGTGACCCACCTCCATCCATGTGCTTCAGTGCTTTCTCAGCTTCATCCGGATTCTCAAACTCCACATACGCATAGCCTTTGGACAGATGAGGATGCATCCTTTCTACAGGCATGTCAATCATTTTAATCTTCCCATAGGTGGAAAATATCTCCATAATGTGATCCTACAGAGAAAGAAGGGTCACACCACTAATGCTCACTCACCACACAATGACTAAGCCTCAGCTGTGCAAAAACATCTGCTGTGTGACACTGTCACACTGGGCCAGGTCTCCTATATAGTATCTAACAGTCCATTAAAAGGAATTAAATCAGTGTATTACTTGAATCAGGTAGGCTACATTCTAGGTGCACCTGCTGTTAGAGGCCTGCCTCTGTATACACCACTGTTCTCAGAATGGATTTGTGATCCTCACCTTAGTCACATTCCTGGTAAGCCTCCCAATGTGCACTTTGGTGGGTTTAGGGGAAGGGCTTCGCCGTTTCCTCTCCTTTTCATCTCTTTTAGGTGGTTTGGAT
>NW_004955442.1:14974342-15000456 GCF_000276665.1 Chinchilla lanigera | reverse complement strand
TTAGAGCGGGAGCGCCGCCTGTTGTCATGTCTGCGGCGAGAAGGGCTGGGGGAGCCAGAGGAGCTGCTGGAACTGGAGCTGCGCGATGTACTGGAGCTTCCAGAGCGGCTGGATGCTGAAGAGGAACTGGAGCCACTGCTTGAGCCCGTGCTGGTGCTAGAGCCTGAACTGGAAGTTGAGCTGGACCGAGACCTAAGGGGAAGGTGGAGGTGATAAAGGCAGCAATGGGCAGGAGCTAATTTGTTCACAGCAGATACCCCAAAGAAAAGGATTGCTGTCTAGGTATCCTCAAGCCTCAATGCTTTCCCCAGTGAAGAGAACACTCCCCTTTTACCCCCAAGCACTGTACAGTGACAAGAAAGGGGGCAGGGAGAGGCTGAGGTTATTTATCCACATAGGAACATTTCCTACTGGGAGACAAAGGACTCTATCAAAAGAACCACCACCTCGGCTTGGGAAGGATATTACAGATGAACTCAGGATGATATTCTTTCTTTCTTTTTTTGTTTTTTGAGATAGTGTTGCGTTATATACTGAAGGCTGGCCTTGGAACTCCCAATCTTCTTGCCTTAAGTATGTGCCACCATGCCTGGTGAGGGCAAGATTTCAAGTACTGAAAAGTATGCTCTGGAGTAGGGCAATACAACTGCAATTCTGAATAAGGTACAGTTGAAAGATCATGTCCCAAAATGTCATTCTTTAGTCTCCATAGAAAAAAAAAAAAAGAACCGCCCAAATTATCTCTTGTATATAAAAGACCCCTATTAGTATTCCATAATGTAGGGTCTCCATTAACAACCTGAAAGTGTGATTGCTTTGTAACCAGTTAAGGAAAGATAGCCTTCTATGGAGGAATGTGGTTCTGCAGTGGCCTCCCTGCCCCACCTGGTGCTGCTGCTTCCACTGGAAGCACTGCGCCTCTTTCGGGTCTTATCTCTGCCACGGTCCTTCTCACTAGACTCCTTGGTGGCCCCTTTGTCTTTAGAGCGATCCTTGGACTTCTCGTCAGAGCGGTCCTTGCGTTTGGTAGGAGAAGGAGCCCTGGGTGGTGGGGAAGAGTAAGTATGAGATTGCATGCTCCTCTAACCAAACCCCAAAATAACAGCACAACCCAAAAAGGGGTCCAAAATGGCTAAAGATCCCATATGACTACAGAACAAAATTGTCTGTGGCTTAGGACACTCACTGTAGAATGCAAAAACATTTCCAATCTCCCCTTTTTGCAGGCCCCTATGAGTGAGTACCCCCAAAGAAGCACTAGAAAAATCTTACAGAAGGATTACCTAGTGCTGGACTTTTTATTATTTTCTTTGACTCCTAGCAAGCTCTTCTTTTTCACTCCTGATAAATCCATTCTCCCCTTCTGAGGTGTTCAAAGCAGCAATGCCGGCCTCACTTATCTGAAATCTCACTTCTAACTTGAGTTTGAGAACCGATCCCTAATCGATTGCAATTTACGCCAAAGAGCAGCCTAATAATAAGATAAAAGGTTTAAATAAAAAGTGAACGAGTTGGCAAGGCAACAAATCCATTTTGCAATTAAAAGTTGAACGCACAAGAAGGTAGCATGGGATCACAGTAAGAAACAAGTGTCCACAGAGCCAGAACACTGGGGTGGTGGTGGTAGTAAGGGGACACCATTTCCTTGTGGAGGATTCTCTACTCCCCATAGGAAGCACAGGCAGATAGTCACTTTAGCTTCTTCCCCCTCTTTTTCTTATTTATTTACAGAAAAAAGAATGCAAAATGTATTACATGCCTAACCAATAGAACTATTAGACTCCTCTGGTTATTTTTTTCTTAAGGAGACGGGGGCGGGGGTGGCTGCCACTGCTATTGTTTTACAAGTTATACAACACCAGATTTTACTCCTAGGTTTGAAGGTAAGTCCTCTATAGTCCTTTCATAATACTACAGCTTCATATTGGTATGCTGAGCAGAGAAACATCTAACCCAAGTGTGGATCCTCTAAAGGATCGGACCTCTTGTCTTATGATCATAATTTCTTTTTGTGATACACTGGATCATAACAGGACTGAGGCAAAATTTTCAAGGTGACCAGAAACAACACCAAAACATTTAACATCCAAACATAAATGTCCCATAGGAATATTAAAAAGAAGCAAAAAAGACTTAGGAAGTCCTCATTTCAAACACTGAACTTTTCTTAATGATTTACATTATCAGGTGGATCAGGGGAGGTATAGACAACTGTACAATTTACCTTGAAAATTCAAGAAAAAGTAAGAATAATGAGTAGTTAGATAATACAGTAAATATGGCAGAAATGTGACTTGTAGAATCTAGGTGATGGCCATGTGGGTACAACAATACAATTCTTTCAAACTACTATGTTCTTAAGGCTTTTTTTTTGTAGTACTGGGGATTGAACCCAGGGCACTCTACAAGAGCTAGATCGCTGGGGCTGATTTTATTTTAAAACAGGATCTCACTAAGTTGCTGAGGCAACAGTGAACTTGCCATTGCCCTCAACCTCCCAAAGTGCTGGGATTTCACCACTCCTGGCTTAAAAGGTCAATTCCTGACTCATTTTCAACTTGTAAGGTGGAGACAGCACACTACTGAGGTACTGTATTCATATATGCAGGGGCTGCTTCAAAATACTGAAAAAAAATGTTCTGATCCAAGAAAAAAGCCCTGTTTTGGAAAAGTCGAATGGAAGAGGACAGAGTAACACTTTTACTGCTCCTTTCCAGAAATGTATATTCTTTTCCCCCCAGGTGCTGGGGACTGTACCTAGGGCCTTTGCAATAGCTACATCCCTAGCAACTCCCCTCCCCTTTGAGAGGTCTCACTAAGGTGCCCAGGCTGGGCTCAGACTTGCAATCCCTTCCAGCCTCAGACTCCCATGGTGCTGGAATTACTGTTGTGTGCCATCACACTGGGACAGAATGGCTTTTTTGGTCTTTTTGAGACGGGATTTTGCTATGCAGTTCAGGCTGGCCTTGAACTAAAGTGATCCTCTTGCTTTAGCCTCCCCAGTGCTGGGATTATAGGGGGGCTGGGATTACAGGGGTGCTGGGATTACAGGCATCTGGGGTTACAGGCATGTGCCATCACGCCCACGAGAACTGCAAACTCTTTACAAACCATTTTGTTTGAAAATAGCATGCTACAGACACCAAGTAGGGAGCACCTTATAAGGTTAACATTCCTGGGCAATTAGTGAATATATAATCTGGTGGTTGAACCTGAAGTCAGCATGCCTGGATTTAATTTTGAGGCTTTGCTGTATAACCTTGGACAAGTCACTTGTGTTTTTTGACATTTCTCATCAGCAAGGTGATAACAATTATGGTTCCCACCTTATAGAGCTATCAAAGGCATTAACTACATTAATCTATAAATCTGATATGGCACCCAGTTAAAGCTCAATAAATGTTAGCTAATGTTAGAAGAAAGGGCCGCTTCCACAATGTCTGGAGTCACTTGCCTCCAGTTACACATTATTTCTGAATGCCTAACAGGGGTCCCCGAACACTGTCATCACAACAGCACTATCCAATAAAAATGAGAGCCATGACCACAACCTGTAATATCTTAGTATTCAGCTCACAAAAAAGGTGAAATTAATATACTTGACGTATGACATTCAATTTCTCTAATATACAACCAATATAAGAATTTACTGAGCTGGGCAGTGGTGACGCATCCCTGTAATCCCACCACTCAGGAGGCTGAGGCAGGAGGATCACTGTGAGTTCAAGGCCAGCCTGGCCTACATAATTCAGGGGCAGCTGAGCTATACATCCAGACCCTGACTAAAAAAAAAAAAAAAAAAAAAAAAAAAAACAAAGAGAAAAAATTTACTAATAAAATTTTACTTTTTCCTCATAGCAGGTTCTCTAAACCTGGTATGTATACTAAGGTTCCAGAATGAATACACTACATTTCAAATGCTTCACAGCCACTTCTACAGCACAGATCCAGAGTGAGGATTACATTCTTAGATTTCAGCTACAACCCCACCCCCCAACATCTGCCAGAAGGTACTTTGTGCACCACCACTATTCTTAAGCACTTAGAATTAAGATCCACAAATTAAGAGAACTCTTTGCTGGGTGCGGTCGAATGCTAGAAAGCAAAGGTTGAAATTCTCTGTTCACACAAGTTCAGATAACAGCTCAGGACCTTGGTTACCTCCCCCATCCTCCGGAAAGGTGCGCGTCCAACAGCCAGAGAAAGGAGAGAACAATTAGTTAAATCTTGAGCAGAGGGCGTTCCTGCACAAATCTTCCGAGTACCCTCCCCACGTAAAGAGTACATTTCAGACACAGTCCATGCGAAATAAATACGCAGGAAAAGCCTCCTCCACACCTCTCACCATTACCTTGGCCTTCCCGTACCCTCCCCTCCCGCGTTCAGTCACCATGCTCGGTCCACCCTAGGCCGGACCCCTAGGCCCAGCGCAGAGAAGGGCAAGTAGGGACGCTGGGTAAACTTCCGTGGAGTTCATGTTTAAATGAGACTCCCGAAGGAAGGGCTGGGCCTTCCAGGCGTCCTCACAAAGCAGCTTTGCACGCTCCCGCCCGGGCCCCATGCGCCGCTCTCGCCCCCGGTTCTTAATTGTTCACTCACTGCTCCTCAGGAAGGGCCTGGCGTGGCGGCCTGAGTCTCTGCTCGGCGTGGGACCCGGAGGGCGGAAGCCACGCTCCCGGCGGCCTCCAATTCCCACAGGCCTGACTCGGCCGCTCTCCCGTCCGCCGCGGCCCCCACCACTTCCGGGCCGCGGCCTCGACACCTCCCACTCAGCCCGCCCAGGGCCACAATCTTTCTCCTCGTGCTCAGCTCTGCGCCACGTCGCCAGGCGGCTGCCACACCACGGGACTGCCAAACTGGCGGGCTCCACGAAGTACCCCGCCGGAGTAGGCGGGCGGCCCCAGAAACTCGGATGCGGTCGGATTCCGCCCCCAACTTACATCTTCCCGCCGCCGCCACCTCCTCCCGCTCTCTCAGCCGCGAAGGCTGGCGCCGTTCTGTCGTCAGAGGAAGGTGCCCAGGTCCTGCGCACTGCGATGACGAAGGAATGCCTCAGCCAATGGGCGCAACCGTCGGGCTGTTAAAGGATCTCGGCTTTTTGTGAGGGGGTTGAGGGTGTTGAGGGTGTTGAGGGTGTTGAGGGTGCTTAGTGTGCTTAGTGTTTTTTCCGTGTGGGGTCTCTGCTTATCGCGGCTAGGTTTCGCGCATCCTTGGGCAGACGGATTGGTCCTTTGCTGGGGCCGGGAGGGACTCAGCGTAGACGGGTAGCGGAATGGTGAGAAGGGGGTTAACACGGAATGACCCGCCCTGCTCCTCAGTGTGCGCACTGGGCCCGCGACAGCGCGGGGCATCGCAGCTCCGCCTCCGGGGCCCCGGAACGGTAGAAGAGGATGGTCGGGCAGCTGTGTAGCTTTATGCGGCCCGCTGTGGGCCCCCGCAGAGCCGCCAGCAGTCCAAAGGGGCATGCCTTGGGTTTGCGCTGTAACTATCGTCTGGTGGTATATGGGTGACTTCGAAGATGCCTCTGCGCGGACATAACTCAATCGGTGGGTGTAGCAGACTGTGCGGCTATAAGGAGGAGCGGGCAAAAGGGAGTTTTCACCGAGGAGGTGACACTGCAGTTGGGACCCGCCTGGAAGAGCGTGCCAGGTAGAGGAGCCGCAGCCGCAGAGGCTTCTGGAAGGTCTGGGCGAGGGACACTGGGCCTTTTTGACAGTGACAGAGGAGGGTGCGGGTGTAGCCTGGCAAGGAGACGTGGTTATTTGAAGAAGGATCTGAGGTGCACTCAGCCCCTGTCATCTGAACAGGTTCCCAGCAGCAAGGAAAAGAAAAAGGGGTAAATTACATGTCACAGGGAAGGACGGGAAGAATCCAGCATGCAGTTTGGTGACCTGGGAGGGATGAAGATGGACGGATAAAGTGGTCTTCAGTGGGTTTTTCAGCCTGTGCCTTTTAGAGCCCATTACTCTGGCCCTGTCCCCGAGTTTTGTGGGGTTTTTTTTTTTGTTGTTGTTGTTGTTTTTTTTTTTTTGAGACCGGGTCACGCTGTGTAGTTCAGGCTGGCCTTGAGCTCACTTTATAGCCTAAGCTGGTCTCGAACTCCCAACGATCCTCCTGCCTCAGCCTCCCGAGTGCTGGGATTACAGGCGTGTGCCACTACCCCCGGCATTGTCCCCAAATGTTGAGTGAGATCCTAACCCTTTAGCTGAGAGGGACAGAGCAGCTGGGAGGAGAAACCTGCTTCCTGAGGCCACTCCACTGAGACACCAGCTCATCCCTGCGGGTAGGGTTGGCAGGCCCATTAATCTTTTCACTCACACACACAGACCTACACACTTGCACCTGGACTTAGATTTGCTGAGAGGGGCATTTAGAACGAGTTCAATTCCCTACATTATTGTCACATCTACCATGGACAGATATGAGGAATAAGTAGATCAGAAGGACAGTCCCTTGGGGCCTCCACCCTGTCTGTGCTTAGGGAAGGGGCCCTGGAGAATAACTGACAGGGATGAGGCCTTTGGTGGTCAAGCAGGCAGCATGTGTAATTCTCGAGCCAGTGGAACCTGTGATCTGGGAAGCTCCTGAGCAGACCTAGAACCTGTCCCCAGTGCAGCACTGACACTTTGAGGGGAAGAAGGCTGCCTGGTGACCCTATCGTGGCAAGAGAAGAGTAGGGACAGGACCAGCTGGGCTGACAGTCCCTCCCTGCTTTTTCTTTGTTTTTGTTTTTTTGAGACAGGGTCTTTTTGTTGTTGTTGTTGGTACCAGGAATCAAACTCAGGACCTTGAGCTTGCCAAGCAAGGTGCTGTGCCACTGAGCTACATCCCTGGCTCAAGAGACAGGGTCTTATTATGTAGTTCATGCTGACCTTGAACTCGCCTCAATCTTCCTGCCTCAGCTTCCCAAGTGCTGGGACTACAGGTGTGTGCCACCTCCTTGCTTTTCTGTTTGTTTGAGATAGGGTCTTACTATGTAGTTCAGGCTCGACTTGAATTTACTTTGTACCACAGAACTTTGCCTTTGAACTCAAGGCACCCCTCCTGCCTCAGCCTCCCCATTGCTGGGATTACAGGAATGTATGACCATGACTGGGTCCTCCTTGCTTTTTTGAAGTTCTGAAGTATTTTTAATTTGGCATACATATAAGCTTTAACACATTTTATATTAAATCTAAGGGCATGATGTATTGAGACACTTTGATTGAATTTGTTATTAAATACGGATTTTTTTTTTTTTTTCTGGTACTGGGAATCGAATGCATGACCTCACGCTTGCCAGGCAGGCTCTGTGCCGCTGAGCTAAATCCCCAGCCCCTAAATACGGATTTTTATAATCAAATGTGCTATCAGTTTTTGAGGTTTGAAAACCAAGCATCTAGATTTTGCCATTTTAGGCATCAGCAGAAACATGTTCGGAACAACTTGAGCATTGAAAGTCTGAACATTTCCCCTTCCTCTCACATCATGTTTCAGCCCTCGCACCAACCTGAAAGGGTTTTGAAGCCTGAGGGCCATGGTCCTGGGGTCTTCAGGGACCTAGAGCATCTCTGACCCACCTTGCTGGAGGAAGCATTAGTAGCTGGCCAGCACCCTGGAGTGCTGCACCACAGGCATCCTGTGGACCCAGGCCAGTGTCCTTCCTTCCTAGGGCTATTGGGGCTGTTGAGGGTCATCTATTAGGGATTTGGAGCTGCTTTAACTTTGAGAGTGCTTCCTATGGACCTGAGCAGTGGGTTTGGGAACTGTGGTCCTCTTCACTTTGAAGCCACATACCCATTTCTGGTATGTGGAAGTCAAGGGTGGTGATACTTGAGCTCTGCCCTTAGAGTGGACTCCAGGAAGATGCAGTAGGGACTGGTGAGAGCCGGATGCTGAGCTGATGAGCTGGAGGCAAGGTTGACTGGCTGGGCAGACCTGTGGTGGGGCAAGTGATGTGGAGCTTCTCCGACCCCAGAGACATTGGACACTAGCATCTCTGGGGTGTGGACCAGGCCCCAGGAGCAGGGCCTGGGCAGCCTCATGTGCTGAGGAGGAAGGCAGGGCCCCTCCTCCTTAGGCTTGAGTCCACAGCTTCAGTCCCCCACCTGCCAGCCCAGATCCCAAGCCATGAGGACCCATCAAGTGAGGAAGGGTCCCTTTTCAGACCCATGTCACCAGCTAAGGTGGAAATGATGATATGTATGGGGAGGAGACCCTTTCCTTCTGTGATGGAGACTGCTAGACTGCCCTGGTACCTGGGTTTCTTCTACCTGGTGTAGCCACATGTCTTTGTTCTGGGTGGCAGTGGAGCGCTGCACGAAGGATTCTGGTTAGCCAGGTGTGCTTTCCTTTTCCTTCCCTATTTCAGACTGAGAGATGACCCCAAGGAAGGAAGCCCCCACCTGGACGACAGAGCAGGCAGATGGAGCCTAGTCCCTAACACCCTGGAGGTGACAAAAAGCCCTACACTGCCTTGCCTGGACCTCATACATACTGTGAAATAAACTGCTGTAATCTGGGGTTTCTGATACATGCAGCAAGCCTGGCCTAGAGGTGGGTTCCCCTTTATCTGTGACTTAAGCTGCCTGGGATTGGCCGGGCCCTTCTGTTCCCCAGGGATGGGGGGCTAGCCCCTCCCTTTTAAGCCTGAAAAGGCAGTGGAGGAATCTTGGTCTTAGTCCTGTCTACCTTCCCTCATAGTACCCTTGCCAAATTCTGAGTGCAGTGATATTAGGTGCAGTTGAGCATAGCTGGACCAGGCAGGACTAAAGGACAAAAAATACATGTTGTTCCACAGGCCTTGTCCTCAGGCCCACAGGGAGCTGAGAAGCCATGTGGAGCAGCAGGGGCAAAATGACATTTTCAGGGTCTCACTGGAGCAGGAAGTGGAGCTGGAGCTGGACCCCCAAGGGAATGCTGTGTAGCCAGGTACAGCAGCAATCTAGAAATAGCATCTCTAGTCACCTGGGCCCCGGTAGTCTAGAGGAATAGGAACAGGAAGGGATGGGCAGGCCAGACTCTCCTGTCGCAGGAATCCATAGCTTCTCTTCTCCCTGGAGCTTAGAACTGCCACAGCTCAAAATAAGCCAGCAGAGCTGGGCTGTGGTGCCACACACCTGTAATCCCAGGAGGATTGCAATTTTGAGACTAGTCTGGGCAACTTAATGAGACCTTTTCCCAAAAGTAAGTAATTCAGTATAAAAGTCTCTGATTCAGTTCTCAGTACTGAGGGGAAGAAAGGCTAATGGGTGTGCTTCTGAGGCTTGGTCTTGGCTCTATTTCTGATGACTCAACTATAGCACTGAATATTTAGCTCTGAAGATGCTCTTGGGTAGGGGATACAGCTCAGTGGCACAAGCACCTGCCTGGCAAGTGCAAGGTCCCAAGTTTGATTCCCTGTACCAAAAAAAAAAAAACAAACAACAAACAAAAAACAACAACAACAAAAAAAAACCCACGAAGATACTCCTGGGGACTATGGGGAATGTTCCTGATGCTCTGGGGTCCCTTCTAACTAGGCTGCTCCTGTAGTTGTCCAGGCTTTGTGCCTGCATACAGCTTTGGACTCTTCCCACAGACACACAGATTCTTCTGGATGTTCCTCCTAACTGTGCATGCTCCTTCTGGTCCTCATGCAGTGGCCTGGCATGTCTGCATTGTCCCCTCCACAGCTGTGAGTCATCTTCCAAAAAGGATTCTGGTTTGACAGTCCTCCCTTAAGGCCCCTGCTGGTAGCTTCATCCCACACTCTGAAATGTGTCAGACTTTTCATTTCTTACTGAGGCAGGCTGGTTTCATCTGTGTGGGATTCCACAGGCTTTTTTGTTGGGTCAAAACACCTTTCCCAACATGTTTTTATGGTATCAAAGGAGAAAAATGACAGATCCCTAAATCTCTAACACATGGGCTTAAATCAAATTGAAGGACACCTGCACTAGGACTTTTGGGCATGATGGTAGCCAGACAGCCACATGCATTCAGTGGCCTGTTTCTCTTCCTATACATCCAAAAAACCCAACAAGGATATAGCACTAGGCCTGGACTGGACCTAGAGGCTTCAGGCTTTCTGACAAGTTGTGAGACCAGAATAGGTGCACTGATAGGTGGTGTCTCTTGGGCAGTGTTTAGGCTACAACTGTCGCTATGTTATTTTTTATAATACAGAACTAATTGATGACAATTTGAAGACTTAAAGGGAGCAAGAGTGCCACTGGAACCTCACTTTTATAAACTTTCAGACTGATAAAAACAAATTTGAGGAGCCAGGCATGGTGATACATTATATGTAATACCGGTACTGTGGAGGCTGAGGCAGGAGGATCACTTCAAGTTAGAGGCCAGCCTGGGCTACATAGTGAGTTCAAGGCCAGCCTTAACTACACAGAGACCCTGTCTCAAAAAAAAAAACAAAAAACTTTGTCTCAAAGACAAATTTGAAATTGTCCCCAGTGAGCCAAAATGATGAAAACACATTTTCTAAAATGTGTGAAAAAATTTTTTTTGAGACAGGACCTCACTACATACTTTAGGCTGGCTCTCAACTGACTATGTAGCTCAGGGTGGCCTCGAACTTGCAGCTATCCTCCTGCCTGGCTTCCTGAGTGCTGGAATTACAGACATGTGCCACCATGCCTGGCTAAATTATGAATTGTAAGGAAATGTAAAATGCAGAGATTCTAATCACAAAGTTTTAGAAAGCCATTAGACATCACAGTGTGCAAAGAAGGGGACTGATGCTCAAGGATCTTCTAGAAAATAGCTTTACATCCTTGGGTAATGCCAGAGCCAGAGGCTTCCTGTCTACTCAGCTCTGCAGCGTGCTACACCAACTAGCTGTCTTTTCTTGGTTGTAGACTAAGGATGTCAGCTAGGCACTGATCTGATCTTTTCACTTGTCTTTTGGGCCTATTCTTTACCTTATGGCAGTGAATTTTGTAAGTTTTCTCCCTATTGGGAAAAGCAAATTTCTGTTTACATTTATCTGAATCTTGGTATGAGAGACTTTTATTGGGATTGTGGAAAAGTGATCCACCCCACGGACCCCCGCTGCTCCCCAATACATGTGTGACTCACAGACTATGACTATGTTCCCTTAGCCTTTATTTTCTGGACAGTCACAATCTGTTTAGTGTATCAGCCCTGTAGTGGTCCCTGACTGTCCTGTGGCTGGTGATGTCTTGAAGGTGCAGAGGTGGAAATAGAGGACTGTGCCCCAAGTCTTGTCATCATTGCTCCCTGGGCCCACTACTTCTAGATGGTGCTTATGGGCAATGCCCAGCTTGGGGTCAGCTTGGCCTGGCACAGCACTCATCTCCATGGAGCACTGACTCCAAGGATGCCTCTGGGGCTGCACTGGAGCGAAGGTCTCAGCACCTAGTCACAGCTGACATCTTCCCTTCGTGGATAGTGATATGCACCTTTAATGTCCGTTCTTAGCAGCCTGATATATTTTAGTTCATCCCTGCTGGCTTCTATTTTCCTTCCCAGGGGAGCATAAAGTCATGTGTAAACATAGATAGGTCCCTGGGTCCTCTCTCTGTGTGAATACATAGAGAAATTCAAGCATACTGCCCCCAGGTCAGCTGCAGTCCTACCTGGGTCAGCTCTCCACCCACAGACCTGTGGCTGATCACACACACTGCTGGGCCAGCTCTGCAGCTGGGAAGAGGCATTCCAGAGTCTGCCTTTAGGGGTAGAAATCTGCATGCTAATTCCTGTGTGACAGCACAGACACACTTGGTCCATTCTGTGTACACCACCTTGATTTTTCATGTCCATCACAGAAAAAGTGATTAAAAATAAAAGTGTAAGAGAAACTCAGAGGAAGAAGAATCACAGCTGTGCACCATCTTGTTCCATTTCTGCCTGGTGCCTCAGAAGCAGCAGATGCTCCTCATCATCACTCCTTATCGCCCTTCCTCTGCAGTAGGGGGTTGCAGGTGTGCGAAGCTCAGGAAGACTTGCTCCAGTGAAATCTGGCTCACTGAGTAGTCATCCACTCCATACTTCTCCTTGGCTTTCTCCAGGATACCAAAAACCTTCAGAAGCAGAAGCCACTGGTAAGAGAACCCAGGGCCTATGCTCTTTGGCTGGGTAGGAAAGTCCTCTGGCTCCAAGGTCCTACCCTTCCTTGCCCAACTCCACCCCAGAGTCCCTGGGTGGTCAGTCCTACAAGGTCAGCTGAGTTTTCAGGGAGCTGACTGAAGAGCAGCAAGGTGGGGGGGCCTTTCTCCCGACTCTGTTTCCAGCTCAGAGTATGACATTGGGCAAACTGTCTCTTCTCTGAGCCACGTTTTTTTTTTTTTTTTGCACTAAATTCTTTCCAACTCAACAAAAGGTGACCCTAAAAGAGCCTGGGATTACTATAAAAGGGAAGACCCTGGAGGGGCCCTCTCTAATCCCTGCTAGCACCCAGCAGGGGCCAAGTCTGTGCTCACCTTTGCCCAGCTCAGGTTGTGGCCAGGCAGGTGATAGTGGACCATGCCTTGGTGTTCATCTTCCAGGACGCTACCTGCACAAAGAAGAGACCTGTGAGGGCCAGGCTGGAGGGATGTGGAGGCCTGATGCACAGGATCGAGAGCCTCATCGCAGGGGTCAGGGATGTGGGACTCGGGGTGAGGCACAGACTCTGCACAGCAGATGACAGAGGCCCGGGCAGAGCTCTAGGGCCCACCCTGGGGAAGGGCCAGCACACACCTGGGAAGGTCAGGTCCACAAATGCCTTGAATTTCTCCAGTGCATCCTGCTGCCCTTCACTCTGGACCTTGGCCTGCAGGGAGTATCCGCTGCCAAACTTGCTCTTGAGGTGCTGAGGGCTGCCCAGGCACTTGAACTGACCCTGTACCATGATGGCTAGCCGGGTGCACAAGGCCTCACATTCCTCCATGCTGAGGAGAAGAGTGGAGTCTAAGACAGGGCTGGAGGAAGCTCATGCCCACTCTCAGTGTGCAAGGGTTATGCCAACAGATGATTGTCAATGCCCAGATCAGCCTGTTCCTGATTCCCATGCTGAGTGTGGCCCATGTGCTGAGCCTGGGAAATTCCCTGGCAGGCTTTGCACCAGCTGCCGACAGGTCTTTTGTTGCCCCCCACCCCATTTGTCCCACAACCCCTGTTTAGGCTCTTCTACTGACCCAGAGAGATGCAAGTGCTACCTGTGGGAGGTGATGACAATGGCCTTGCCAGACTCTCGAGCCCGGGCCACAGTGTCCCATAGCAGGCGCCGGGCTACAGGGTCCATGCCGGTGGATGGCTCATCCAGGAAGATGACTGCAGGCTCACCAATGAGGGCAATGCCAGTGCTCAGCTTGCGCTTGTTCCCACCGCTGGGGGTAAAGGGGTACCAGGTGAGAGACAAGGTTGATGATCAGGTTCCAGCAGAGACCTATGCTTAGTGACTGCAGAGTACCCAGGTGAGAGGAAGGAGGTGAAGCCCATCACAAAGCCAGAGCCCCAGAAACAGATGTGGATCTATACCCTCACAGAGGTCAGGAACATCATCTGTCTGCACCCAGGGGGTCAACAGGGACCCAGCATCACTCTCTGGCTGTCTTTGCTTTAGGTGGCAGGAACCGTCACGGGCTTCTCATCTCATGATATCTGGGTCATGCTACCAAACTCCTGCCTGATCTGGAGCCATGGGTGGGAAGGCCTTGCCTGCTGACCTGTTTTGTCAGTCACTCCAGCTCTAGGGTAAGGAAGACCCTCACTCCACTCTAGAAAGGGCTGGGACTCATCTTTTCACTGAGGTGGGAGGTTGGGTGATACCGCACCTGTATGATCTGACTAGCTTGTTGGCGTGTGGCTCCAGGAGCAGGCCCCGCAGTGTGTTCTCTACACAGGCACCAATGAGGCGTTCGGGGATGCCCCTCAGACGTGCATACATGACCAGCATCTCCCGGCCCGTCATGTGGTCCAGCAGGGCGTCAAACTGTGGGCAGTAGCCCATCCTCTGCCGCACCTGGGTGAGGACACGCCACCGAGAGGGGTGGATTGGAGTGAGGTCCCATGACAGAGGACCACAGAGACCACCTGCCAGGGTGCCTGCTTCTGAGTCTTCCAGAGAGCCCATGCAGGCTGGACCATGAAGCTGGTGCCCAGGCCATGCCAGTTGCTCACAGTGGAAGCTTTCCCAGCAGTACTTCTGTGGGGTCACAGAAAGAACCTGGAAGGATCAGGGAGGTTCCTAGAGGGGCCCCAAAGAGGCCAACAGATGGTCTAGCCTGGGGCAGGTCCACAGCAAGCAGCCACATGGGCAGGTTGTCTCAAGAATGATTACACACAGTGATCACTATACAGAACTTTGTGGCTTATAGCTATCACTTGTTCATCAATCCCCCCCATGTTTAAATCACATCTAACATGCACTGGGGCCTTCTAGTAAGAGGTGCTTGTGGGTAGCACCTCTGTGGGAGGTGACACTGTTGGATGTCACAGCAGTTGGTCTCTGTGTGAGTGGTGGCTTCCACCAGTGGGGCTTTTGGGGGCTCCTATGTTGCTCGCTGCCCCATTCATTGGCTGGCAAGGGCAAGCCCCTTTCTCCCTCCTCTCCTTCCTGTCTTTCTGCCCTCAAAATCACTCTAATACAGGCCTTCAACTCATGATACCTTTCTGCCTCAGCCTCCTAAGTACTGGGATTAAAGACTTGTGCCACCATGCCTGTACCATCTGCTTTTTTTTTTTTTTTTTTGAGATAGTGTCTCACTATGAGGTTTTAGGCTGGCCTTGAACTCACTGGGTAGCCCAGGCTAGACTCCAACTTGCAGAGCTCCTCCCACCTCAGCTTCCTGAGTGCTAGGATAACAGATATGTGCCATCATGCCAGGCTAGAGGCTGCTTTTTAAATTTTATTTATTTTTTTGTGGTGCTAGATATTTAACCCAGGGACTCAGAGATGCTAGGCAGGTGCTCTACCATTGATCTATAGTCTTAGCCCTAGAATCTGCTTTTAATTCTTCCGGAAATTTCTTTGTCATTACCTCTTCAGTTCTTCTCCCCTATTCTCTCCTTTCCCTCTAGAACTTGATTAAATATACTTAGCACTTCCCACTCTCTCCCCCATGTCCAGGTTACACAGTACAGCTTTTTTTCTCTCCTATATATATTTCCAATTGTGTTTTTTGTTTTTTTTGTACTACAGATTGAACATAAGATTTCTGCACTGAGATATATCCTGTCCTTTTTAAAATTTTGAACAGCCAGGTGTGGTGGTGCATGCCTGTAATCCCAGCACTCAGGACGCTGAGCTGGGAGGATTGTTGTGAGTTTGAGACCAGCCTGGGCTACAAAGTGAGCTCAAGGCCAGCCTGAACTGCATAGCGAGACCCTGTCTCAAAAAAATTAAATTTTGAGACAGTTTCATTAAATTGCCCAGGCTGGGCTTGAATTTGCAATCTTCCTAACTCAGCCTTTTAGGCATTTACTACTACCACACCCAGCTTCTTTTTTTTTTTTTTTTTCAGTTTTTTCAGACAAGGTCTCACTATATAGTCCAGGCTGGTCTTGAACTTGCAGGGAATCTTTTGCTTCACCCTCCCAAGTGCTGGGATTATAGGCATGTGCCACCATACCCAGCTACTTCTTTCATTATTATTGTTGTTGCTATTGTTGCTGTTGTTGGTTTTTTGAGACAGGGTCTTGCTGTGTAGTTCAGGCTTGCCTTGAGTTTACTGTGCAGCCCAGGCTGATCCCAAACTTGTGGCAATCCTCCTGCCTCAGCCTCACGAGTGCTGGGATTACAGGCATGTGCCACCATGCCTGACCATTTATTTCTTTAAACATAGTGAATAATTACTTTATAATCTGGCCCTTACTGCAAATTTAGTCTGTGTGTTTGTTCCTCTTGTGGGGCCTTGACTATGTGGATTCTCATCCTGTCGATTCATTGTCTCTGTTTCTTTCTTACACACTTCCCATAAGCTTGGACACATTATTCAGGGGAGTTTTAAAACCCCAGAATGAAGCTTTTCCCCAGAGAGGGCCTACAAGCACTTTGGCTCCTGAGGTACCACAATCGAGAAGCTGTGTTGCTATTTCTGGAGAAAATTCTCTGGCTACTTCTTAGACACAGACTCTTCGCCTTGCCTTTCCTCCTGCTCTGACTGACACATGGAGATCTTCTGTGCTTTACCCAAGGGTCAGAGAACAGGTGGGCTAGCCCTAGTACAGCCTCACCTTGTGGGGTTCAGTCCAGTTCAGGAAAACTATCAGTGCGACCCGGCCCTTCTTTTCTGTCCTTTCACTCAACAAGCTTCCAAACCCGTGTCCACATTGGCTGGACACAGAGTAGCTCTGGGCTGGAAGTGGTTCCCTCAGTGCTGGCCATACCTCTTTGGCCCACATTTATCTTTTCCCTGTCTGCCCCCACATTTCTCTCTCCCCACCTACTTAGCTCTGACCCCTGCAGTCTTGTCCTGGTGTCCATAATCATGTGCTGTGCCCACTATGGACAGAAGCCTGTCCATCCCTATCTCTAGGGCACTGCCTTCTTTGCCCATCCCACTCCAGCAGAGCATCCCTGCAGTACCTACCTTTACAATGTCAGAGCTGATGCTGTGGCCCCCAACGAAGGCATCCCCTGAGGTGATGGTCTCCTCTCCAGTCAACATTTTGAATGTTGTGGTCTTTCCGGCTCCATTGAAACCCAGGAGACCAAAGCATTCCCCTTTCTGGACTGCGAGAGAGATCCTGTCTACGGCAATGAGGGGTGCCTGCTGTTCATACACCTGTGGGGTGCCCAGCAGGAAATACCAGGTGAGGAGGCTAAACCCTACCCTTAGTCCCTGCCAACTCCAGGCTCTCAGGACCCGCTGGGTGGCTGTGTGGCCCTGTGGAGGGCAGAACCTATGTCTGTTACCTTGGAGAGCTCCTTGATGATTAGAGGTGTGTCAAGCAGAGAGTCCAGGCTGGGAGTCAGGACGCGGCTCCTCTCTTGTGCCACGTCGAGGTCCTCAGGAACTACTGATGTTCGGCTGTGCAACTCTGCCTAATTGTTTGAAACAAACACACGTGAATCTCAGTGCTGTGGGAGGAAGGGCAGGGACTGTGGTGGAGGTGAGACATCTGACAGGAAGGACTAAGTCCTCTGAGCCATCTCAACTCAGTCCAGGCCCCATATAACCACTGAGGACCTTTACAAGAAAAGGTGGATGGCCATAGGCTATAATCAACATCTAGGAAACAAATTATTCAGTTACTGTAAGAACTGCCAAGATTCACAAGAGAATGACACATTTTGCTGAGGAATGTGAGGGAAAATTTTATGTTTCTGTGACGAGGGCTTACTGAGTTGCCCAGGCTGGGACAAGTGATCCTTCTGCTGCGGGCTTCTGAGTAGTTGGCACAGAAGACCTTAATATGGAGAGAACTCCTTTTTAGAGAAACGTTAACATCTTAGAGAACTCAATCGGCCCCAGATTAATCTGCATATCTAATGTGATCTCAGCAGATTCTGTTTACTAATGTGAGGGAGCAGATGGAGACATGATGTGCATATGAAAAATACAAATGTATGAAGCTGGGTGTGATGGTGTACACCTGCAATTCCAACACTCTGGGAGGATAAGGCAGCATGATCACAAACTCGGGTTTAGCCTGGGAAATTTAGCAACTTAGTAAGACCCTGTCTTAAAAAAAAAAAAAAGAGCTGGGGATGTAGTTCAATGCAAAGGCTCTGAGTTTAATCCCCAGTACAAGAGAAAGTATGCAATAATGTGTGGAGCACCCCTAGTGGCCCTGTTACCTCCCCTCTTAGAAGGGGACCTTGGCCTATAGGTCAACTCTGGCAATAGGAGCACAGGACTCAAGGTAGTCCTTGTAAGGGGTGAGGGATGTGGCCCCCTGGGCCGTAAGTGCTAACAGTGCACCGGGAGGCTGAGGCCATGTCTGACTGCATGACAGGGCTGCCCAGGGAGATGAGCTGCTAAGTACAGAGGAAGGAGGCCCCTCACATCCTACACACCAGCAGGGCAACTGGGAGTGTCTGGCCAGGGTCTCTGAGCTGCTCAGGAGCCACTCACCAGCATCCACCTCCTCCAGAAGGCACAGATGAAGGTCCTCAGTCTCCACAGCAGGTTGGTTTCGATGAGGAAGAGCAAGGTGAGGTAGACACACCCTGAGGTGGCCATGGAGGTCACGAATCTGCCGACTCCCGGAGTGCTCCAGGCATAGAAGTTCTCCTGGTACTCAATGTCTGTTCAGGGCAGAGAGCCAGACTGGGGCCTCCAGCCAAGTGCCCTCCTCCTTCCTGGGTCCCAGCCCAGGTTTCCCCACACCAAATGCCCAAGCCCCAAGGATGTGCCCTATCGCTCTCAATGCCATGTGGGAGCCTAGCTACTTTCCTTTTGTTATGTGAAGTGCCACTTGCACACCTGTGATGACGGATTGGTCAGATCCTCATCCACCACTCACACCTGCTACCTCGACTAGGGGTGGCTAAGATGTGATAGACATCGTGTCCCTTTGTGAGGCACACTAGAGGGGATAGGCCCATGATAAGCAGCAGTCTTATGAGTGATGCTCGGCAGCACAGTGGGCACTGGGGCTGGAGTGGGCGGGGGCCAGAGTTGACCTCAACATGTCTTGGAGACCACTGTATATACAGATAGAGCCCCACAGAGAGGCCTAAGTACTAACGCCCTATGGCTTTGTTTAGGGGTAGGGTCTTTGAAGACATAATTATTTAAGGCTCTTAAGGTGTAATTCTGGGTTTAGGGTAGGCCTGAATCCAATGACAAGTGTCCTATTCTTACAGAAAAATAGGATAGTCCCTGTCCCCAAGAAACAAACAAATAAATGAACAAACCAAAAAAGAGGTTGGACATGAAGCTTAGTGTGACGGTCCTGGGTTCAATTCTCAGTATGTGGGGGAAAAGGAAGGAAGGAAGGAAAGCAGAACGTGGGAAAAGGTGATACAAAGAAAAGATGAAGTGATGTCACCCAACTGAGGAACCCTTGGAGCTTGGGAAGCTGAGAGACGGGAAGACCCCTCCCCTGAACCTTCAGAGGGAACCTGGCCTTGGCCACACTCTTACCCTGGACCTTAGGAAAGGATACCTGTCTGTTCATTAAGCCATGGGCTGTGGTTCTCTGCTTCAGAGCCGCAGGACGACAGAGCAGAAGCACAGTGGCAGGCCTGGGATATGTGAGTAGCAGTGCAGACAACAGAGGTGGGCAGGCAGATGGGCACCAGGCCACAAAAAATAGGAGCCCCACTGTAGTTTGGGTGTGGCTTGAGTGTCCTCTGAGGGCTATGTACTAACACCAAACTCCCAATGTGAGGTGTGAAAGAAGGTAGAAACCTAACCCTTACGTATAGTGTTTAGAGCACCAGATGTAGGCTCTTGTCCTCAAGGGCCATGAGCCAAAAGAAGCTTCTTTGCTTATAATTTACCCTACCTGTGGTATTGTGTTACTGACAGCAGAAACACCCCTTGGCTGGGGAAGTTTGGAGCGAACTGGTGCCCTGGGGCAGAGCTCAGAGGAAGGGGCTGCTGAAGGTTGGGCACTCACTGTATTTCTTGCAGTTTTGGGTGGCAACCTTTGAAGAGGTACAGTACCGCCGTGTCTCGTAGTTCTCATAGAAGCTGCTGACTGCCATCCCTAGGCAGTGGTTGGGCAGCACCAGGAACACGTGATCCAGGGTTCTGGAAAGTTCTTCTAACTTCAAGGCTGCGGTGAGGAGGTGCAGACCAGTCAGTGCTGCAAGACGCACCACACCTGCCCGAAGATAGATCCAGGGCGAGGGGGGTCTTTGTGCGCCCACCTGGGATGCGCATGATAGTGACCATGAGGAAGGTGGCGATGCCAGACAGGACATTGAATATGGTCAGCCTGGTGTAGGCAGTGGACGCGCCCGAGAAGAAGAAACTCAGGAGGTACATGAGGGGGACAATGGCCCAGCCGTAGAGCATGAGCAGCAGCAGCATGTCAGCTGCATGGCCATCCTGCGTGAAGGCGCGTACATCAAAGGCCCGGAATACCACCTGTAGGAACACAGAGGTGGTAGCTTGGTGCACAGCCAGTGGGCAGGAGGATGGAGGGGGTTATATAAGCATTCAGTGATCCTTGGACCCTGACCCATCAGCTAGGCCAGGCCCCTCGGCCACATGGTGGCTTTTGGTTCTAGGACCCTCTCTGACCAGCAAGTTTTGCTTCTCTCCTTGGCTGATACTGCTGGAACCAGGACAGCCTGCTCACTACAGGCCCTGCCTACCCAACAGGGGTAGGAATAGGCTGTGGAAAGGGGACAAGGCAAGGAGAACCACTGGTTTTCTAGTCATCCTGGAATGGGGGTCTGTGAAGTTATAATGAGTTAAGGCTGTTAAAGTGTGATTTTGGATTCTGGAGTTGAAGGGACCAGCCTCTGCTGGATCCAGTTCTACACAGGGGTCCCCCAGGCAAGTCCTTGTGGTTTGTAGGTCAAAGTCCAGCACTGTCAGCACTTACCAGCAGCAGCAGAATGGGGATGAGGAAGGAGATGAGGTCCCATAGCAGAGCAGAGAGCCAAAAAGTAGCCACACGGATACCACTCACAAACTGGACATGCTTGGCCTGGACAGTCCTCTCGCTGACCGCCAGTATGGAGAATGTGCTAGCCAGGAAGGCCATGGCAAAGAGCAAATTGAGGGCAATGTCAAATCCCTTTCGGCTCCTGGGGAAGACAAAGCAGTGTGTCTGGGTGGCAGTAAAGATTGAGCTGTTGGGTCATTACTGTCCAAAGCATGCAGTGCAGTAGCCAGAACATTCAAGGGGGTTCAGGAGAACCAGAAAATGCCCATCCCTGAGGAAGGCTCCTCCTCTGGATGTCACGTTCTGGCCGAGGGCAGCATCCCCCTCCCAAGCTCCGTGTGTCCCCAAGCCACCTATCTGTACAAATTTAGGGTTAGTACTCCTTGTTGCTCTTTCTGTTGTCTGTCGCCTGGGAACTCCTGCCATGCTCTCTCTGCACTACCCAGTTCAGACTCCATGGTTGGGTGCCTGGATCACTACGGTAGCTAATTTCCCCTCCCAGTACATTCTGTGTTCTGCATCCAGTTGCTGGCAGCACCCTCCAGAAATAGGTTCTGACATTATTCTGTGGCTTAAAGACCTACTAATTGTTTTAACAAATAGTTCTGGGCCACAGAATATTATTTGACAGGAGGAGGAAGAGGCTGAGAAGAAGAGGGAGAGAAGAGGAGGTAGAAGAGTTGGAGAATAGAAAGAAATAAATGATGCTTGGACCTGAATGAATCTTGAGAATACCATGCCAACTGAAAGCAGCAAGACATAAAAGGTCATACTGTGTTTGATTCCATTTTTACAAAACATCCAGAATAGGCAACTCCAAAGACACAAAGGAGATTTGCACTTGCCAGGGCCTGGGAGCTGGGGAGAGATGGGTGGATGTTATGGGTACAGGTTTCTTTCAGGGTGATGAGATGTCCAATAAATGTACATAGAAGTGCGAGTGCCTACCTCTGTGATCACGCCAATAAGCAAAAGATGGCACAGTGTGTGTGTGTGTGTGTGTGGGCGGGTGACTGTGGATATGTGAATATTTCTCCTTCAACTTTTTTCCTGTACTGGGATTTGAACCCAAGGCCTTCACACTGAGCCACATCCCCACTCTACCTCCCTTTAAAAAAATTATTTTGAGACAAAGTCTTACTAAGTTGGTAAGTTGACTAGGCTGGGTTTGAATTAGCAATCTTTCTGCTTCAGCCTCCAAAAATGCTGAAATTATATGCGCATACCACCATATCCAACTGAAGGCTATTTCTTTAAACTGCTAGATAAGCATCCTCCTGCCTGCTTTACTGTCACCATAATAAGCCTTAACCCCTTAGCTTAAGTTTTGGATATAGTTTGGAGCCCTCCAGGGGGACTGTTTCTCAGTGCTGTCAGCACAGTCTTCCCTCCCTGTGCCCCTCAGCTGCTGACAACCCCGCTGGGAAAGGAGGAAGTCCCCGGGAAAGACCCCAGTGTGTGTGGGACAGGTCTCGTAGGCTGATTTTTGGTCACAGGAAAGGTGAATGTGGAAAGCTCTGGGGACAAGGTTTTCCTAAGAGCCAGCCGTGTCTGCTGGGCAGAAACTGCTTTGTCCATTTACAATGCCTCATTTCTAGCAGTGTCCCAGGTGGTAAGTCCTGGTGTGGGCTCCTGTTGGGCCGGGGGTGCCTCACATACTCGCTGAACTGGTCCTTGGCGGCCTGGAGGGCACTCCGGGGCTGGGGGTAGTTGGAGACCTCGATGGAGGCCTGGGGGCCACACAGCAGCTTGAACAGAAGGTTGTCCACGATGGCCAGGGCGGTGGCTGGGGAGTGATATGCCTGGTTGTTGAACAGGGCGGTGACCACAGTTCTCTCTGCTTCATCTCTGAAGGACATTGCCACCAGACAGCGCTCATTAAAGCCTCCGCCCTCCACTGAGGCCCTGAAAACCAGGAACTCTTCCAGGTCACCTGAGGAGTAAAGGCAGCATCAAGGGTGCAGGGCGGGGAAGCAGGGGTACCCACTGGTGTCCCAGTGCTATTCACAGGGATCTGACAGGGGCACAGCCAAGCAGGAACTGCAGGGGCTCCTGCCTGGCAAGATGCGGCCAGATGTGCCCCCATCCCACAGTGCCAGCATGCTCCCAGCTGCCTCTGTGTCATCATTTCTTAAGAAAGACATCGTTTTTGCCAACTTCTTCATCATTCATCTGCTAAGTGTCCACGCTGCTGGGCAGATGTGAGAAGAAAGAAAATAAGAAAACCTTCCAGCACATTCCGTTCATCCACAGCACAGCTGTTCTAAGCCTGGATGCTAGAGACAGTTTAGAGAGTGGTGGTGAACCTATGGCACGAATGCTGCTGCAGACTGTTATCACTGAGAGCTCTAAAAGGTTCGCCATTACTAGTTTAGGGTTTTAGGATGTTGGAAGAAAACACCATGTCACATGAAGGCACACTGTGACCAGGCAAAGATAAGGTCATACAAAGATCACTGAGCTTTTTGCATTTCAGCTACGAATGGTCCTGACAACCAGGGCAGTAATAAATGCCTCACCATGTCCCTTTATCAAGGTACCCTGTGTCTCTGGGACAGTTATTCTGACTTGCCAACATGATCTTACCCCAGGGGAATTTGGTGATATCTGAAGCATTTTTTTTTTCTTTCTTTCTTTCTTTCTTTTTTTTTTTTTTTTCAGTACTGGGGATTGAACTCAGGGCCTTCACATTGAGCTACATCCCCAGCCCCTTTTTAATTTTTGAAACAGGTTCTCACTAACTCACTAAGTTTCCCACGTGGGCTCAAACTTTCAATTCTCCTGTCTCAGCTTCCTAGAGTGCTGGGATCACAGGTGTGTGCCACCACACCTGGTATGGACGCATTTTTAGTTGTCATGGGGGACAATGCTAGGGATGCTGCTCACATCCTATGGGGCACAGGACACAAAGGACCATTCACCCCAGATGTTGCCATTGCCACAGTGGGGCGCTGAGGTCTGCCCACCCTATACCCCTGCAGGCCCCACTGCCCCTTACCTAGCACCTCACGGGGCTCCTGTCCCGCTGCCTGCAGCATGTCCCTCAGGTGCTCTGATAGCTGCTGATACAGCTGTGAGGTGCCAGGGGCTGAGAAGGGGACAATGGTTCTTCCATACTCGCTCAAGCTCAGCCTCAGGATGGGGTCATCGAAGACCTCTGAGGAGTAGTTGATGGCCAAGAGGGCCAGGGTGATGCAGGTCAGGGGGACCAGGACCTGCGCTGCTACCATCTTCCACTCCCGCCAGCTGTATGTGGCCTTCTTCAAGAACATGGCCCAGAACTGCTGGCAGTGGAGAGCAAGCTGTGGCAGAGAGGACACAGGTGACAGGTTTGGGCTTGGAGTCTGTCTAATTCCACCAGCCTGCAGCTGGTGTTGCCCTCACATGGTACTAGTAGGCCTCTGGCTGACATTCATACAGGCAGTCACAGCCAGAGTACATGTCCTGCAGGTCCCCACGTGGGCTCGGGGGCAGGGCAGACACACTGCAGCACATCTGAGGACCAAATGAAGTCCCTGTCTTCCTTTTACCCCTCACTGGAGACACCATCATGTCTGGCCCAGCTCATGCAGGAGCAGAAGACAAACCTCATCTGCTTCCCTGGACTACCTGCCCCGCTACCTGCCCCTGTTTCCACTCTCATCCCTTCTTGGCTCTCTCAGTGTCAGAGCCAAAGGTGAACTTTGGCCCAGGCTTTGGTTTCCTGCGTGTAAAATGGGAACATCCTCCCCGACCCCATGAGATTGCTGGAGAGCCAGCTCAGAGCACGGCAGAGGGCAGGCTCCTCAGCAGGGCACTGTTGGCACACTAAGCCAACATTTCATATCAGAGCGTCCCAGTTAGAACATGAGGACATGCAGTGGCTCCCCTGAAGTACTGCCGGTTTCCTTTCTCTCTGCCCACCCTCTGAGAATGAGCTGTAGTTTGCCCTCTATCTTCTACCTGCCCTTGTGGCCACTTCCCCATGTCTGCCCACATGTCTCCGACCTTCCCACTCCACTGCCAAGTGGCCCCAGCCGAGGCCTCCACTCACCCCAGTATTGAGCTGGACCATCGCATGTTCCTCCTCGATGAGGCTGCCGATGCCATCGGTGGGGTCCATCACTCCGCACAGGTTGCTGTCCACAGCCCAATCACTTGCCCGCCTCTCATGCTGGTACTGTAGGGCAGGGAGCTGGATGGCTTGGATGTCCATGCTGGTGTCTACCAATTTACCAACCCTGTACCAGAACACAGGCATAGTCATGATCCAGCTCCCTGCTAGCAGGGAGCAAAGTTATCTTCCTCCAAAAAAAAGATGCAGAAAGGGCTACCATCAGAGGCTCTGAAGCAAGACAATGTCATTATCCATTAGCTTGTTCACTCATTCATCAGTTTGATGAATTCATTCATTCATTCACTCATCAGAAATATTTCTGGAATATTATCAGTATGTATCCAGGCAAGGCCCAGGGGAAAGATACAACTAGCTGGGCTCTTCTCTGTAGGGAACTTGTTCTCACAGGGATGCTTCCCATAGTCACCATTTATAACCAGGGCCTTCAAGAGGGACAAGGGGCTCAGGGCTGGGGAGGGCTCATCACACAGCCGGTACTGGACTGAAGCAAGATGAAGGCTGGGATGCTCATTGCCAAAGTAATACTGGGAGTAGATAATTCTGTTCCAGGAAAGTCATTCCTGGAATAGCCATGACAGGGCCAGAGGCAGGTGGATGGAGGGCAGGTGCAAGGCGGGGTCACCTGTGGCAGGTGCCTGAGGTTAGGCTATGCTGGGACCACACTGGAGACGAAGTCCCCTGATCTCAGCTGTCAGGATGCTCGCATCCGTCCTTTTGTGGGTGCTGTCCCCACTGGGCCATGCTCATGCACTGAGGCTTTGATCAAGCTCCCAATGAGACCAGAAGGCTGTCAGAGGCAGTGCCCCACCTGGCCGTCTCTCTTCCCTGGGTCTTGCTTGGCTATGGTTTCCCTAACTTGTCACTGAGTGGCCAGATGAAAGGACAAATGGGTGATGGAATGAGTAAATGAATAAATGAATGAATGAGTGAACAAATATACCAATAAACAAATAAGAAGCTGATGGTCTTCTATTTTAGTACTTTTAACAGAAGGTCTGAAAATGAGAATGGACACTTGTCATGAATGGAATGACAAAAGGTTAGACATAGTTCTATATAATCCACAACTATGTACTGTATACATCTAAGAGGAATAAAAACACGTCCATACAAAATCTTGTATACAACACACCCACAGCAGCATGATTCATAATAGTCATATAGTCAAAAAACATGTTCCTCAACTGAAAAATGGGTAAACAAAACGTGGTCTGTCTACACAGTATTGTGTAGCCATAAAAAGGAATGCAGTTCTGACACGTGCCACAGTGTGGATGGATTCTGAAAACGTTATGGTAAGTGAAAGATCAGAAACAAAAATCAAATGTTGTGTGATTCCACTTCAGTGAAATGTCCAGAACAGGCAACTCCACAGAGACAGAAGGGAGATCTGTGGTTGCCAGGGCAGGAGGGAGAGAGATGAAGAGTGACTGGTAGTGGGTATGGATTTTTTGGGGAGAGGGATGATTAAAATTTTCATGTGTTTTTTGCTTTTGTTTTCATATAT
>NW_004955442.1:14925554-14974242 GCF_000276665.1 Chinchilla lanigera | reverse complement strand
TGGCAATCCTCCTGCATCAGTCTCCCAAGTGCTGGGATTACAGCTGTGCACCACTGCTATTAAAATGTTTCAAAATTGATTATGGTGAGAATTGCAAACTGTAAATATGCAAGAAACTCTAAATTGTACACATCAAAAAGGTGATTTTTCTTTAAAGCTGGTCATGGTAAGACATGCCTGTGATCCTAGTACTGTGGGGTGGTAAGGCAGGATTTCAAATTCAAGCCTGGGCTGGGTAACTTAGCAACTTAGTGAGACTCTATCTCAAAATTAAAAATAAGGGCTAGGGATGTAGCTCATTGCAAAGGCTGTAGGTTCAATTCCTAGTACTACAACAAAGGTTTTTTTTTTTAATTATGTGAATTATATATTAGTAAATTTTTTGGTGGTTTTGAAAAACATCATATTACAGTGATGTATGTGCACCCATGTTCATAGCAGCACAATTTGTAATTGCTAAATTGTGGAAGCAACCCAAATGTCCATCCACTGGAGATTGGATAAAAAAATTGTGGTACTTTTATATAATGGAATATTACTCAGCTATAAAGAAAGATGAACTCAAGGCTTTTATAGGTAAATGGTCACAACTAGAGACTATACTCATAAGTGAAATAAATCAGACCTGCACGTGTAAGCACCATATTGTCTCACTAGTGTAAGACCTGAAAGAGTGAATAAAAACTAAGAGTTATGAGAATTGAATCTGGGGGTGGTCTACCATTGTGCTGTAACCCTACCCCTTAAAAAAATTTTTTTTTGAGACAGGGTCTCGCTATATAGTTCATCCTAGCCTTGAACTCACTATGTAGCCCAGGCTGGCCTCAAACTCATGGAGATCCTCCTGCCTTAGTCTCCCAAGTGCTGGGATTACAGGCATGTGCCACCACGCGTGGCTAAAGATATTTTTTTTGAGACAGCCCCTCGAACTTTGGTCTTTCAAACTTCCATCCTCTTGCCTCAGCTAGCTGGGAGTATAGTTGTACACCAGTGTACCTGGCCAGGAAAGCTACTATTTAAAAACATACACAGGCCTGAGGGAATAGCTCAGCAGTAAAGCATACACAGAGGCCCTGGATTCAATCCCCAGTACCACAAAAATGAAACAAAAAAAATCCCTAAACATAAAGCCCTCTGGCAGCCGCCTGCCAGGAAACAGCCCTGAAGCCGCTGAACATGTGAGGTGCTTTCTGATCTGGCCTAACCAGGCTTACCTGGCCACTCTCAGCTGTAAGCCTGCCAGAAGCCCTGCCCACTGACCTCCTTTTCCTCATCTTGCCTTTGGGCCTTGGTCTCTATTCTGTAGACCCCACCCAGGGCCCCTCCACTGATTCTCCCAGTCTCATTTATCCTTGAAGACCAACAGATATGAGTTAGAGACACCAAAGAGTGCCATTTCTCCAATATTCCATTTCCTTCTAGTTGAAAACAGCTGTTTACTGTCTGAGTTGCCTATGGATGCTGCTGGCTTCTCTCTGCCAGAAGACCCTAGGAAGGCTGGGCAGAGTGTCTGTGATAGTTTTTGTTTTTTTTTTTCCTAAGACTAGGAGCTCAGAGAAACCACTGTCAGGTGTGGGAGCTTGGCGCGTAGGTGCAAGACCAGGGCTAGGTTGGGGCCATGTGCTAAATGTGAATGAGGGAACAAAGTAATGCAGGGGTTCAGAGAGGCCCTAGATCCTGAAAAATGGAGACAAAAGGTCCTGTGGCTGCTAAGAGCAAATGGGGACCAACCTCCAGGCCCACTGACACCAGGCCAGTACGTTTTTAACTCAACCAAGATTTACCAAGACCTACCCTGCTCTGCCCTATGCTGGGCAAGGGTCAGAGAGTAATCTCTCCCTTCTTCCTCTGTCACCAGCCTTGGATTTGGAGGACTCTGTAGACATATAGGTTCCTTCTTAGCCTCCTTTCTCTGCTGGTCCCTGTGGTCACAGTGGCCTTTCCCAATGGTCCCCACAACCCTCTGGACAGACGTCCACAGGACACACACCACATGGCCTTATAGCTTATGGTCACTTTTTTTTTTTTTTTTGTCTTTTTTGAGACAGGGTCTTGCTATGCAGTTCAGGCTGGCCTTGAGCTCACTTTGTAGCCCAGGCTGGTCTTAAACTCGCAACGATCCTCCTGCCTCAGCCTCCCGAGTGCTGAGATTATAGGCGTGTGCCACCATGCCGGCTGGTCACTTATTTTGTTGCCTCTCTAGGTCATGAGCAGCTCAAGAAGAACTACCTCACATGTATTTTTTTTTTTTTTTTTAGTTCTTAGTTTTTATCCGTCAAGCTAGCATTCATGAAATGTCTGAAAAATGTGTCAATGGTCTACCAATCACCCTGTAATACTAAGGGTCAGAAAGCTAAACTTAACAGTTTTGGTGCAGACCTGGGCATCCTGAAGGATGACCTATGCCTAGAAGAGCTCAGCAGGCCTGGTGCTGCCCTGACCCATCTGTGGGGTGGTCTTCCCAGGAGGGACACAGGAAGTTCCTACACATGCCTTGCATGTGGGTGACCACTTCCCCAGTGTGCAGGTGCTGATAATCACATCTGCACCAGAGCCACTGCTCTGCCCCAACTATATGCTGCACCCTGTCTCTGGTTAAGAGTAGAATCATGCTGATTCCCTTGCAGCTAGTTGCCTTTTAGCAAAATCACCCTAGGTCCAGACCATAAGGAATCCATGTCTACTGACCGAAGAAACACTTCCTCCATGGTGGTGACAGAGGCCCCAAAGCTGGCAATGCCCAATTCTTTCTGCTTCTTTTCCAATTTGGCAAAAAGGCTTTCAAATCTGAAAAAAAAAAAAAAAGAAAAAAGACAGAGTGATGAGGTAATTCTCAGAGACTTTCTAGATAATTCATCCCTAAACAATTCCCTCATTTAGTCACAGGGCAGGAAAACTCTTTCTAAGAATAAAAGTAATAGATGAAATCATAGTAGGAAATTTATAATACATTAAATGTAAAATCTGTATGAGGAAAAAAATCTCACAAAAGGAAACACAACAAATTGGAGAAAGTTATAACAAAATGGTTGATATGAATATCTAAAAGTGGCCCATAAGTGAGCAAAAGACACATACATTTCCCAATGCATCAATTTTTAAAACCAACATGCATGGCAACATGCCACTTCCTGTTGGCAGGAACTGGACATAGGCCAGTCAGGTAGCTGTGTGCTTTTTCACTCATTCAATACAGGAATATTGGGGAAAAATTCTACTCAAAGCCGCAACCACGGGATAAAGTGCACATTGTGCTATCCTACTGATGGAGAAGTGAAGCTGAACCTCATTTCTAGAAGGAAACTTGATAATAACTACCCCATTATTAGGAATCTGTTCTGGGACAGTAATTGGAGATCTGGATAAGAGTTTACTGGGAGACTTTTTATTAGCATAATTTGGGGGAAAAATATGAGTGCATGATAATGGAGTAGTTAGGCTATGTGGCAGTTGGTGGGGAGTATTAACTTGAATGGCTTTGGGTTCCACCTGGGGTACTGGTGGAACACACTTCCAGGAGTGTCTGAGTGGGAAATGGATGCACTCTCTTGGGATCTATGCCTGGTCCCTTACCCGCTCCTCTCTAGTTCTGGTCTCCTGCTCTACTTGCTGGCTATCATGAACTAAGTAGCTTCTGCCATATCATTTTTGCCTTGGAGCCAGTTGACCATTGGCTGAATCTCCTTCAAACATAAGCCAACCTCTCCTTTGTTAAGTTGTAGGTGTTGGGTACTGTGTCCAGCAATGGGAAAGCTGATTAATACAGAAATTTGGTACCAGAGAAGTGGGATCACTGCTGTGACTGTATTTGATCATGCAGTTTAAAAGATTTTGGAACTGGTTTATGGGAAGAGTTCAGAAGGTTTGTAGATACAAGATAGAGGAGCCCTAGAATGCTGTAAGCAGAGCCTGATGGGAGATTCTAGTTGGAGCTCAGAAGACTAGAATGATAATAAGAATGCAGACAGAAAGACCAGGCTCAGAAGGATTCTACTGGGAATAAAGGTTCCATTAGCAGTTTAATTAAGAGGCCATGTGTGCTACACTCTGTCAGAAAATTTGTCTATCTTTTGCTCAGGTCCTAAGAATTTGCAGAAAACTGATATTAAAGGTAGTGGACTAATTAATCTGGCCAAAGATATTTTAGGACAGCCCAACATTCACCTGTTGCATGGGTACTGCTGGCTGCTTTTAGCTAGATTTATAGTGAAAATTGAGGGCAAAAGGCAGAGCAGAAAAATTTGGAAAACTTTTTTTTTTTTTTTTTGGTTTTTCTCCGGTACCGGGAACTGAACTCACGACCTTGCGCATGCCAGGCAGGTGCTTTTGCCACTGAGCTAAATCCCCAGCCCCGAAAACTTTTGTTTTTTGCCTCAGAAAAAATCTTGCATAAAGTTGGGGCCAAAGCAGCCATGAAGATGAACATAATTAATAAAGAAATGAAGTACTCTATGCAGGTACAAGGAAGAAATTATCTTGAGAGCATGTCAGGAGTTAGCAAGACCCTCCCTAACCCAGGCTCAAGGTAAAAAAAAAAGTCAACCTTTCATTTGAGAAGAGAGTTTCTGGTATCCCTGTTTGAGAAGCACTTCCTAGGAAATTGGTTCCCTGGGACTCATTTCACTGGGCTCAGCCATCCAGGCACTCTGAGGTCACTGCAGCAATGGTCCAAGGGGGCCTGGATACTATTTGAGGGGGAGTTGGCCTTGACATTATCCACATGATGTTGATTTTACAGGCATGTAGAACCCAAGAGTTGTGGGATCAGGGAGACTTCTACCCAGATTTCAAAGGAAGACCTGGGAGGCCAGCAAACAGCTCTTGAGAGGGCAGTTTATGAAGCTGTGAGAGTAAAGCCAAAGGTACAGTCAGAGATTCCAGAACATGGAAAGTCATCCAAGGAAAGCTATAAGCCATGAGTGGGGCCAGCCCAAGAGAGAGCCCCCATGGGCTTCAACATAGAGTTGTGGCCTCCCAAGCCCTTTCAAATTCACACCTCACCACCATGTGCCCTAGGTACTGGATATGGGACAATGGGACTTAATGTTTGCCCTGCTGGATTTGGATTCTTTTTTGGTTTAACTTTTAAAAATTTCTCTATTCTTGCCTTTTGGAATGGCAATGTTTAACCTGTGCCATTGTACCTTGAGATTATGTTACTTGTTTTCTTATTTCTACAGAGATTCATAGCTAACATTTTAACTTGAGTCTCAGGAGAGACTTATACTTGGACTTTTGAAAAATGTTGGCACTGTTGAGACTTTGGAGATGGGATTCTTGCATTTCCAATTGTCCCAGCTGTGTACTGTTACACAGAATCATGAGCTTGCTATTGCCTTTACCTGGATATTAAGTATGGTTTAAGGAGATGTGCTTGAGTATAAAGTTGACAAGGGGTGGGATGTAGTGGTTAGGGTAGAGTGTCAACTTGAATGGAACCCACCCAGGAGACTGGTGGAGCACACTTCTGGATGTGTCTGGGTAGGTTATAGAGGCATAGCTTTTGGATCTATATCTGGTCCCTCTCTCCTTCCTCTCTAGCACTGATCCTCTGCTCTGCTTCTTGGCCAACATAAACCAAACAGCTTCCTCCATGATGTTTCTGCCTTGCAGCCAGCTGACTGGATCTCCTTAAAACATAAGCCAAACTAAACCGCTCCTCCCTTAAGTTGCGAGTGTTTGCTATTGTGTCCAGCAATTGCAAAGCTCACTGATACAGGCTGGGGATGTAGCTCAGGGTTAGAGAACTTATCTGGTATGCTTAAAGCCCTGGGTTTTATCCCCAGCAAAAAGAAACTCCAACAAACAAACCTCCCACATTCTTAGATTTGTAATATGATTAAATGGGCTTTTAAGATATAAATCACAAAGTTTCTGAATATGAATTGAATTGGCTTTTTCCTCCTGCATTGGTAACTCTGCCCTGTGTATGACAGTGATGAAACAAATGCCCTCCCTCAAATTTGGAGATCAGAAAGTTACATACATTCCAAATTTATATTCAAATGCAAGTTCTTGCCAGATATGATGGCACATGCCTATAATCCTAGCACTTGGAAGGCTGAGGCAAGAGGATCACTGTGAGTTCAAGGCCAGCCTGGGCTACAAAGTGAGTTCAAGGCCAGCCTGAACTGCATTGTGAAACTCTGTCTCAAAAAGACAAACAAACAAAAACCCCTGAAAAAAACTGCAGGTAAGTACTGAGTACTCCTGCAATGTCTCTCCAACTCAGGAACAAGTTATACTTCTCCCAGCCCCACCCAGGAGGCCTAACTCCCTGAATCCAACCAAATATTCTCCATGGGCTGACCATCCATAGTCCAAGGGCTAAGAGTTGCCCCCTGGACAAACCACAGAGGGCAGAGTAGGTGACTGAGCATGGAGTCCCCCGCTCAGATTGCACCTGTGTGGGTATTACCTGGGAGGCATACCTGTATACTCATCTTTCTAGGACACATACCTGTGTGTGCTCTCCTTGGGAAGAATAAAGGACAGCTCAGCCCCGGCGCTGCTTTCCAGAGTGGCATTGGGGATGTGGTGGTACACCAGCTGGGAGATGGCTTTGGGGTTGCAATGTGGCTCCTTCACTAGTGTCATGTGGTATCCAGCACCTAGAACACATGGGCTAGGCATATGGCCCTTTGGCTGTCCCCTCACTTTTCTTCCTACCTTCAATGGGGCTCATGCCAGGTAATTTCATGGTAAGAAAGCCAGAAAGGCAGAGATCCTTCATGCTGTCTTGGGGTCTTGCCTACAAACCCTAACTGGGAAGAGTTGCGAGGGGACCTGTGATGCTGAGTGTGGTATGGAGCACCTGCTGGAAGCCAGAGCCTTCCAGAAGATATAACCACCAGGGCAGGGAACCAACACAAGCAATAATCTGAGTGTTTGAGGGCATGTACTTTGCAGAATTAACACTGATTGTCACTGAGGCTCGAGGTTCCCAGGAAGAAATTTAGCAAGAGCAAGAGCCACCAAATACGTCACACACATCAGATCACTGCTCTCATCTCCTGCTTAGCATCACTCTGCAGGAACTGTCATATTCATGTCCACTTCAGGGACAAAGCTACTAGGAAGCCAGGTAGGAAGTAACAAGTGAAATGCTCAAGGCTGTGGCAGGCATGGCTCCTTGTCCCCTGAAACCTGTGCCATGTCTTTCTTGGAAAGGGAACTCCAGTATCTTTGTAGGGCACATGACCGCCCAGGATGAGGATGCCCCTACCAGTCTTCCTCCAGCCCACTGTGGCCACACTGGTGATCTCTGGGGCTGTGTGCTGGCTACTGGAAAGCCAGCAGAGCAGAGGTGGGAAGGCTTGGGCCTTGTGAAGAGCTCACTTCTGTCTTGAGTGTTGGGGTGACTGGAACACCACTGCCAGACTGGACCAGGTGGCAACCTTCACAAGGGAAGCGACCCCTACCCTACAAAACTGGGACCTGACCTGGGTCTCTACCCACTGCCTGGGGATGTATTAGGAGCCCAAGTGTATGTGACCTCTCTAAGAGACCTCCGCTCTCTGGAGCCCTGGTCATGACTAAAACAGAGCCCAACCATCCAGATTTTCTGCCCCACGTCCCTTAGTTCTCACTCCTGCCCTCTACTGGGGTGACAAAACAGGAAGCGGACAGAAAGCCTCTCCCTGCTACGCTCAGGGGCTGTCATCAAGGCTGATAGTGGGCAGTTCCCCTCAGCACAGGGAGGGTGGCACTGATCCTTCCATGAAATGGGGGCTGTCTGCTACTTGCCCCCCATCATATTTACCATATTTCTGCTTGAGAAACAGAGAGGACCCGCAGCACTGCAGCTCGCCCTTGGCCATGATGGCGATGCGGTCTCCCAGCAGGTCTGCTTCATCCATGAAGTGGGTGGTCAGCAGGATGGTGCGGTCATTTTTCTGCCGCTGAAGCAGGTCCCAGATGGCCCTCCTGGAGATGGCATCCATTCCCGAGGTGGGCTCATCTAGCATCAGTACCTGGGGAGCAGAGGCACAGCCTCATTGTGATGGCAGAGCTACACCTCAGGCTGGCTGTGCTGGAGGTGTGTGGAGCTTGAGTTGACTCGAGTGGCTTAAGCTCTGAAACTGAAAACCCCTGGGCACTGCTGCACTGTATTTGTCCACTGTATGTGGGGACCTAACCTATGGTGCTGGGGCCCACCGCTCTGTACCTTAGAGCCTGCAATGAGGGCGATGCCAATGGAGAGCTTGCGCTTCATGCCCCCACTCAGGAACCTGCACAGTGAGTTCCGCTTGTCCTCCAGACTGAGGATGTGCAGCATTTGCTTGACTTCTTCAGGGCATTTCTGGCGAGACAAGCCTTTCAGCTGAAATGGCAGGGGGTGGGGGAGATAAGGCAGTGCTGTCAATGGAAGCCTACCCTGCCCAGCAAGCTCCTTGGCTCGACAGACATCTCCCAAACTAGTTTGCTTGCCAGCACCCTTTACTCGTTGTGGGAAGAAGAGTTTATCAAACAGACTTTGCTTTGCTGGGAGGCTAATGTCACACATACGCAATGGAACCACCCCTACCTACAAGTCCCTGTCACCTATGGACTCACCTGCGCATAGAAGTAAAGATGTTCTGTGACGGTCAGGTTGTCAAACAGGACATCGTGCTGGGGGCACAGGCCCAAGCTCTTCCGGATTTGAACCATGTCTTGGGAAATTTCATACCCACCAATAAAGGCACGTCCACTAGTAGGGGGGAAGAGTCCTGGGGCCAAGCAAAAGACCCCAAAATTCAGTGTGAAAATCTTATCAGCATGAAGTATGATGACACTTCCCCTCTGTCACCAGGTTCCTTTCATTTCTTCAAGGACCCTGTGTGACAGAGTGCCAGGAACCCCTCTTCCCCACCATGGTGGGCTATGTCCACCTGAGCAGTGGGAACAGGAGGGAAAGGGACAGAGCTCTGCTATGGGTTGTGCAAGCCTGTCAGGGATGAGAACCCCCCCACACACACACACTTGCAGATATAAGTGTGTGTAGATGTGGAGTGAATCATTATCACAAGACCCCCATCTCAGATCTGGGTCTGCGAACTAAGAGGTGTCTTGGTGGTCAAGAAAATGAAAAGCTACCACAGAGTTGGGTACAATGCACCAGGGATGGCTTTCTAAAGAGGGTTTGTGACCAAACTGTTATCAGTACAGGGTGGGCCAGCCCTGAGTGACTTGAGATTTTACCATGGTTGTTCTTACTGATGCTACTAGGTTCAGGCATTCATGAGCAGAAGCTTGAGATCACTCACGGTACCCTGTATGTCCGACTGGGCTGTGGGGCTGAGGCTCAGCTGGGTATGAGAACATCTCAGGTCTTAGGGCTGGGAAGACTGAAAGCTGTACGAGGGACCAAGGCCAGACTGGCATGCAGCGGTGCTGACGGAGGGCCTGCGAGCCACAGGCAGCCTGGGTCTGCCCCTCACCTGTGAGCATGGACAGAGTGGTGGTCTTTCCTGCCCCGTTGTGGCCCAGCAGGACGGTAATCTGCCCTTCATACAGGTTTAGGCTCAGGTCCTTGACAGCTGCCTTTTCCTTATTTCCTACTTGGAAGACCTGCAGGAGAGGCAGAGGGTTGCGCTGGATTTTCCCTGGTCCCCAGCAGCCTCTCTCCTTGGGCCTCCCCTGGAATGTGGCCTCAGCGTCTCAGAAGTCAAGCCCAGAGGCAATCAGCATACGGAGGAGTGAAGCATTTGGGGTAGAGGCTGTGCGTCCCTGCTCTTCCCTTCCCACCCAACATGTCCCACTGCCTCTTTGATGCCTCTTTGCTGGGAAGCCTATGGCACACAATATAGCACAGCCCAGCATGTACTGAAGCTGGCAGGAAGCACAGATGTGACTGTAGATTCTCTGGTATCACCCTAAGTTTGGTCCTGTGCTGGGCAGAGAGGTGGTCTGTGTGCCAGGAAATATGTCAGGAGTAGCTGAGGGGCCCCAGCCCTCCTTTATCAGGTGCTTGGGAGAGAATGAGGCCTGGAGAGGGCACTTATGGCTGCAGGACCAGCCTGTTCCCAAGGTCCCCACTGGGAGGTGGTACCTTGGAAAGATGCTTGATCTTGATTCCAGCCACCAGGTCCTCGGGCTCAGCTTCAAAGTATTCAGTTCTGAGTGCTTTTTCGGGGTCACTGTCTTCTTCCTCTTTCCCCACGACCATCCTTGGGTTCCCACACCAGTAGGATGGCTGGGATGGAGGTGGACAGGTATCAGTAATGTGTGTCAGTCCATTTTATTTGTCGCCAACAAAGCAAACACTGACACACAAAACACAAGCAGCAACATGGCTCAGCTACCCTCTAAGAGCAGAATGGCAAAGCCGGTGCTGCTCAGAGTGAGTCCGTTAGCTGCTCCTGACTTGATTGCCCCTGGGAAGGTCTAAACCTCCACTTCTCAAGCTGGCAAGTGGGTACCAGAGTCATTCGTAGGCTTGTTGTGATTGTCACCTCAGAGGTGAAAGAGGAAAAGGAGCGTATTAATGACGACATTAACATGAAGATAGGGTTTTTTTTTTTCTTTTTGCCTTCAGTACTGAGAAATAAATCCAGAGCCTTTGCACTGAGCTATATTCCCAGACCTTTTGTTTTTATTTTGAGACAGGATCTTGTTAAGTTTCTCAGGATGATCTCGAATTTATAATCCTTCTGCCTCAGCCTTCTAGAGTGCTGGGATTATAGGCACACACCACCACGCACAGCTTAAGAGAGGTGATTGAATGCTCCAGTCCAGGGTGACATCCAGCCCCAAAGCATAAGGATCTGCATCTCCACACTACCTGCTTCCTCATTCAAGCTACACATGAATTCATAACCATCAGTGAGGCCAGATCTCTTTCCACCTACTCTTTGGCTACTACAATAACAGCCTCTGAGCTAGGGGTCAGAATACAGCCACAGATGGCAATACTCCATCCTGAGGGGAGCCTTGTACAAATAACACAGTGGGCAGTGGGCACTGGAGGACAAGCTGCGGGCTGGAGACCTGCCAACTTGCAGCTCTCTTCTCTGTGTATTCCTAATGTGTGGAATACTCTTTCTTTCTTTCTTTCTTTTTTTTTTGAGACAGGATCTCACTATGTAGTTCAGCCTGGCCTTGAACTTACTTATGTAGTCCAGGCTGACCTCAAACTCAGAGCAATCCTCCTGCCTCAGCCTCCAGAGTGCTGGGATTACAGGCATATGCCCCCACACCTGGTGCATCGCATTGGTATTCAGGGACACATTTCTCATATCTAAAGTGACTTTGAAATCAGGATGTATTTCACCACACATGCCATAGTTTAACCTTGGCATTTCTCTTCCATAATGAGAGACAAAGTAAGAATTAACTCTAACAACTAGGTGTCACCTTAGTTTTGATGAAATATAATAGCCGACACTTGATAAGTACTGTATTTGTTGAATCAAAAAATGTAGAAATATGTAGCCAAGTAAAGGGCCTCACACCTGTAGTCCCAGCTATTCAAAGTTCAGGGGGCGAGACAGAAGGATTGCAAGTTCAAGGCCAGCCTGGGCAACCTAGTGAGACCCTGTTCCAAAATTTAAAAACATCTGTAGATGTAGCTCTGTGGTAAAGAAACTCTGGATTTAGTTTCTAATGCAGAGAAAGAGAGGGTTGTGGGGAGAGACAGGAGGTGGTGGATCTAACCCACCAATAGAGAACTAGTTAAGTATGTGGAGTGCACATGTTGCAGTCATTATAAGTGAAGTTGGCTCATGAAAAGGTAAATATTTAAAAATATTTATCAATAAACAAGATTTATAAATATCTTTAGATAAAAATCTAAAACTAATAGACAGATGCATGTATGTATTTAAGATATGGTGATGCATGACTATAATCCCAGCACACTGGGAAGCTATGGTAAAAGGATCACAAATTGAAGCCCAGCCTGGGCAACTGAGAGACTCTGTGTCAGGCAAAAAAAAAAAAAAAAAGAATGAAAAAAGGGCTGGGATGTGGCTCAGTGTTTTGTTTTTTTTTTTTTTTTTTTTTTTTTGGTTTTTCTCCGGTACCGGGAACCGAACTCACGACCTTGCGCTTGCCAGGCAGGCGCTTTTGCCGCTGAGCTAAATCCCCAGCCCCGGATGTAGGTCAGTGAGAGGGCTCTGGGTTCACTTCCCAGCGATGCCAAAAAAAAAAAACCAACAAAAAACAAAACCCACAACTAAGATGTACTATAGATTTTTTTTTTTAAAGAAAGTTTCAAGCATTTCTTATAATACAGAGTTCTTTTTTTATTTTTTTCTCCAGTGCCTGGGACTGAACCCAGGGCCTAGGCAAGCCCTCTACCACCCCCAGCCAATACGACCCATTTTCATGAGTGAATATGTGCGTGTTACCTGTGCATCTGTGAGTCCATGACAGTGCACACAAAAGGTCTGAGGAGGCACTGCCGGAGTGCCAGTGGTGCTCCTTGCTGGCAGTGGGAAGTGCTATATATTCTAGCAACGCGATCACTTACAAAAAAATGTGTTGTTTTAGCAGCAGAAAACCCAGTATTTTTTATGAGCAAGGAGGAAGGGATGGGTGGGTAGACAGTAGAGGCTGTCAGCACTGGTCCTAAAGCTGGGGGCCTGCAAGCCCCTTCATCTCAGATGAGGGGTGGCTGGGCAGATCTTCATCTCTTTCAGAACCAGTCCCAAGGGCCATCAGGACATGCAGCTCACCATACACAGGGCAGGGCTTTCCATCCCGGGTCCATACAGGTGTTGAATGTCAGGGACACCCCCACCCTCCACAGAGGTGGCTCCACTTGGGCAGGGGCATTAGGACTCACCAGGAGGAAGAAGTACCAGGGCTGGGGCACGCCGAACTGGCCTGGGAAAACGGCCTCCACGTACCAGGTCACCAGACCATAGAACACAGAGTCCAGCAGCAGCATCCCTAGCACTTGCCCAAAGCAGAAATCATCGTCCACATTGACGGGACTCAGGAGGTTTTGCCACTGGATGCCTGTGCCTGGGGACACACCAGAAGATGGCCCCAAATCAGGCAGACTGAAAGGTGCAGGGAGCTCGAGGCTGCAAAATGGCACACGTGTGCAATTTGCCCTGTGTTGTTGCTGCTAAGTCGGTGTGACTATTCCCTTCCAGGCTCAGTAACAAATCTGACAACTTCTTTCAAGTCTTTAAGAACTAGCAAAAAGTTTATGAACTGACTAGGTGAGTTTGTATTTAATTGCTGACATGGATAAATATATACATACATACATACACACACTTATGCACATATGCATTTAACCATATATATACACATACATAAATACATACATTCTCACACATTGACACATATGACTTGGGAAAGACCAGAGTAAATGGATGTACATTTATATCCTTTTGCGGGGGTGGGTACCAGGAATTGGACTCAGGCCAGACAGGCACACTGAGCTATGTCCCTGGCCTCATTTATATCTTTCTTAAAGCTAAGAGACACATATAAAGCTCTCTTTAATGAAGTTCCTGGTTTGCCAACATAATAGTCCATACAGACTTGAGCCTGAGCAGTCATCCTTTGCGGACCTGAGGGCCCCGGATGGAAGTAGCTGTCTATACCCTTGGTAAATGTCAAACAGCCAGAAATGTGTCTATTATTGAAAATAAGAAAAGGGAGGAAGAGGGTGCCACATAGTTTTGGAAATGGCTTTCTAAAAAGTATTTGAACATTGGAAGGATCTGCTCATGGACAGAATCTACATTTTATTAGCACACTCCTAAACATGGAAGCACATGAATTTAAAATGCTAAAGTGTTAGAAGACATTTACAAAAGAAAAAAAAAAAAACAGTTCTAATTAAAAACAAAGCAACACTGAATGTTTCTGTGCCCACTCACCTACTTCCTTCCAGGGTCCAACATTTTGGAAGTTACAATAACTAGGAATTGCACAGTGCTATGGTTTGAATGTGTCGCCTGAAGTTCATGTGTTGGAAATAGTCCCCAGTTGGGAGGGGGGCCCTCATGAATGAACCAAAAGTGGCCCTGCAGGACAGGCTTTGCTCTTTTTCACTCTCTTGCCATGTGAGAAACAGCATTAAAGAGACTGCTTCATCAGACACCAAACCTGCTGGCGCCTTAATCTTGAACTTCCCAGCTCCCAGAACTGTGAGGGAAATGTTTCAGTTCTTTATAAACTATTCCGTCTCAGGCACTCTGTGATAGCAGCACAAATACAGCAAGATATAAGCCTGGAAGCCATGAGAGCATTTGGTCTAGAAAAGAAAATATCTGGATAGGGAAGGACTGAGACCATCTTATGTGAGCCCAGGCCAGTCCTTCAGAAAGTAGATTATATTTCTTTTTTTTTTTTTATACCAGGAATCAAACTCATGACCTTGCGCTTGCCACGCAGGCACTTGTGCTGCTGAGCTATATACCCTGCCTGGTAGATTATATTTCTTTTTTTTTTTCCGGTAGATTATATTTCATTCCTGCCAATACAGCCAGGATAATATGCAAAAGTCCCAGGCAGGCAGACGCTGAGCACCACCAAAGGGGCCAGACATACTTAGTGCCTCTCTGCGCATGAAGCCCTCTGAGGAGCCTGCTTGTCTCCTGAGGTAAGTTCCTCCGCTGGATGCAGTTTAGCCAACATGCTCCTTGGTGGCAAGAATCAGCAAGAACAGCTGGTGAGGGCAACACTCACCTTTGGCTTCAAATTTTCCTATAAGCTGGGCTCCCATGGCCATGGCCACGTTGGACAGGAGACAGGACAAGAGCTTCTGGTTCAGTGTCATCCAGTTGTAGTGGGGAGCCACGAAGAAGTAGGGAATGTATGTGAAGAAGTACAGGAAGCCGCCCACAGCCGCCGCCATGTTGGCTGCAGGGAGAGGGAAGCAACACAGGCCATGCTACAAACTCACCAGGGCACTTGTGCAGGTTCCAGTGGTCACAGGGAGCCTGGACCTCATCCAAGTCCTAGCACTGAGGGACTGCAGGCAGCCTGCCACTTCTTCTCAGGGGGAAGTGCCCTAGACAGCACCCTGCCCGGGGTCTCCACCTCCCTCCTACAGACCTCCCACCCAGCGGCTTCCTTGACGCTGCCTACTTGGTAGGAACCCTAGATTCTTGCCCCAGCTCCTCTTCCTGCCTGGTCTTCCCAGGCAATGGATGACCTCATTCATTCATTCATTCATTCATTCATTCATTCATTCATTCATCAGATGCTCACTGAGCACCTAGTCTGTGTCACACTGCTCTACGCACTAGGGAGATGGCTGCATACAGAACAGAGCAAACGCCTATTCCTGCCACAGCCTGGCCTCCAGTGGGGGTGAAGAGAAAAGTAAAGAATAGAATGTGTTCCATAAGGACAAGGCCCAGGCAGAGCCGCAAGGCACAGAATGAGAAAAGGAAGGCTTCAAGAAGGTGACAGATGAGAAAAGGCCAACAAAGGCAAGTGACCAGGTGGGTCAGGGCACAACACTGTGTCAGTCCATGGCCACAGAGCTCGACTCTGGTTTTAAGACCCCTTTACACCCTTAAAAATTAATGAATACACCAAAGGACTTTTTGTTATGTGTGATGGAGAGCTGGATAGAGCTCCACATTAACAAAAAATTTAAAGCTTTTCCCCCCTTCCTTCCTCTTTTCCTCCTTTCCTTCTTTTTTTGAAACAGGTTTCATTATATACTCCACAACAGTCATAAACTCACTATTTAGCTTGGGCTTGTCTCAAAGTTGCAGGGAATCTCCTGCTACAGCCTCTTCAGTGCTGGGATTACAGGTGTTTGTTACTACACCCAGCTTCAAAATTCAAAGTTTTAAATAATTTAAAAGAACAAGACAGGAGGAGGGGCACATACTTATGATCCCAGAACTCTGGAAGGAGGATTAGCTTGGGCAATTTAGGGACTGAGACTCTGGCTCAAAAGAAACGTGCTGGGAATATAGCTCAGTGCAGAAGCCCTAGGTTCAACACAAAGTACAAAAAAAAAAAAAAAAAAAAAAAAAAAAAAAAAAAAAAAAAAAAAAAAAACAATAAAAATTTTTTTTTTTTGAGATGATATGCAAATATTTTCTCTCACTGTGGGTTTTTTTTTTTTTTTTTTTTTGAGACAGGGCCTCACTATATTGCCCAGGCTGGCCCTGAACTTGAGATCTTCCTACTTTAGCCTCCTGAGTTGCTGGCATTGTAGGGGTATACCATCATGTCTGGCTGAATATAAACTTTTAAAATTGAAAACAACCATGTTTTCTATAATCCCGTAAGAACAGCAGCGTTTATTTACATGTTTGCCATGCCTGTAATATCTGACTTAACAGAGCATGCTGCTGCATTCTTCTGCTATATCCTGTTTTTGCTGTTGTTGAAGCATAAGGAAATGTGGCTTCACTCAGATACATAGTTGGAGACAGGAGGAAAGTTATGTTAGCCTTTATAGACATTTGTGGGTATTCTTCTTTGACATCATATCACATGTGCAATCAAACTAGCCAATGAACATGTCAAACTCTGTTACATTAAAACTCTTTGGTTTATCTTCCACCTTAAATGGACCTTTGCACTGTGAATAAATTTTAATGTGATGAATTAGTCTTTTAGAAAATACTGCTTATGGGGTCATGTGGATCTTCTACACACTGACAAATGTTATTATACAATACCAAAAAAATCACATTTCTCAATATTATCACCAATCTCATAAAAAAAAAAACACTTCAGGTATTGGGAAGCTGTCAAACTCATAGTGGTAGATTTGAGTTTACAAAATTGTATATTTCATAATAAAGCTTGACTTTATTATAGACATGAGAGTTATAATAAACTTGCCAGTGGTCTTCCTTTTTAAGGTAGGCTTAGATTCGAAAAACAGCCTATCAAATACCCTGGTGTGAATAACTTTACTCTCATGGCTATTCCTTGAGGCAAAAAGAGTGGTGTGAAAAACTGGCTAGTTTAGCTGACAACTCAGACAGTTGAGTGCACAGTACTCCTGAAGTCACATACTGTATGCTGCATAAATACTCTACGTGTACCTCCCATTTTGTCATGTAGAGTACTAAAACAAAGTACAGGAAGTTCCTGACTTATGAACATTCAAGTTATGAACTTTCACAGGTGTACTGTATAAGACTTACTTTGTTAGCTGACCGAACAAATATGACTTATGAACAATTCTCCCAGGACAGGGCCTGGGGATTTAGCTCAGCGGCAAAAGCGCCTGCCTGGCAAGCGCAAGGTTGTGAGTTCAGTTCCTGGTACCGGAGAAAAACAAACAAACAAAAAAAAACAATTCTCCCAGGACAGAACCTATATATTCAGGAGTCAAAACTTAATAAAATTAATAATTTCTATGGCTCCACCAGTGAAACTGGCACTTTTGTTTGTTTGCTTGCTGTGAGTGTCTAAAGAACATAGTGACCATAGGCATCCACCTTGTGGATTCATGCTCAGGACCTGGTGGTTTCATGCACTTTTATTTCTAAACCATTGCAATAAAGGTCAACATAGTATAAAATGCAAATACATCTTGGCATCATTATAAAACAGTATTGATTTTGTCAACCCCAAAAGGGTTCCTTAGGGATCCCGAGGAGACCACCCTCTGAAAATCCCTTACTCAGGCAGAACCAAAAACTACAAGAAGGGGATGAGATAGGGAAAGTATGAGTGGGAGACAGCAATGGCTGAGACATAGCTCATGGCTGCAGTGGGTGGGGTCTAGTTAGTTAGTGGAGGTGCTTTGGTTCTTCCTCAGTGTAAGAAAGACAGGCATGGTATGTTTTGAGCTGGGCTGAAATGAGCCCTGACTTGCATTTTAAGTGGATCACATTCTTGGTTACAATGAGGACTAAATGAGATCAAGGCCAGAAGCAGAAAAGCAGTTATATAAGACTGTTGCCACCATAAACCAGTCAAGGAGGATGGGGATCACTAAGGTGGGTAATGTGGGGGAGTGAGATGTGGTTGATGTTAAGGTGCATTAAGATAGGAAAGCTGAACTGGGTATGATGGCACATGGCTATAATTCTAGCATTCTGGGAGGCTGAGGCAGGAAAATTGCAATTTTGAGTCCAGCCTGGGCAACTTACGTGACTTAGTGAGACCCTGTCTCAAAATAAAAAATTAAAAATCGGGCTTAGGCTGTAGCTCAGTGCAAAGGCCTTGGGTTCAATCCTCATACCATAGTGAAAAAGAAGGAAGGAAGGAAGAAAGGAAAGAAGGAAGGAAGGAAGGAAGGAACGAAGGAAGGAAGGAACGAAGGAAGGAAGGAAAGAAGGAAGGAAGGAAGGGAGAACAAAGAAAAGAAGGGAGAGCTGATGGGATCTGCAGATGAACTAGACAAAGAGTGGGACATAGGAGTACAAAGATGTCAAAGACAATTTCCCAGATCCAGACTGAGCAGCTGGAAGAATGGAATTGCTACTTACTGAGATGGAAGGATCAGTTTCTGAGGAAAAGATTAAGGGCTCAGTTTTGGACATATTCCAACTGAAATGTATATTATCCACCCAAGGAAAGCTAGTGTGTATGAGTCTGGATTCCAAGAGAGAAACCTAAGCTGGAGAGCTGAAGTAGGGGTTATCAGCATGTGCAAAGCTCTCCAAAGGAAGTGGTATGAGCAGGTAAGACAGACTTCAAAAAAAGAATGCCATGAACTTTTTTTTCTTTTTTTCCATGAACTTTTAGGGATAAATGAAGAGATATTTCTATTAAAAAATAATTCTCCCCATAGGAATGGATAAAGAAACAAAAATTATTGAATAGATATAAGAATCAACTAAATAGTTCCTGAAAGATATAGTCATAGAGTAAAAATTAAACAGATGAGATATACTCTAGATATATACAGTCAATAGTGAGTTAGGGAACCAGAAGACAGTGCTCAGGGATTTATGCAGAATTCAGCATAAAGAGATCCCTCCATCCCCTTTCTCACTTCCTCTCTTCCTTCTTTCCCTTCTATCTTTGAGTCATGGTCTGTCTGTGTTGGGCCGGGAATATAGCTCAGTGGCATAAGCGTCTGCCTGACAAGCACAATGTCCTGAGTTCGATTCCCGGTACAAAAAAAAAAAAAAGATATATGATCTGTCTGTGTTGCCCAAACTATTCTCATACTCCTGGACTCAAGTGATCCTCCCACCTTAGCCTCTTGAATGCTGTGACCACAGGTATGCATCACCACACCTGGCTAGGAAGAGATATCTTAAATTATCAGAAGAAAGTTCAGAGACTTGTAGGACAGGCTGAGAGGCTCTGACAAAGCCCAGAAGAACAGAATTACAGGAACAATAAAAGCAGAAGCTGACAAAATACCAAATGGAGGAGACACAGGTTCTTAGAGAGAAACAGTCATAAGCAAAGGGAAGCCACATATTGCCTGTCAGCGGATTCTTGCTAATGTCATGGGTGGTAGGCGGCAATAAGGTGACACAGTAAAAGAACAGGGAAATCTACCCAGAGAGAATGCTATATGCAGCTAAAATATTATTTAGGAATGACGCAAAATAACGATGTCTTTGGCTAATCCAAAAAAATTAACTATTTACTGATCTATAGTAAAAGAACTGAAGTTCAACATCAAAAAAAGTAAATCCAAAAAAGTAGATCAAAAGTGTGCATCTGATACATGTTAGAAATTATGTGCACATATAATAGTAACTAATTGCTTGTGCTTTTGAAAAAATAAAACAAACTGCATGGTGGGAAGCTTGGGAGTTATTAATGGATATTTATTGTGTGGTCGGCTTGAACCATATCTGGGATGAATCTAGACATATTCACTAATTTACCTTTTTAGAAACTTTCAAAGGTAAGTGTAAGTGTAAGGGTAAGCTACGCTGACTCCTCCCTGGTCCACACCAGTGCTATGTCCTGTCTTCTTTCCAGCTCCTTTCTGGGGAGAGTTGAGGACTTTGCTGGGTTCTTCTGAGCCTGTCCCTCAGCAATCTGACACACTGTGTCCAGCCCCAGCCTTTCAAGTGTCCTCTACCCAGACAACCCAGTCTTTGGGTCATCCCCATTGATCTCTTTTGATCATTAACCTTGCACACCTCCCCTCCCAGTTTCCTAAGACTTAAGTCAGCCAGTGCACAGTCCTCTGGCCTCAGGAGCAAAAGGATTCACCTTTACTGAAGAACGTGCTGACCATGAAGCTGAAGGAGATGGAGGAAATGGCAAAACACAACAGGAAGACCAGCACCAGAGAGGGATCGCTCCTCGAGAGTACTGCCACATCCTTCTTCACCTGCAAGACAGGTCGCCCAATAGAGTGGTGGGTTGGAGCAAGAAAGGTAGAGATGGGGGGCCAGGGATAAAGCTCAGCGGCACAGCACCTGTCTGGCAAGCACAAGGTCTGGAGTTCAATTCCTGGTACAAAAAAAGGAGGTAGAGATGGGCCAGGAGGGGTTTAAACATCCTGCTCAGGGAGACATTGCTAGGAACAGTAGGAGCCCTTGCCTTAGCCAGTGGGAAGCCCCGCTGTCCTCTGCTCAGAAGACTTGCCCTGTGGTCAGTGGCCATGAGACACTCCATGCCAACAGCAGATCTCAGCCTGAGCCCTGGGTCTCGGGACCCTCCTTTTTTCAGAGCTCCCATCAAAGCCACACTCACCTTGACACAGAAGAGGACTGTCATGCAGGAAACTGCGATGAGGAGGAAGAGGAAGAACATGAGGAACCAGGCACTCCAGTGCAGCCAGCTGCTGAGCCCCATCATGCGCATGTACTCCTGTGAGGGATGGAAGGCGTCACATCTGCAGGCCACTGCCCATATCTGCCCAGGGGTGCATGTTTGTGTGGGTCTATCAGTGGACCAGGATGCCTGTGCTATGGACCAGAAGCCTGGACCCGGTAGCACAAGTGGGCTGCAAGGCAGAAAGCCCAGGTCTGGCTGTCATAGCAGCCCTTAACCAACAGCTCAGCCCTGCGTGTGGTATGAGTAATCTTCCCCTTCCTACCTTTTCTAGTCTTATAACCACCTCATCTGGTAGGCAATTCTGGGTCTCCACTCAGGACCCCCTTTCTCCCCACGTCATGGTGTGCCCTCTGCCTTTTACCTGGCAGTGGCCTGACTCTCCCTCACGGTGGAGCCAAGACAGTCTCCCCACTGGGCACACTAAGCCCCATCATGCTGGTACATCCCATCTTCTGCCTGTGCCTCTGCAGCACCTGACATGTGTACCCAGTAGGCCTTGATTAAGCTGTAAAATTCCCTCAAAGTCCTCCAGAGGTGCCCTTGTATTCTATGGGGCAATTCCAAATGCCATATGTGTGTTCCTGAGTCTTATGTGGTACCAAGTCTTCTCCCTAGAAGCTTAGCCTGGTTCCTTCCCTTTAGCAGGAAGATCCTGCAGAAAGATCCAACCACAGACATCAGTCTCCTGGGCTCTGGTCGTGGCACCAGATCAGACTGTGGCTGTGAAGATTAGAAGCCATAGTTATCCATCTCTTTGCCTTTGGCTGTTTTGAAAGGAAAGGCCAGAATCTAAGGGCACTCCTGCTGGAAGCATAAGGTGCAGTATCAGGTGTGGCTCGGACCACACCTTCCTTCCCTGCCTCAAGTCAAGCCCTTAGGAGGTGTGGTGAGGAAGCTCAGCTTGTCCACTGACCAACACTGGTGGGGAGTCCTGGGCATCTAAAGCTGCAATGTCCAATGGCAGCCAGTGACCACAGGTGGCTATTTCAACTTAAATTAACTAAAATGTAGTACAGTGAAAAATTCAGCTCCTCAGTTCAAGTGCGCTGTGATGACCACAATAGCTAGCAGCTACAGGACAGTCTATGGTCACAGACAGCTCCACTGGGCAGCACTGGAAAGGACGAGGAGAGTGGGATTGATTAACTGACTCTTACATGCCAGGAATGGGGCTAGACTGTTGATATTCCTATACTTTCTTATGCACAATTTCAAACCTTTTCAGGAAAATCAAAAGATGAAGTATAATGGCCTTTAATAAACCTACCACTTAAACTCTGTAATCATGTAATGCTTTGCCTACTTGTTTGATTGGTGTTATCTAAACCATTTCTATTCCACTGCTAACTATCTCAATGTTACCATCATTTATTATTACTTTTTTTTGTCTTTGTGAGACAGGGTCTCCCTATGCAGTTCAGGCTGGCCTTGAACTCACTTTGTAGCCCAGGTTGGTCTTGAACTCACAACGATACTCCTGCCTCAGCCTCCTGAGTGCTGGGATTACAGGCCCGGCTGCCATCATTTATTTATGTTCATCATTAGTGTGATTTAAGGCACCCAAGTAGGTCACTGACTTCCTGGCTAACTGCCAAGCTTCTTGTCTGCAGCAGTTTAAAACCTCCAATTACCACAGATTTTAAAATATTCTAAATGTCATTCCACTAGCCCTAGGGACATTTCCAGAGGAGAAATTGCAAATAAGTTCTGGACGATGGTGATGTTGTTGGTATGAGTACAGAAGTGACACTGTTGTCCCTCATCAAGCTATGCCTGTACAGTGGCACTTTGCATGCTCTGTGATTTCCCATGTTTGTGTAAGCCTAACTATTCATAACTATGGCTGCCCTGGATCTATACATAATGTTGATTATATTCCTATTCAGCTATGTAACTGAACATTTTCTCTCACGGTTAATGTAATCCCTATAGCTGCAATGTCCAACAGAGAATGCAAGCCACATATGTAACTTGAAGATTTATAGTAGCCACATCAAAAATGGAAAGAGGCAAGTAAAATGCCCTCAATGCTATATTCTATTTATATATCCAAAATATAATCCTTGTAGCCTATTTTCAACATATAAAAATGTGACTGATTACACTTTTGCAGTAAGTCTTCAAAATCAGGGTGCACTTTTACACTTCTGGCACAACTCAGTTGTGACTAGGCACACCGCATGAGCCCAATACCCTTGAGGCTCTCCCAGCACAGCTCCAGGATCACCTCCAGTCTTAGTGTTCAGCACATCAGCTAAGGTGCTTCACTGGGTTGTAGGAACCCATACATGCCAACCTGATTTCAAGGAAGCCAAGATGGGCTGGAGTCACAGTGAGCATCCACCTTGTGCTTTGGCTCTTGAGACTGCAGCACATGGGAAGGATGGCAGCCTTAAAATGAGGCTAGACTTCCAAAGGAACCCTGAGACACACTGCCATGGCAGCATCATTCCCAGAATCAACTTGCTAAGATGTCACAAAGCCACACAGGAGAATTACCTTCAGTTTTCTCTCTTTCTCCTGCACCACAGCCCGGATGATGGTGAGGGATGTGTAGGTGAAGCTCAGCATGAGTAGCAGGGGAAGCTGGTACTGGATGGCAACGAGGAAGGGGTCTGAGATAAATGGGGGGAATGGAAACCTCTTTGCGGTCACCGTGAGCTTCTGGAAGAGCTGGTGTGCTGAGGCGTTGGCATGGTAGTGCATGATGGCTTTGTCCACGGCATGCTGCACTGCCAGGAAGCCCTCGTGGATGTACCCTGAGTGCAGAGGCAGAGGACAGTTGTGTTGAAGGTGCTATGTTGCATGCTAGAGAGCTCCTACACCGGGGCCTCTAGGAGTCCCCTGAGGAAAGGGCCCAGGACTTTACCAGATGTCCCTTTCTATGGCCACCAATAGCGACCAGCACTGTTCAGTGGTCCCATGAGAGAAGGGAGAAAACATGCCACATACTGACAGCAAACAAGAGTGATGTCATTGTTACTTCCACTTCATAATTAACATGATACACATACAAATCACACACATGATCACATTTTTTAAAAAATCCTGATACAAACTTGGCTAGAGAGATTGTGTGGCCCAACTGAGTTTCTCAGGATTCTAATTAAAAAAAAAACTTAGGCTAAAATACACTAGGAAATAGTACACCAAGAGTTAGCATGAAGCTGAGTGTGGTGGCTTATAATCCTAGTATTTGGGAGGCTTATAGGGAGGATTTTTGAGTTTAAGGCCAACCTCATCAGGTTTGAGGTCTCTCTGAGCTACATCATGAGATCCCATCTCAAAACATAATAAAACAAAACACCAAATAAATAAGAGGTTAGGGAAAGTAGAAACAACAAAAAGATCTGAGGAACAGGACAGCATTTCCCACATATGGTGAGAGGAGTGGGTCCTTATTGTCGTCCCAACAGTCTGGGAGCCAAGAGAAATAAGCTGATGGCCCTGGAGTCTAATTGACAACAGGTGGAAGGCAGCTGAGACCAGAAGCAGGTCCAGACCTTTGCAAAGTCAGAAGAGAAGGCTGTGGTGAGCGGATGTTTCTTAAGACTACTGTAACTACCATCAATTCAGTAGCTAGAAACAATAGGAACCAGGTGTCTAACAGCTCAGGAAGCCGGAAGTCTAACCTTTGTGTCTCTGAGTTAGAAACCCAATGTTAGGAGGGCTGTATTCCCTTTGGGACATCAGGGAGAATCTCTCCTGAAATTTTCCAGTTTGTAACAGTCACCCATGCTCTCTGACTTGTCCCTTCTTTCTCTTTCATTTGTTCATTCTTTTTTTGTTGTTTTTTTGAGAGAGGTTCTTGCTATACAGTTTAGGCTGGCTTTGAGTCCACCACAATCCTCCTGCCTCAGACTCCCCAGTGCTGAAATTATATGCATGTGCCATCACCCTCAGCTTCTTGTCTACTTTTAAGGACCACAGAGATGACACTGGGTCCCAGAGGATAACTAACAATAATTCTGCCCTTTTTTTTTTGGTACTGGAGATTAAACCTAGGTCCTCATGCATGCTAGGCAAGTATTCTACTACTGATCTATACCCCCAGCCCTTTTCTTTTTCTGTTTTTCTCAGTAAAGTGTCCAGCCTGACACTGAACTTATGATCTCCCTGTTTCAGCCTCCTGAGTGCTAGAACCAGGCATATGCTACATCAGGCTTGATCTTGCCATTTTAATATCAGCTCACTAGCACCCTTAATTCCATTCTGCCATGTACCCTGACATGACCACAGGTTCCAAGCACTAGGGTGTGGGTGACTTTGGGGGCTACGACTCTGCGAACTACAGCACTCCAATCTGAGTTGTTGTCTCAGTGGCAGGCAGGCTGTGGCCCAGTCACTGGAAGAGCTCCAAGTGCTTTGTGACTCCTCTTAGCTTGCTCTTTGGACACCCCAAAGGAGTCTGTGCCTTCTTGTGAGTGTCCCAAGGGGCACAAGGCCTAGGAGAAACAGGCCCAAGAAAGGGCAGGCTTGGCACTGGGAGAGAAAAGGTAGCCTGAGGCTCTGTGAACCTCAGGGATGGAGAGGGGACATAGGCTGCAGGTGTAGATAGTGGCGAGAATGCCAAATTTCTCCTGACACAGACCTGTTCGCTGCCTGGGCTGCAACCTTTAGACAAGAAAAATGCAATATGGCAACCACACCCTAAGACACCCTAAGAGTATATGTGTATGGTCCTCTGTCTCTCAGGTTTTAAGGTCATTATAATAGCAGATGCTTAATTATACTACCTATTACGTGTGTCTAGGATGGTGCAGGGTGGAGGTTCCCTCTTCACACTGGAGCTTCAGAGCAGCTAATGATATCCCCAGGAGACAGTCCTGGACACCAAGGCTCAGGGAGTCACACAACAGGTGAGGGGTACAGCTGAGCGTAAGGTCCTATGCATTCATGTCATGTCTTTTCATGACATCACACTGTCTCCCGTATAAATACTCCCCTGTTCTCACTCACATATTGTCCTTTCCAAGATTTTGTCACTTGGCTACGTGATCTTCATCATTAGGACTCTGCGCTAGGCAAGTGCAAGGTCATGAGTTCGGTTCCCGGTACCGGAGAAAAACCAAAAAAAAAAAAAGAACTCTGCGCTACTCCCTTTTCCCAGGCATGAAGCCATCGTGATATATCAATGACTTTCCCCTTTGGAAATGTTTACAATTATAACTAAAGCTATGGTGAACGTTTTTGTGCATGTAGATTTTCTCCTTCTTTCAGACCATTTTGGGCGTTAACTTCTTATCAGAAGGATGCAGGGGTCTGATGCACTGACATCTGGGTGAAAGCAGGACTAGACCTGTCCTACCTCATGGCAGTACCTACCTCTTGGTGGGTTCTGAGTTTTACTTTAACTTGTAAGAGTCCTTTTTATAACAGAAGACATTTGCCCTTTGTCATCCACTGTAAATGTTTTCCTGTCTCTTGTTTGCTTTTAAAGTCAGCTCTACCTTTTTCTGTTTTGGTAAATTCTGAGCTTGTACATAATGAAGTCTTTCAGTCATTTCCTATTTTTCTATTGCTTTCAAAATTTGGACATTTTTCCTCCCAAAATTTGAGTTGAGGACCTCTAGCTTGGCATCTGTGTCTTAGTAACCAGCATCTCTAGTTGCAGGCATTAGGTAGCTGTTATAACAGCTGGACACAGCTTCTCCAAAGCCCCTGGTTAGATGACCTATCCAAGGCCTCATTCTGGGGCTTCTCAACTCCCATACCTCAACTGGTTTATCTGTTTCTCTTCTGGATTTAAAATCCTGTGCTCAAGCACCAGCTTTGGGACAGCCCCTGGCACCAGCAAAAGGGCTCTCTAATTACTGTTACTTGGAAGCTGCCTCCTTCCTAATACTGACGGTCTCATCAAGTCAGGTTCCATGGAGCCTTTCACCAACACCTCTAATGTGCTCTGTCTCCTGCCAGATCTCTGGAAAACTGCACTTTCTAGAACCCTTGGTTTTCCACCTGGAACCTACAGTTGGTCTTGGTCTGAGGGCTAATGCTGGGTGCTGGGTCCTGAGCTCTTGTCATTTTTTGGTCCCTAGGTTGGTTCCAAGACATGTTCATGTTTCAGAGGAGGCAAGTATGTTAACTGCTGGCCAAATCTACAGCGTACAGACCACAGCAGGCACTGAGAGAGAATCAGAGTGGCCAAGATCCAACTTGGATACAAATTACTGATTCAAGTAAACTGTGGCTCGATTATACACAAGGACTGCAGACCTTCAAAGGCCTAGACTGTTCTACACAGACTGGGACACAGAGAGAGGAGAAAGGTAAAACCACACCAAAAGAGTGAACACAAACCCAGAAATCTTAAAAAAACTGGGAGACAAATGTGTCATTCAAGGTTGTATGTCTTTGGGGACACAAGAAGAGAGCCACTGCTCCTTTCAAAGCATATTTTTAGCCTTTCAGAAGCTAGTTTTGCTGAATGTTTCTTTCTTCTCCTACAAACAAGAAGATAAACGTCCCTAAGAAGTACTCGTGCAGAGAGATACAAGGTAGGCTCACCCTACTGTCATTAATCAGCAGCCTGAGGCTGAGAAAGGCCCCAAGAGTGCTTCTCACCAGGCTCCCCACCATCGGGGGATGCAGGCTCCCTTGGTCCTGGGCTTGGGAAAAGCGGAAAAAGGGAAGTGGTGTGCCAGCCCTCTGTCTCCTTCAGGAAAAAGTTGCCTGTCTGAGTCCACATGTAATTTCTCCGTGTGTAACTGAAGCGCAGGTGATATTTTACCTGTGGAAACAAAGAGAAAATAAACTGTTCTGAGGGATTCAGAGTAGACATATGGGTCCAGTGAGGATAAGTTCCCAGGCCTCTCATCACCAAGGCTGGCACCACAAGCAACTTACCACACCCCACCTAGAAAATGTTCCAGCAGCCTAAAAAATGTCAGAGCGAGTGGTTCCACCCAGCAGGGGCAGAGAACCCCACAGGTGTACCTTTGAGGGGTTTGCAGTCACTCTGCGGCCATCTAGCAACACAAATGCCACAGGAGATGGATGCACCACTGACCACTACCTGCTTAAGATCAGTGGAGGCACATCAACATTATGAGAGGTGGTTTTCTAGTCGTAATGCCGTCAAGAAAGAAAACACGTTTGTGTGTGTGTGTGTGTGTGTGTGTGTGTGTGTGTGGTTAATGGTGACTGAACCCAGGGCTTTTGCGCTGAGCTACATCTCCAGCCCTTTTTATTTTTATTTTGAGACAGGATCTCACTAAGGTGCCTGGACTTAAATCTAATCCTCCTGTTTTAGCCTCCGAAAGTGCTAGGATTACAGGTGTGCACCACCATGCCTAGCCCAAGACCAGTAATACCTTTCATGAAATGAGAGAATCAAAGGGGTCTGAAGTGAGTATGTATGGGTGGGTAGATGTTTTAAACTGTCCTGGGCGAATAGGTTAGAGTGTCACCAGGCTCCCTTGCATGGGGGCAGAGTGGTGATACTGGACCTAGAAGAAAGTCTAATGTTTGCTCCCATGTAGGCAGGGGTCGAAGGAAAAGCAACTTTGTTTGTAGATGGAGTTAGTTACCAGGTGGGCTGTACTCACCGTCAGTGGCAGCGGCTCCTTGCTGTGGTTGGAGGCGTTCTCAAACACCACAGCGGCCAGCACGTTGGAGGAATGGTTGTCATACCGAATGTAGTCCTCGAAGTCCTTCTCAGAGGGAAAGCTGTGCACTGTGAAGCGAGCATTGCAGCTGTGAGTTTTCCAACCATCTCTGCCACCCCCCCCACCCCCGTGAAAGCCTTGGGATGTCTGGCCACTTGAAGTAAAGAAACAGTAAACTGACAAGACTCTCCAAGGCTCTGTAAGTGGCTTTGGCTTCGGCAGACAGACATACTGTTGTAGATGGACAGAACCAACAGTCAGGACCAGGTCCTGGACTTCTGCTATGGTTTAGAGCTGGGCTAGACATGAACTGGGAACAAGATGGAGTCACAAAAAAAACTGTAAATGATCTGGATTGGGGTCTGCAGCCATAGATAGCTTTTCTCTCTCATAACTACCATGGCATGTTTTAAAAATTGGAGTGAATACTAATTCCGATGACTTTTATGTCACTTCAGTCCTATTTTACTTAGAGGGACTTACAGTAATTATTAGGTAGAGGCTAGAGAACAGCCACTAACAACTGCTACACTGAGCTCAACAAGCCACAGGAAGTATATAGCAACAGGAAGAGGAACAATAGTTTTATGCTAAAGGGAAAGATCTAGAAAAGATGACCAATACATGTTTCCTGGAATTCCCCTCAACAACTCTCTCTCACTTTCTTTTTGGGTTTTTTGTTGGGGGAAGGAGGTTTGAGACAGTGTCTCACTATGTAGTCACGGCTGACCTTGAATTCACTATGTATAGGCCAGGCCAGCCTTGAACTCACAGCGATCCTCCTGCCTTAGCCTCCTGCATGCTGGGATTATAGGCATGTGCCACCACACCCAACTGTCTTTTTCTTTGTACTGGGGACAGAATATAGGGCCTTTACACTGCACTATACCTCTAACCCCTTTTTATTTTATTTTTGAGACAGGGTCTTGCTGGGTCATTAAGTTGCCCAGGGTGAGCTTGAACTTGTGATCCCTTTGTCTCAGCTCCCAGAATGCTTGGATTACAGGTGTGTGTCACCATGCTCAGTTCCAATGGCTTTCTTTAAATCTGCCCTCCAAAACCGTATCTCAGAAAAGATCCTTTGTGTTGTGCACGAAAACTGTGATTTGCTCTTATAATTAAGGGGCTATCCTTGGCTGAGTCCACTCAACTCCCCTTTACCTAGTGCCAGCTATAGCTAAAGACCCTGTTATGGCTAACACATGTCATACATGCTACTTTGCTAGGCGTCTGCTCTGGACAGATAAGTTAGCCAGAGTCCTGAGCCCCATTTTTATGAGACATGGACAAAAGGGAGTCCAGGGATTCATCAGCTGGTACAGCCAATGAGAGGAGAAATGGTGTGGTCTTAGGCCACAGGTTTTTTTGTTCTGTTTTGCATTTTGGCAGTATTGGTGAGGCCCTTCCCACTGAGCTACATTCCTAGGCCTTTTTAATTTTTTAATTTTTAATTTTTTGTCTTTTTGAGACACAGTTTCACTATGCAGTTCAGACTGTCCTTAAACTCACTTTGTAGGCTAGGCTGGCCTCAAACAGCAATCCTCCTGCCTCAGCCTCCCCAGTGCTGGGATTATAGGCATGCGCCACCATACCTGGCTTAACTTTTAAAATTTTTATTTTGAGACTGGGTCTTTTAAGTCATTAAATTGCCTAGGTTGGGCCCAAACTTACAATTCTCCTGTCTCAGCCTCCCAGAATTCTGAGATTAGGGTTGTGCGCTACCAACCAGGCTAGGCTATAGCTCCTAAACCAGCTCTTTCCTGTATCCTGGGGCCTCAATTCCATGCACATAGCCTGAGACAACAGCATCACCACAACCCAGACCTGCAGCCATCAGAGCTCCTCCAAGTTTTCCCCGTGCCTCCTGTGGTCTCACCTCTCATGTTGATCACCAGTGCCCTTCTCACTGACTCTGTGATGGTTTTTGCAGCAGCACTGTGGGAAGGGATATACGCCAGCTCCCAGGTGCCCCCTACTGGAGGGAATTCGAAGAACAGGGGCAGCTCCTGGATGGACTGGTCAGGGTAGACAGTTGCATTGGGCACATTTTCTGATTGGATCTTCAAGCGAAGCCAAATCAGGATTCCAGAAAACAGCAGGGGTAGAAAGAGTTCCAAGACTGTCACTAGGACCTTCCTCTTCTACAAGAGAAATAACCATCACTGCTGATGGTATGCTCCCCACTTCAGGGTATCCCCGCCAAATTTCTGTATCGGCCAAATTCTACAGCCACCCATCCTCTGGGACTGGACCCACCTGCAACGTGTAGTTCTTCCACAGAAGGAGCACCAGCTGCCGAAGCACCGCCATCCTGTCAGCAGCAGGGACGCCCAGCACTAGCCATGGACCAAAGATCAAAAGTTTGGGTACGTGACAAAAACACAACCATGGGTGTCCAGGGAAGAGCTGTAAACCCTCTTCTTCCATGTATTTCACTTTTTCTGCCACCTGAACTCCAAACGCCCCAGAGAGAAAGGCATGCAACTTTGTGCCACGCTAACACCCCAACACTCCATTCCGCCTGAAGAGCATGTGCTCTTTTGGGAGACCGCCTTGTTTCTCAGCAACATGCTACTCATGTAAACTGTGACTGCTACAGTGGCATTGATCATCTGATCATCTCTATTTCGAAGTTTTCTGTAGTAAACATGCATCTGCTATTTATCAGCAAATAGGCTCATGCAGTTCCCCTCCCTGACTAGCTTTACTTCCACCCCACACAGAACCGGGAAAAGAGAACTCAACTCAGTATCGTGGGTGTGGCTGACTTCTAAGATGTGAGGAGAAATACAGAGGGAAGGGAAGGCCAGGGAATTCTGGCCCTGGATGACCTTGTCCACCCAGGAGCAGGTCAGGGAAGGCAGATGTGTGTGATGATCAGTCATCCTCTCGTGGGTTTGAATTTAAGGATCAGGTTTTCCTGTTGTTATTACAAATATTGGAATCTGATCCTCCACTACATAAGAATTGCCATTTTTACTTTTACTGCTTGTCCAAAGGAAATGTACACCAAGAAAAACTCAATCCTATATTACATATAATTTTGGGTGAGTACTGGGGGATTGAACTCAGGGCCTTTGCCCTGCGGTATATCCCCAGCCCTTTTTAATTTTTTATTTTGAGACAGGGTCTTGATAAGTCACTAAGTTGCTTAGGCTAGGCTCAAACTTGTGATGTTCCTGCCTCAGTCTCCCAGAGTGCAGGGGTTATAGGTGTGCACTACCACACGTACTTACATATAATATATGAATTCAGCATATATAACTGGGAGAAAATCCATCATAAGATTATCAAACACAAGGGATAGCAGAAACAAGAGCTTAGATTTAGAGAGATACCAGTCACATTTTATAAACCCATTTTACTAAATTTCAAATATAGAAACAGATTAGTTCTAACCTGTTTGCGAAGTAAGTGGTCTAAGTTAGCTCAGGTAGAGTCCACAAGGCTCAGGATCAGATGGACCGCATTCCAAAAGCTGAGGGCATGAAGGTCAAGTGTATAGACCTACAAGGGAGGGAAGGTGTACCAGCCACGGGAACTCCTGGTCTTTGTCCAGTGCTGAGAGCTGCAGGCAAGCAGAGAGGAACACTTCCCATGCCAGCACCCTCCAAATGGGGAAAAGCCTCGTGACTCATGGTGGGGTAGTTTCAAATTCAGTTAATCAGCTCCATGTTCAGGGTTAATACTAACCAAACACAACCTGCCAGTCAGGTTAGGACAGTAGAGTATAGTTAGTGAATAATTCATTAATTGAACTAACACCACTATCAGTATGACTTCCTGGAGCTGTAGGGCACAGGGTGAGGGACTATTATTACAATTTTTTAAATGACCTGTTTTACTTTTGGCTTTAGTCAGTTCAAAATAATTTCCAGCGAGGCCCTTGCTTGCTTTCTCTCCCTCTTTCTCTAGCACTGAAACTCTTTCCTTTTTTTTTAAGCTGCTGATATATACTACTACTCAGGATTTTTGCTTTCAAGGGTAGTCAAGAAATTAATTGCAAATTAAGATATGAGTTTTATTAGTCATACGGTTAACATGTCAAAAAAGCCAAAAGAGTGTGAAGTCCTATTAAGTGGCAACTTAAATTAGCCCAACTCTTTTTTAAAAAAAAATCATCAGTTAAGGGTTGGTATGTGGCAGAGCACTCACCTAGCATGTGTGAGGCCTTGGGATCTATTCTTAGTGCCAAATAATAAACAAATACATGAAAATTAATAAGGGAGAAAAACCATTTTAAAATCAGCTGGAAATTAATAAAGGAGCCGTGACTTTAATGACACACTAATCGTGTGGTATGTGAAAGGTTTCCAGAAGTGGTTTAGGTGAGAAGGAAATGGAGTGCCTCTGGTTAAGGCCAATTCAGATAGGCATCTGGTCTGGCTGAGATGAACTTTCTTTCTCCACCAAGACAGGAATATAAAAAGGTGACGGTTTGATTAGGGAAATAGCTTCCTTTTCAGGAAAGGTCGGGCCCAGAAAGAAAACTTGACCATCCTCACTTCTACCCCTCCAGGGCAGTGAAGGACACATTGTCCTCTCTCCTAGTCCCCAACTTACACGAGTCTCAGGTGAGGCTGGCCACAGGTCCTCCTTGGGGCTATGGGCAAACTGGCCAGGTGAGGATGGCGCTGCACAGAGGGTTCCGGGGCGGGGCCAGCAAACCTCTGGAGTGCAGCAGGGCGGTCTTGGGGTACAGGGGTGCTGAGGCCTCGAGGAACATCAGGAGAGACCTGCGGCTCACAGGCATGACTTTCTGGCACCTTCAGGCAGATGGACGGTGCTTAAGCATAAACAGAAAAATAATCACAAAAGACCTCTTACCAAGATGGAAAGTAAAAGAGCAAAATGGATTGCAAATATGTTACTTAAGACAGTAGATCTGATGAAGGGCACACAGGCTAGGATGGTGCTTGGTTCTTTCCTGGTACATGAAGACAAACTCGTGTATTCTAGACTTTTACACTCATCATCTCCACATTTTGGTGGCCTTTAATGTGGTACTGGCTCCTGCTAACATCACACTTGATAGATGAAAGCCAAGCTCACACAGCAAGAAAGCTTCAGGGTTAGTTCAGGCATTGGCTTGTTTTAATCTACAAGTCTGTGCTCTCAAGAGACTATGTATCTAAATCCTCTATCCTGTGTATTCTAGAGATAGTGAACATCCTTCTTATATTTTCACATATCACTCCTAGAATGTAAGATTAAAGATCAAAAGGAAAAAAAAAATAATCCCTCAGCCCCACCACCTCTATAGAGATTTTATTTGCTCTGGTGTAACCTAGCACCCTGATTGTTGCTCTGTCCTTGCTGGGCCTCCACAAGTCTCAGGAACTCATCTGAAGTCTCAGTGAGTTACATTTGTATCTGTTCTGTCTGGGCAAAGGAATTTAAAGGAGATCCTGCAGTTACAAAATCTGGAAAGCTTTCTGGTTGTGAAATTCAATGTACACAAGACAGGGAAGTTAAAGTTCCTTAAAACACTCAACACTGGCGGCAGAGAGTCCCCAGAAGTGGTGATGGCTGAGATCCAGAACCAACCCACAGGCCCTACCAGCTACTTTAAAGCAAACAGAGATTTGGCCACTTGCAATATGAAGCCGCCAAAAGTGTGCTAAGAACATCTCAATGAAGAGGTGTTACCTCACTCTTCTGGGGACATAACTAGGAAGGGGAAGGTAGAACCCCCTCAGCTTCCAAACTAAAAAGCTTGCTTACTGTTAAAATATTGAACATTACACAAGGCGTTGAGTATTTCAATGTTTGTTTTTTAGGTGGAGTGACGGAATGGGTGTAGAGTGAGTGCAAGATGTGGGCTCCTAATCTCTAAGGACTCTCTTGGTGGCATATAGCACTTCTCTCAAAGTGATCTTTCCCATCACTGTTATTAGCTTGGGAGCTCTGGGTGGTGTCAGGTCATGAGCACACCTGGTGCTCTGCTCAGCAGCAAGCTGGAGGAATCCCAAACACCTCCATTTGTGTGTGTGTGTGTGTGTGTGTGTGTGTGTGTGTGTGTGTGTGAGAGAGAGAGAGAGAGAGAGAGAGAGAGAGAGAGAGAGAGAGAGAGAGATTCTTTCTCCTATGGGTATGAATTTGCCACCCTCCCCTTCCCTCCCTCTGAAATGCTAAAGAGTGAACCCAGGGCCTCACACATGCAAATACTCTACCACTAAGTTATACCCGCAGCCCTGCCATCTAATTTCCATGATCCCATTCAAATGAAGTTCTTATGTCTGTATGGAGAGCACTGTCACTGCCTCTAGAGATGTGGTGGTGGTTGTGGCAGTGGGAGGTGGGTGGACAGGGCTCCAGACCAAGTCACAGAAGCGTACAGGGCCCCAGTGCAGGACACGAGAGCCAGCAGCCCACGTGTTCCTGCAGTATCCTCAGCAGAGGTGCACCTTGAGGAAAGAGCCGGCCTCTGTAAAGGCATGGCCAGATCTCCTAAGGTTTCCAAAGCAGTCAAGGACCACGGCTCTGCTCACTCTACCACAGCTGTGCAAGCCCCAGGCGCCCTGATGGGCAGCACTGGCCATGCTCAGTGCTCTTCCCCCAGGGCAAGATCCCTCCTTGACCGGCTTGAAATGCTTTTAGGACACGGGGAACACAAAACAATCAGCTAGGGTCAAAATTCTGTGTGTGTGCCTGCCGAAGAGAGCATGACAGGTACTTAATTAACATTTGCTGATAGTCTCTGTGGCCTTTATGATACGCAAGACAAAAAGCATCTATTCATTCAATAAACATTTGCCAAGTGCTTACTGTGTGATGGGCACTAGTGCTAGGTGTTAATGAAAATGATGTTCTCAATCCAAGGAGTCACAGCCTAGGAATGCTTGTATGTCTTGTAAGTGCTATAAATGAAGCTAGAACAATTGGCAAGCAGGCAGGCAGGTAGGCAGAGAGAGAGAGAGAGACCAGGCTTGAGTGGGGAGGGCATTACAGGATCATGGAAACGCAAAAGGGCACATGTGGGAAATAGTAGTTTGCTCTGAAAACTGCACATGGTAGTAGGGGCACCAGCAGCGGGGAATGAGTCAGAAAATAAAGCAGACCCAGTTTCACGTCACCACGGGCATGTTCCCATGTTAAGTAATGCTGGAAGATGTATAGCTTTGCTCAAATTTTTACCCAGTACACGATCTTTTGGAAGGCTGGATGGCACACACAGTAAATATTTGAAAATGCTTGATTTGATGGATTCTGTAGATGAAATGCTCAAATACCCAATAAATACTGTAAAAGGATGGGGAGTGCTGAAAAGAGCAAGCACATTTATAGAGTATGGCCCCTGTCTCTGAACCCTACCAATGGTTTCTATATAGCGTGAGACAGTATATGAGTGATAGAATCAGAAATTCTATTTGTAAGTATTTTCTTTAAAAATGAGGAAAGGTTAGATTTACTAATATTTAATACATGGATGGATTCTGGCACTCCTGCTGGCCTATCAGCCTTGGCATCCTAACAGAGGCGGAGCCTGTGACACAGGGCTGGGAGAGTGATGGTGGCTCTCACCCATGAACTTACTTAAGCATCTCAGACATGCTGTGCTTTTCACCCTTCAAGACATGCTTGTGGTTAATTAAAAAACAACAACAAGGTACAGAAAAAGGACACAAATAGCCAAAGCTTTACAATATTTTGCAATGATTAAGGAAGTGACCACAGTAACTTTGGAGGGGTGGTACTGGCAAACGAACCCAGGGTGTTCACACTGAACTATATCCCTAGCCTTTTTTAAATTTTGAAACTGGGTCTCATTCAGTTGCTCACTGGGCTTCAACTTGCTCCGGTTCCAAGTGGCTGGCATTAAAGGCTTATGCCATAATGTTCAGTTGAAGACTTCTTTTTTAATGTCTGCAATACGTACCTTTTTTTTTTCTTTTAAACAAACACAATCAAATTGTTCCTTCAAGGAAAAGGTGACAATGGTGTCATAGCTTTGTGAAATAGTCTGTGACAAAAACAAACCATTTATGAACACATGTTATGCTGGACATGTGTTACGGTGTGGAATCCAAGTATTTCCCAAAGATCTAGCCAGGTTGCCAATTTGGCTGTAAGGGGATGTGGTGAAACTTTAAGAAGTGGAGCATAGTGCGAGCTCTTTAAGTCACTGAGGATGAAGGGCAGAGTGGGACTCTAGCCACCTTCTCTTTCTCTCTTCCTTCCTGGCCACAAGGTGAGTAGCTATTCCACCAAGTACTCCCTACTATGAAGTATAGTGCCAAAAGCAATGGGGCAATTGATCATGGACTGAAACCTCTACAAAATTAACCTTTACTCTTATAAGTTCACTTACCTCAGATATTTGTTACAATAATAGGAGCATGACTAATATCCTGCCTGACACAGCACAACGTGTTTTCATCTCCCTCCTTGGCCCCTTCTTTCTCTGTTTCCTGCCTGCCATGATGTCAGCAGCTTTTCCTCCAGAAGGCAGGGCCTTCTACTATGCCTTCCTGCATTGGAGCCAGGTGACCATGGATTGAAACCTCTATAAAACGTGAGTCAAAATTATCCTCTCCTCCTTTGGATATGTGTCCTGGCATGAAGAAAGTGGCTAAAACACCAGTGACACGACAAAAGTACCATCACATAAGCGTCTCAAAAAACCTTGGAAACCAGAATCTCCACTTTCACTGATAGCCTCAAAACACATACAAGCCCCAATTCATCAAGGCCTCTTATGACTGGTGACTGAGATTGAAAAACAAATACATACTCTGACCCCTAAGCACAGGCTATGTATCTGTGTGACATCTATCATGTTTACCTGTAAATGTCACAAGAATGGTAAACCGAAATAAACAGAACTTTTACCTAGGCATGCTGGCAGGAGGATCACCAAGTTTAAAGCCAGCCTGGACAACTTAGTGAGACACTTCATCATATAAAATTTTTAAAAGGGCCCTGTAACTCAGTGGTAGAGCACCTGTCCAGCATGTACAAGGCCTGAGGTTCAATTCCCAGTACCACAAAAATTAAATAAATACAGTAAGTTCTTGACTTAGAAACATTCCAGTTGTGAACTTTCACAAATACGAAGAGACCCTGCATTATGAACACTTGTAGATGCAAAGAAATTGGGGAAGTAGCTCACATGTCTACCAGCCACTGTCGCAGTTGTGCTGCTGCGTGTTAACAGCATGGTAGGACACAGCATTTTTGTGTGTGGGTTTGGTTTTTTATGCTTTGTACTGTATACCTGTGTCAAAGGTAAAGAAGACTCACTCTGTTGGACTTACCAGTGAATCTGACTTACGAACATTCTCCCTGACTGGAATTCGTTTGTAAATCAGGGACTTACTGTGATCTTTAAAAGCCAGAACTTAGAATCAAGCTTTTAAATGCTAGAACTTAGGTTTCACCAACAGTTTACAAAGAGGGTAGAGCTGAGCACATGGTTTTCATTTAAAAAGCATGCTTATGACAAGTATTTGTAGCAGTAATGTGTTGAAAAAAATTAACATTTACTTCACCTTTCATCTCTTTATTTTTTATTTTATTTTATTTATTTAGTTTTTGTTTGTCTTTTTGAGACAGGGTCTCACTTTGTAGTTCAGGCTGGTCTTGAGCTCACTTTGTAGCCCAGGCTGGTCTCGAACTTGTAATGATCCTCCTGCCTCAGCCTCCTGAGTGCTGGGATTACAGGTGTGTGCCACCATACCCAGCTCCTTTCAGCTCTTTAAAAGGCCCATATCTGTGTATATTTCTACCTCTGTAATGTCAGGACAGTAGCATATGGCTATAATTTATAATTAAAAAGTGACATATATTAAAAGTGACATATATTAAAAAGTGACATATATAATTAAAAAGTGACATTATAATTAAAAAGTACACAAATTCTTTTACACAGTAGTACACAAGAAAACACACCAAGCACAACTTGTTTACATAGTGGCCCTTGTGAAGATGAAGCAGGCAGAAGTCTACAAGTCATAGTCATTGTCCTTGAGCTCCAGGAGCCCACGTCTGAGGCTGGGTGGTCTGTTCTGTAGTCCAAGTAGAGACCTAGATCGCTGGAGGCATACTTACTACCACCTACTCCATCCAGGGCGGGAGGTGACAGCATCTCTAGGACCATAAGATCCTGGTGGAGGTCAGCAATGTGCACTTTGACCCAAAGAGGGCTCCTAGGAAAGAGTGCCACAATACCTGCATTGCTGCCTGCTTCCCTTACCCTTGCTGTGACCTTGGTCCTATTCACTGACCAGAGCAAGCCTTTCTGCCTCCCTAGGTATAGGAAATGAGATAATGAGGCATCGAAAATCCCTGGAGAGAGGTAACTATGGATGTTCTGCAACAAGCATGGCAGCAAGGAGCTTATTACAGTGCCTATCTCCCTGATGGCTTGAGCCATCCAGGGTAAAGGGCACTACCAGACAGGATGAGCCAAGAAACCTTTCTTTTTCCACAGGGTGTGGGTCTCCAGCACTCTTTCTGCTTGAATATCACCCAGCACATCTTGCTTTACCTATCTATCATGTCGTGGAAGCTTCCTGGTTCCCTGTAAGGGACTCTGATAAGCCTAGTGTTAGGGCTGTTTGTCTTGGTGGCACAAGAGAATCTTTCTTTGCAGTCAGAAATAGATATCGGACGCCAACCTCCAGAGATTCTGAGCTCTGGTTTGTGCCTAGGAATGTTTCCCTGGCCAGTTCCAATTGTGTAACCTGGGTTCAGATCTGTTCCTGTTGAAGTTATCTTTCCTCCACCTCTGAGACCTATGACACCTTTTCTTGTGATACTTATCTCGTTCTGCATCACACCACAGTTACTTAAGAATAATTCATCATTTTAGCTCCACTGTAAAGTCCTCAAGTGGAAGAGCCACGTCCAATTATTTTTGATTATCCGGAGCTTCGCCCATTAGAGTAGTGATGGGCAGACCCCAGAATCCCAGAATGTTGTCCCTGGACTGACTTATAGCTGAAAAGTCTCTGGCCATTGCAAGAAACAGGGATGGAGGAGAAACTGAAAACTCGATGTCTGATCTAGTCCTTCCCACGTTCCCATGAGACTGCTTAGCATGGCTGGGGATGGCAAATGGCTTATGAAAAACAACAGCTACCCACTCCTGCTCTAAAAGGGTGTCTCATGAGAATGAGAATGGTGGAAGATCACCTTAGAGAGGAAAAGATGGCAGCCCCGTCAGCTACAGGGAGGGCTGAATTAAAAAACAATTCTCCAAGAAGTCAAAAACAAAAACAAAAACAAAAACAAACAAACAAAAAAAAAAACATGAGGGGGAGAGATTTCCATTTTTGCGATTTTCCCTCTTTTTCTTGCATTTCCCATGAAGCTTTCTAATACGATCTTAGTCTTTTTGAATTTACCAACGCCAGCACCAAAACTTTCTGAATAAAATGATAGTGTTGCTCAGGAAGGTGGAGCTCAAGCCCTTAAGCCCTGCCCGGGTCTCCACATTGCTACAGGGCCTCGGCCATTTATTCCAGGAGGATTTCCTGAGGGCCTGTTACATGCCAGGAGTACAAACACCCACCAGGTGCATCTATGCTTCACGAAAGTCCTAGACCAGGAGGGAAGGGGCAGGCAGAAATACGCCCAAAGGCCAGCTTTAGCAGCGCTGCGCACAGGAAAGCGGTGGGGCGTTCACGCCTGCAGCACAGCCAGGAGCACCTGCCCAGGACGAGGTGCGGAAAGCAGCCCTGCACACGCAGGTGCACGGCCCGGGGCACTCGTGTTACGGTTCTCCGCCGGCAGGCCAGCCGCACACACCAGAGGCTCCCCGTCTCGCCTCGCACGCACGGGCGTCGCCAGCCCACACCCCCGACCTGGAACGCCCCAGGTAGCCCTGTTTTGAGGCTCACGGTAATGGAATGAAGTGGGTGGAACAGAGTACACCGGGATGTTGCACCCGGCAAAGACGCCCAGGAGCGCGCGGCGGGCCTGGTCCGCCGCAGCCGGGGGCGCGACAGCTGGGCGGACTATCTGTCCACCCGCTCGCGGCCGCACAGAGGCCCTCAAGAGAGACCCCGGCACCGCACAGCGGAGACACACCCAGAGCTGCGGCGCCATGGGGACCGGTCGGGGCATCGCTCTTGGTCGACCCGGCGGGGCTGCAACCGGCCATCAAGGATGGGGAGCGGGAGCGAATCCCCGAAGCCAAGTGGCGAGTCCCGGAGGTACTCACCGAGCCTCAGCGCCGGGGCGACAGGGGCTGGCGCTTGGCCCTCTCGCGGGGTCCCCTCCCTGAGCCTCGCGGTTCCGCTCCAGCTTCGCAGGGGCAGCAGCAGCAGTGACAAGTGCAAGCCCGCCCTGCAGGGAGGGGGCTCCTGTGACCTGCGACGGCAGACAGACGCACCCTGCAGCTCCGACTCCCGCAAGGGGAGCGCCGGCTCGCGCGTGCGCGTTGGGCTGGCCCTGCAGGTGCCGGGCCACCGGCGGCGTTCACCGCCCCAGCACTCTGAAACCTGCGCCTGCGTACTGCCCCGCCCATGTCACCCTCATCCAGCAGAGGGCGCCAGGATTACGCGTGCGCAATGGGCCAATCCCGCCGAACCTCTCGGGGTCCCGCATCTGCGCGAAGTCTCCGGCCTATATCTCCCAAGTCTGGCGGAGGGCGCGGCATATAGCGTGTGTGCCACCTGCCGCCTCGCCCCAGCGGATTATGGATCTAGACCAGTGGTGGCGAGCCAACGCCACATATCCCGCAGTGGACACACGGACCCTCTCTTACGGCACGTGAACCAATTAAACCTGAGCAACTAGGTTTAATTGCAGTGTTGGCACTTTTCGATAAAAAAGTGGGTTTTGTGTCGCAATTAACAAGGTTTGCCATCCCTGGCCTAGGCAATCCCATACATAGCTCATAAATCCGGTAGGAGGCGTACCATACTACGCGTGCGTGCGCAGTGCGTCTCCCCTGCCTGGTCTCCGGGTGTCCGTCTGTGCTTGCGCTGTGTGCCACCTCTGTGTCTGCTTTTGGCAAGGGTGCGAGGCTGTGGTTCTGCGCGTTGGATAGTAGCCACGATGCTCGGACCTGATAAGAATCATTTTGGCTCATGAGTTTAAAGTATCCGACGAGCCGGGCATGGTGGCACACGCCTGTAATCCCAGCACTCGGGAGGCTGAGGCAGGAGGATCATTGAGAGTTCAAGACCAGCCTGGCCTACAAAGTGAGTCCAAGGCCAACCTGAACTGCATAGCGAGACCCTGTCTCAAAATGACTGAATAAAAATAAATAAATAAATAAATAAATAAATAAATAAGTAAAGCTAGTAAGTAAGTAAGTAGCTGAACAGGGAGTTCGCTTTTAATGGCCATTTTTCCTTTCTCTTTCTTCGCTATGTTTCTTTGAACCCCTTCCTCCGGCTTGACCCCCACAAGCCCGCCACCACAGGGAGAATTTCCCTGTTTTGGCCTAAGCACACGCCAGGCCCTGGGGAGGTGAGGGCGAAGAACCTTCCCGAAGCTGGCAGGGTGGAGTGTCCTCTGGTAGACTGGAGGGCGTTTGGGATTAGGAGGGCGTTAAGGGGGGCTAGAAGTCGAGATTTCCGGTGGAAGGGTGAGTGGTCAGGGTCTTCTCAGGAGGGAAGGTTTAGGGTTAGGGGTCTGCCAGGGTTGGGCCTGTCAGGAGCCACAGGAGGCCAACAGTTGTCTCAGACCGGTCCAGCCCATTCCTGAGCACAGCTTATGGCCCCTCCTGAGGCCAGCCCTGAGAGGATCCCTTGCTCCCACACTGTGTGAGGCGGGACTGAGTGATGTGGATGTCACTGTGGTCACAGCTTCACAACTTCTAACGCTAAGGCTGAGTTACCCGGCCTGGTGAGCCCAGAAGGTGGGAAGTGCCTTCGCTTTGCATGTTGCCCGTTCACCTTGCACAGAGGAGGCTCTTACCCAGGGTTTGTTGAATGGATTCACAGAGGCCTGGCTTCAAGTCTTGACCTGATCCCGTAACTTAATGAACTTCAATTTCCTGTCTCTAAAACTGAATGGTACCAGCAAATTCAAGAAATTCATTTTTTCTGGTTTTGCCTTTTTGTTTTTGAGGGTGAAATAAGAAAAAGGTCTGTTTAAGCACTTTGTCATAATTCTTAGCGCATAATTGTCAAATAAATGGTAGTATAATTTGAGTATGGCTACAATGAGCATGCAGAAAAAAAGAAAAAAGCGATTACAGCATGGGATGGATTATTAATGTGCTGCAAACATCTCAAAAACCCTTTCTCTGCATCATTTCTTAAGTGTAGATCCGACCCCCCTTTACTACTCATTGCTAGAAAACTAAATGAACCTGGATGAATGGGACTTCTCTTCAGCCTGCCTCTACCTTAGTCTTTTTTTCTTTAAAAACCAATACTTGGGGGTTGGGGATTTAGCTCAGTGGCAAAAGCGCCTGCCTGGCAAGCGCAAGGTCGTGAGTTCGGTTCCCGGTACCGGAGAAAAACGGAAAAGAAAAAAAAAAAAGAAAAACCAATACTTGCCATTTCTTTGTTTCTTCTGATCAGTCTTGGTTTGAAATCCATTTCACTTTTATCCAGGTTCTTGCTCGAAGTGTTGCTTTCCATTCTTTCACTTTTAGTCTATGTTTTTTTTTACTTAAATGTGTTTCTTGTGTTTAGCATATTGTTGGGTCTTTTTTCTTGATCCATTCTGCCAGTCTGTTTTTTTTTATTGGTGAGCTAAGACCTTCTCATTGATGGTTTTAACTGATAAGTTTTGACTAGTCCTTGTCAACATATTATTTTCCAGTTGTGGATTCCTTTTATTTTCCTTCTTTTTAATTGCTTACCATCCCTGGTGGATTAATTCTATTTGTAGTCTTTGAATTATTGTCTTTGTTATCTTTTTTCTAGACTACCCTTCATAATTTTCTGGAGTGCTGGTTTGGTCTTTGGGTGTTCTTTATAATGGCAGTATTTTATTTCTTCATCAATTTTGAAATATAATTTTCCAGGGTATATCAATCCAAGTTGGAGGTTTTTTTCCTTTAGGGCTTGAAATATTTCACTCCAAGCTGTCCTTAAGTAAAGGGTTTGTGTTGAGATGTCTGCTGTGATTTTGATGGGTTTTCCTTTATAGATGATTTGTTTTTCTCTAACAGCTTTTAGTGTTCTATTCTTGGGTTGAATATCTGTTATCTTGACTTCTATATGCCTCATTTTTTGTTTGTTTGTTTTTTTGTTTTTTCTCTGGTACCGGGAACCGAACTCACGACCTTGCGCTTGCCAGGCAGGTGCTTTGCTGCTGAGCTAAATCCCCAGCCCCTAATATATGCCTCATTTATATATCAAATTCTTCTTCCATGTTTGGGAAATTTTCTGCTATTATTTTTATGAACAGGGTTGTTTTTGTTTGTTTGTTTGTTTGTTTTTGAGGCAGGGTCTCACTATGTAGTCCAAGCTGTTCTTAAACTCACTGTGTAGCCAAGGCTGGCCTTGAACTCATGGTTATCCTCTTGCCTTAACCTCCTGAGTGCTGGGATTACAGGTGAGTATCCCTATGCTCAGTTTGTGAACAGGTTCTGATTTTTCATTAATTTGAATTAATCTTAGGTCATTCTTCTTTGCATCATCTAGCAGCTGTTGGATTAACTTTTCATGGTCCCTTGCTGTTTTTAAGAAGTCTTCCGTTTGATAATTGCTAATTGCAGCCCTGTCTTCTATATCTGATAGTCCATCTTCACATGGTTGATTCTGCTGCATGTGCTTTCAACAGAATTTTTAATCTCCTGGATATCTGTTTTATGGAACCCAGTTCTTTCCTATGTTAAGTGTTCATGGTTTCTATCACTTTCCTAAGCTCCTCTATATTTTATCTGTATCTCCTCTAGATTCACTAACCATGTTCTTCATTATGGTCATCATCTCTTTAGTTATCTGTGTAATTGTTTCTGTTTTTTTTTGTGTGTGTGTGACCCATTCATCTGTTTTGTCATTTCTGGTACTACCATTTTATAGTACTGTTTGTGTCTCCCAGACATACAAGGGCATACAAGGAAGATCAACTGATCACAGCAACTATGTCACCTTGGCTAAAGTCATACAATCTAAAATAACAATTGCATCAAACCCAGACTGGAAAGTGATGAACTGTGATAACTAATAATTTGCCACTTTTAACTATATGTACAAGATTTATAGTACATAACAAAATCTAAGACTAATTAGAAAATTATATATAATAAATAATTCACTCAATAGAACAATTTTGCCCTAAAGGTAAAAAGTTAAAAGGGAGAAGACGGGAAAATAGAGCAATAAAAGAAGAGCTTAGAAGCAAGGCTGAAGAACAGAGGAAGATTACCCAAGCTTCAGGAAACTGATGAAAAAGACAGGAGGGAAGGAAAGAATGAGAAAACAAAAACAGACAAAACAAAAGAAACTACAAACAATGTTGACGCACACAAGGAAACAACAACAACAAAAAAAAAAAAACAGGGGAAAAAAAGCACAAACAAAAAAAGAAGAAATTTCTCTGTGATTTCAAGCCTGTGGTTATCTTCTGGGATCTACAGTTTTGTGGCAGTGATGTAACTTTGCTCTTGATAGTAGACAAAGGTGGTAATCAGAGCACAGATCTGTGCTGCATAATCCCAGCAAGCCTACAGTAGGATTAGGGTGGGTTACTGGATAATCCCAGCAAGCCTGCAGTAGGAATAGGGTGTGGTGTTAGTGCTGGGACTCTCAAATCCACAGAAGTTTAGGCTGAAACATCTGGTCAGTCATGAGGTTGGGGCCTGAGTCATTTAGCGTATAATGCTCTGGCTGTCTCTTGCCGGACTTCTCATGGCTCCCTGACCATGGACATCTCCCATGATTGTCCCTCACCCAGTCTCTGGTTAACACTGGGATGCCTGAGATGAAGCCGACATGCAGCTGCTCTGAGTCCTGGGTTCAGGTGGCCCCTCCCTAGAATGGCATGGACTAAGTATGCTTTCCAGGGAACATGGCATTACCTGGACTAGCGTCACTCACCAGCTGTTGTACCACACAGCATACGCTGTTCCATCCCACTGGTGCATTTCTCCCTGGAGGACTCTGGGGTCACTCGCTTCAACTGTGTCTCTTTAGATCCCGTCTTTCTCACACCTCTAGCCAGGAGTTGGGGAAAAAGTACAGGTTGCCCCTTCCTTTTTCTGCTCTGTGGTCTGTCTCTTCAATGTCTCTGTAGGCTCCAATTTTTCCTCCAGTTCCTTCCTGGGTCTGAGGGCTCTACCTCTCTCCTCTTTCCTTCCTCAAGTCGTTATTTACATGTCTGTATTCTCAGGCTCAGAGAGGCAGATTTGTTACTGCTTATTGCTCCACCATCTTCCCAGGAGTCAGCTCTCCAAGTGGGCGTTTTAAATCCACAGAGCCACTTGTGATAGGTGGCCACTGAGCAATCAAGCAATTCTGGTGCTTTGCTTGTCTATAATTTGCTCTGGATTGAGGGGCCATGTGGCCACCCACTTCGGATCCCTCCTGGAAATCCAAGAGCTGTTCTTTTTGTTTCCAATAAGAACTCCTAACTTTAAAAAAATCCACCTCCATGGGCACCTGTAGTCACAGCATTTAAGAAGCTGAGGCAGGGGCTGGGGATTTAGCTCAGCGGCAAAAGCGCCTGCCTGGCAAGTGCAAGGTCGTGAGTTCGGTTCCTGGTACCGGAGAAAAAACAAAAACAAAAAAAACAAAAAAAAAAGAAGCTGAGGCAGAAGAATCATGACTTTGAAGCCAGTCTGGGTTACACTGCAAGAGCCTAAAAAAAAGTTACAAAATAAAAATAATGACATTATCCTAAAAGAGAAACCAACAAATCAGGCATGGTGGTATTGCCTGTAAGGCCAACTATTCATAAGGCTGAGGCAAAACTACCACTGGAGCCCAGGAGTTCAAGGCCAGCTGAACCATATTGCATACACACACACACACACACACACACACACACACACACACACACACACACACCCCTACATCAAAGAAAATATCCTCCCCAGAAACTATTATTATTTGGTTGTATATCCTTTTTGGACCATTTTCTGACATATGTTGATATATACATATACATTTTTTTTTCTGGAGATCAAGCAATGGCAAGCACATTACCACATAGCTACATCCCTACCCCTAATTATTTTTAAAATTCCTCTTTTCCTACTTAAGAATTTATGCTGGTTGGGCATGGTGGTGCACACTTATAATCTTAGCACTCAGGAAGCTGAGGCCGGAGGATTGCCACAAGTTCAAACCAGCCTAGACTACACAGTGAGCTCAAGGCCAGCCTGAATTACATAGCAAGACCCTGTTTCAAAAACCAAAAGAAAAAGAATTTATACTGAATAACTTGCCAAGTCAAAAATACAGTTTCTCTACTTAGTATTTTAAATATGTGTAGAGTATTTCACTACGTGTGATTACTAGTATACCTCTCATCAAGCTTCCATGTTTTGAGTTTTTCAGTCTTTAGAAAAATTTACTAGTTTGTATAACTTGTAGCTAAATCATTAAGATATTTCCTGAGAGGTTAAACTGCTACACTGCAAGGCATATAAATTTGAAATGGTGCTGGGGATCCTAGGACCTTCTGTATATTAGGCAAGTGCTCTGCCACTGAACTATAACCCCAACTCCATCCAAGAGATTTTTGCTACCTTTTTTTTGTTTTTGTTTTTTTACGGTACTGGGAACTGAACTCATGACCTAGCGCTTGCCAAGCAGGCACTGTGCCGCTGAGCTAAATCCCCAACCCCTTGATATTTTAAATAAGTGACCCCTAGGAGAGTTCATACTAACAGCAATGTGTGAGATTATTTTGTGACATCCCTATAAATTCTATTTTGGTCTTTGCCAATATTTAATTTTTTTTGATTAATAATAATGTTTTTAATATTCTTGTTGATCATCTTTTCTATTTATGAGAGTGAGAGAGAGAGCGAGAGAGAGCGAGAGAGAGAGAGAGAGAGAGAGAGAGAGAGAGAGAGAGAAAGAGAGAGAGAGAGAGAGAGAACCAGCTCCTTCATGTATGTAGGGACATTTTTAGGAAGATAAAGTAATTGTACTACTAGCTGATGGTAATGCTGTTTCTGGTCTTTATTACTCAGCTGGTTATTTTCTCTAAGAACATTCCTAAAAGAAGCCTCTGACATCTTCCTGATTCAGGCATCTAATTCACACTTACCCTTGATTTCTGTATCAGTCTCACTCAGTCTTTGCAGCAGAGGACTTGATTGGCTGTCCTAACAACAGTGAGTTTCAGTAGACACTGACTTTGAATCAGAAGTTAGTTGTTCCAACTTCCTCAGTGCCGCACGAATTTGCTTGCTTTCCAGCATGTGAAATTGTGGAACTTCTTTTTAGGCTTTTCTCTTTTTTGTCCCCAAGTCCAGTTAAGCATCATAAATAGTTCTTTTCAGTACTCAGAAATTTTTTCTTAGTGCTTTATTTCTACAACCAGGACACCAATGTAAAGCTGTCTTTTTTTTTTTTGTACCGGGAATTGAACTCAGGACCTTGTGCTTGCCAGGCAGGCACTTGTGCCGCTGAGCTATATCCCCGGCCCAAGCTGTCATATTTGATAAAAATTATTTCTCCTTATTCAGAACCAATAGAGCTCTAAATATACAATTTTCTTTTTTTGTTTTTTTTCCGGTACCGGGAATCGAACTCACGACCTTGTGCTTGCCAGGCAGGCACTGTGCTGCTGAGCTAAATCCCCAGCCCTATAATTTTCAATTAAAAATTAATTATTTTTAATTAATTGTTAACCAATTATTAATTAATAATTAATGTTATTAAAAATTAACAGCATTTTGTATATAGATTTTACACTTAATGGTATGTGTATATATAAAAGCTGACTAATGTTATATATATACATGTATAAAGGATAATCAAGCTAGGCATGGTGGTACATACTCTTACTTCCAGCACTCGGGAGGATGGCAAGTTCCAGCCCAGCCTTGACAACTTAGCAACTTAATGAGACCATGTCTCAAAATAAAACATAAGGAATGGGGAATATAGTTTACTGCAAATACAGTGGGTTCAATCCCCAACACCACAAAAAAAATTTAAAAGATAATTAAAACCTGGTGGTAAACACCTGTAATCCAGCTACTAAGGAGGCTAAAGCAGGAAAATCATAAGGGAGTTCAAGTCCAGCCTGAACTACAGTAAGATTCTGTCTCAAAAACAACAAACAAATAAAATTAAAAATAACAAATAAGGCTGGGTATGTAGCTCACTGATAGAATTCTTGGCTAATATCTGCAAGGCCTTCAGTTCAACCCCCAATATAGAAAGAAAGAAAAACAGAAAGAAAGAGTTTCATAAAACTGAGCATCTTCTCCAAACATATCCTTGTCTTCCACAGAGATAAACAGCACACTAAAGTACCCTGAATGTAATGTTCTTTGACTATCATTCTCAGAAGTTTATCCTGTTTACATTTACTTTGCATGTTTTTGAAATTTAATTAAATGATATTATATAAATTTTTCT
>NW_004955442.1:14919226-14925394 GCF_000276665.1 Chinchilla lanigera | reverse complement strand
TAGCACTTGGGAAGCTGAGGCAGGAGGATCACTGCAAGTTCAAGGCCATCCTGAGCTTACATAGTGAGTTCAAAGCTAGCTTGAGCTACATAGCAAGACCCTATCTCAAAAAAAAAAAAAAAAATCAAAACAAAAATAATACCTGGTGAACTATTCTAAAATTGTTCCAGTTTCATAATAATTTTATGCCTAATTATTTCACATTCTCTCATCTAAAATAATATTCTGTGAAATTTGAAATTCTTTATAAAGAAACATATTTACACCAGTATTAATATATATAGAACTCTGGACAAAACCAATGAGATGTATTTTCAACCCTCAAGAAGCTCTAAATTCCAACCAGTTCTTTCTTCCAACATACTGAAGACCAAACTGCTGGGTACCCGCTCAGCACCTCAGAGTCAGGCCGTCATGATTCTTTTCATGTCACCCATTGCCTATGTAAATACCTTTAGTCTTCCTTTTTTTTATTTTTATTTTTTAGCCTTCCTTTAAAAACATTTGTTTTTGTTTTTTGTTTTTTTTTTTTTTGGTACTGGGAATCGAACTCAGGACCTTGCACTTGCCAAGCAGGAGCTTGTACCGCTGAGCTATATCCCCAACCCTTCCTTTAAAAACATTTGAGGACCAGCAAAATAGTGATTTTTGGTGGCAAGTACCCTTGGCAACCCCTCTAGTATTAGGACTTTGAAAGCTCAGCAGAGACTCAGTGGCCCGGCTCTGTGTGCATCAGGGCTAGGGATCGAGCCTAGCGGTTTTCTGGTTGAGGACTTGGTGATGTTCCAAAATGAACGACCCTCTTTCAAGTATAGTTGTTGCTGCTTTTGACAGTATGAACTGTTCCAGAAGGCCTCTCCTTTGACATCCACTTGTGAGGTCCTTATTTCCAGAAGGAGGGTATAGTTACACCCACCCAGTACTACAGTGTTTAGGTAGGTCACAAATCTTTTTCATCCCACAACCTCTTCCCTATTGCATTCCCTTTCGTTTTGTTCCCAGTATTCCTCAAAGTCAAAATCTGTAATTATCTAATTTTTGGGTATGTATTTATGTTATTTCTGTCTCCTCTACCCCATCCTACTTCTTAAAAATAGTCTTTCAAACATGTATTTGTTTTTATTTTATTATTTTTATTTTTATAGGGCTATTTTGAGACAGGGTCTCAAATGATCGACAAAGTCTAACACTCATTCATGATAAAAATCCTACAGAAAATTGGAATAGATGGTCTTTACTTCAATCTGATAAGATCCATCTATGACAAACCAATAGCTAATAAAATTAGGAACAAGACAAGGATGTCCACTGTCACCACTCCTATTCAATATAGTTCTGGAAACATTAGCCAGAACAGTTAGACAAGAGAAAGAAATAAAAAGAATAAGGATAGGAAAAGGAGAAGTTCAATTATCATTATTTGCAGACGACATGATACTCTACATAGAAGACCCCAAAAATATCACCAAAAGCCTTGTAGATTTAATAACCAAATTCAGTAGTGTAGCTGGGTACAAAGTCAACACTGAAAAATCAATAGCATTCCTGTACATAAGCAACAAACTCACAGAGAAATTAGGGAAACCGCAGCCTTTACAATAGCGTCCAAAAAAATGAAATACTTAGGAGTCAATCTAACAAAGGAAGTAAAAGATCTATATGTTGAAAATGTTGGGGCTGGGATCCCTGTGAGTTCAAGACCAGTCTGGGCTACAAAGTGAGCTCAAAGCCATCCTGACCTGAATAGAGAGACCCTGTCTCAAAAAAGGACAATAAATAAATAAATAAATAAATAAATAAATAAATAAAATGAAATTGGTGGACCAGCCCTTTTAAGCAGGTTTTTGAGATCGTTTATTGTGGTTCCCATGCAGTGCAGAGGCTATATTTTATTCTGAGTCCACCGCAAAGATACCAAATGATCCTGGCAGTAAAAGAGGCCCCATTATCACTTTAGATATGCTTAAGAAATCCAAGGTAGGGATTTATTTCCTTTAGGTGACCTTTGCAATCTTCTGGACCTTTTCCATCTGGGTGGGGAAAGCTTGTGAATGTGTGCATAAGGATTAGTAAGTAGTATTTGTGTATTTGTGAGAGTCTAGATTATTCTGGTCCTTTTCTCTCTTGAGTTCAACTAAAGGCTCACATTCACAAAGGGAGATTCCAAGTCACCCCCCTCCCATGTGGGCTTCTAAGAAATAGGTTTGACTCTAGAGATATGAACTCAAGTAGTGACCCCCTGAAGCTTGACCACGGTAGGAATGCTTAATAAAACCTACTACTGGGCCAGTGATATAGCTGGCAAGCACAAGGTCCTGAGTTTGATCCCCAGTACCAAACAAACAAACAAACAAACCTACTACCACTTAGGTTGTAATTGGTCTTCTAGAGATCTCTCCTTCTATTTTTTAAGCAAAACAAGGTTCCCAGGTTGAATTAGGGAAGTAGCTTGGTTTGAATCTGGTTAAGGCTAAACTTTGTTCACAATAATGTCAGAGTCTTTTGCACTTGGCCTAGATTGATAATATACCTTAAAGTTTGGAAGTTTCCTTTGTCAGTAAAGATATCTGAAGCTAAAAAGGCCTGCCATATGTCTGTCATATCAAGAAAGCTAAGAATGTACTCCTGAGGGTTGTCCTAGACACAACAAAATTATTGGAAACAGTAGGCAAGGATTCTGTCTTTTGATATAATTTAGAGTCTGTTTCAATGCCTGGTTCATTCAACCTTCTCACATTATTGTGGTTTCCATGCAGTGCAGAGGCTATATTTTATTTTGAGTCCACTGCAAAGATACCAAATGATCCTGGCAGTAAAAGAGGTCCCATTATCACTTTAGATATGCTTAAGAAATCCAGGGTAGGGATTTATTTCCTTTAGGTGGCCTTTGCAATCTTTTGGGCCTTTTCCATCTGGGTGGAGAAAGCTTGTGAATATGTGGATAAGGATTAGTAAGTAGTCAAAACATCCATTCTTTGGCATTTGAGTTAAATAAATTGCCAGTTCTCCAGGGTACATCATCCTATGTTAGATAGATTTCATGAGGTGTGGACAGAGACAGGATGATAGCATGGTTCATTTTAGGCACAAACTTTATAGCTCTGTGTGACTTCCCTTATAGTGTGAGACAGGCCAATCCCTCTAAAGTCATAGGCCATCAAATCTGTAACCTTCCATTGGTCCACCACAGGAATAAGGAGACTGTTTTCCTTTCAAATCCAACTGAAAGTGTCCCATTCCCATCCTCTGGAGGCTGTTCAGTCAACCCCCTCAGGGATGTATTGGGGCTTCCTCCATTAGATGGATTTGGGACTAGGGCTACTGCCTAAAGGAGGCTGTCTTCTTGGGTAGTGATTATTGATTGCCTGATTGCCCAGTTTGTTTCCTTGTCGACAAGGGAGCCCATCGGGTTGATATCCCTTAGTTATTGCATGCTGATCAGCTCCGCAATCTCCCAAACAAGTGTACTGCGAAGGCTACATAAAGAAAGGCAAATGGAATTACTTCAGGGCTCCAGGAGCATCAAAGCCCTCTCACAGAATTTGAGGTTTTCTCGGGGCTAAGACCAAGACCTTTAAGATCCTAAAGGTGTTTATTTGGTTATCAGAAAAAGGGAGGGGTGTACTCAAGAAGCGGGGAGTTACTCAAGGACTTCTCCAAATAACGTATTAAATTAATCTTTAATAAGAGTTACATTAATTCACCCAGGAGTGAGATGACTATAGTCTTGATCTAGTTGAGATCGGATCCAGGTGTCCTTGGCTGTGATCTTGTCTTATCTTTTGAGGCTTTCTGGCTTCATCCGCTGTTATTGGCCTTAGTAGGGATTAGTGATTCACAGAGGTTCACTTACTGTGAGTCCGTTGTCCATTTTCAGACAAGGAGCCTAGGCCTTGGACAGATTCACAAGGAAACATGAAAAGCCAATTGATTAATTTAAGTCCTGTTCAGGTCTGTTTTGCAGGGATCTCCATCAGGAGCCATCGCTTTGATGCTGCTCTCCTTCCAAATAGCTGCAGGAGCATAAGGAACTAAGAAACTATACCTGGAATTTGTGTGTATGTTGGTCTGTGTTTTGCTAATTGGAGGGCTCTTCAGGGCTATGAGCTCAGCTTTTTAAGCAGAAGTATATGGAGGCAAAGTTATCTTTGATCGTTTCATAGACACTGACTACTGCATGTTCTGGTTGTCTTATGCAGTCCAGAACAAGAGCTCCCATCTATAAATCATTTCATATCAGGATTGTCAAGATCATTTTTAAGATCCTATCATCTTGTTTTTTTGAAATTATGTATCATTCCTAATGTTTTTATATTATTTTTTATTCTCTTTAAAATAAAAAAGTAAAAGCAAAAAAAGCAGTGAGAGCTGGGAAGCACCTTTTAAATCTAATATAATGAACAGTCTACAAACATATCATACTTGAGTAAATCTGTCCCATAACTCCCATAAAACCATATAAAAAAATTAACCATCTCTGCTTAATTATCCTTTGCTAGGTACACAGAAACTGGTTTAGAGTACAGGATACCCTCTTTGTAACATCTGAGGAGTCCAGGATGAGAGCCTGGTATTTGAACAATTGTTCTCTGGTCATCCATTGATATCATTTTGCTTTTTAGTAGCTTTTCTTACCAGGAAGGTGGTTGCAATCACTGTTTTTAGACAATCAAGCCAAGTATCACTGGGTGATACAAGTTACTGCCTGGGGGACACATTTTAGTCTTTGAGTAAGAACTACACCCACCCCTTATCATTCTGAGACATGTAGGATAAAAGGCTCTTTCATATTTTTTCTTTTTGGTACCAGGAATCGAACTCAGGACCCTGCGCTTGCCAGGCAGGCATTTATGCCAGTGAGCTACATCCCCGGCCCTAAGGTTCTTTCCTATTAAACAAACCCAGGAAAGGAACCTGGACAAGATTGACTTTTTTCTCTTTTTTTGTGGTACTAAAGATTGAATCCAGACCTTTATACTGAGCTACATCCCTACTCCCTTTTTAATTTATTTGTTTTGAGACAGAGTCTCACTGAGTTACCCAGGCTGGGCTTGAATTTAAAATCATCCTACCTTAGCCTCTCAGAGTCCTAGGATTACAGGCATGTGCTACTATGCCAGGCCCAAGACTGGATTTTAAATCTGGAAAGTTTGCTGTCACTTACCATCACATTCAATGATTCTCTTTCTTCTCCATTTAAAGCTTTATATAGACTTAGTTATCAGGCTAAACCCAGGTATATAGATGTGGTAAAGCTAGTCACTCCCAGAAAGAGCCTGAACTGACTTTTTTTGGGGGCAATTGTACCTTGAGAATTACCCTCTTCCACTGGGGTCCAGTGTTCTCATGCCTAGACCATAGAAATAGCTGAGGTACTTCACATTTTGCAAGGAAATTTGAGCCTTACTGGGTGACATTCAGTATCCATACTGAGCCTGTAAATTTAGAACCTGTACAGCATTTTATCAGAGCTTGTCTTAGAATGACTGGAAATGAAAAGGTCATCTACATATTGAAGCAGAAAGCCTTAAGGCAAATTCAGGCTGAGCATTCTAAAAATGAGGGCTGTTTCTGAATCTCTGGGGAAGCATAGTTCAATTCTGTTGATTGGTTTCTTTAGTGGAAAGGTCAGTCCATTCAAAAGCAAACAAAACATGTTCACTGGAAGAAAGATAGTCTCTAACAAGTGGTGCTGGAAAAACTGACTCTCCACATGCTGAAAATTAAAACTAGACCCACATCTATCACCATGCATGAAACTAAAATCAAAATGAATCAGCTGGGCATGGTGGCACATGCTTGTAACTCAGAAGGCTGAGGCAGGAGGATCCCTGTGAGTTTGAGACCAACCTGGGCTACAAAGTGAGCTTGAGGCCAGCCTGAACTGCATAGTGAAACCCTATCTCAAAAGAAAGACAAAAAAAAAAAGAAGGATCAAAGATCTAAATATTAAAACAGAAACACCGGGGCTGGAGATTTAGCTCACCAGCAAAGCGCCTGCCTGGCAAGCGCAAGGTCGTGAGTTCGGTTCCCCGTACTGGAGAAAAACCAAACAAACAAACGAACAAAAAAACAGAAACACTAAATCTACTGGAAGAGAACGTAGCTAGAAATCTTGAAGACATAGGGGTAGGCAGAGAGTTCATGAACAAAAACCAAACTGCATGG
>NW_004955442.1:14913985-14915519 GCF_000276665.1 Chinchilla lanigera | reverse complement strand
GAGAGAGAGAGAGAGAGAGAATCATTTCAAAATAAGAGCATTGAGTGAAACCGCAGTTTATGTCATGTGATATAGCCCAAGATCTCTTCCTCCACTATTTTGTTATTTATTGCTATGTAACAGTCACCCCAAAATTTAATGGCTTAAAATAATAAGCAGGGCTGGGGATGTGGCTCAGTGGTAGAGCACTTGCCTAGCATGTACAAGACCCTGCATTCAAACCCCAGTACCACACACACACACACACACACACACACACAAAGACAAGGGGCAATTTATTGCCTACAATTCTGCACCCAGCTAAAGAATTCTTCCACACCATGGGATTCTGGCCAGGGGTTATTGGGTTGGAATATCCAAAATTCACATGTCTAGGGCTGGGAATATAGCTCAGCAGCACAAGCACCTGCCTGGCAAGTGCAAGGTCCTGAGTTCGATTCCGGGTACAAAAAAAAAAGATCAAAGCAAAATTCACATCTCTGATGGCTCATGGTTCCCACTGGGAAGCTAGGCTCAGCTGCGGTGCTGAAGTGACTGACTCACTCTCTCTCCCTCTCTCACTGTCTCAGGACCAACTCCTCTATGATTAGTCTTTCCTCTTGCCCTTCCTACGACTTCTAGATTTCTTACATGATATCTCAGTCTACCAAAAGTGAGAAAGAAGAACCTTCTAAGCATTCTTAACTCCAGGAAAATAAAATATGAATAAAATAAAGTATTAAATTACAAGTATTTTTGCAGTGTTTATAATAAGCGCTAATATTTTCAATATCCATTGTTTTATGTTTATAAAATCTAAACAATAACAACATAAATAAATTCTTATAAGAACTAAGATAAAAATAAAAATAAGACTACAACAAAAATAATTTTTACTTCAATTATGACAATAAATTGTTTGGCAGCTCAAAACAAAGCTTTCAAAAAATTAGTAGATAATAGCCACTTGTTGAATAGGCTGTCCTGCCTCTAACATATGCTTTTGGTCCCTTTGTCAAAAGTCAAATAGGTGAATGTGTCAGGCAAAGTCTCTGTATCCTCAGTTCTGTTCTACTGATCCACATATCTGTTTTTGTTCCAGTACCATGCCATTTTTACTACTGTGTTTTGTTTTGTTTTGTTTTGTTTTCCGGTACTAGGAATCAAACTCACGACCTTGCGTTTGCCAGGCAGGAGCTGTGCTGCTGAGCTAAGTCCCCAGCCCTATCACTGTGTTCTTTAATATAGCTTGAAGTCAGGTATTGCTATGCCTCTGGCTTTAGTCTTGTTGCCCAAAATTGTTTTTGCTATTTTGGGTCTCTTCTGGTTCCATATGAACTTTAGGTTTGCCTTTTCAAGAGCTGTAAAGTATGTTGCTGGTATTTTGATTGGGACTGCACTGAATCTGTATAACAGTTTTGAGAGTATGGCCTTTTTGACAATATTGATTCTGCCTATCCAGAAACAGGGGAGGTCTTTCTATTTTTTTCTTTCTTTCTTCTTTCTTTCTTTCTTTTCCTTCTTTTCTTCTTCTTCTTTTTTTTTTTTTTTTTTT
>NW_004955442.1:14909516-14912835 GCF_000276665.1 Chinchilla lanigera | reverse complement strand
CCAAGTAGTTTCTCTGGCAAAGAGTCTTAGTGCTCACTCCCTAATAACTCCTCTGATCCCTCCACCAAAATACTGAGGTTAACTCAGATTCAGGACTTCTTTCTGCCAAGCTGCAGACATTCTTGCAGAATCTGATCCAGTCCAAGCTTTTGGGTTAGGAACTCTTGATATCTCTCTCCCTGGGAGTGATGGTAGATTGGGCAGACAGTTTCACTGGTACTAGATTGTCCACTAAGTCAGGGTTATTTCTGTGCAATCAAACCAGCTACAGCAGTAACAGGCTAATCTGTTACCATGGTATCTATTAGGGCTAGGGTTGGTGTATGGTCGGTTTCTGTCTGGGATGAACAAAGTGTGGCGGATGAAAAGAAAAACAAGACAGACAAAGTTATGGGATCAGGGGGCTACAGCCTCCAGGACTGAAGCCTCAATTACAATTTTCTTTAGCCTTTTATTGGGATACAAACAAAAAGCAGCAACAGGGGAAATGGGAGGAATCATTAACAGAATTAGCGCGGACAATACAGCTTAATTATCACAGGAACTGGACTTTGACTTAGTTAACCATCCTGTTATCGTTCCTTCCGGCATATCTCAGTAAAGCATCTAGTGTTGTCCCGGCAGCTTTCCACAGGGACACAGGTCCTGCTCTCATTTCCTTTTACAGTATGGTTTTGCTAGACTTCCTCCAGAATCAAACAGTCACATGGCTTGGTCAGGCTCAAAGTCCCAAACAGGTAATACAGTGAAACTATAGAATGTCCTTCTTCACAGGCTAGTTGAGAAATAACACACCATAAGACCCTGTTTTGGGTCTCTCTATAGCCTAAAGAAGAAATCGACAATTATTGCATAAGTACAATAAAAACCCAAATCTTGACCTATAGTTAATCACTAAATTCAATGACCGTGTCTTCTCTACTGCTGTAGCATTCAATAGTAATTTTATAGAATCAGCTAGAGCCCAGAGGGTTGGGGAGCATGCCACAAGGGGGAAGAGAAGAGAAAAAAAGAAAAAAAGTTTTCTTTTAAGTCCTCAGCTCTGTAGTGTAAGAAGTAGGAAATAGGAGGGGGAGGCAAAGCATCCTATTGATGGTAAGGGTATGTTATTATATATTTAGAAGGGAAGAACAGGGAAAACTGGGTATAAAAATTGGTAGTGAGAAATGGGGATGGGAAAAGATTCTATGATTGATGTAAATATTCAAGAAAAGTTAAAGGGAGATAAATAAAAAAATGGGGAGGAAAGAAAAGAAAGATTGAGAATGAGGTGAATAAATGATGGGAGAAAGAAGTCAGGCAAAGAGATATGGATAAAAGTGGGAGGGATATAAAGGGATAAGAGAGAATTCCCTTATCCTCCATAAACTATATTGGGAGGGAAAAAAGGCAAGAGGAAGAGAATCACACATACAGACACACTTATAAAAGAAAAAAGGGTAAAATAATGGAACAAAAGGGAAAATAATGGGGTGTGGAGAAAATGTGAGGAAGAAGAGTAGAGTAAAAATATTTTAAAAACAAAAAAAAAAGAAAAAGAAAAAAATAAAACAAAGAATAGTAAAAGAAAGTTTACTACTGCTTTGGACATATGGCTCTTTCCTCAGTCTAGGCTTAAGGAACAGAGCTCAGGCCAGGACACGTCTTTGTTCACGATGGAAGTCTACAGTGGCAGTCTACTCCCACCCAGGGTGGGCCTTCCAGTCATCCACAACCAGAACTATGCTAAACCAATCAGTGGATTAGTCCAGTACCACACACCCATGATCCAGCCACTTCCCAAAAGCCTTATGAGTGTATGAGGCTTTGGGGGGACATCTAGGTACAAACCATAACAATATACAATGCACAGAAACTCGGCTTCCTCAGGAGGGCACTAGAGAGTCACTGTAAACTGGTTAGTGCTTGCATTATGATCAGATGTGTCCTACAAGCAAAGACTGGAGGTACTGCGTAGAAAGTGAGGAGCTTTACTTGGGACCACAGAGTCCAGACAAGACAAGGGGGCTGGGCCCAGTTGAGGCAGTGGAAAGAAATAGAATTTAAAGAGATTTAAAAGATGAACAGACAAGACCTGGAGACTGGAATTCAGGATGGGGCAGGGCAGGAGAATGCCAGCTGTCAAACATGGTGTGGGTGGTAGCACACCAGGAGGAGCAGCAGGTTGGGGAAGGCTGATGGTGAGTCCGCCCTGCTGCACTGGGGCTACTGTGACTCTCTCTCAACAATTCTTCCTGTTGCTTGTTTTCTGTTCCTATCTAAGTCCTATAAAGGACTTTAAAAAAAAAAAAAAAAAAGGCAAAAAAGGAACCCAAAGACTTTGATGGGCTGTACATGGTGGGAGTTTCCTTCAAAGACACGGATAACCCCACCATCATGACTGCTATTCAAAGACCAGGAATGCTATTCCCCTGTCTGGCTCTGGCTCTAGTTGACAATATTCTCTCCAAGTTGCTTTCTGGTGCTAGAGCTTCCTTTACGGTATTCAACCACCCTCAGCCTCAGACAGCCGTGGAGCAAGCGTTCAGAGAATATCCTGGACCGGTATCTTTGACTTCCTTCCTCCCAAGTGCAAGCTTGTGCATCGGTAGGACTTCTTATTTTGCCACATAGGCATTTCTTAGATTCTTTTTTAATTACAAATTATTGTTTTACAAGAGGGTTGTTGTTCCCAATTTTATGCTTTTTTTGGTACCAGGAATTGAACTCAGGACCTTGCACTTGCCAGGCGGGCACTGTGCCACTGAGCTAAATCCCCAGCTGTTGTACCCAATTTTACTTAAACTGCTCCCTGTCTCCTCATGTCCTGTCTTTTACAGGGGCCCTAAAGGACATTACTTTCTTATCAACTTTTTTTTTTTTAAATAGCTTTGCTATCTAGTTCTTTTCCCATATTGACAGTCAGGGATGCATGAAGCCCAAGCATATCCAGTTCATCTGTGGAGTTTATGTGGCTGTTTTCTGGTTTGCTTTGCTGTAGGACTTCATCTCCTTTCTTATTTTTGGTACTGGGAATCGAACTTGGGACCTTGTGCTTACCAGGCAGGCACAGTTCCGCTGAGCTATATTCTTGGGCTCTTCATCTCCTTTCTTGTCCTTATCCTCTTACTGGTGCTGTGTGCTAGATTCAGAACCAGCTAGGTGCTCAGGCCTCATGAGAGATTCTGAGTGTGAAAGCTCTTTCATCATAGACTCTCAGTAAAAGATAACTTGGCTCTCCCAGTATACTTAGGTACAGAACACCTGCCCTGAGGTTGTTTGTTTATTTGATGTGTGCGTATTACCGGGAATTGGACTTGGGTACTGTTATGGTCAATAC
>NW_004955442.1:14905110-14909406 GCF_000276665.1 Chinchilla lanigera | reverse complement strand
GGGAATTGGACTTGGGTACTGTTATGGTCAATACACTGTGTCAACTTGAGGAGTCTAAACACTTAACTAAGTAACTCAGCAGTTCTACATTCTGAGGTAAAAAGGACATGCCCTTCCTGCTCTAGGATGTTGTTCCTTGTGTCAATTTAAAAAGTTTAAAAGGTTAACTATGTGACTGGGCAGGGAGCTGGGATCCTTACTTTGTATTCATCTTGAGCCTGTGCAAGAGGCACCCCCAACCGGCCGCCCTTTGCTCTGGGTCTGGTTTACTGAAGTCATTCCTGTCAACTGTTGACTCTGAGGGAGGGTGTTAGGAGTCCTGACACCAGGGAAAGGATGGCCCTGCACTGGCATCCTCCAGGTCCTTGCCACAGGCTCAGGCCAGTCATGGAACACTGCTTCATGAGCTGCTTGTGACAGGGCTCACCAGGCGTGCAGGCTGGATGCTGAGGGGCAAGGCGATGCGTCTGTTGGGCAGGCACTGCAGAAGTTCTGACACACATTCAGGCTGCCATTGTCCAGGTGCGGCTGACACACCTGTGGCTTTCTAGAGAGCAGCGGCTGTGCATCTGTAGAGTGAGACTGCAGCTGGTGGCTTTCTTCCAGGTGTTTTTTTAGTTTAACATTTTCCTCTTAAATTTTGTGCCTCCCATCCTTCTTAGGCTCTGGCTTCTGGGAACCCTTTCCTGGCAGGCTCCTATTGTTCTGTAACCTTCTTTCTCTTGTTAGTTCTAACACAAGCTGGTCACTTTGTTCCAATTTTTCAAGGCAGCAGCCATCTGGTTAGTCTTCTCTTCCAAATGACTGTTAGTTCACTTTTCTGTTTTAGTCCTAAGCCTGAGCTCCGCAGCTTAAGGGCCAGTTCATGCTTGAGAGCCCTGAGGCTGTCCAGCTGCTGCCTCATTGCTTCTCACAGAAGCCCTTCTCCAGCATCTTCATCGCCAGCTCCATCTCCTGCCACATGCTGATCTGGAGCTCCAGCTCCTCGACATCCAATCATAATTGTGCTTCCTCCTTTAAAGGCTTTCTTGCTTCACTTAGTGCTTGCCCTTTGGCAGTTCTGTCTTACTTTGGACCCTTCCGATTGGATTCCATTAGGAGCTGTCTTCTTTAACTCCTTCCTGTTCTTCTTGCAAAGTAATAACCCTGTTTGTTTGCAACTGCAAGCTCCTCTGTCAGTTTTGTGTTGGATTTTTCTAATGCATCTGCTTTTTTCGGCAGGGTGGAGTACCGGGAATTGAACTCAGGACCTCATGCTTGCCAGGTAGGTACTGTGCCACTGAGCTATTATCCCCAGCGCTCAGTGTATCTACTTTTGCCTGAAGGCTATTTATTGGAGCTTTCAGATGTCTGTTGAGTTCTTTGACACAGTTCTTCTGGTGCAGAGTTGCAGTAATCTGACCATACCCTTTACTACCTTTACTGTTGTTCCCATCCTTGAGATACATGGAAAAGACTATAATTCCAATGCAGGAATCCAAATCTTCTTCTTTCATGCAGAAGTTAGCATCAGTGACATTCACTCCACCAACAGACTAGCAATTATAGCTCCTCTTTCTTCCATCATGAGGGTGTTTGGTTCATAGAACTCACTGAGACCTTCCTTTTTATTGATCAAAGCCTTCATATATTCTGAAAGTTTCTTTTGCATTAATGCCAAATGAAGACACGGATAACCCCACCATCGTGACTGCTGTACAAGTCAGGCTCTTCCTCTGCCTATTGGTGCCTTTAGTCCCGGAAGGTCTTTAACACTTGCCGTTATCTTTGCAGCTTCTAAAACAAGTTTTTCTACCAGTTTTAGAGGCCCCCAGAAGGATTTATTTTTTTCAAAAAAAGTTTTCTTGGCACACAAGCTGTGCTTCTGACAGTGTTCCATCACCACGAAGAACTGCTGGAGGGGCGCATAGTCAAGAGTCCAGAGTCCTGCCCATGTTCAGAGCTGACTCGATCAAGCCCTTGACACTCAGCTTGGCCATGTTCATCAGCCATGAGATAATTAGGGTGGTGCCTGCCGCCGCGCCGCTAAGCAGCGGGAAGGGCATGGGGTACCGGGCCACCGCAGCGTCCTCCAGGAGCGCAGGCGCTTTGGGTGGGCGCGACGTCCTCACCCGGGTACAAGAGGAAGAAGGAGGCGGCCACCAGTGGAAGACCAGAGGCTCCGCCTTGCGCTCCCCATCCGCGTCGTCTGCCGGTTCCTGCTCCATGATGCTTGCTAGCGTCCTCTGCATCCTTGGCGCACTGGCCTGTGCTGAGGGGGAGCGCTAGGCCCACACTGGCCCAATCCAAGCCAGCACAAACTCTGACTTTTTGTTTTGTTTTTGGTCTTTTTGAAACAAGGTCTCACTATGTGTTTCAGGCTGGCCTTGAACTCACTTTGTAGCCCAGACTGGCCTTGAATTTGCAGAGATCCTCCTGCCTCAGCCTCCCAAGTGCTGGGATTACAGTTGTGTGCCTGGCTCCAATTTACTTTAGATTTTTTTTTTTTTTTTACTTAAAAATAGGTTAATGGTTTCTCTCTGCTTTTATCCTGGGAGTCATTCTGTCTCCTAAGGGACTCTTAATGATTGTCTTCATAAACTGTAGAGGCAAGGACTGAGTCCTCCTTGTCTGTCTGCAAGATAATGTACCAACAATTCTAGAGCAGGCCCCTGGGCCCTGCTGTCTGGCCCAGCTCACCTCACACCTACCCCCTCCCTGTGCTATGCCACCCCTGCCCTCCACTGTGTCACCTCTGCTAGATGGGCCCTGCCACAGCCATGCCCTTGCCGATTCCCCAGATACACTTCTCTTTCTGATTCTCCTGCCTGAACAATTTGAATGGAAATAAATTGACAGATTCAGGGAACAGCAAAGAAACAAACTCATAGCTTGGAGGTTGAATGACTACAGAGGGAGGGGACAATCAGGCCTCTGATGTGGATGCTTAGGAGTGTGACAGTTCCAGGGTAGAGATATAGTTGGAGAGATAGGGAGGAATGTCCTCTCTTCCACTAATGGAGTTAGTACTTTGCACTCTTCACAGAGCTGGGCCATAAAGAAATCTCAGAGTCCTTGGATCATACATTCCTAAGGCATTGCCTGAGGATGGCCTTTTCCAAGTTGTATTACAACTTTGAACTACAAAAGTTTTGCACTATCAAGAATCTAAACCATATCAAGTTCTTATGGATGTCCCCCAAAGCCTCATGCAGTTATGGGGTAGGCTTCTAGAGTTTATGATTGATTCCTGGGTGTGCTACACCCGCCCTGGGGCAGGTAGTTTGCATAAAATGTAAGACAGGGAAAGAGGCTGCTTGCCTCCACCCCTCCCCTTGGGCTCTTGTTGCTTTTGCTGTCTTCTGCCCATGAACTATTGCCCTCTGCCATGTGCCACTCTGCCTTGGAGACAGCCAAGTACAGACTGAAACCTCCACAAACTGTAAGCTAAATAAACCTTTCCTTCCTTCATTTTGGGTGTAGGTTATTTTGTCTCCGCAAGGAGAGAAAAGTAACCAAGACAGAAGTGCAATGAAGTTTGCATTATAAATTTGTTACTTTCGGGGCTGGGGATTTAGCTCAGCGGCAAAGCACCTGCCTGGCAAGCACAACGTCGTGAGTTTGGTTCCTGGTACCGGAGAAAAACCAAAAAAAAAAAAAAATTGTTACTTTCATTTTTATTGAGATATAATTCGTATAATATCCACTCATATAAAATGGAATAGTATTTGCATATAACCTTACACACATCCTCCCATATTCTCTAAATCATCTCTAGATTATTTCTTTTGTGTCATGGTGTTGTTCTAGAGATGGAATTCAGTGCCTGTTGCATTAGATACTTACAATGCTTAATGCAGTGTAAGTGCTTTGCAAATTGTAGTTATACTACATTGTTCAGGAAATAAAGTCAATACAGATCAAGTTTTCTTTTCTAAATAGTTTCAATTTTGAATATTTTCTGAGTCCATGGGTACAGAACCTATGCTACAGAGGGTTGGCTATGTCATGCCATGTTATGCAAAGGACCTGGGTGCCTATGTCCGTGCCATACAAACACTGAGGAACAACTGTAACCTACCCACACATGCACCAAAAGAGGCCAGTTACTGACTATGGCACACACAACATAAGATGGTGCAGACTAAAAAGAATTATTTTGACCTGTATGTCCTTGGTGGTCAATGTCTGTTATATACAGAGTCCACCCAAAAAAATGTGTACACACTTCAGGAAAAGAAAAATTTGTATAAATATTTTAATACTAAATTTATTGAGATATCATGAGATTAATACAAGTTACCTTTGATTCCCAGT
>NW_004955442.1:14897847-14905010 GCF_000276665.1 Chinchilla lanigera | reverse complement strand
AAATGTGTACACACTTCAGGAAAAGAAAAATTTGTATAAATATTTTAATACTAAATTTATTGAGATATCATGAGATTAATACCTTTGATTCCCAGTACCAAAAAAAAAAAAAAAATACAAGTTACCTTTGTCCTCTACAATGACAAGAGATGCTCAAAGTAGTGGCCATTAGCTTCCAGATGTTTATTAATACAACAAACTGCTGCTTGGGTAACCTTGGTTGTTGAGATTGTGCACATGCGTTTTGAGTTTCTTCTCTAAGGGCTGACAGTGTAGTGGTGGGTTTTCTGTGATACCCCTCATCCTTTAGGGTCTCCCATATGAGGGTAACACTGTCTGCTGAAAAATCATCATACTATTTTTTTTCCTGAAGTGTGTCTACATTTTTTGGTGGACTTTGTATGATTAAATGAAACAAGTAAATTGACAAAGGTAATGCATAGTATAATTTCATTTTATTTTGAAAGATCACATCTAGTAAGTGAAGGAATCTGACCACTGCCAACCTGATCAGAAACCCCTTTAAACTGCCCCTCCCAGCACGGCTGCACCTGGGGACTTTTAACATTATCAGCCGTTCTATTGATAGCAGCCACAACTCCTGTGCTTTCTCAAACCTTGTCCCTGGGCAACCACTACTGCTTGCGCTCTCTCAAGCCTTGTTCCTGGCAGATGCCACAACTTCCCTTCCCTGTGAGCTCCTCCCTCCTCATGCCTACAAAAACCCCCACCGCCTGTAGGAGAGCTGCTGGTCTGATCTTGAGTGCCAGAGTGGTCCCTTTCAGGTTTGTTCTGAAAAACCTGTCCTGTTGAGCTCATACCTCTGTTTCTTTTCCTCTAACATTAAATATGGAAGAATCACGCACACAGCGTTAACAGTGGTTATACCGGTCTTGGGGAATGGAAAGTACCTTTACTCTCTACTTCATACCTTTCTCTTTTTTCCAATAAGTCTATATTTATTGTACAATTTTCAAAGAAGAAATTTAAGACATAGCAAATCAGAAAGACAGTAGAAACTCCTGATTAGTCAGTTGAAGTTCCAGAAGGATTAATGATTAAAAGCAGAACCAAACAAAGATTTTTCATTTCAAAAATTGTCATATAGACAGGGAGAAGTCTTTTATTTATTTATTTTTTTGTGTTGAGTATTGAACCCACTGCCTCATAACTGCTAATATGCTATACCATTGAGCTACACCTCCAGTCCTTTTACTTTTAATTGACAAAAATTATATATATTTCTGGTGGACAACATGAGAAAAATCTTTTATTGCATTATTTTTATAGAACGTTGGTTATAACAAGGAAAATAAAAGAGTGATGTTTACCATTTGCTGGGATGTGGTAATAGTATTAATGACAATAATGCTTCTTTTAATGATATTTGTTGTAATGGGAATTTATGTATTACATGTAAAGGTGAGGGACAGCTTTGAAAATCACCCAAAATATGACAGCATCTGCTTATCTTATCACAGCGGGAGTGTGGCTGTTTGTGTGTCCAGGCACTCCTCTTGCAAGAGTATGGCTTAACAGCCTTGCTTTTGCTGCCTCTGGAATCTAGTTTCCTCTGTTTTAGTCTGGACAAATAAGTTCATTCCTAACAAAACAGACAGGAGAAAAGTGTGTTCTTTGAGCTTCTGGTCTGAGTATCTTTCAGAGGCCAAGGCTCCCCAGGGAAACTGTGGGAAATGGTGTTTTATTGTATCTTGACATCTTTGGGCTCTAAATCTTAGTTTTCCTCAGAAATTGACATCCCTTAAAGCTTGAATGTCCACCCCCTTATGATAGTGTTGATGGGAACTGAGTCTTGAATACCCACTTTTGCTTCTGATGTTGGAGTGGTGGTGTATGCATGAAAGCTAAGGTTGGCTGAGGCATTTTCAAGGCTTCCTAAGGGGGATCCAGTCCTTGTTGTTTTCTTTACTTCCTCCCTTGGAAAAGGTTACATTTCCATCCTCGTCTTGGAAATCTAGGAAATGTTCCTCAGTGTTGCATTAGTGTCCGAAGAGCAATATGTAGAAGAGGCAAAAGTCACTGAGACTTATCTGGAAAACTTTTGGGAGAAAAAAAACCCAAGTTATTGAAGAACTGTCAAAGCTAAAATCAAACTGGGACTTAGAAAGCCAAGACTATCCTTTTGGGCTCTTTGCCTGAGGAATCAATGCCTTTGTGAGGGGGCTCGAACTTGCAACAACTTCCTGCCTCAGCCTCTCGAGTTCTGGGATTACAGGCATGCACCACCATGCCCAGCTATGCCATATTTGAAAAATTAATCGTTAAAATTTTCCAAACATTGTGAGATATCTAATTATAAATAAGTGAAGCCCTGTTGATCTTAAAGGGGATAAATAAAAGTAAATCGATCCCTGGAAACATTATAGTAAAACTGCTGAAAAGCAAACACAAGAAGAAAATTGTCAGAGGACCTAGAGATAAAAGATGGGTCACATTCACTACAGAAACTGTTAGACTGGCAGCTGAGCTCTGAGCAGAGACAGAGACCTGAAGACAGCAGTGGTATAAGAACCACTACAATAATGTACACTATAAAACTGTACTTTAAGAAGAAGATATTAGAGCCAGGCGTGGTGGCACACGCCTGTAATACCAGTACTTAGGAGGCTGAGGCAGGAGGATTGTTGTGAGTCTGAGACCAGCCTGGGCTACAAAGTGAGCTCAAGGCCAGCCTGAACTGCAGAGTGAGACCCCGTCTCAAAAATGACCAAAAAAAAAAAAAAAAGATATTTTTGGACTAGGGGTATAGCTCAGAGGTAGAGCGCCTGCTTAGCATGCTTGATCCTTTATTTGATCCCCAATATCACACACAAAGATACTTCTAAAAAGGTGCTTTCAGATAAACAAAAACTGAGAATATTTATCACCAGAAGTTGTAGGCAAAAGGGAGCATATTTCAGGAAGAAGGTCAAAGATGCAAAAAGAATGAAGACAGCCAGGCATGGTAGTGCATGACTGTAGTCTCAGCAACTGGGAGGCTGAGGCAGGAGGATCCTTATGAGTTCAAGACCAGCGAAGGCCACAAAGTGAGCTCAAGGCCAGCCTGAACTGCATAGGGAGACCCTGTCTCAAAAAAGGAAAAAAAAAAAGGAACAAAGAGTGATTTTTAAAAAGGTAAACATGTAAATCTTGACCAATAGTCTTGTGAGGTTGAAAATACATATAAAATTAAAACACATGACAATAGGGGTTTTAAGTCAGGAGAGAGTGGATAAAGTTAAAGCCTTCTTTTTCTTTCTTTCCTCAGTACAGGAATTAAACCCAGGGGCTACTGAGCTACATCCAAACCTTTTATTTTTATTTATTTTTTAATTTTTAGACAAAGTCTTGCAAAATTGCCTGAACTGAGCTCAGACTTGTGATCCTCATGCCACAGTCTCCTGAGTAGTTAGGATTACAGGCACGCACCACCATCCTCAACTGAAGTTAAAGCATTTTAAGGTCCTTGCTTTGTTTATGGGTAGAATTCCACCTAGGGTTATCCATTTGTAACCAAAGGATGAGTATCTTACCTCTGAGGGAACATATAAATTAATGGGAGGTGCTTGCTTCAGCAACACATATACTAAAAAAAAATAATGGGAAGAAAGCGCCATATATCTTTTAAGCCACTAATAGAAAAATGGAAAAATGAAAAAAATCATGTCAGGAGACATTTGATAAAAAGAACATAAGCCTATGGAATAAATATCTCTGAATAAGATGGTAGATTTAAATCAAAATATATCAGTAATTATATTAAATATAAGTGGATTACAGTTATCAGAAAGGATACTCAAAAGGTTAAATGTATTTGTCATATGATTCCTAGGTATAAACCAAAATGACTGAAAACCTACATTCTCATAAAAACTTGTACAAGAATGTTCATAAAGTGTGATGCATAATAGCCCAAAGTGGAAACAACCCAAATGTCCATCAACAGATGAAAGGTAAACAACACAAGGTCTTGCCATATAATGAGATATTATCCAGTCATAAAAAGGAACGAGGCCAGGCGTGGTGGTGCACTTGCCCCACCACTCAGGAGGCTGAGGCAGAAGGATCACCACAAGTTTGAGGCCAGCCTAAGCTACATGGAACATGGAGCTCACGGCCAGCCTGCACTACATAGGGAGATTCCGCCTCAAAAAGAAAAAAAAAAAAAGCATTGAAACATGCTACAACATGGCTGAACCTAAAATATGCTCAGTGAAAAAACCTGGACACAAAAGACCATATATTTTATGATTCCATTTATATAGGATATAGGCAAATCTATATGGACAAGAAGTAAGTTAGTGTTTGGCAGGGGTTTGAGCATGTTAGAGAATGGGGAGTAACTGCTAATTATGTACTTTTAGGAGTGATGAAACTTTCTTAGCTAATTGTGAAGTGGTATGCACAACAATGAATAGGCTAAAAACCTTTGAATCGTATACATTAAATGGGCGAATTGTACAGTATCTGATTATACTTCAATAAGTCTATCATAACAAATAAAAAGGAAAGGAAAGAAGGAGGGAGGGTGGCCGGGCGTGGTGGCGCATGGCTGTAGTCCCAGCATTTGGGAGGCTGAGGCAGGAGGATTGTTGGGAATTCAAGACCAGCCTGGGCTACAAAGTAAGCTCAAGTCCAGCCTGAACTGCATAGCGAAACTGTGTCTCAAAAAAGGCAAAAAAAAAAAAAAAAAAAAAAAAAAAAAAAAAAAAAAAAAAAAAAGAGAAAGTATGAAGAAGAAGAAGGAGGGAGGGAAAAGAAGAAAGAACAAGAGCTGGTAGTTTTGGGCCAACCCTCCCCCCAGCTTCACTGTTCAGTCATCCATTCAACAGCATTTACTTTGGCTCATATAGAATAAGGTACGTACCTTATTGCATAAACTCAGATGATAAAAAAAGTTACATTTCCGTATTTAACCTAAAATGACATCTGCCTGCAAGGCCTTCATTCTGCCCAGCTAGCAAATTCTATTTTAGTCTTCTTAGAACCCATCTGTGCATGATCTTCTGGCAGTTTGTGAAAATTCATAGTTGGAAATATGGAATTTAATATATTTAACCTCTTCCTTCTGTTCTCTGTTTTCTCCTAGAAATCTCATTAGCAGATGAATTTATGCCATAACCAAAGTCTTACAAAGCCACATCCTTGCTCTCTTCCTTTGTGAAACTCTGGCTTACTATAGTATTTTTAAGCATTCTTAGGGCTAGGGAAGTAGCCCAAGTAGTCCAGTGATAGAGCACTTGCCTAACAGGCACAAGCCTCTGAATTCACCAGGAGGAAAAAAAAATTGTTTTTTCTTCAGAATCTGCTGTTTTTCCAGAAATCAGAAGCACCTTTCAAGAGTCCACATTGCATTGCTATTGGTCACTCACTGCCGCAGAGTTATTTGGCTCCATTATAGGATTGATATTGGTGCAGCCTGTGTGTGCTAAACAGGGCTTTCTGGTGATTTCAGATGAGCCACCTGAGGCACAAGTATGGACTTTTCTCCAAATGCAGCTGTGTAAGAATGTTACATTTCTTCATTTTTTTCATGTCTTCATTTTTAAATCAACACTGAATATTTCTGAGCCTTGCAGCCTAAAACTGGCTCAAGAAATAGCAAACTTCTATAGAACCAAACTAGAGGTAAAATTGAAATGACAGCCAAAGATCTACTTCTAGGCTAAGAGGGATCAGTGGATCAGCCCACCGTGTATCAAAGATCATTTCCTTTGTGTATCACAAAGGAAATATCCCAAGATATGGAAAGTGAAATGAATAAAAGTGACCAGGCATAGTGGGGCCACACCTATAATCCCAGCACTCTGAGAGGCTGAGGCAGAATTGCAAGTTCTAATCCAACCTGGGCAATTTGGCAAGACCCTACCTCAAAAAGTAAAAGAGAGCTGGGGATTTAGCTCAGTGTGAAGGCCCTGGTTCAATCTCTGTTATGAAAAGAAGGGGAAGGGAGGAAGATATAAAGAAAAGAAAGCAGCAGAAGCAGCCAAGGACGGCACCCACAGTAAGCCGCAGGCCAGCTTTACACCGAAATGTGACCTAACTGAGATATTAACAATGTGAATTCAATACAGCATGGTGGCACACCCCTATAAGACCAGCACTTGGGAGGCTGAGGCAGGAGGATCACTGAGTTTGAGGACAGCCTGGGCTACATACTGAGTTCAAGGCCAGCCTGAACTGCATAGCAAGACCCTTTCTCAAAAAAGAAAAGTGAATTCAACAGATTAAAAAAGATGATCACATCAGGTTTACTCTAGAAATATAATTAAGGTCCAGTAGTATGAAATTGATCAACATAAATCATTACCTTAACAAATTAAAGGAGAAAATATTTGTCAATAGATGCCAAAAAAAAAGTACTTGATAACCTGTCATCTAGAACTCAGGAGGCTGAGGCAGGAGCATCACTGCAAGTTCAAGGCCAGCTTGGGCTAGACAGTGAGTTCAAGGCTGGCCTGAACTACATGGTGAGACCCTGTCTTCAAAAAAGGCACTTGACAAAACCACAGTACTTATGATTTTTAAAAAACTTAGCAAACTAGAAATAAAAAAAAAACATTGTCAAAATAACTTGATAAAGGCAGTTTACCAGAGACCTGAAGTATCCTCATTTCAAGTCATTTGTGTCTTTTTTTCCCAGCAGTTGCCTGGGCCTAGGGACATCTGTCTTCTAGGGGAAGCCCCTTCCTGACAACCAAAGTCCTTTCTTTAGTTGTGTGAGGTTTGCAGACATTTTTCCAGATACTCTTCTTCCATCCCGCTTCACTAAGCAACCATCCAGGTGGTTTTCTGCTTGCCTCCTAGTAAGTACTTCTCAGATGGTGTGGCCTGGGGTTGTCCAGCTGTTTGTGTGGAGCAGAAGAAAGAGGAGGGGGGAAAATGTGGTTATTTTTCAAAGATGCTTTTTCACTAATTTCACCATCTATTGTAGGGGATAGCTTGAACATGGGCACAAACCAGGGTGGTGAGCTGCAGGTTTATAGTGGCAAAAATAAAAAAGGAAATAATGAAAATGTACCTGCATTTTCAAACAACTAAATCTAAAGACTTCCCTGGATGACTAAGCCACTTTTTTTTTTTTTTTTTTTTTTTTTTTTTGGTACTGGGAATCGAAATCACGAGCTTGCGCTTGCCAGGCAGGTGCTTGCATCGTTGAGCTA
>NW_004955442.1:14879601-14897747 GCF_000276665.1 Chinchilla lanigera | reverse complement strand
CTGAGCTAAATCCCCAGCCACATTTAAACTGACTTATGAGGTACCTCAGTATCTGCTGAGGAGCCTGAGGTTTTTCTCTGGCATCTGCTGCCGCCTGTGATGAACCCCAAGTCTAGTCAGCTCTACCAAGCAAAGCATTCACTGCCCGAATCCAAGGACTCTACCCTTCTTTTGCACTGTGCACAGCATCTCTGGAAGTGCAGAGTGGTGCTGCTTGCCCAGGCTGGGAAGCGGAGAGATGACAATGACCTTTCACAAAGTGGGTCCGGGAGTCAGATCATGATGTTCTCTGCTTTCTTTGTTCCCTGTCTATTTACTTGAATTTCAAGTAGCTTTAAATGTTTCCTTACATCTGTACCAATAAAATCTGATTGGAAGAAGAAAAAATAATGTTTCCTTACATCTTTTGAGGATCATATTAATTTACTCTGCAAAGTTTAGAATGGTGTAACCAAGCATCCTAGGAACTTGGGAGTCTGAGGCAGGAAGGTCACAAGTTCAAGACCAGGCTGGGCATCTTAATGAGACCCTGTCTCAATCAATAAATAAATTTAAATAGATGGATGGATGGATGGATGGGCAGGTGGATGGGTTGGGATGTAGTTTAATGGTAGAGTACTTGCCTGGCTTATGCAAGTCCCTGGGTTTGATCTCTAGTACCACAAAAACAAAAAAACACAAACGTTTAGAATGGTGCCTTGCACGTAGTATGTGCAGTAAGAGTTTAAAAACAAAAACAAACATTACCTAGCCAGGGGTGGTGATGTACACTTGTAATCCCAGCACTTGTGGGGGTGAGATAGTAGGATCACAGCAAGTCTGAGGCCAGCCTAGGCTACATAGTGAGTTCAAGGCCAGCCTGAACTACATAGCAAGACCCTGTCTCAAAAAACCAAACAATAAAATAAAATTAAAATAAAAACATTACCTAAAATGGGCCCTGCCCTTACTCTCAGATGGAGAAGTGCACCTCCCAACATCCACAGAGACCCTCAAAAAAGACTCTTTGCCTACATGCTCACCCTAGAATAATCCATGTCCAGAGGTACAGTTTAGACCCCCAATAAAATTGCCCACGTCACAGTTCCACATGGGCAAAGGTGGCAGGCTGTGTTTCTGAAAGTCCTACCCACCCCTCCCAAACTGAGAATGAAAGGGTTCAGTGGTGGGCCAGCAGGACTCACCAGAGACTAACAATTACCCTTGGGAATAAGCAGAAGCTGAGAGTCAGCACTGCCCCCTTCAGAGAGCCTGGAGTCATTTTCCCAGATGAGCCATCATTGGCATGAACCCCGTGGCTGGGCACCTGCTTTGCGACACTTTGGCCTGAGCTTGGGAGTCTGGCAGGGCCATTATCATCACCTCCCACAGGTACAGCCAGAATCTCTGCAGGTTTGTAGGTTGGGTGAGCAGAAGAGCTATCAGTAGCTGGTGCAAGGCCTGCTGGAGATTTCTAGGCTCTGCACATGGGCCACACTCGGCACAGGAATCAGGAACAGGCTGATCTGGGCATTGACAGTCATCTGTCTGCATAACCCTTGTATGCCGAGAGTGGGCATGAGCTTCCTCTGGCCCTCTTTTAGGCTCCACTCTTCTCCCCAGCATGGAGGAATGTGAGGCCTTGTGCATCCGGCTAGCCATCATGGTACAGGGTCAGTTCAAGTGCCTGGGCAGCCCTCAGCACTTCAGTAGCAAGTTTGGCATGGCTGCTCCCTGCAGGCCAAGGTCCAGAGTGAAGGGCACTGGAGAAATTCAAGGCATTTGTGGACCTGACCTTCCCAGGTGTGTGCTGGCCCTGGAAGCTCCCATGGATTTGCCTCTGTTCCCTGTCTGAGCCTCTTTCAGCTGTGACTCACCCCACGAAGTCCCACATCCTTGACCCCTGGGACCAGTACCACGATCCTATGCACCAGACCATCCTCCCCATCCCTCCAGCCAGCCTCACAAGAACATGGTCTTTCCTTTGTGCAGGCAGCGTCCTGGAAGATGAACACCAAGGCATGGTGTTCACAACCTGAGCTGGGCAAAGGTGAGCACACTTCTGATTTCACCTGCTTTCTGGAACTCAGTCTCCCCCGCCCCAGTGGCATTCAGATGTGCTCTCCATGGCAATGTTCATACAGATTTCACAGAACATATGTTTGAGCTAAAAGGTCCCTTAGAGGTCAGTTTCTCCTGCTCCCTACATTTTACAGAGCAAGGAGTAGATACACAGAGAGGACACCACATGTCTAGAGTCACACAGCAAACCAGATACCCAGCCAAGTCTTTGCCTTTCTGGCACCATTCCTACCCCAGGAGCAGAAAGCTGAGCTCTGCAGAACGCATTTCTTTAACCTTTTTTTTTTGGAGGTGGGGCGGGACAGGGAATTGAACTCAGGATCTCAGGCTTGCTCAGCAGGGGCTGCACCACTGAGCTAAATCCCTGGCCCCAGAACTCACTTCTTGGGAGGTGCCCTGGAGCAGCTGAGAAAGGGACTGGCCTTTGGGGGCATTGTCATAAGCCTGAAGGCCAGCCCTTTCTGCACCATCACGTCATCCAAGGGTAGCCTATCTGCAGCAGCTGCCTTACCCCTTCCACGGGTGATTGGCGTTCTGGAACAGGTCAAGAAAAAGTACATGATGGGGGACTACTCTATCAGGTCTCCCTGGAGACCATCTTCCTGACCTTCATCAGCCCTGTGTCCCCTACTCAGGTTAAAGGGCAAGCAGAGCCAGCTTGCCCCTCACCACCCTCATAGGACCTCTCGGTCTTCCTCATCTCCTCCCTTACCACCTGCTCTTTCCCACACTCCCTCACAACCTCCCTCAGAACCTGTCTGTAATAAAGACCCTGGTGCACGCTAGCCCAGTTTAAATGGCTCTGGAGCTGCTACGGGTACAGAGGTGAGCTCTGCACAGGGCTGTCCCCCAGGTTGCAGTTTGCAGAGTGGAACGGCAGTCACTTCAGAGGCCTGATGAAGAACCCAGGTGTGTTTAATGCCCTGCATTCCAGCTGGGTGGCCTGGGGTCTCATTAAGACTTGGCTGCAGGAGCAGCCTCAGAGAAACACCCTGCATGTGCTTTTAAAAAAGGAGTGGCCCAGAGGTGATACAGTAGCATTCTTGACACTGCCTGATGCTCTGTGCTCTGCATGCACCCTGTCATGTGACTATACCACCCATAGGCTCAGATGTAAGGGGCCTGTCCTGGGACTACCGCTATGAAATGCCATACCTTGGTGACACCATTGTTTATGGGCAAGAAGTCTGCAGGGCTGAAGGGACAGCTCATCCAAATCTACTGCCCTCTTTCTCTGGAATCCACCTGCCTAGACAGGTGGCCCCTCCAGTGCACCTCTGCTTAAGTATGCCACGCCATCAGCAAAATCATGGGCAAGGTACATGGGCATGTCCATACAGCTGCACTCAGACATCTGGTGAGCAGCATGAAGCTAGAAATAGAGAAGGGCTGACTGCAGATGGGGGCTGAAGCCAGCTTTCCATGTGCCATGACATTGCAGAGCAGAGCTTCAGAGTCCCCACATTCTAAATTCAAATCTGGCATCCCAGGTTATGACACTATTCTTCTCAAGGTACAAGAGGAGAACATATTGACACACTTGCTAGCCTAGATCGATTACACTTTTTCTTTTTTGGAGGGCAGGTAGCGGTCAGGGTTGTTGCTGTTTTGAGACAGGGTCTTTCTAGTCTAGGCTGGCCTTGAACTTGGTATGTAGCCCAGACAAGCCTCAAACCCTTGATCCTCTTGCTCAGCCTCCCGGGTGCTGGAGTTACAGGTACCACGTCAGACTAAATCACCATCTTTCAATATTTAAATATTTGGATGTAGGGACACTCATTTATCCTCTTCCTTTGCTCTGGTAAATGTCAGAAGCCTCCATTTGACCATATGTCAGTTCGCAAAGTACACATTTACTGTGTGTCCTTTCCCAGATGTGTAAACTGAGACCTAGAAATACTCAGCAGCTTTCCAGAACCCCATGCCAAGATTCAATTCAAGCAGAATTCTCCAAGTGGGATTCACAACGACCAGCAGTGGGAGCATCTAGAAACTTGGTAGAAATATGGATTCTCAGGGCTGGGGGTATGTAGCTCAGTGATAGTGTGCTTAGCATGCACCAGGCCATGGATTCAATCATCAGCACCAGAAAGGGCAAGAAGAAAAAGAAAATAAACGTAGGCACTTCTTGCTGAGTCAGAAATTGGTGAGTCACACCCCGGCAAGTCATGTCACTAGACCCGTAACAGATGCTCAGATGCAGCTCTATTGCCTGGATCCCCTGGGCCAAGGCCTGTGCTCTAGCCATACATGCAGGTAAATGCTGGGTGCACCTTTATCACAAGGATAGTATCCTCTCCTCTGAGAAGTGTTCCATCAGACAGCCTGTCTCTACCAAGGTCACCCTGCTACTCCCCACAGCCTCTCAGCTTCCCTCCCTTGTGTAGATGCTGGCCTCTGCCCCTTCTCAGCCAAGCTTTAAGAAACATCTTCCACAGCCCTTGCCCATGTATCTCACAGCCTCTCCCCAAAACAACAGTATCAGCATAGCCCTGGTTGCCACACTCATTGGCTTCTTGGTCCTTTTTTCAGGAGACTGGTCTGTGCTACTTCACACTGTCCCTTGATTCCCTGTGACAGAAGCCTCCCTGGACCTTCACTCACAGACTCTAGTCCCTCCTTCAGCCTCCTCTGGGTGCTACTCCCCTCCTCTGAATGACTGGGTCCCTTGGGCTCCCAACTTACTTCATTTTCCTTATTCTCCCTGCATACCCTGCCACCCCTGAGTTTTTTTCTCATTCACCCCAGGCCTTCAGCTGCCACCTTATACTGACAGGAACTTTGCTGAGCTCCCAAGAATGAGTCTTTCCAGAATTTTCTCATCCTCTGGAAACCACATGTGCCATGCAACCTGTGAGAGGGGGCCATTACTCCAGTTTGGTCTTGGGGCCCAGCTGGAGTGCAGCGGGTGGGGTCAGAGGTGAGGCATAGCTGCGGCACCACCTACGGTTGCAACCAAGAGAACACCCAGCCTCTTGACAAATCAGGTGGTTAGGGCCGGGCACTGTAGGTGGCGCATGCCTATAATCCCAGCACTCAGGAGGTTGAGGCAGGAGGACTACCCAGAGTTTGAGGTCAGCCTGGGCTACTAAGTGAGTTCAAGGCCAGTCTGGACTACATATGTAGCCCAGGCTGGTCTTGAACTCACAACAATCCTCCTGCCTCAGCCTCCCAAGTGCTGGGATTACAGGCATGTTCCACCACGCCTGGCTGGGACTCTGTCTCAAAAAAAAAAAAAAAAAAAGCAGTTAGTACACAAAGAACAAAGTAGAGCTAAAAGACAATTGGGGACTTTTGAGTAGCCAGGGATGCTGTTTTGGGATTTTTTTGTTTGTTTGTGTTGTCTTTTTGACACAGGGTCTCCCTACGCAGTTCAGGCTGGCCTTGAGCTCACTTTGTAGCCCAGGCTGGTATCAAACTTGGAATGATCCTCCTGCCTCAGCCTCCTGAGTGCTGAGATTACAGGCATGAGCCACCATACCCAGCTGGGCTGCTGTTATAGCTCCTAAAATGTGAAGTGTGCAAGTTTGATCCTTGTTGTAGTTTGTTAATCCCTTCAAGGTGCTACCAAAAGCGAACAGAAATGGCCCTACCCTACTGGGACAGATAACAAAGTAACATGGTGCAAGGGAGGATACAGTAACAAAATGGGAAACATATAACCCACGGGGACAAAGAAGAGACAAATGAGAAATCTGTGGATCCTTGTGTGAAAACCAGGAGCAAGGAGGAACAGGCTCCAAGCTAGCCTACCTCCACCTGCTCTTTCTCCCTCTGGGTCATGGTGGAGGAAATAATCCCACCTCTCAGGCACTCTGGCCCTTATCTCTCCGGGATCTTTGGTCCCCCCTCCCTTTTTTGGTTTTGTTTTGTTAGACAGGGTCTCCCTATATAGTTCAGGCTGCCCTTGAACTCACTATGTAGCCCAGGCTGACCTCGAACTGGCAGCAATCCTGCCTCAGCCTCCTGGATGAGTGTGCCACCACGCTTGGCCTTTCTGGGGCTCTCTTATCCACTATGCTCTCCTATCCCGTGCTGTGATCAGATTAGCACGGGGCCTTGACCCTCCCAGCTGCTACATGTGTACTCAGCACTGGTCAGGTATCCTAAGGGGTTCAGTGAGCTTCAGAGACAATGGACTGTGAAGGCTGATCCAAGCCAAGGGAGAGGGGAGAGGGAAAGGCCTGGGCCCAGGCTCCCTGGCTTCCCCCAGAAGACTGATCATCCACTCCGATGGCTCAGCCATGCGACACTGCCTGGGCATGGCAGCCCTCAGTAAAATGTGCAGGTGGTGAAGATGGGAGGTTGGGGACAGTCGGACAGCGTGTAGTCAAGCCGAAGGTAAGGGGCTTGCCCTGTGGGCCCAAGGTGAACATTTCACCGAAAGGGATCAAGCCCGCTTAAACTGAAGCCTCGGCCTCTGAACTCTGCACGACACAGTTCGCGCCGGGACCTCTAGGTCGGGTCTCCGCCGGAAGCACGCGGCAGGGGGAAAGGGCCGTGCAGGCGGAAGGTGGAGGTCGGGTCCGGGATCCGCCGCGCGCGGACAGGGGTCTCTCACATCAGGCTTTACCGGGTCCTATATGAGGACACTATGCAGTTCTCTCCGTGGTCCCGCCCCCCCTGGGCGCTTAGCCTCTGAGCGGCCCAGCACGCCCACCCCGGCCGGACCCCGCAGGTTCCCGGCTCAGCCAGGGAGGCAGGGCGGCTGCGGGGATTCGGCTAATCCAGGGCCCGCGTTCGAATTCGCGTCCTGGTGCGGCCAATCGCAAGAGGCCGTGGCGGGTGGGGCAGAGGGCGGGGTCCCGGGCTGGCCAACTGGAGTGCCCCGATCATTTGAAAACGAGGCGGGGGCGGGCGGCGGGCAGCGGGCAGCGGGCGGGGTCTGCGCTTGCGCTTGGCGGCTGGCGCTGTACCCCGGCGCGGGCGCGCTCGAGAGAGATCTCGGACGGTGGCAGTGGCAGTGGCAGCTCAGCGATGGGGAGCGGCGGCGGTGAGTACCCGAGGGCCCCCAGCGGAGGGAGGTGCAGGGGGCCGAGGTCTGTGGAAGTTGGGCCAGTTCTCTTCCACCGCAGTGCAAGATCGTCCCGGCCTGGTTTAAATGCCCGCGGCTTCTCCTTGCGGGTTTTCTGCAGAGCAAACCGTAGTGGCTTCTTCTTGGAATCAGGTGCCTTTGGGACGAGTGGCGGGGCTGCGCTTGCACCCACTCACCTGGTGCCCACCCCAGCAAACAGATCCGCGGTTCCTGGCGCGCTGGAGGGCCAGATCGACGAGGCACATAATTCCACTTGTTATTGTAGTGGTTATTAAACATCTCCAAGTATCTGTTCTAGAGCGAGGGAATGAGGAAATTTTTATGGTAACATCCGTAGAATCTTTGCATATGTTTTGCCCTGGGTGGATGTTTGGCTTTGAAGTACGTTTAGTTACTGGCAGGAAGACCCTAGGTCGAAGGGAGACCGCTCCCTAGAGAATCCCTGGGGAGGGATTCATGTAGACAGAAAAGCAGTCCTCAGGATGGTAAGGATGAGCAAAAAGACGTGAATTTGTATGAGGAAAGCAGGATCTTAAGGTTCCTGTCGGAAGACTTCCATTTTTCTATGAAATAAGAGACAAAGGTATCTGCCTAGAATGAGGAAGGTGTTGCTAGAGGAGCTGGAACCACCCTGCTGAGTGCAGAGGGCTTGACCTTTCCTGTTGGCATCTCTGTGGGTCTAGGTCTTGTGTTGAGATTTGCACCACCTTACTGGGTAGCCGTCAACTCCCATTTTACAGAGGAGGACACTGAGACTCAGTGGCTGGGCAGCGCTGACATCTGCTCTGTTGAGCCTCCAGGTCCTTTGCTTTCTTGCAGGGCTCAGCCCTCCTAATTGGGCTCCAAAAGCAGACTCTTCAAGCTCATAGAGCTTTATTGAACACTATGCTTTTTTGTCATGTGAAGCAAAGATAACCAGCAAGGGTCTGAGGGTTTTTTTTAAGAATGGCTGCTTTTTTCCCTTCCTGGTTGTCATGTAGGCTCTGAATCAGAAAGTTACCAGTAGCCAAGTTACCTGGTAACTCCTCTTTACCATGAATATTAAATACTGAACAAATAATGATGTCTTCCAAAATTCATATAACACTACTCCTGTATTTAATCTTTGGGACATGTCAACTCCTTCTGTTGTGGTGCAGGGGTAGTAACTGTTAAATCATTTTCAGGTATGACTTTTCATCGAGACTTATGAGTTTTTCTTTTTCTTTTTCTTTTTTTTTAAGTAATCCATTGTAGGTGTGCCAAGTGTTTCTGTTACCCTACCAAGAGAAGAATAAGGAGGAGACCGCAAAACCTATCCATCTTGAATCTACCAGAAGATGTACTCTTTCACATCCTAAAGTGGCTTTCTGTTGGAGACATCCTTGCTGTCCGAGCTGTAAGTCACCAGATGAAAGCAATACCAGTGCTGGCCTTGTTGATTATCCCATCAAGGTCTCAGAATCTTTTTTTTTTTTTTTTCTTCAATCTTTTTGAGACAGGGTCTCATTATGAAGTTCAGGCTGGCCTTGAACTCACTTTGTAGCCCAAGCTGGCCTTGAACTCACAACGATCCTCCTGTCTCAGTCTCCTGAATGCTGGGATTACAGGCATATGCCACCACATCGGGCAAGGTCTCAGAATCTTATATGTCAGAACCAACTTTGGCTACAAAAGAGGGCAAAGGAAACAAGGGTGATATTGTTAGTAATGTTGCAATTCCAGGACAGCATGCTAAAGTTCACCTTCATTCATTATAATGTTTATTTCAATAGAGAAAGTATCCTTTTGTGACAGTAAAGTTTGTGTCCCTTAAGACTTAAGATCAGCACTCCGGAGGCAGGATTGCTGCAAGATCAAGGCCAGCCTGGGCTACAAAGTGAGTTCAAGGCCAGCCTGAATGCATAGCAAAACCCTGTCGCAAAAAGACCAAAAAAAAACAAAAAAACAAAACAAACAAAAAAAAACCATAGGCTGGAAATGGTGGTGCATGCCTATAGTCCTGTCACCTAGGAGGCTGAGTCAGGAGAATTTGAAGTTTGAAGCTACAGAGTGAGACCCGTCTAAAAGAAAAAAAAAAGTATTACAAATAATTCTTGAGGACAAATCCCATGTAATATGCAATGCCAAAATGAACTGGAGGAATTATTTTGGAACCACTGCCTCACTCTGGTGACTTATGCTAGGATATATACCAAACTGATAGGAAATCTCCTACCAGAATCCCTTCTTGGCACCCAGGACCTCCTCCATTATATTTATAATACACTTGTGGAACTCCTAGGGTTCTGGATTCTTTATAGCAATGAAAACTTTAGCATTTAAAATGTTCACCTGTGTTCAGGGTCCTGTTCTGGGTCCTACCTGAGGCTGCCACCACAGATGTCAGTTTTTTCCTTGAGTCCCTGTGACCTCCAGGCCCCAGGTGTTTTTCCCACTAGCAAGGGCCTAGGCAGAGAAACACAGGCTAGCTCTCACTCCTGCCTGTTTCCATTTAGAGTTGGTTTTCCCAATTCTCGCAGGTATATTCCTTTGCAGAGCTGCCATTCACTCTTTCTCAATCCAGATGCTCATTCTTTTCTTCTGGGGCCATTGTGTTTCCCCTCTTAGAACATCAGAGAAACTCATTTCTGACCTCTGTTGTCTATACAGCATATGTCTGTCTTTGATACATAGAGACTGAATCTTTTACCGCTTGAGACTGGGCAGGAGACAGGATGACCTGAGTCTGTGATGTCCTCTTTCCAAGAGCCTCTAGGAGCAGGGGTTGGATGCAGTCCTTCAGTAACCCCCCTTGGTTTTCATTGCTCTGTAGGTTCACTCCCACCTGAAGTACCTAGTGGATAACCATGCCAGTGTTTGGGCATGTGCCAGCTTCCAGGAGTTGTGGCCTTCTCCAAAGAACTTGAAGCTCTTTGAAAGGTATCTCTGCACCTTGAAAAACAAATGGCTTGATTTCTCCCTACCTTTGGGCCCCTCCTATGCTAATCTGTGCCCCAAAGCACAGAAACTGTTTTATTGTTGCTGTTTCCCAGGACATTGGCTCATATCCCCAAGAGTGACCCAGGGTTGTAGACCTCAGCCATTGAACCATACCACATCCAGCAGCCTATGCCATCACCCTTCCTCCATGCCTGTTGTGCTTCCAGCAGGTCTCCCCTGGGCTGTGGCCTCTTCTTATGTGACTCAAATGTGAGTCACTGCCTGTGGAAGCTTTACTCAGCTTTCTTTTAGCAGCAACTTTTTGATAGTGGGCTTGCAGTCCTATTGCATTTCACCCACTGGGTGGTCCCACCCACCTGGAGTCATGCCCCAGAGAGAGGGCTGAAGGGGACACAAGGCCTCAAACCTATGAGGCCAAGTGCCAGCAACCAGGCCCACTAACCAGGAGCACTAATGGTTGGAACCAGGGGCTTCAGTTTGAGCCTTCTCATTTACCAAACTGAGAAACCATAATTTAGGAGGGAATCTTCCTGTCTAGGGTTTGCTCTGGCCTCATCCACTCGAGCTGCCAAAGATCCAGGTAGCTCGTACTGTGACCATTTTGCTGTGGCTGTACTTGAGCTGCTTCTGAATAAAATATGCATATTTCTTAGAAACATAATCCATGCATCAAATAGTCCCTCATTTAAAGTGATTTTTTTAGTATGTTCAAATTATGTAAATATCACCTAATTTTAGAACATCTTTAGCATTGTAAGAGAAATCTTGTACTTACAGCTGTCACCACCTGCCCCTTGCATGTACCTGTTCCACATAGGGCTTGCTTAAGCCCTAGGCAAACCTTAATTTATTTTCTGTCTCTGGATTTACCTCTTCTAGACATTTCATGTAATTGGAATGATAATATTTGGTCCTTTGTGACTAGCTTCTTTCACAGAGCATATTTTCAAGGTTTATCCATGTCATAACATGTAACGGATAACTGATACTTTTTTTTTTGGTACTGGGAATTGAACTCAGGACCTTACACTTGCTGGGCAGGTGCTCATGCCCCTGAGCTATATCCCCAGCCCCTGATACTTAATGTTGCATAAAAATTTTTTCAATTCAGAAAACACATATCCCAGCTTCCAGTGCTTTGGATAACCTTTGTGGTGTGAAATCCTGTGATGTTTGTGTTCTTAATGTCTTAGGGCTGCTGAAAAGGGAAATTTTGAAGCTGCTGTGAAACTTGGCATAGCCTACCTCTACAATGAAGGCCGTAAGTCACAGCCCCCTCACTATTGATCCTTTGGCCTTTTTGAGATATGTACCCAGCATGAGCATTTTGAGTTTTGGAGTCAGGGTCTTGCTATGTAGTTCAGGTTGGCCTTGAATTCTCGTATGTAGCCCAGGCTGGCCTCAAACTTGGAGCAGTCCCCCTACCTCAGCCTTCCAAGTGCTGGGATTATAGGCATGTGCTGCCATGCCCTACTTTATGAGCAGTTTAGGCCCTCTTCTTGCTATATATGATGGTCTACTTTACTGTCACTTCACAATAGCTTACGCCAAAAGATGCCTTGTGAGGGGAGATCCATTGATATTTTGACCTTAGTTCTAACAGTCATCTCTTTTAGCAAATCCTAAAATTGAACAGAGCCTCAGAATGAGGGCTGCTTGGACAAACCAGGCTCCTACCCTCAGTCTGATTAACAATGAGGTCCATGTGTAGACATGGTTTTTCCTTGGTCTCTGGTCTGTGCAACTTAGGGGTGGAGGTGTATGCCTGATTCCATAGGGTGTCAGTAACATAGGAAGCCATGGTTCAATGCAGGAGGCAGGGCAGAGCCAGCCTCAGTCAGATTCCTCTGCCCCCAAAGGCCAGGTGCTCCTTCAAAGATCCTTGTGAAGGCTCTCCTTCTGTTTATCTGCTCGGCACCTCAAGGAATAAGCCCATAGTCTGTTATGTAAGATACCAATATATAGGATGATTGGGTTATAGCCTTGCATTTCCTTGCTTCTGAAAGATCTGTTACATTGGGTTGGGGAATGTAGCTCAGTGCTAAGAGTGCTTCCCTATCATGCTTGGAGCCCTGGGTTTAATACCTAGTACCACATGTGGGGGGCGGTGGTGGAATCTGATGTTTTAGCTGGGTACTAGGGAACTACTAGGGAGGCTGAGGTAGGAGGATTGGAAGTTCCAGACCAGCCCAGGCAAATTAGTGAGACCTTATTTCAAAAAGTGATAGAGGGAGCTGGGGATATAGCTCGTGGCATAAGCACCTGCCTGGCAAGTGCAAGGTCCTGAGTTCGATCCCTGGTACCGAAAAAAAAAAAAAAAAAAAAAAGTGATAGGGATTGGGGCTGTTGCTCAGGGTGAAGTATCTTGGGTTCAGTCGTCATTACCATCCAAACAAAAAAAAGTCTAAAAGTCTGGTTCTTTCCTAGAGATAGGCCTTGCTCTTGACCAGCTGATAAGACTATTGCAACTGATGGAGTCCTTGAGCAGCCCTCTAAAGGCCCAGGAGAGCTGAGATTCTGCACCCATGTTTTCATCAGACGACAGTTCTGACTTAATTCATGTTACTACAGTTAATAAGTTCAGTGGGCTTTTTGTGGTATTGGGTTTTTGGTTATTCTTTTTTTTTTTGTCTTTTTGAGACAAGGTCTCTATGCAGTTCAGGCTGGCCTTGAGCTCTCTTTGTAGCCCAGGCTGGTCTCAAACTTGCAACGATCCTCCTGCCTCAGCCTCCCAAGTGCTGGGATTACAGGCATGTGCCACCATGCCGGACTTGGTTATTCTTTTTTTGAGATGGGATCTCACTAGTTTGCCCAGCTTGGTCTTGAACTTCTGAACCGCCTGCCTCAGCCTCCCAAGGAGCTAAGGTTACCAGCATGTGCCCCAGTGTCTGGCTTTTCTGGTGGTTTTTAATATATTTACAGAGTTATATATCCATTACACTGTCTAATTTTAGAACAGTCTGATCCCTGAAGGAACCTCTCCCCATTACCGCATTAGCTGGGGTCAGGCAGCAGGTTCCCGCAGGAGAAAATACAGGGCTGGCTCTGTGGGCAGTACCTTCTCTTGATGTTAGAATCCATGCTTCCAGAAGTATTCCAGCAGAGCCTGTGATCACAAAGACAACCGAAACCCATCTAAACTTAAACAGGAAGAAAGGGAAGTCACCTCCAACCTAGAGGAATTTTCTTTCCTAAAACATGAGCAACTTTTCTACAGGGGGTTTGAGCTTTTAGACTGTCCAGAAAAACTGGGGAACTGTCTTGATCCTATCCCCAGAGACATCCCTGGGTTCTCTCCTGTCTGTCCTGCAGTGTCTGTGTCTGATGAGGCCCGAGCAGAAGTGAATGGCCTGAAAGCCTCTCGCTTCTTCAGTCTCGCCGAGCGACTGAATGTGGGTGCCTCACCTTTTATCTGGCTTTTCATCCGCCCGCCTTGGTCCGTGTCTGGAAGCTGTTGCAAGGCTGTGGTCCATGAGAGTCTCAGGGCAGAGTGTCAGCTACAGAGAGTAAGTCCTGGTGAGGGGTAGCGCCTACGAGGCCACTCACAAGATCTGGGGACATAGAAGAACTCTTGGGTAGACCCTTTTGACCATGTAAAGTTGGTAACCTAGGGGAAGTGGAGGTGCAAAACATAAGTACAGATGTAGTGGAGGGACTGGGGTCTGGGGAAGATGGCAGAACTTTTGGTGAGTGTGTTGGCAGCTGGAAACTTGGGACTGAGGCTGCATAAAGCAGCCAGAGGTAAAGTTTGCTATTGGGGAATGGTCCTGTTCATGAGGTGAGCTGGCATGGGTGGAGAAGGTCCCTCCCCGACCCAAACAGTTCTCTCCTGGGATTCACACTTCTTTTTCCTTTCTTTTTCTTTTCAAGACTCATAAAGCATCCATACTGCACTGCCTAGGAAGAGTACTAAATCTTTTTGAGGTTAGTCAAGTTGTTCCCTGCGCTTGGAGTTTTTGCCTGGTTTGACACATCCTGGCGGGGATCCAGGAAGTATATGAGAAGCAACGGAAGGCATCAAAGGTCAATGGAAAAGCAAAACCCAGCCCTGAGAGGCCACACGGAGCTGGACAGTGAATCCTGGCTCCTTTCTCACTCCTGAGAGGGGAGGTCGCTGTTGGGTTATGGGACCTTACTCTTGAATAACTGTGAGAATTAAATGGGACACCATGGGCAAGAGGCATAGTAGAGCAAATGTAGCAGAAACTGAGCAGACAGTGCTGACATGTTTGTGTGATGGTTCTGCTAATGGTAGACTTCATCTGCTGGGGGGTTGGTTTATCCACTCTTGAGGTTTTAATAAGCTTTGTGGCTGGGTGTGGTTACATACGCCTGTACTCCCAGCACTCTGAAGGCTGAGGCAGGAGGGTCGTTACAAATTTAAGACCAGCCTGGGCTACAAAGTGAGATCAAAGCCTGCTTAAACTGCATAGTGAGACCCTGTCTCAAAAAAAAAGAAGAGACCAAAAAAATAAATAACCTTTTGATCATAGTGAACCCTCTTTGCATTAGATTTAAGGAAGATCATAACTTCTCAAAGTATTAGGGGTCCTGAGGGAGAATGAGGAGGTAGAGGAGCCCAGAGAGCCACCAGCTCCACTGTCTAGACTCAGGGCATTTCCTCTGGCAACAAGAGTGACGGGCAGGCCTTGGGTGACCCCCGGAGCTGAGCTAGGGAATCTGCAAGCCAAACGCATACACAAGTCTCCAGGAAAAACAGAGCCCCTGAGGCCAGAGCTCCAAGTCTGCACTTTTCCTTGGTTGTCAAGTGGTGTATCTTTAAAGAAGTCATTTCTGCTCTGATTTAGGTACCATGTCAGTTGTCACAGGGAGTTTGATTGCTTAGAAATGTGGAGGGGGATGAGAGAGGCCAGTAGAATGAATTAATATTGAGTGGAAGATAAGAAAACCAGCTTTTGGGCTGGGGATATAGCTCAGTGGCGTAAGCACCTGCCTGGCAAGCGCGAGGTCGCGAGTTCAATCCCCAGCACCGCAAAAAAAAAAAAAAAAAAAAAAAAAGAAAACCAGCTTTGTTTGGCCTTGCTCTAGGGTGAAGAGAAAAGGAAGCAGGCCCGTGACCTGTTCGAAGAGTCTGCTCGTCAGGGATGCTTGGCCAGCTCGTACCTCCTCTGGGAAAGTGACAGAAAGACAGATGTGAGTGGACCAAGCTTTGGGGAGAGGAGGAATCATGGTGGCCAAAGGCACAATCTCCAAACTGACCCTTGGTGGGACTCCGTTGGCAAAAGGAAGGACCCACTCACAGCTCCGGGGAGCTACTGGGTGGCAGGCTGCTGTCAGTACTCTCAAAATACCCACCATTGTTTGGAGATGAAGGCTGGGGACCCAACACAGTCAGGCACCTTCTGGGGATGGGAGAGGGAACATTTAAGAACTCCACGGGTCAGTTCTGAATTCATCTGAAGATACAACAGTATAAAGGCAACTTTTTCCTGTTGGCAGATGTCAGATCCTGGACGATGCCTCCATAGTTTCCGGAAACTCAGGGACTACGCTGCCAAAGGCTGCTGGGAAGCACAGGTGACGAGGGGAACTGACCTTTCTTCTTACAGCTTTTGGGCAGGGCTATCTGGGCTTTATAAAGGAGACAGGGATATAGTAAGATTGGTCCAGAGCTAGAGTTGAATCTTTTTTCTTTTTTTGTCTTTTTTTGGAGACAGTATCGCTATGTAGTTTATATTGGCCTTGAATTCACTCTGGTACAGGCTGGCCTCAAACTTGAGGCAGTCCTTCTGCCTTAGCCTCCCGAGTGCTGGGATTACAGGCATGTACTTGGCTGCAGCTGAATCTTAAAGGGGTTTAGCTCTTCGGTGTACAGGGAGAAGACCCCAGAAGTGCTTCATTCATTTCTACTCATGGCCAGTTTTGCCTCTTGGCCACCAGCCTCTTAATTCTAAATGCTAGTGGGGTACACCTAGTGCCAGAATGTATACTACTCATTCTCAAAAGTTGTCCTATAGATAATGCTTTTTTTTTTGAAGCAGGGTCTCATTATGCAGTTCAAGCTGGCCTTGAACTCACTTTGTAACTCAGGCTGGCCTAGAACTCACAGTGCTCCTCCTGCCTCAGTCTCCCAAAGCTGGGATTATAGGTGTGTGCCACCATGCCCAGCTAGTAATACTTGTTTTGACAATGAAAGTTGAAGCTACCGGAAAGAGAGGGGCATACGAAGTTAGTAGCTAGCCCTGCTCAAATCATTTAGCCAGGAAATCAAGGATTTGTTGTTGTCTTTTACCAGACCATCTCCCCTTGCACCTGTAAAGAGGTTTCAGAACAAATAAGTAAGCCCCCTTCCCCCTTGCAGAGTAACTAGAAGTGTGATAGAAAATCATCTACACTCACATGCTAGGGAAGACGTCATAAATCAATAGATGGCTTAGTCTGATGTGTCACAGAACGTTGTGTTCCTGTCCAAAACAATTACAAGGAATACTACATATATAAGAAGTATACTTCTAGAAGCTCAGAGTAATCATAATAGTTAAGATCTTCATGAGTAAGGGCCGTGGTAGGTTCTCAAAAAAGAAGAGATAAATATAACTGTGTTAAAATGCAGAACAAAGCCAGGTATGGTGGCACTCATCTAAAATCCTAGCACTCAGGAGGCTGAGGCAAAAGGATCACTGCAAGTTTGAGGCCAGCCTGGGCCACATAGTGAGTTCAGAGCCACCCTCAAATACATAGGGAGACTTTGTCTCAAAAAAAAAAAAAGGCTGGAAGTGGTGGTGTACGCCAGTAATCCCAGCACTTGCCCATAATCCCAGCACTTGGGAGGCTGAGGCAGGAGAATGACTGAGTTCAAGGCCAGCCTGGGCTACAAAATGAGCTCAAGGCCAGGTGTGGTAGCCCACGCCTGTAATCCCAGCACTGGGGAGGCTGAGGCAGGAGGACTGCAGTGAGTTTAAGCCCAGCCTACGCTATAAAGTCAGTGAGTTCTAGCCAGCCCGAACTGCATTGTGAAACGCAGTCTCAAAAAGACAAAAACAAGAAAAATGAAGAAACAAGTACACCTTAAATATTTTGGGCTGATTACATTAGCAAATTTATTTTTTTTATGTTTTTGTATAGATAGCTAATAATTCTTGACAACAGATATTTTTAATAATAATAGTTTTTGCTGGTGAAGTTAAGATAAAGAAAGTGTTCCTGTGAGTGGTATAAAAATCAGCACAAGGCTTTCAGAAAGTACTTCGGTGGGTATACCAGAGCCTGGGTGCTCCTGTGGACTCACTGGGTAAGGAAGTAGATATTCTACAACATAAGCAACAAAATTACCCTTAGTGGGAAAGTACGTGGAATATGCCTATAAATGTTTAATATGCATATAGATGTTTAATAATCTACAGAAACACTTATGTTATTGTTAGGTAGGCAAAGAAAAATATACATATTAATGGTCCCAGATACATGCATATGCATATATATGCATATAGCATACACATGCACACAAATGCCTAGTAAAATCCAGAAGGAAATGTATAAAAGGGGTTGACAGGGACTACCAGTCTTAATGGATGCTTGGTAGGTGAGTGCCAAGTGCTGGCCCAAAGGCGGATCACATACCATTCCATGAAAAAGGAAACTGAGGTGTCGAGAGGTTTCCAGTTTGCCTGTGGTCACATACAAATCGAGATTTTGGTTTGGGTTTTTTGTTGTTTTGTTTTGTTTTATTGTTGATGTTGTTGTTTTTTGTGACAGGGTCTCTATATAGTTGAGGCTGGCCTTGAACCTACTATGTAGCCCAGGCTGGCCTCCCATTCACAACAATCCTTCTGCCTCAGCCTCTCGATTGCTGGGATTATAGTCGTGTGCCGCCACGCTTGGCCTTTTGTTTTGTTTTGTTTTGTTTTGTTTTGTTTTTTTCTTTTTTGAGACAGGGTCTCACTATGCAATTCAGGCTGGCCTTGAACTCACTTTGTAGCCCAGGCTGGCCTTGAACTTTTGAACTTATGACATCCTTCTTGCCTCAGCCTCCCGAGTGCTGGGATTACAGGCATGTACTACTGTGCTCTGCTTGAGTCCAGATTTTAAAGCCAAATCATCTGAGCACCCAGCCAGCTCTGTTTTGTTGTTGTTCTTGGTTTTGTTTGTGATGCTGGTGGTCAAATCC
>NW_004955442.1:14856268-14877758 GCF_000276665.1 Chinchilla lanigera | reverse complement strand
GCTTGCCAGGCAGGCGCTTTGCCGCTGAGCTAAATCCCCAGCGCCCTTTTTTGGTCTTTTTGAAACAGGGTCTCACTATGCAGTTCAGGCTGGCCTTGAGCTTACTTTGTAGCCCAGGCTGGTCTCGAATTTACAACAATCCTCCTGCCTCAGCCTCCTGAGTGCTGGGCTCATAGGCGTGTGCCATTCTGCCTTGCTATAAACATTTATTTTTAAAAAAACGATTATCCCTTCCCTGAAGAGGCCTAATCTCATACACATACACTCACACTCTCACACACCTCTGCTCCCATGGTGATGCCCACAACCAGAGTGCTTTGCATCCTGGGTGTGTAACTGGCATCCTCCCATCTGGCCTCCATCTGTCTCAGCTCTTCAATTACAAGGAATAATACCTTCTAGTTCCCTTCATCTGTAGTTTGTTCATTTTTGTTTTATTTTTTGTTGTTTTGTTTTTCCTAATAATTGTTATTCATAGCCAGGCATGGTAGCACAAAGCTATAATCCCAGCAGTCCTGCGTCAGAAAGATCACAAGTTTGACCTGAGTCTTGTGAATTTAATGACTTAGTGAGACCTTGTCTCAGAATTTAAAAAATAAATGGCCTGGGGATATAGCTCAGTGCAAAGGCCCTGGGTTTAATCCCTAGTTATTCATTGATGGGTATGTGGGGTTTAGGCATAAATTTAAGCATTTTAAAGTGGTTTTACCAGAAGTCAGATTATTACACTCCTTGCATTGTTTGCAGTCTTGGCAGGTTTAAACTTCACACACACAGGGGTTGGGGATTTAGCTCAGTGGTACAGTGCCTGCCTGGCAAGCGCGAGGTCGTGAGTTGGATCCCTGGTACCGGAAAAAACAAAAACAAACCCAAAAGCTAAACTTCACACACACAGCCCTTGGATGCTCTTCCTCATAGGAGTAAGTACAGGCTTGTGTGATCCTACCCACCCACCCTTCTGTTACTTTTGCTGTCCCCTTCCCTCCCACTTCTGAATATACTTCTGTCTGGGCTGACCCTGGACCCTACTTCTCCTGTCTCCAGCAAAGCCTTCATTATACCATTCTTTTTTCTCCCCACTTTTAAGATAAGTGTCCCCTCTATTCAGAAAGATGTTAACCATATTTGGGTATCCTTGCAGCATTCTCTTGGTTGTTTGTGGCCCAGATCCCTGGGGTGTAGCCCTCTGGTGGAAAGGGACCGTGTCTGTCAGCCCTCAGGCATCAGTCAGGTTGCTGGGTTGGACAAGCAGGACTCTAGTCCAGGGACTCAGTGCTTGCTGTACTGGGATTTTTGGCTCTTTGATTTCTTGCAGAATGTTGCTATAAATGTTATAAGTGAGGGGTTGAGGGGAGAGGAGAGGAATGGGGGGAAAAAAGAAGATTCAAGTTATATCATACAGGTATAAATTCTCTACTTGATCATTGTATATACCTAAAATGTACCAATAGAATCTGATTGGAAACTGAAAAATGAATGAGTGACTGAATGAATGAATGTATGTTATAAATAACCTGGGTGGTGCTCTTTCCACAGGTACATTCTGGTTGACTGGCTGGTAGAAGTTGCCACCATGAAGGACTTCACAAGCCTGTGCCTTCACCTGACAGTGGAGTGTGTGGACCGGTACCTGAGGAGGAGGCTGGTGCCCCGGTACAAGCTCCAGCTGCTGGGCATCGCCTGCATGGTCATCTGTACCCGGTGAGAAGCCCATTGGTCCAGCCAGCAGGGCTGGTGTTTGAATATGCTGGCTCTTCTTGGAGGTCACTGTCCTTCCTGTCCTAGTGGCTAGTTCATAAGGGAAATAAGTCTTAAGGGTCCCATCTGACTCACAGATGGGGATGGCAGAATTGACTCTTGACATGGCCATTATACAGGTACATGTGTCCAGGTAGCTTATCTCGGCATATGGTCTCAGAACCCAGAGCATGAACTCAAACAGGCACAGCCTGGACCATATCTCCCCAGGCTCCTGAGGGTGGTGGTACCAAGGGTCACAGCTGGCTGCCTTCCTCCTCTTTGGTCTTCAGAGTTCACAGAGAGAACTATGTCTCTGAGGTTAAGTTTTCTTGTTTTCCTAAACCAAACATTCCCAGCATGAGCCACCACTTCCAAGTCGTCGGAAGTACGTTCCGGACCCACTGGCCTTGGCTGGGAGGCTCAGTGAGTAAGCAGTAGATTTGGCTGCACTTAGCAGTGATAACTGCAGGGATTTATTTCTGTCTTGCATAGCAGCCTAGAGGCAAAGATCCAAGGTCACTGGGATGTTTTTTATCTCAGGAGGCCATGAAGGAACCCTAGCTATCATTTTGCTCTCTGCCACCCGCCAGTGGCTGCCCTTGTCCCCGTGATGTGCCACAGCGGCTGTGTCCACCTTCTCACGCATTGCCACATCTAGCCAAGACAGAAGCTGTAGTCCCATTGGATGGCTGTGTGCCAGCTCAAAGCAGGTCATAGTAACACAGAAGGGAGTGAGGAATTCAGGGTCAGTGAGCAGACCCTGCCGCACCCAGCCCAGAATCTCTTCATATGCCAGGTCTTCTGGCACCATTCCAGGTGTTCTGACCAGATGCTGAAGAACAGGTGGGGCTGCTGCCTCCCTGGATCTCACAGCACAGTTACATCATTGCAGGCTCAGATCCAGTTATTGGGCTACAGACAAGCAGATTGTAACTTCTGGAAATGGTTTAAGGCTGAGATGTGCCAGCTGTGCCATCAGGGTGGCACTAGCCCCTGTCCTCCCTTGCCCCTCTCCCCACCTTAGACTCCACTGCAGGGCTCTTAGCAGCCCATTCACATCCGCTCTTTCGTGCATGTGTGACCTTTGTGCTGGGAGGTGTACTCCCTGTCTCTTCTGTCCTGTCAAGCCAGTGACAAATATGCAAACTCTAGAGACCCAGGACAAGCAGCAAACTGGCCCTGGTCCATTCTCACCAGGGAGATCATCTTCAAGGCCTCTGGAGTAGGATGTTCCCTCATGGTTGGCATTGCCAGACAGTAGAGGGTGCCCCCATCTCCCAGACAATCAGAATTCCTGCACCAGCTGCCATGTTGTGTACAGACCTTCAGATACCCTCTAGGCCCTTTACCTCTAACTGTTGGTTCCAATGGCTCACTTACCTTCTGAGCTGAAAGAGTTTCTACTCTAATTGATAGACACTGTCAAAAGATAGGGTGATACTAAGAGGTTGAGGCTGGAAGATTAAAAAGTTCAGGGCTAGCCTGTGCAACTTACCAAGACCCTATCTCAAAATAAAATCTTTTTGGTACCAGGGATTAAACCCAGGATCTTCACACTGAGCTATATCCGTCAGACCTATTTTCTTTTTTTATTTTGAGACAGGATTTTGCTGAGCCACTAAGCTGTCCAAGCTAGGCTGGAACCTGTAATTCTCTTGCCTTAGCCTCCCAGAGTGCTAGTTACAGACATGGGCTACTACTCCTGGCATCAAAATTAAAAAAAAAAAATTTTTTTAAGGGCCTGGGTAAGTATCTCCATCATAGAGTGCTCACCTAGCATATATAAAGCCCTGTGTTTAATCCTTAGTACTGCACACAAAAAATTAAGGTACAGTCTAGGGGTGCCAATTAGTAGTAGAGCATTTGCCTTGCATATGCAAGGTCCTGGGTTTGATCCCCAGTAGCATCCGAGAAAAGAAAAGCCAGAGGTGGTGGCATATGCCTATAATTCCAGTATTCAGGAGGCTGAGCAGGAGGATCATTGTGAGTTGAAAGCCAGCCTGGGGTACATAGTGAGTTCAAGCCCAGCCTGTAATACATAGTGAGACCTTGTCTCCAAAAAAAAACCGCAAACCAAAAAAGGGCAAATCCCTGTCTCTAAGGTCATCAGGAGAACTGAATGATAGTCACTCATGGGGCCTTTTGCAGAGATAGATGTGCCTGATCAATAGCCCTTCCTCTCCCACTCTGCCTCTACATCCAGGCTCAAATCTTTCTTCTTTCCAGTACCTTGTGACCATCATTCCCTTTAATGTTCCTTACTGCCCAGAGGCAGCTGGATTCATTGTATAGCCTTGCTTTGGCACTGAAGCTCAAAGTCATCATGCTCTCCTTACCATGAGGCCTCCCCAGAGCCCTGGACCACCCAATTCCTATCCCTGCCTCAGGAGATGAACTCGGGGCTAAGCCCCCATCTCTATGTTCCAGGTTCATCAGTAAAGAGATCCTGACGATTCGAGAGGCCGTGTGGCTCACAGACAACACATACAAGTACGAGGACCTGGTGCGGATGATGGGAGAGATCGTCTCGGCCCTGGAAGGGAAGATTCGAGTAAGTGGGAGTTTCTTTTGTCTCCCTGCTTGGGTCTTGGGAGTAGGAAGAGCTGAAAACACCCAGCTTTCCTGCTCTGGAAGATCCTCTGGACCCAGGGGCCAGCTGTCTGTGCCATGCCCAAAGCCACGGCTACAGTGCATCATGACATGCTGTGATGCCCTGAGCGAGGACCGAGTCCCTGCTGGGCTGTTGCTTGCTGTGTTGTTGATGGAAAAGAGCCCACATCCACCTTCTTTTGTCTAGATCCCCACTGTGGTCGACTATAAAGAAGTCCTGCTGACGCTGGTCCCCGTGGCACCCAGAACTCAGCACCTGTGCAGCTTCCTCTGTGAGCTCTCTCTGCTGCACACCAGCCTGTCTGCCTACACCCCAGCCCACCTGGCCTCTGCAGCCCTGCTTCTGGCCAGAGTGATGCATGGGCAGAGTAAGGAGTGGCCCCTCTAGGGAATTGCTGGTGGCAAGGAAAGGGTGGTGGGACAACAAGAAATTTGTGCCCAGCACATAGTGGCATATGCCTGTAATCCCATCATTTCTAGGAGGCTGAGGCAGGAGGATTGTAAGTTTGAGCCCAGCCTGAGCAACAGTGATATATATAGTGAGATCATATCTCAAAATAAAATTGTTCAAAAGGACTGGGGATGTAGCTCAGTGTGAAAGCCCTAGGTTCAGGCCTCAGTATTACGAGGGGTGGGGAGGCAGCTTAGGATTGGGAAGTGAGAGATGGTTCTAGTTTGTTTCCCAAATCTTTGACAAAAATGCATGTTCTATATGGAGACTAGTCAAAACCATTTTGAAGAACTGCAACTTTGAGCTCCTAGAATGTAACCTGCAGGTTCATGGCGTGGGGATGGTCAGACAGCCATTGCATTCCTGGCCCTGCTTTGCTCCCTAGCACAGCCCTGGACCACTCAACTGTGGGACCTCACTGGGTTCTCCTGTGAAGACCTCATGCCCTGTGTCTTGAGCCTACATAAAAAATGGTGAGTCTGAGGCACGAAGTCATAGTGATTCATACCTGTAACCACCCCCGAAAAGGTAAAAGGCTGGGGATATAGCTCAGTGGGTTTTTCAGTCCCCAAAACCATCAAAAAAAAGTGGTAGATCTGTAAGGAAATGTGTCCTCTAGCCAGATTGTGCCAAGTAGAGGCTCAAGTTCCATTCAGCCCTTTGTGTCTTTATGTGACCGCTCTCAGTCAATGCACAGATCTTTCCTCAGTGAATTTCATGCAAGAAACATCTTTAAGTTGACATTTTAAAATTTCAGGGCCATGCTTCACACATTTTTTTCATAGTTCACAGAATTTCACACATTTTTCACATGGAGCCTCTGACTGAGGAAGTGGAATGCAGCAGGCAAGCAGACCCTCACTGCTAGTCCCATCTGTGCCTGTCTTGCTGCCCACCCCCAGCCTAGCTGTGATGGCTTGTTGTGCTCCAGACCTTGGGGTCCTGCTGCCTCCTTGTCTTCCCACAAGGTGTCAGGTGGCAAAGGACCCTGGAGGAAAAGAAACTGTGGAGGATGCTGGTGCTTGAGAGGACCAGGTTCCCCTAAAGAAAGTGCAAATGCAAAGAGGGCGGCTCTTGCAGGTCAGCAAGACTATTGGCTGTGTGCAAGTCTGGGGCACGTGGGCTGAGTTTGAATCTAACTATGAGTGGCTCAATTCCTCTTGCACTTTGCTCACAACTTGCTTCTCCCTTTCTCAGCTCTCCTTACTCCCTTGTGCCCTCCTTCCAAGTCCTGCAGCTTCCTCCTCCAGAACACCCTGCCTTGGTCTGGTTCTCCGGTCCCCTACCCCATCCTGAGAGTCCAAGTAGTTCTGGCTTCCTGTTGTTCCTCAGATTCTGCCCCAAGGAGACTTAACCACTTCTAGATTCAGACCACATCTAACCCTTGACCCCCTCCCCAGCCCAGATCACCTTGCCAGTGTGTCTAAGCCAACTAGCTGCCCGCTCTTGCCTGGTTGAGCGTTCCCAACATTCAGGTTGCATTTGGTGGTTGGTGGTTGAGGCCTAGTCACACTGGCAGAGGCCACGACCAGCCTGTTTCTGCTTCTCCTTCATCACTGCACCCTAGCAGCTTTTACGTCTGACACACTTCACACATGCACACTTTAGGATCTGGTCCTCTCAGTGACCTTGGTCACTCCCTGCTGCCTCCTAGAATCACAAGACAGCTGCCCCTGAGCATCTCTCCTGCTTATGCCAATCCAGAGCCTTGCTCTACAGCTTCTAGGATAAGATCCGAGCTCCCCAGAACAGCTTCCATTCCTGACCAGCTCTTCTGTCCTCTGTTCTCTAGCTGTGGGTTCTGGTCACCATTCCTGGGGCTGGCATGTGCTTTTGTCCACCATTTTCTCCTGCAGTGCCGACTCTCGGTGAGGAACCAGGGTGACAGTTGAAGGGTCAGTGTGTTTGACCCCCATCTTTGATCATTCTGGGAGCACAAACTGTCACGAGATACTGGCCAATAAAAGTTGCTGTTCAGCCATGTTTATTTTTCCCCCCCAAAGGAATTTTTTGTGTTGCTTTTGTAACTACTTAAAGTGGTATGTTAGTCAGCTTTTTGTCCCTCTGGTAAAATATCTGAGAATATCAACCTAGAGGAGAAGAGATTTATTGTGGCTCACGGGTTCAGAGTCCTTCGGTCTGTGGCGATTTGTTTTCCTTGTGTCTAAGGCTGTGGTGAAGTGGAAACTTCATGGCAGAAGGTCATGGGGAGGAAGGCTGGTTACCTCAAGGTAACCAAGGCAGAGAGAATGAGAGCCTGTGCTAGAGGGTGTCTGTCTTCCACTTTTGTTCCCTTGGAGCCCCCAGGCCCACATTCAAGGTGGGCTCTTCCTCAGGTCACTGTCCCACATGCCAGTCTTCCTTTTTTTTTTTTTTTTGGTCTTTTTGAGACAGGGTCTTGCTGTGCGGTTTAGGCTGGCCTTGAGCTCACTTTGTAGCCCAGGCTGGTGTCAAACTCACAACGATCCTCCTGCCTCAGCCTCCCAAGTACTGGGATTACAGGCGTGCCGCACCACACCTGGCTCCAGTCTTCTCTTGAAACAACACTCGGACATACCCAAAAGTAGGCTTTCTAATTTCCTAGATATTTCTCAATCTAATTATATTGACATTCAAGATTAATATCATAATTGAAAACATTTATTTATAAACTAAGCTTTTTTTTTTCTGAGATAGGGTCTTGCTATATAGTTTAGGCTGGCCTTGAACTCGCAGTGGTCCTCCTGTCTCAGCCTCCCAAGTGCTGGGATTACAGGGGTGCACCACTAAGCCTGGCAGAATTAAGCTTTTTTTTTAACTAAATTTTTGCCAGGCATGGTGGTGCACCCCTGTAATCCCAACTCTTGGGAGGCTGAGTCAAGAGGATCATTGTGAGTTCAAGGCCAGCCTGGGCTACAAAGTGAGCTCAAAGCCAGCCTGAACTTCATAGTGAGACCCTGTCTCAAAAAGACCAAAAAAATAAAAATTTAAAAAAAAAATTAACTAAATCTTAAAAAATTGCACAACTTAATGGGCCTTTAGTATATTCACAAAGTTGTTCAGTGGCCATCACCACAACCAATTTTAGAACATTCTCAGCACCCCAAAAAGAAACCTCTTCCAACTCCACCCATTTCCCTCAGCCCCGGCAACCACTTAAACCTGCTTTCTATCTCTGGATTTTGCCTATTCTGGACATTCTGTATAAACGTGGCCATATGGTAAGCAGCCTTTTGTGTCTAGCTTCTCTGACTGAGTATCTTGTTTTTCCAGGCTAATGCTGCATGTCAAGGCTTCATTTTTTTTTTTAAATGGGTAAATAAAATCCTGCTGTGTGGTTGGACCACGTTTTATTTATCCACTCAGCCACTGATGGCTGCCTGGGTTGTTTCCACCTTCTGGCTCCTATGAATAGTGGTGCTGTGAATGGTCTGGTGCGAGTTTCTATGTGGACATGTGTTTTCATTTCTTAGGTGTAAATCCCTAGGAGTGGAATGGCTGGGTCCTATGGAAACTATGTTTTAACTGCTTGATGAGCTGCCAAGCTGTTCTCCAGAGTGACTGCACCATTTTGCGTCCTCATCGTTGGGCAGGTTTTGAAAGCTTGTTGTCCCCTCCACTTGAGGGAGCAAACTGAAACTGGGTTGGGGGTGCCTCACATGTCCACCTCTGTGTCTGCTTCCAGCTTCCATGACGACGCCCCCAAGGACTACCGCCAAGTCTCTCTGACTGCTGTGAAGCAGCGATTTGAGGACAAGCGCTATGAAGACACCAACCAGGAAGAGGTACCTCCCCCGCCCTGCCACCTGGGTGTCTGATGGGGGTGCAGAGTGGGATCAGGGTTCTGCAGCCTCACCCAGTGCCTCTTCTTCCCTCTTGCTGACTCTGGCTTCCCTAGGTGCTGAGCTACAGCCAGTTGTGTACAGCACTGGGGGTGAAAGAAAGCCCAGAGCCCGCATCTTTCCTCAATTCAGGGGAGATCTGCCCGTTCCTCAGCTCTCCCTCTGGGAGGAGAACAAAGCGGTGAGTCCCGTGCCCACCCCCCCCAATCCGGAGGCCACTCTGCGTGTGCAGGGCGGTGCTACAGGCAAGGGCTGAATTTTCTCACTGACCCCTCGGCTATCTGAGTTCCACGTAGGTGAACCTGCACTTGAACCCAGGCAGTCTGACCTTGAATGTGTTCTTGAGCTTCATTGCCCTCAGCTCCTTTTTCATAGGTGTCTGCCTCTCTTGCTTTATCCTGGCTCCCTCTGAGGGACAATGGTTCTGAGCACAGTTGATTCTGACTTAGGCTCTGGCCTTGCCTGTGCATCCTGAGGTGTTCTCCTCCATGGATGTTGCTGTCACTCCTGCACTTGGGTTGTAACCTGATTAATATTCTCATCATTTCTTTCCGTCCCCTTGTATCCTCCCTTTTTGCTTGTGTGTACTCCTATTTATTCCCATCATGCTCTCTTTTTGGGGGTGTGTGGTGTGGTGAGAGAGTCTCCCTGTATAGTTCAGTGGGTTTTTTTTTTTTCTTGTTTTTTTTTCTGGTACCGGGAATCGAACTCATGACCTCGCACTTGCCAGGCAGGCGCTGTGCCGCTGAGCTAAATCCCCAGCCCCTCACTGTATAGTTCAGATTGGCCTTGGACTCCCTGTGTGGCCCAGGCTGGCCTCAAACTCATGGTGATCCTCCTGCCTCAGCCTCCCACTCCCATCTCTCTTATCACTGTCATCACTGTATTTCCTGGAATAACTTCTCCCCACATTACCCATCTGAACAATTCCTGTTGATTCTGCAAAGCCCTGGTGAACAGGACCGTCTTTGTGCTGCTGGCTCTGCCTCTGTAACTGCTTGGCATCCCCTGTACCCCTAGCTTCCTGAGAGAGGTTACTGCACAGTTGAATCATTCCTGTTACATCACAGGGCCAGGCAGGACTACCTCCATGAGTGTGTGGGGAGTATGACCCTGGTCACAGTCCCTTGAACTCCAGGGAAGCCCCAAAGAAGTAGCTGATAGAGAAGCAGCCTAAGCCACCCCCATGATGCACTACAGCATTGCCACTGGGTTGAATATAGGTGACGAGGGCCCACCTGAGAAGGCCACCACTTACATCCTACTCTGCAGATGACAACCCGACTATCCAGGGATAGGGTCACACACAGGGGAAGGCCGGAAGATATATATCTGTGCCTTGGGAGGTGGAATTCCTGGCCCCCACCATAGCTAGTCTCACTGTGTTAAACTTGCTTCCTAGCAGCCCCCCTAGCCCTGTCAGTCATCTGAAAGGGACCTTGTCAGGTTATACTGAGGTAACTTTGTCCATCCCTTGAACTCTGGAAGCAGAAAGACTCAGCAGAAATGGTGGCTTCTCCCAGAAACAGGCCCATACTCTAGCTTCAGCCCTGATCCCAGGTGGGCAGAGGTGCCAGCACTCCCTGGGGACAGCCCCAGCACTGCCTGCATCTTCTCTGACCACATCCTGGAGGATGATTGGCCCAGGTTCCTCTAGCTGACTAGGTTGAGCCAGAGTTCACACCCAGACAGAGCCTTCCCTCAAGGCTCACACTGGTTGTAGCCTCACAGGTGTTCTCTACCCAGCACATCCTTCCAGAGCACATGGGAGGCCCAGGGCTGAGCAGGTGTTTGAGGCTGGTGCATGACTGGAGCTTCCTGGCTTTCCCTATTTCATAGGAAGCGGGAGAACAGCATCCAGGAGGACCGAGGCAGCTTTGTCACCACACCCACTGCCGAGCTGTCCAGCCAGGAGGAGACACTGCTGGGCAGCTTTCTGGACTGGAGTCTGGACTGCTGCTCTGGTTACGAGGGTGACCAGGAGAGTGAGGGCGAGAAGGAGGGTGACGGTGAGTGTGTAGCAGAGGGACACTGCACAGGAGCAGCCTTCTACTGAGGGTCTCCTGCACCCAGCAGTCAAGGTCTGGCCCTAGCCAACTGGTACCACACCCTCACCTAGGTGAGTTTGTCCTAACCCAGAGGCATAAGAGCAGGCCCCTTAGACACCAGAGCTCAGGGTGGGAATGGGGATTACTGCTACTCCACAGGGAGGGAGAGGATTTAGGTACTCCTGTGCCCCGCTCTATCTAACTGGGTCTGTGTTGGTGGAAGGCCCTCATAGGACAGGGGACAGGGATCCTAGCTGGAGTTCCTAATTAGGTCTTTCTAGAGGATCGGTGAGATGTACCCACATGGTATATATAAGTCCCTCCCTACCCCCTATAGACTGGAGGAGGTCCTGTCCCCAGTGTCCTAAAAAACAGACTTCTACCTTGGGCAGATTTTTTAGGCCTTTCCAGTTGCTTAACTTTGTGTCCACTCAGGGAAGATAAGTAAGTCAGACAGCCAGTTGCTACCTTCCACTGCCCTCCTACAATGAGAGAAGCATGTCACCCACAGCTTTCAGCTGAGTGATATAAGGGACCACAGCCAGGTAGGGGATATTTGACCAGGTGCAGGAGGCGGTAAACTGTCTTGGCTATGAGCCAGAGTCTGGACTGCCCAGGTCCTGACTGCGCAGAGAGGGTTGGTTACCTCTGATGCTCGAGCTATCGCATGACCTCCCCCATCCCAACATTTCCCACAGTAACAGCTCCCAGTGGTGTCCTCGATGTCACTGTGGTCTACCTAAACCCAGAAGAGCACTGCTGTCAGGAATCGAGTGATGAGGAGGCCTGCCCAGAGGATGAAGGACACCAGACGCCAGGTACTCAGACACCTCCAACGCCAGGGCCCAGGCCACTTCTCTGCAAGAGGAAGCCCGGCAAGGATATCACGACCTCAGGGTACTCCTCTGTCAGCAGCACAAGTCCCACAAACTCTGTGGATGGCAGCTCAGGGGACCCTCCGCAATCTACCTCAGTGCTGTCCCTGGGCAGCGACTCAAACACACATCCCTGCCACCATCAGGCCAAGAAGTCATGTTTACAGTGTCGTCCCCCAAACCCCTCAGAGAGTACTCTTCCCCAGCAACAAGTGAAACGGCAAAATCTATCTACTCACAGTGACGAGGACATGAACTTGGGCTTCCTGAAGCTGTGAGTGTGTGTTAGTGTGTCTGTTGCAGTGAATGTTTACCAAGGAGGGCTGCTGTTCTGCTAGGAGGAGTTGGGGGTACTGCAGGTGGGAACTGTATTGATCTGGGGGCAGTTCCACACAGCAGAGGGGTAACTGGTGGGTACTGAGTTTCTTTCTCTAGGAAATTCCTGTGCAGGCCCTCAGAACATCATATCAATGTGAAAAGCTCAACTCCTCTTTGGAAAATTTCTCTCCAAAGCAGTCAAACCATGCCAAGTGAAGCCCACCTCTCTGTACCTCCTGTGTCCCACTGTCTGGAAAAATGAAGCCTGTATTTGTCCTGGTCTTCTCAGCCCCTCAGAGCTCCATGCCAGGAGCTGAGAGGTTTCACAAGAACACATGTGGCCCAGGTAGTCAGTCTGGCGCAGCTTGAGTCCCTGGCCAGCATCTGTCTGACTTTGGGCCTCAGTGGGTGCTCACCGCTGTACGCTCACCCACCTTGGCCTGCACCCGATATCCACTCCCTTCCGGGTAGTCAACCTCATGGTGAGGGGACCTGTGTCCCTGCACATCTGTGTGTACTGCGCCATGACTGCCAGGTGGGAACCATGTTCCCTTCCCCTGACACTCTCTGCCCCTCTTGCAGGAGTGTTTGTCTGTGTCCCTGTGGTGTCCACGCAAACATTTCTCTTTGCACTGAATTTCTGGGCCATATTTCCCCCTTTATTTCTAGGTTTCTTTCTTCCAAGATGAGAGCAGAGTTACCATTTAAAATAAGGAGTATTAAAAAACAAGAAATTGGCAGCATTAATTTAGGCTCAGCTGAAAAAAGATCAGACATCAGCCTCTCCATGTTATCCTGGTACCTTTTTTCTACTTTTGTTTATTTGTTTGGGGTGTTTTGTTTTTATTTCTCTGTTTTTTACAGTACTGGTATTGAACCCAAGAGTCCCCACTGAGCTACATCCCCAACTTTAAAAATTTATTTTGATGCCGGGCGTGGTGGCGCATGCCTGTAATCCCAGCACTTGGGAGGCTGAGGCAGGAGGATCACTGCAAGTTCGAGACCAGCCTGGGCTACAAAGTGAGCTCAAGGCCAGCCTGAACTGCATATTGAGACCCTGTCTCAAAAAGACTAAAAAAAAAAAAAAAATTAGTTTGAGAAAGAGTGTCACTAAGTTGCTCAGGCTGGGCCTGAACTTATGATCCTCCTGCATGACCCTCCCAGAGTGTTGGGACTACAGGTATGCACCACCTTGGGATATGCACCACCTGCTTATCCCAGCACTTTTTATGCAAAAAGGTTTTTCCCAGAGGTTAGCCAGAAAAAAGTTCAAGTCATCTGTAATATCTGAGATGAACAAGAGGCAAAGAGCAGCCAGTGGGGTTTGCCTTTATCTGATCCCAATTGTAGATCTGCTATGGATTCTGTAGGGAAAAAAGCAAATCCTGCTTTCCCTTTCTTACTGGCCATGGAGCCAGATTTCTGCCTCAAAAGTAACAGGGCGGGGGATCTAGCTCAGTGACAGAGCACTTGCCTACTATGCATTAACCCCTTGGCTTGTGAGCCTTAGAGGAAGCACCCCAAACAGTGCCTGGGGAGTTTGCTGAAGGCCAGTCACAGACACATCACCTCTGCTAGGGTACTCTCTTGTTTCCTCTTGAATGTAACAGAACCACATGGCCAGCAATGTTCCAAGTGCTCTTGAACCAGAAGTAGGGGGAAAGGGGAAAGTTGACTCAGTGTTCACTTTGCTGTGTGCCTGTGTGTATGTGGATGTCCCCATGGCAGCTGTCTTTGCTACTGTAAATTCTAACCACCCTGGCTGGGGCATGGTGGGGATGAAACCCCAGGCATTGGAATTGTAGACCTGTCCTGACTGCCCCTGGGTGTGTGTGAGCCTGTTCCTCATCTGTAAGATGGGGCAATAATACCTACCTCACAGGGGTGTTGTGAGGATTAAATGTAATGACAGTGGCACATGGGTGATAACTCATCACTTAACTGTCTCGCCTCTTATCTGTGGTTCCCCTGATCAAGATCTCTGCTCCACTCCAGATAGACTTAGTTCTCTGCCTTCTTCCAGCCTGCACCTGTGGGAGGAAAGCGCTCCACGAACACCTGGGAGCACCTGATTCTGCTGTAGGGTCTCTGTCTTATAGTAAAATTTCCCTCATTGATGAGACAAAATCCTCCACACCCAAAGCTGAAGGGGGAAAGGTTTATTGAGCTCACAGTTTGTAGATGTTTCAACCCATAATTGGCTGACTCCAAGGCAGGGTGGTACATGGCAGAGGGGCAATAGTTTATGGCAGTGGAAGACACCAAAAGCAACAAGAGACAGACAAGCCTCTTTCCCTTATATTGTATCCCGTCTTACTGGATGAGAATGGTGCCAATCCAGTCAGCAGATTGAACCAGCAATCACCCACCCTTAACCCCAGCACCGCGCTACAAATCAATCACTCTATATTCAGCCACCTCTGAAGAAAAAAACTATGACCACGTGAGGCTTTAGGGGGACATCTGGACACAAACTAACAGTCTGCTTGGCTCTCCTACATACCATTTGAAGATTTTCCTCTCCTACTCTATAGGTGCTACCTGTGTCCCAGCCCCCTTTCGGTTCTCTGCCAGACACCCTCACCACACAGCCCCCCCATGTGTTTTAACCCCTCTCCATTCTTAAAACCCTTCCCCCAGCCAAGGATGGTCATCCAGCTGCCATGTGAGATTTCTTGGCCTCTTTAGAGGTTGGAATTTCTGTTCTCTCCAATTCTGCTGGAGCTGCTGTCCTCACTTCTAGCAGCATCTGTATCCAGATCCTTTGGCAGGTGTCCCCTGAATCACTGAGGCCTGGGTTTCACCCCATCGTATACACTGCATCTTGCCCATGGCCCCCTCCTGGAACACTCTGGACCCCCGCCGTTTCCCCTGCTGTCAGTTCTCTGTGCTCCCTTCCTGTCTGTATATCCCACTTGGAGCCAGCTTGCCACGCCCATGGTTCATGTACACCTGCTCTGGATGTGGGCTTCATAACCCTCTATCCAGGTGCCTGACACTTTCCTGGATGGCATCACTTCATGTCATTTCCAAATGATATGTTCCCCCATTCACAATCCCAACAACATTCTTACCTCATCCATGTACCTGATCCAGTGCTAGCTGGCCCTGGGTTCAGCAAGACAGCTCATCTCTGTTTTAAGTACCTTCGACAAGGACAGATTAAGACATAAAGCTGCCGGGCGTGGTGGCACCCACCTGTAATCCCAGCACCCGAGAGGCTGAGGCAGGAAGATCCTTACGAGTTAGAGACCGGCCTGGGATACAAAGTGAGCTCAAGGCCAGCCTGAACTACATAACGAGACTGTTTCAAAAAGACCAAAAGAAAAGGTGTTCTAGGGGAATATAAGAATGATGCTCCCACGTACCGGTAATCCAAACCGGAAACCTGTGAGTCGCCTGAGGTCTTGCTGCTTCCTCCAGTTCCAACACTGAGCGGGAGTCTGTAGTGGGCGGGGCTAAGCGCTGGCCTCAGGATTGGGTAGCCTGGTCGGAAGGGGCGGCCTCCTGCGCGGAAGCCGGGAAACTGTAGCGGCTGCAAAACTCCAGGAATCGGAATGGCCGTCTTGCTACAGGCTGACTGTGCCCGTCGGTAGGTTCAGCACGGAGGGAACGGGGAGGGAGGGCGCGTGGCCCGAGGCCTGATCCCAGTCGGGCTGCTGAGCTCGGTGTATTCTCCCAGGCTGGTGGCCGAGCTTCAGGGCGCCCTGGACGCCTGCGCAGAGCGACAGCGGCAGGTGGAGCAGAGCTTGCGCGTCTCCCGGCGGCTGCTGCAGGCCTGGTAGGCAGATTCCAGCAACCCCTGGCCAGACCTCCCTCGTATCCTCGGAATCATGCCTCAGGGACTGAGAGGCTGAGTCCATCCGCCCATTTCCAAGATGCCGGTTGTCAGCGCTATCTCCATTACTTTGCAGGCTCCAAGGCTTGTAGGGCTGTAGGATGGGATCTGTTTGAACTGTGGCTGGTCTGTCTTTGCAGGGAACCAGCTGGGACCACAGCTCTGGAGCCACCTCCTGGGTCAGAAACTAAAAAAGACCCTTCTCCAGGTAAACACCTTCCAGCTTCTCCAGGTGCTACCCCTGGGCTCTCTTGTGTGCAGTGCTAAGGGACCCATTCTGAGACCGTGGGGAGGAACCTCTGCATAATTCTTGGCTTTCACAGCATGCACACCAAACCCCCAAGACATCAAGGAGCTGGAGCTTCTGACACAGGCACTGGAGAAGGCAATACGGGTGCGGAAAGGCATCTCTAAGACTGGAGAAAGAGGCAGAACCCCCAGCCTGAAACCTGGGTCCACTGCTTTGTCTCCTGGCACCACTGCCTCTGCCTCACCCCAGTCCTCAAGCCGGACTGGCCACTGTTCTTCAAGGACAAGACCCACCAAGGGCATCCTTCAGACTAAGGTGCCTGCCAAGCACCACCCAGAGCACAGGCTTCCGTTGGCGGGAAACAGGTCTCCTGTGGGGATAGGAGCCCAAGCCACCAGGCTTGAGCCGAATCACAGGGAACAAATGACCCTGTCAGCTGCTCCTCATGCAGCAGAAACCTTCACACTCAAGGAGAAGGGGTAGGTTTCCCTGACAGACTGAAAAAACTTCCATCTCTACCTGCTTAAATCCCCTGCCAACAACGGGAGTCTGGGGCTTGGGGTACAGAGAGGCGAGGACATTGAACTGGATGTGGGAGTCCTGGCTACCACTCCATGAGGCTTATGTTCTTCAGCTGGCCAATTGGAGCAGGTGGCCGGGATGGTACCAGGTTTGACCTGCTGGAACCTGCCCTGCCCTGTCCCCACCAGCTACCCCTTTATCCACCCAGCCTAGGGGCTCTGGGTGGATTCTGGAGCACATGGGCTCTACTCATGTTTACACATGGTGTCCTCTCTTTTTTGTTGGTTTTTTTTTGGTTTGTTTGTTTTGAGACAGAACCTCACTATGCAGTTCAGGCTGGCCTTGAACTCCTGCCTCAGCCTCCCAAGGTGCTGGGATTACAGGAATGCGCCTCCATGACTGGCTAATAGTGTCCTCTCTTCTCTCAGCCCGGTGCTGGGATGGGCCAGTTCGATTGCCCCTGTGGAAGTCCCTTCCAAGGGTGCTTATGGTGGCACATACTTGCAGTCCCAGAACTTCAGGAGGCTGAAGCAGGAGGATTGCAAGTATGAGCCCAGCTAGAGCAATTTAGCAACTTAATCACATCCTGTCTCAAAATAAAATATAAAAAAAGACTGGGGATCTAGCTCAACACAAAGGCCCTGGGTTCAATCCCCAGAACCACAAAAAGGGCTGGGGTATGAAACTGGGGAGAGAGTAAAGAGCTAATGAGCTATGATCAGGAAACAGGACTGGCAGTCCCTAAAGTAAGATGAGTTTACTCTGAGCACTGGCTTCTCTGACAGGACCCTGCTGCAGCTGCCCATGGCCTTCAGGAAGGTGGCTTCCCGGAATTCCTGGTAAGGCTTGGTGGGGACAGAAAGACATATGGGAAATGTCAGCAGCTCAGAGACATACAGGCAACACTTTGTAGCAGGTTCCTCTGTTTCGTTACCAGGCATTGTCACTGTGTTCAATCTGTCCAGCTAGGACTACTATAGTTGCCTCAGGTTCAGGGAGCTTTGAGATCCCACCTCAACCATTCACAAGCTGTGAGACCTGCACATGACCCTTGGTGTCCCCCAGCCCCAGTCTGGAGACAACGATAGGCTCAGATTCACAGAGATGTTGGGGATGGCAGGTTCAGGTGGTGCCTTTCAGGTGTTTGCACTATGCCTGATGCAGAGCAAGCATGTAGTAACTGTATGTAGTTACTATAACTTACCAGTCATAGTAACTGGTCACTGCCAGCTCTTTTATCCTTGATTTTTTGTGTGTGGGTGGTCTTTTTTGATACAGAGTTTCACTATGCAGTTCAAGCTGGCCTTGAACATACTTTGTAGCTTGGCTAGCCTTGAACTCAGTGATCCTCCTGTCTCAGCCTCCCAAGTGCTGGGATTCCAAGTGTGTACCACTGTACCTAGCTCAATTTTCTTTCAGTACTTTTTTTGTAGTGGGCTTTATATATGCTAGATAAGCACTACCACTGAACTCTACCCCTGTTCTTTTGCTTAGTATTTCCTTGACCGGCTCTGTTCCTTTGTCCCCTTGTCTTGGTCAATGTCCTTTAACTTTCCCAGTGTCTTTGAAGCCCCTGCTGGCATTCACAGGAGCCACATACCCAGCCTGGGGCCCCTACCCTCACCTTCCTCCCAATGACCAGCCCAATTGAGTAGAACTACCTCTCTTTGCTTCCTGGGGTGCCCTGGTATGTATTCCAGCCTGTGGACCCGTCTCAACTCCACACAAACCAGTGATGCAACAGATGCCACCAGTGCTGCCAAAACCCAGTTCCTCCAGAAAATGCAGAGGTCTGTATCCTTACTAGGACTATGGGAGCCTGGTGGCTTCCTACTTTACACTTGGCAGGTTTAAGGAGCAGCCCCAGGAAGTTCCTTTGTGGAATGGCAATGGGCTTTCTTCAGACCCCATTTGTGGTGGGAGCGTGGGGCCTGGCCATAGGAGAGTTTCCCTGACCCACGTCCAGTCGAGCATATCCAGCTCCAGGTTCAGTGCCGTGGAGGTAGAGATGGAGGCCCAATGCCTGCAGAAAGCCTGTGCGCTGCTTAGACTACGCATGCAAGAAGAGCTCTCAGCAGGTCAGCAGCCTAGACTGGGGCTTGGGAAGGGGTGTGCGGGGCAGGTTTCAGGACAAGCATGGATCCAGCCTGCTCTCCCTGTTGTATAGCCCCTGAAGACTGGATGCAGGAATACCGATGCCTGCTCACCCTGGAGGGGCTGCAGGCCATGGCTGGGCAGTGTCTCCATAAGGTGCAGGAACTGTGTACAGGTGAGGCTCTATCCATCCACCACCTGTGCCAAGGTCTGTATCAGAGTCAGGGCACCTTAGCCCACCTTGCCCTTACCTCAAGGAAGGGTGCCTAGCCCAGGGACTAAAGGCAAGCACCTACACTCTTCCCCAACCTGGTACACACAGTGTGCTGGGTTGTCACCAGTTGTCCCTGGGACCAGCTGGCCATCCTTACTTGCTTATGACAGCTCCCTTAACCTCCTGACAGACAAAATCTCACCAAATTGAGCAGTTTGTCTACTCAGGTACTTAAAGGGTAACTGTGAGCAGCAGAGCTGCCTTTCTCCTTTGGTGCTGCATTTTTTTTTCTCGTACTAGGGATTGAATCCAGTACCTTTTGCCTGCGAGGTAAGTACCCTACCACCGAGCTATGTCTTTGCCTTTTTTTCTCTCGATAGAGTCTCTCTATGTAATTCAGACTGGCCTTGAACTCACTTTGTAGCCCAGGCTGGCCTTGAGCCAGCAATCATCAGCTTCCCGAGTGCTAGGATTACCCCATCCCTTTTTATTTTAATCTGATAGAGTATCATGCTAAATGGCCTAGGCTGGCTTCAAACTTAAAATCCTCCTGTCTCAGTTTCTGAAAAAGCTGGTACCAACATGCCCAGCTCCTTTGCATCTTTTAAGTACAAATTTTAAGAGAGAAGGTCTATCATCTATCAAAAACAAAGTCAAGCTGTAGAAAGTCACACTTAAGCACAGGTGCCAGGTGTGGTGGTGCATATCTGTAATCTCAGCACTCAAGAGTCTGAGGCAAGAGAATGGTAAGTTTGAAGCTAACCTGGGCTACTTAGCCAGTTCAAAGTCAGCCTGGATTACATAGCAAGACCCTGTCTCCAAAAACAAAAAAGAAACCCAGGGGGTAAAGGGTAACTCCACAAAGTTCTGTCCCTGCTATACCAAGCCCAGGCAGGCCTACCACACTGCCAAACATTGGGCTGTTCTGAAAGCCCAGATTTTCACCTTTTAAAGGCAAGCAAGCCAGATATGGTGCACTGCTGTAATCCCAGCTGTGCAGAAGGCTGAAATGAGAAATCAGAAGTTTGAGACCAGCTGGAGCAACTTAGCAAGACCCTGTATCCAAACAAAACAAAAAGGAAATAAGTTGGGCATTGTGGAACATACCTATAATCCCAGCGCCTAGCTTCCAGGAGATTGAGGCAGGAGGGACTGAAGTTCAAAGCCTACTTGGGCTATGTAGTGAGTTCAAGGCAAGCCTGGACTACCTAGAGAGACTGTCAAAAACGGGGTGTGTGGAGGGTTGGGATGGAGCTCAGTGCTCTCTAGGTTCAATCTCCAGTATTCCACAAGAAAAGCCAGGTGAGCTAGGGGTAGGGAGCAGGTACCTGGAAAGGCAGCCTTGGGACTGTGGGGTGGGCAGACCTCTCAGGAAGAGCCCCCACTCATGGCTGGAATGATGTGGGGCCCTGGGCCTGGCTGCCACCCCATAAGGCCATGTCCTCCGGTCTTCACAGCTCTGACAGAACAGTTGCCAGGACCTTGTCTCATGGGGAGGCCTCTCAAGGCCTCCTTGCCCTGTGGAGATCGTGTATGCACTTCCTGGGGCCCTCAGCTCCTCCTCTACTCCAGCACCCAAGAGCTACAGACCCTGGCAACCCTCAGGCTTCGGGTGGCCATGCTGGAGCAGCAGGTCCACCTGGAAAAGGTACTTGCAAAGCAGAAGGTGAAGGGATGTGCACTGGGCACCGGGGGAGCCAATGCCATGCAGAGGGCTGGCACAAGAAAAGAAACCCTGGATTAGGGGGTTACTGGGCTCCTCTCCCAGGACCACAGAGGTGACATGGATAACTAAGCACCCCCAGCCTGCCTGTGGGCTGGGAAGGGCCCCAGATACACTGCATGCCCTGGTTGTGTGTGCCTTAGGAGGAAGGAAGGCTGGAGCATGGAAATTTGCCCCAGGATTTCCTGCTTGTTGGAGCCCTGCGCTAGCAGCTGAAACAGGGCCCCACTAAGACCATGACATTGCACCGCTCCCAGGTCCTGATGGCTGAACTCCTCCCCATGGTGAGCACCCAGGAGCCCCAGGGCCAGCCCTGGCTGGCACTGTGCCGAGCTGCCTATAGCCTGCTCTGCGAGGGAGGGGAGCGCTTCCTCACAATCCTGCAAGAAGACCCTGCTGACTGAAACTACAACCCAGGTCTTGGCATCCTGGGGCAAGGAAGCCTTTCAGAGAGTCCCCTTCTGGCTGGAGTAAAGTGAACTGGGATTGAGGAGAATTTCCCTGGTTTGGATACAAGGACCTGGTATAGATCCAGGGACTTGTACCTCACTGTGTGTGTACCTCACTGGGCTGCCCTACCTGTTCAGGGCTCAGCTTTCTGCCTTCCTGGGGCCCAGTAGCCCAGATGCAGGGGGTGAGGGGGGTGTTGTTTTTGTCTTCTTACTATATATCTAAGAACTGGTTGTACATTAAAACTACTACTTTAGGAAGCATATCTTTTAAAATCATACCAAAGTAGAATTTGGTAGAAGGTCCTTTATAGTTTTTATTTCCTTATAGTCTTATTGAACAAGAATGTACCAAGTTGGCAAACAAAACAAAACAAAACAAAACAAAACTGGGTGTGGTAGTGCACTCTTGTAATCCCAGCACTCGGGAAGCTGAGGCAGGAGGATCGTTGTGAGTTTGAGACCAGCCTGGGCTACAAAGTGAGCTCAAGGCCAACCTGAACTGCATAGTAAGACCCTGTCTCAAAAAGACAAAAA
>NW_004955442.1:14852033-14855123 GCF_000276665.1 Chinchilla lanigera | reverse complement strand
CTGAGCTAAATCCCCAGCCCTTGTGCATGGTATTCTTTACATGAATACTGAACACCAACTGCTTAAGCTTTCTTTAGAGCTGGCACACTGGCCCCTTCTGTGGACAGCTATCTATGGAGACGCACAGTCCAGCAAGAAATGCCATCTGACAGAGGGCCCCAGGTTTGATGGTAGGAACCAGATGACAGTCCAAAGTAGAAAATGAAAAACTGGCTCCCATTGCATTAAAGGGATCCACTTGGGGCAGCTCCCAAGGAATGGTGATCCAAGAAAGGAGTCTGTGGCCTGCCCAGTCCTGGTAGGCTGGTGCTCAGCACCCCAAATTACCTGTGCCTTGCTGCTGCTGTTAGCCAACCAATTCCTCCTGGCAACTGCGTTACTCCCTACAGAACTTATGCACAGGTGCTCCGATCTGGAGAACCTGTAATTTCCAGGATGAACACTACCACAATTACTATACAGTGTCAGTTTCCACAGCAGGCAACTTACCTGGAGTTCTTGGTTTATTCGCTTTTGTTTTATGTTGTCATTTTGTTTTTAATTTGTGACAGGGTCTTGCACTATAGTTTAGGCTGGCCTTGAACTCACTATGTAGGCAGTGATCCTCCTGCCTCAGTTTCTAGAGTGCAGGGATTATAGGAATGCACCACCACACCCAGCAACCCAGCTTATTTCATCAACTGGTCTGATTGGTTTATTGCCACTGTACCTCCTAGGTCAATGTCCTGCACTCCCTTTATCCTACATCACAGGAAGCAAGGATACTGTTTACCCCTGTCCTGGCCAGGCACAGTGAGAGGGCACCCTTGAGTCAGTCCACCCATTTCAGGGCCAATCTAGGGCCCTGGAGTTGTCCCACAGATTACCATCAGTGTACAAGGGCTTTGGGCAAGGAGGTGCCCTGGATAGAGCTGCACTGAGAAGGCATATTTGTGAGTAGGCCCCCAGTGGGATTCAGTGCAAGTAAAGGTTTCCCCACCAAAGCTGGAGGTGGTGGCAGAACTCCCTGGCGTCTTGGGTGTTGTCATCACATCCAAAGCCAATCAAATCTGATGTGGCTGGCCAGAGAGCAAAGGCTGCAATGAATACTCCCACCCCATCCACTCAGGGCTATCACCCAGTTGGTCAGCTACATGAGCGCACTGGAGCTATTGCCCCCCTGAGCCTGCCCCACTGGGCCTTGTGCCTCCTGAATCCTCTAGGGTCCCGTATATTCTACTCATAGCCACTAGTGGTACAGGGCACTCCTGGCTATGCTGCATCCTGCCCTTCAGCACCGTGGCCTTTACTTGCTGGTGCTGCCTCACTGTGCAGACCCTGCTTGGACCTTGCCCAAGGTGTGTTGCTGGCAGCGCTCAGCGTGGGCCTTGGACTCCTGGCTGCCTAGTTCCTGTGCTGGTGTGCACACAGCTAGGCAGAGGGCTGGGCATGGCGAGCCCCTGGAGCAGAGTACATCCATGGGCGGGGCATCATCCTTCTGTGCACATGAGAATTGGAGACCCTTCTCTAAACTGTGACTTTCAAAAGGCCTAGGAGGTCCTGGCAGAGGGAGCACTGGGGCTGTTCCCTGCACTGCCCACTCATATCCTCCCTCCACCCAGAACTGCCTCTCACCGTTTCTCTTGGAGCACAGAGTCAGTTGCCACCGCAAAGTAGGCCTGGCTGAGTGCTGGGCACATGGGAGCCTTTGCGTATAGAAGCTTGCAAGCACTGGTCCCCACCTGGTTTGGGGTGCAGGCGGCGGAACATGGGTCCGGCGTGACCACTGACCACTGGGGCAAGGACCGTTTGCCTTTTGGGTTGAGGCCCCTCGAGGCATAATCGGCACATAATAAGTGTTTGTACAAGAAGAGAACCTGTGGTGGTTTGCAAGGGGACAATAAATCCTGGCCTGGGCCTGGAGTTATTTGATCATTCAATAGCCCCTGTGGCCTGGGACTGTCAAGCCCTCTTATCTTTTATAAAATTTCTCCACTGCTTGTGCTCCTAAGCCAGCAGATACCACTCTGAGTTGGGGGTGGGTAGCACTGTCCCGAAGAGTTGCAGGTGAGGGGAAGAGGAGTGTGGCAAAGACAGGAAAGGTGGGCAGCATAAAGGGCTGGGACAAGCATCTCCACTGGGAGCAATGGGCATCACCCATAGATGATGAGGCAGGCTTTCTCCAACTCCCATTTCACCATCTGAGAGAGCAGCCCTGAGAACCCCAAACAGTGTGTGCAGAGGATGAATCTGTGGAGGGAACCTGCACCCCCAAAGAGCTGGTGATGAAATGGCCTGGTGGGCCCTAGCTTCCTCCCACCCCTGCTGAGCTGATCACTGAACCCTCACCTCCTTTACCCACACCAGAAGCCACCAGATATTCTATAAACCCCAGCTCATGGGAAGACTAGGCTGAAGACAAAGCTGGCTGTAGGACCTCTGGCGGCGATTCTGAAGTCCAGGGACAACCTGGCTTTCCTGGGAGAGCTGTTGAGCTCAGGGAGATCCCTGTGACAGGCCTGGGCCTTTCTACTGCTCCCAAATGATGGACCTCAGCCCCTATGTGCCCACCAGGGATCCTTATGTCCCAGTGGGGTTTGGGGCTGGAGGTCTAGGAAGACCTTGAAGAGAGTGACTGGAAAGATACTCTTTTCTGTACATGACCCATCCAAGAGCAGTGTGTAAGCCCACAACAGCTTATTGGGTTTTGTTGTTTTGTTTGAGTCAGGGTCTCTCTCTATAATTAAGGCAGGCCTTGAACTCACTATATATCCAAGGCTGGCCTCAACTCATGGCAATCCTCCTACCTCAGCCTCCCAAGTGCTGGGATTACAGGTATGTGCCACCATGCCAGCACACAACAGCTTATTGTAAAGGACACATTGTCACTTATTGGGAAGCTGAAAAGCAGTCATGGCTACTAGACATGAGAGTGGCCAGCAGTCCCTCTGGTTCTCCAGGCTCATCCCCATCCCCATCCTTGCATGTAAAGATGTCAGGCCCAAGAAAATGCTGGGGCTAGTGTGTTGGTTTGGGGCTTATTTTGCAAGGGGAACAACATAATACAGGACACATACTTTATATGATTATTTATAAGTCACCCAAAGAACA
>NW_004955442.1:14846274-14847328 GCF_000276665.1 Chinchilla lanigera | reverse complement strand
AAAAAAAAAAAAAAAAAAAAAAAAAAGATGTACCAAGTTGGGTGTGGCAGTACATACCAAAATCCAGCACCTGGGAGGTTGAGGCAGTCCCAGGACCAGCCTAGGCTACAGAGTGAGACCCTGTCTGTAAAGAAAAAAATGCTATGGTGTGAACTAATCAAGAATATGAATCTCTCTGCATAAGGGAAGGGGCAAGGCTATTCAATATGAACATTTGTCGCAGCATATCTGAACCCTCCTCTTGCCACCTGCCTAAAGTTTCACTGGTCTTACGAAAAGACAAAAAGCCATAAACCCACTTTGGAGAATAGGCTGATTACTCTGCCCACAGTCATCTAAGCTCTTTCCTCACTGACTCCTGATCCCCTATGCCCTGTACCTCCTGGCACCAATTCTATGGCAGGTAATATGGCCTCCTTTCCCCACCAAAGCCTCTTTCAGGGAAAAGGCCCTTTACCCCCTCCCACTCCATTGTCACCTCCTCTGAGACTTCCTATCCCCTGTGAAAGGCATCGTCATCACCCCTGGAAGCTAATAAAGGGCAGGAATCAGGGCTGCAATTCCAGGCTTGGGTTGGCATCACATCTTGTTTTTTACTGTGAGACTTGCAGCAAGATTCTTAAGGACTTAGGCTGGGGAGATAGCTCAGTGGCACAGCATTTCCCTGGCAAGCACAAGGTCATGAGTTCAATTCCAAGTCCTCCTCCCCACCCCCACAAAAAATTGCAATGGCTTTATCTTTAGCCAGGTGTGGTGGTGCATGCCTGTAATCCCAGCATTCGGGAGGCTGAGGCAGGAGGATCGTTGCGAGTCTAAGGCCAGCCTGAAACTGTATAGCGAGACCCTGTCTCAAAAAGAGAAAAAAAAAAAAAAAATTCTTAAAGACTCACCTTAATTCCCATGTTTGTCCTCACCACCATCAAACAGGGTAGTGGCTGTTACTCTGTGTAACTAGTGTATGCTAGTGGTATAATATATCTATAGCACTGAGCTGAGTTTTGTGGTGTTAGCCTAGGGCCATAGTGCATGGTATTCTTTTTTTTTTTTTTTTTTT
>NW_004955442.1:14812565-14842794 GCF_000276665.1 Chinchilla lanigera | reverse complement strand
TGAGCTCCTCCGATGATCAGGATGGTTGAGTTCCCATCAGGGAAGCCAATGCAGCAAGCTTTTCCAGGAGGTTGGTAGTGCACCATCTTCCCCTCCAGAATCAGGCAGCTATGCTCAAAGTGAGGACCAGAGCTCCCCAAAGTGAACCAAAGCCATTCTCAGTGCCAGCAAGGTCCCGAGCTCCTCAGAGGATGAAAACAGCCAAGTTTATCAGGAAAGCCAGCTCCCCACAGTCTCAGCTCCCAACAGCCTTGCTGCTTCTTCTCCAGGTCTGCCTCGTATGCTGCTGGCAACAGTCCTCAGGTGGGCCTCCCACACCCAGCATCACTCACTCAGTTCAGCTGGGGGTTATAAGTTGACCACCAGTTATCAATCCACCACAGCTAGGGAGTCACTTGGTCCAGGAAACAAGCCAGGGCCCTACCAAGTCCTCTGCCCCTTTGGCTTGCTTTGGGAGGCTTCAATGTCCTCTTTCTCACCCTGTCCCAGATAGCACACTTCTGCTTCTCTTCCTCTTTCTTTTTCCTTTTTTCTTTGTCTTTTTTTTTTTTTTTGTATCGGGAATTGAACTCACAACGTCATGTTTGCCGGGCAGGCGCTGTTCCGCTGAGCTATATTCCCAGCCCATTCTTCCTCTTTCTGTTCCTCTTACAGAGCCTCTGACCTGGTCCAGGGTGGCAGCTCTGTCTACAGAGCCATGCCCATGTGGCCTCCACTAGCTAGCTGCAGGGCTCACCCTGGAGTCAGCCTTCCCTCCAAAATTGTGGGAATTCATGTATCAGGGCTGCTCTGGAGGTGTAACATGTTCCCTGCCTCCTCTACATGGGTCAACCCTTAACACTTCTTGGGATACTTGACCCCGTCTGTCAAGGACCTAAATGTGGTAAGGAAGGGGGTCACTCTGTCCTGAATGATCCCTGGTGGCTGTTGGCAGAGCCACTCTGCTTGGCTTCTGCCTGTTTCCCTGCTCAGACCTGGTGGAGTGTGGGCCAGCAGGTTCAAGATTCTAACACGTTCATTTGTGACCAGCCCCACCACGTAGGTCAGACCTCACCCTCTACCCCTCCATAGACTTCCTCAAGAGCTAACCAAACTCTAAACCCCAACGGGCCACCTAGGGGGCTGTCCCACCTTCCTGGAGCATTCATTTCCTCCCTGCTGGCTCCCACTTCTGGGTCCATAACTAGACATTTTGAGATTCAGTGATGCTTTGGAACAAAATTTTGGCCTTATCTAGCTTTTGGCCTTATCAGATCTTCCCTAATGGATTTCCCAGTTTAGACCTGATTCCTACATGTGCTCATCAGATACTTGAAGCAGCTAGCTCCCCAGAAGAAGCTGAATCACAATTTGGTGAATGGGGAAACTGAGGAATCCAAGCTACATAGCCAGAAATTGGTGCAGCTTGGATTAAAAAACAGACGTGACCCCACCCTGGGTTCTTTCTGGGAGAACAGACTGCAGCTTTGAGGACCAGACCCCACCGGCTCTACTTGGTTCCTCCACCCACAGCACATCCAGGGCTCAACCATCAGACCCAGGGCCCTCCTCCCTGTGTGATGGGCCTCACTGAGGCAATGGTCCAGATCCCCAGCCCGGAACCGTAGCACAACCCCAAGAGCAACTAAGGCCTGGGACCCTGCTGGGTGGTCCCCTACGGGCTGCAGGGCTGAGCTCCCCACTCCAGATCCCTCCGCCAACGCATTCCAGGCTCCCCAGGCCCCTCCCCCGGCTCGCGGGCCTCCCAGCCCCCTCCCCCGCTGGCCCAGCCTATGTCTGAATCTGCTTCTGATTCCCGCTGTGCAGACGAGGACCCCTCCCCTTCTCTCCCTCCCTCCTTCCCGGCCGGAGGAGCCCCGCCCCTGGTTGGGCTCAGGCTAGCTACTGCTGCGCCCCCCACCCCCTCCTGGCACAGCTCGCCCGCCCTTGCTGCAACCGGGAGGAGGCTGCAGGCCGGGCGCCCCAGGCCCCGCCTGCCCTCGGCCCTTCCCGGGAGGCCGGGAGACCTGCTCCGCCTGGCCCACGGTGGGTGAGTGCGAGCGGAGCCTCGGGCAGCGGGTGGGTCCTCCGCGGGCGGAGGCACCGGGAGCGAAGACGACGCCTGTCAATGTTCCAGGCCCAGCAGGAGGACACGCCAACATCCCCACTGCGGCTCCACTTGGAGCGGGCCCGCAGCTGCTCCCACCTCTGGGTTGGGGCCGCCTAGGGGCTCTGCTTGCACCACACTAGGGGCAGGGAGGCAAAGCCTAGGACCAGCTCTCCCACCCCCGGGGCAGAGTTGCGGGGGCCTGGCCGGCTGGCTGACCCCCAGTACTCCAGCCATGTTCTGCGGGCCCTGGGTGCTGCTGCTGGCCTTGGGCATGCTCTCTATAGCGATGAGCCCGGCGCTGCCAGCGCCTGCTGACCCCTGCTATGACGAGGGGGGCGCGCCCCTCAGCTGCATGCCTGGCCTGGTGAACGCAGCCCTGGGCCGCGAGGTACTGGCATCCAGCACATGTGGGCAGCCAGTCACTCCGGCCTGTGATGCCTCAGACCCGCGGCGGGCACACCCTGCGGCTCTCCTGACTTTGGCTGGGGGCTCGGCCAGCTCTGTGTGCTGGCGTTCTGAAGTGCTGCAGCGAGTGCCCCTCAATGTGACTCTCACAGTGCCCCTGGGCAAGGCTTTTGAGTTGGTCTTCGTGAGCCTGCGCTTCTGCTCAGCTCCCCCAGCCTCGGTGGCCCTGCTCAAGTCTCAGGACCATGGCCACAGCTGGGCTCCACTGGGCTTCTTCTCCTCCCACTGTGGCCTAGACTATGGGCGTTCACCTGCTCCATCGGATGGCCCTGCTGGCCCAGGGCCTGAAGCTCTGTGCTTCCCTGCACCCCAGGCCTACCCTGATGGTGGTGGCCTTATGGCCTTCAGTGTGCAGGATGGCAGCCCACCAGGCCTGGAACTGGACAGCAGCCCAGTGCTCCAAGACTGGGTGACCGCCACAGATATCCGCATATTGCTCACAAGGCCTACTATGCCAGGGGATACCAGGGACTTGGATGCCATAGTCCCTTACTCCTATTCAGCTACTGAACTGCAGGTGGGCGGGCGCTGCAAGTGCAATGGGCATGCTTCACGGTGCCTGCTGGATGCTCAGGGCAACCTGATCTGCGACTGCCGACATGGCACGGAGGGCCCTGACTGCAGCCGCTGCAAGCCCTTCTACTGCGACAGGCCATGGCAGCGGGCCACGGCCAGGGAAGCCCACGCCTGCCTTGGTGAGGCCTTGGAGGGTGGCCTGGGGACCTCAGACCAGGCAGGCCAGCCCCTGACCCATCCCTCCCTGCAGCTTGTTCCTGCAATGGCCATGCCCGCCGGTGTCGTTTCAACATGGAATTGTACCGCTTGTCTGGCCGCCGCAGTGGAGGTGTCTGCCTCAACTGCCGGCACAATACTGCTGGTCGTCACTGCCATTACTGCCGGGAGGGCTTCTATCGTGACCCAGGCCGTGCTCTGAGTGACCGCCGTGCTTGCAGAGGTGAGCCTGCCACCTGCATGCTGTCACACTCTGGTTTTCCAGAACCCCAGGTGGACCTCTGACCAAGCCCTTCCTATCTCTGCCCTCAGCTTGTGACTGTCACCCTGTTGGTGCTGCTGGCAAAACCTGCAACCAGACCACAGGCCAGTGTCCCTGTAAGGACGGTGTCACTGGCCTCACCTGCAACCGCTGTGCCCCTGGCTTCCAGCAGAGCCGCTCACCCGTGGCGCCCTGTGTTAGTGAGTGACCCTGCCTTGCCTCAGCCACCTCAGCTCCTGGCTGTTGCCTATCTGTCCCTTGAGGCCTGAAGATTGCCCTGCATCCCCATCGCAGGCCATTTTCCCACCCTCTCTGCAGAGACGCCAGTCCCTGGACCCACTGAGGAGAGCAGCCCTGTGGAGCCCCAGGGTGAGTGGACAAAGAACAGGGTCCCAGACTGGTATGATCTTCAGGGAGGGAGCTATGGGTTCAAGCAGGAGAGGGAAAGGGAGGGGGGCCTGGAAATCTGCCAGTCTCCTTCCCTCCTCCCTAGACTGCGAGTCCCACTGCAGACCCACCCATGGCAGCTACCGCATCAGCCTGAAGAAGTTCTGCCGAAAGGACTATGGTAGGCTGCCCCAAGACTCAAAGCCCAGGGCCTTCACTCTCCTCCCAACTTCTCCTTACCCTTGCTGGGCCCCAAGGTCCATGTGTCCCTCAAGTCCCTCACTGTTGCTGACCCTGCCCGTTCCCTTTCACCCATCCCTGTTTGTGTCCTCTGCGTCCTGGGTGGGCATCCTGTGTCCTCCCTGCCGGCCGAGCTTAACCAGCCCTGCCCTGCCTGAGCCCGCCTCCTTTTGCTCTCCTCTCAGCGGTGCAGGTGGCAGTGAGCGCGCACGGTGAGGCACACGGCGCGTGGACGCGCTTCCCGGTGGCAGTGCTCGCAGTGTTCCGGAGCGGCGAGGAGCGCGCGCGGCGCGGAAGCAACGCGCTCTGGGTGCCAGCTCGCGACGCGGCCTGCGGCTGCCCGCGCCTTCTTCCTGGTCGCCGCTACCTGTTGTTGGGGAGCGGGCCCGGGGCCGCCGCCGGGGGCCGGGGACCTGGGCTCAGCGCCGCCCGTGGGAGTCTCGTATTGCCCTGGAGGGACGCTTGGACACGGCGCCTGCGAAGGCTGCAGCGGCGCGAGCGACGGGGGCGCTGCGGAGCCGCCTGAGCCCTCGGTGGAACGGGGGTGGGGCGCGCTCCCACATAGCGGCGCGTAGTCACCTGCGCACCCGACTGCTTTCTGAGTCGGGCGCGCAGCCATCTGGGCCCCCACATTCTCCCTCGCTTGCTGCCACATGCCTGGGTTACACAGAGATGAATGATGGCTCCGAAAAGTTGCTGGGAGGTGCCTTGGGCAGCTGTAACTCCCAGAGGCTTCCATGATAAGCCATCCCCCCACACATTCACACACACGCGCTATCTACTCTGCACAAGGGCCACCTCGGCATCCGATACCCCATAAGGCTGAGTCCTTTTAAGGTGCCGAGACCCCTCAGGGGTTTTGAGAACATCCAAGGGCCACTGTGATTCAAACCCCTGGTGCTGTGACCGCCAGAGAGCGCTCTGACCTCCTCAAAGGCACCGAGGCCACCGCGGACGCCAGTGAACTTCCATGGGGCGGCTGACCCAACTCCGCTCCCCGGGCTGAGAATCCCTGCCTCTCGCACAGGGCACTAAACTCCGGCGCGAGGACTTCTGCCTCTGTCAAACTCGGCGGGTCTCTGGTCCGCACGTCTGCTCTGGCCAGGCTGCCTGTTAGGTGTCCAGATCCCCGACTCTGGTCTCCCTACAGCTGACGCTGTCTGCTGCGTCTCCGAGCCTTGGCTTTAGGACTCCACCACCCAGGACCCAGTCCCCAGACCTCCGCGGGCCCCTTCTCCGCTTTCTCTAAATAGGACGTCGCGGATGCGCGGTCATAGTCCACCCGTGACCTTGGCGGACGGTGACTCCGGCCGGCAGCTCTTCGAACTCTGGATGCTCAAGGCACCGCCTCATTGAGCTCGCCCCCTGAGCCGCGCTTGGGACCCCGCCCCTGCGCACGGTACCGGGTTCAGCGGCCTCTTACTCCAGCCTTGGCCGCCTCCGAGTGCCAGTGCGCATGCCCAGAGCCCGCTAAGCTGAAACGCGGGGCGCTCGAGGTGGGCGGCCGGCGGCGCGTGCTCGGCAGGGGCGGGGCTGCCTTGCGCGTGCGCAGAAGGGCGGGCGCTGTGCGGCGAGCTGAGGAGAGCAGCGCGGCGCGTGGAGGTGGGTGCGTGGCGGAGAGGCGGGGGCGTGGCGGTCGGGTGTGGGGTCAGGGGAGCGCCGCTGTCACCCCGCTAGGGGCCTCGACTGCGGCGTCGCGTGGGTCGGAGGGGTTCGGGAGCCAGGCGCTGCCCAATGGTCGTGATGCGGGCCCAGGAGGCAGACCCCCACCCTCCGACCGGCCAGCCCACCCCTCGCCCCGCCGCCGCGGCTCTCCCGACCCAGGGCTAGGTGTCGTCAGAGAGAAGTGTCGTTTTGTCATTCTTTCCTTGAGGCGTTTTTCGCCTCTGCCGGAAAGGAAGTCCTCTTCTGGACTTGGTCTGATACCTCCTGCCCTTGGAGATGTAAAGCTTCTCTGAGCCCATCACTTGCCCTTCTTGACATCCTGCCTACCCGACGCCTAGGTTTCTTCTCAGCCTCGGAGAGGCTGTCTCAAGTGCCCCATGTCTGGCCACCGTGTTAGGCAGAAGCTCTCCTGGCCAGGCCCTGGGAAGTAGAAACAAGGACCCTGACCGTGTGATCCCCAGCCGGTGAGGAAGCACAGCTGGAGGGCAAAGCTGAAACAGCCTGAGGTTGGGTATACCTGTCAGGGTTCCCTCCACTCGGGTACTGGTGGCCTGACCACAGAATCCTTTGTGATCAGGTGCTATGTGGGAACACTTGTGCTGGAGGCCTCCTGATTGAGGACTTGCTGGCCTGATTTTAAGGGCCAAAGATTGTCTAAATCACCTGGATCATATGCAGACACAAGCTGGCTGTTAGTGGTCGTGGTGGTGTTGGTGTTGTTGTCTTTCCCAGAGGCTTATCCTTAGCTGGAGTCTAGGGAGGCTGGAAGTATGCCTGCCTTCCCTGGGTGAAGGCTGTGTGTTTGCTCCCAGGTCAGCAGATGACTCTCAACAATTTGCAGAACCATCCCATAATGTCATGATGTGCCGTTTCATCCATTTGAGGGCAAAGAAGAACTCCATTTTCACTCTGTACCCAGCACATATTAGGTATCTGTACATGTTTGCTCAATTGCTTTGAAGATAAATGAGTAGATTCTTTCACTTTAAGGGAGAGACCAACCCAAGTGAGAAATGATCAAGAAAGACTGTTCATAGCTGGGGTATGACTTTTGCATGTACTTCCTTTTATTCTGAACATTGATCCTCATCTAATCTCTTCAGCACTGAGATAAAGCCTTTATGGAAAGTACTAGATAGCAAGTGTTCTATTTAGAATTCCGTCTTAGCCTGTGAGCAGGGCTGGAGCCACATCCTAACCATTTTTATTTCCCTTTTGCCTGTCATGGGGTTGGCCAGAGGGTCTCTCAGCAGTTGTTGAAACCAAGGTGGTGTTGTCAGAGTGGTGGATGTGAACTAGTGAACTAGTACAGTAGCATTCAACTGGATTAAGAGTGACCTGGGACGCAGAAGTAACATAGGCAGGGTTTTCATAACCATAATAAAACCTCTTGTGTTCCAAATTCACCTGCAGGTGGGCCTTGCTAGCTGTCCCTTGCCTGCCTGGACTGTCCAGCAGGTCAGAGTGACCTTGGGCATGCAGTGTTGTTCCTAATCCTCATTAGCGACTAAGCCAACCTCAGAAGACATATTTAAGTGTTTACTTTTGGATGGTTTCTGGTTTAAAGTACATAGGACAATGAGGCAGGTTGTAAAAAAGCACTTACATTTACCCTGTTCAATGTTTTACCTGTTTGAGCGTTGAACATACCTTTTCTGTTATGACAACTCTGTAAATGGAAGGAAGAAACCCTTTTCAACTTGAAACAGCAGTTTCAGTGGCTGCAGCATCAACTTCTGAATGGAAATAATATCAAAGAAATAGAACCTTGGGCTTTTTAATGAGAACCAGGCTAAGTTCATTATTTGATGAATTTCTTTGTTCTTTCAACATGGGCTTATTGAATTCAGAAACATGAACAAGATTATGAGACAAGTGGCTGCCAGGATGGGAAGAACCAGGGAAGAAGAAGGACAATGGGGACATCCCAGGACTGGATAACTAGCAGCTCAGTGCCACAGTTCACACAGAGCTTGTGGGAAAGGAGGAGCCTAGGGAAGACTCAGGGTTTTTGAGTCTGAAGAGGCTGCATCTAGGCAGCTACACATGGGCTAGAGAGTGTTTGGGGGACTTTCCTGTGCTATAATGTTAAAGCTGGGGACTGGGTTGGATTACCTCAGGAGAGTAGAGAGACAAAAAGAAGGCTGTCCCTACACACTCCTAGTATCATATAAGGGCACAAAAGGCTTGTGAGTAACCCATGGCCTTGTTAGCAGATGGGAACAGAGCAATTTTTTTTCTGTTTCAGAGAACGAGTTTGATTGTTGCAGTAAAATGTGGATGTCACATACTAAAGATGCAAACCATAGTTCCATTCTCCTTCTAGGGGCCTTTTTGTCTTAATTTTCTGTCTGCCTTATGGGGTAGCTCCAGGTTGGTGGAGACTCATCTCAAAAAAAAAAAAAAAAAACATTTACCTCTAGACTGCTGGTGGTCTTTTCAAAGTGTTCTCAAATTAGAACTCTGGAAAAAAGCCATCTCATCCCAAAGATCAGTCGTGGCAGAATTTTCAGAATCACCCTGCTTTCTCTCTAGAACCTTGGTTTCTCATCAGGCAAGACAGGAAGAAATTAATTGAGGGTACAGAGACCAAGCATGTGGTAATCCTCTCCCCAATCTTTCTCCCACACAGGGGGCCTGCATGGGCAAAGCTGAGGAAAAGCTGATACTGCCAAAGGAGCCCTTATCTGCCCACCGCCCTCTTGTACTCTGCATAATGTTGACTAGATATCTGATGAGTTTTTGAGCAAGTATCTTTGTCCCTTGTATAGGAGCATGAGGCTGGCCTCCCGCCCGCCACCCTGGTGTTATGTACATTCATATTCTCTCTGTCTCTCTCTCCCTCTCTCTCCTTCTCTCTCCTTCTTTCTCCCTCTTTTTCCCTCCCTCCCTCTCCCTCTTTCTCTTCTTCCTTAAAATGATTAAGCCTGCACAACTCCATCCTGGGTGGGTGGTGTCCCCCTTTCTTTCTTTGCAGTACTGGCAATTGAACCCAGGGACTTGTACATGCTAGGCAAGTACTTTTCCACTGAACTAAATCACAAACCCTTTATTATCCTAAGATAGGGTCTCACGAAATTCCCCAGTCTGTCTTCAAGTTTGACATCATCCTGCCTCTGTCTACCAAATAACTGTGCTTATAGCCATGTATCACCATGCTTGCTGTGTCATGCTCTCTTTCACAGGTGATAGAGTACACTGTGCATGACTTGGGATGTTTCCCTTAATCCGAAACTGTATGTCTGCCTGATACAGTTTTAATTAGAAATTAAGCTCAGGACTTCAGGTATTCTCAGGAGAATGTATGGAGTGAGGAAAAGAAAACTGTACCTGCAGGCTCCTAATGGCATGTCTTTAAGGCAGAAAGCCTACCGGTTGTGGTGGTTCACGCCTGTAATCGCAGCACTTGGGAGGCTGAGGCAGGAGGATCTTTGTGAGTTTGAGACCAGCCTGGGCTACAAAGTGAGCTCAAGGCCAGCCTGAACTGTATAGGGAGGCCCTGTCTCAAAATAACAAAAAGAAAAAAAAAAAAGACAGAAAACCTGTTGGTAGCCTATTGCCTTGTTGGTAGGCACTCCCAGAGATTGTTTACTGATTGCTAGTCTATTACCAATAAAAGCCAGTCGGCTGTTCTAAGTGTAGTTCATTGTCTGGGTCCCACCAACACCTCCTACCCAGCCCTTCCTTGAGTTCTTTTGCTTTTAATTCCCCTCCATAGTTTATTCCCAGCAAGGATCCTTCCAGGGATCTAGCCTTTGTATCTTTGAAAGTCATGAGCCTTAAAAGAGTGGAGGTCTGGCAGTAAGTTCTACTTTGGTGTTTGTGCTTCACTCCCTGCATGCTTGGGCACTTTGTTTGGCAGCACAGCGAATCTCAGGCCTTTTAGCTTCTGAATTGGGCAATACAACTGTCATTTAGTCTGAGCCGCAAATGATGTTCACTGGGTTTTGCTCTCATCTGTTACAACTCCCACGCTCTAAACTGGCTCTGTTCTTCTTAGCCCTGTCCTTTGCCCACACTGTCTCTGCTGCTATCTGGGGCTAAAGTTTTTCACCCTGCCAGACTTAGCAGAGGCAGGCATTGGCTCCAGGAAACCTTCCCTGGGTCCTTTTCTCTCATGGGAATAGGGGTAGGGAAGAGACACCCTGTGCTTTCCAGTTTTAGCACCTGCGCCTTGAATTGCCATAGTCAATGTGCTGTCCTGAGCCAGCACTCATTGAAAGCTGGGGCAAGGCCTTGCCTCCTTCTCCTCCAGCACTTGGTACCCTGGCATGCAGGAAGTATGTCTTAAGTCCCTTTTAAAATGGTTAAGCCTACACAACTTCATTCTGAGTGACTGGTTATCTTATTTGGTGTGAAAATGATTGCTAAGAACCTCTCATGTGCCTAGCCTTCCAAGGCACACCTGTGTCAAGCCCCATGATGGTGCGGCTGACTTTTGGCTAAAGTGTCTTCCTCATGCCTTGGGGGCTAAAGGGTAGGTGTTTTTCTTGACCTGCTATTGGGAAGACTCTTTGAACTCAGAAGATAAAGATGCTGAATTAGCAGAGCTTTATTCCAGTTCTAGCCCCTGTCTATGGGGCCCAGGCCAGGCTAGGGAACGAAATCTGGCTAGGCAAGGGATGTAGAAAACTATTTGGAGTGGCTAGCAGAGTTTGAGATGCAGAGTGCCCACCCATGTTTACGCTCAGGCACCACTGCTCAGACTTGCATGTGAACACCCAGCCAGCAGGCAGGTCAGCTGGCCCAGGATGCTGTGACTAACACCTCATTAATGGTTATCCCTGTTGTACTTGGCAAGTGCCTGCCATTGTGTGTCACCAGCAAAAGGCCCACTATCAAGTTCCCTGTAACCAGCTACTTGGTCGTCACAGTGGGGTGCCAGGCACCATTAGCATTTGAAAAAGTCCTATGTACTGCTTCAGGACTAAGGCAGGTATACCTCCCAGTCAGGTGAAGATGCCTGTGGGGCAAGTTACTGCCTAGCATAAGTTGGCTAAGGCTCCTTGTTATTCCGACTTCAGAATTAAATTTTCACCTTGGGTCTAAGTGGTTTGCAATTATTCTTAAGTTCCCACCTGTTTTCTTCTCTTGTTTTCCCCTTCCCATGGCAGGCACATGGGATGTAGTGTGACACTGTGTGTGGAAGCCACACTTTAATAAAAGATCCAGATGTGTAAGCAGGTCACCATGACACTATGTACCAAGGTTTGGAGCTCCAATGAGGGGACAACCCTACCAAGGAGGTGGCTGAAGGGCTGTGGCAGGCATTGGTTGGAGCACATGGAGAAAAGAGAAGGAGGTAACTTCTCCTTTTCAGCAAAAGGACAGTGTCTCATTGTAGCATGGGACTGTGGTTGGTACTGTGCAGTCAGAGCTCCTGAAGCTGCCCTGGGTTTAGGAGGGGCTATCAGTGGTGGGGAATATATGACACGAGTGTCACAGCTTGGGTTTTTTGTTATGATTGAAAGGTCTAAAAGGTTCATCATCACTAGGCTAGGTCATGAATGGTGGAGAAGGAAGGATCTCAGGTAGAAGACTGTGACAAATCAAACCCTGAGCTGGGCAGAAGTGCTGGGGGTCAGAGCCAAGTTGCACTGGAATCACATGGAGCATGGAGGGTGCAAGATGGTCAGGAGATGCCTGGGAAGCTCCTAGGACTGGAGCCTCATGGGGTTCTTTGGCTGAGTAGAGGCTGGACCCCTGCAGAAAATGACATTGAGGGGACACGAGTGGAGGTATAGCCAGAGTGGTAAAGAGAGCCCAGGAAGTGGGTTGCATGTCCTTCAGGGAGGCAAGATAAGGACCCAGTATCCATTAGATCTGGGAGCCAGGCAGTGACATCCTAAAGGTGGGAGGGATGGTGGCAGCCAAGTCCAGCCTGCTATTGCAATAACCCAATTGAAAGAAAGGAAAATGGAGGAGAGGCAGGGCTGGAGTTGAGCCTCTGGGTCTTTGCTTTGGAGCCTGCCTGTTATAATCAGGAGGGAGTATTGAATGTATAGGGAGTCAGAGTCTCCAGGAGATGAGATCAGGACTGAGGAAGAGGTCTGGAACTTGAATCCTTGGTGGCATGCACATGGATGCAGATAAAGGGCTGAACTGGAGAGGAAAGGAAGCTCTTGCCTGACACGCCCTCTTTCTGAGGGGAGAGTGGGAGGGTGAGACCATGAGCCAGGGCCTGGCAACAGGAAAGGATGTTGGAGTCCAACTGGAAAAGCCTGCCAGCACTAGGAGTTGCGTGTGCTTGGGTCCCATGAGCAGATAGCTTTGAAACATCTCCCCCTTCCCACCAATCATGCAGGTAAAGAGAAATATGCTGCATCCTGGTTTCCTCATGCCGCCCATCAGGAGCTAAACCTTGGTGTGACTGGACTAGGCTGAGCTGTGCAGTAAAGCAAAAGACTGGTAGTCTTGGATTAGAGGTCCAGGGTAGGAGGAGGGATGTGCCCTCTAGAACAGGGCCCTAAGAGGCACTATTTATGAATATTCAATCATGGGTGGAACAGGCTTCGGGTGTGGCCTAGTTGCTTGGGTGTGAATAAAGAGATAGAATGTAGCCAGCTATGATGCCATACATCTGTAATCCCATCTATCTGAGAGGCTGAGGCAGGAGGATCTTGAAATTTGAGGCTAGTCTGGGCAATTTAGTAAGACTTGTCTAAAAATAAATAAGGGCTGGAGATGTAGCTCAGTGGTAGAGTGTTTGCCTAGCATGCATTCAATTTCACAGCACCACACACAAAGTAAAGGTTTTTAAAGTTAGAAGGGTGAGGCTGGGAGTGGTAGTGTACACCTGTAATCTCAGCACTCTTGGAGGCCAAGACAGGAGGATTGAAAGTTTGAGCCCACCTGGACAACTTAGTGACTTAGTGAGAACCTATCTCAAAATAAAATTTAAAAAGTTCTGGGGATGTAGCTCAGTGTAAAGCTCCTAGGTTCAATTAAAAAAAAATTTTTTTTAAGTTGGGGAGTTAGTTGTATCTTGAGCCAGGGCTGCCTCATGGGCCTTTAGTGATAGCAGCAGAGGAGAGCTGAGTGCTGGAGGTGGGTGAGTCCTGGTTGGGGGTAGGGGTGGTGTGCAGCACCAGAGAGCCCAAGAAGGGGAAGAGAAAGGGTACCTTCAGGTAGAGGTTGAAAATGTGGTAGGGAAGGGTGTTTGCCATGGCAAGTTCCAGAGCAAGAAGAGGTGAAAATATGGATACAGGAGGTAAAAAGCAGAGCCTCAAGGTAAAGAGTATGGGGAAGACCAATGAATGCACCCTGGTTAGTGACAGTGTTATCATCATTGACATCTGGTTATCCTGTCATCCAGGTTCTCAGCACAGTGGGAGCCTAGAGAGGTTGGACCTCCAGGGAAGTATTCTCAAAATATACGCATATGGAGCCTCTCCCACCAAAATTCTGCATGGGAAGGCCCAGGGAGACCCCTGACCACACATGCAGTGGTCAGCCTACCCCCATGGTCTCCTGAGCAGGATGATTTTGATGGCTGCTGCCTCTGCCTCTACATTTGAAGCTGTCAATGGACAGATCTTTCTAGAACAAAAGAAAGCTTGATTGTGCTTCCTTGCCCCAATAGCCTGATGGCACCCTATGTCCGGGAGGATGAAGTTGGGCCCCTTATGGGACAGGGGCCTTTGTGATTTCCCCTACCCCCACATTCCCAGGACAAGTTAGCAACTGTATTTACCCAAACACAGCAAGTCTTTCCATGTTGATCCTTCACCTGGAGTGTGTACCCCATTCCCAGGCCCCAGAGGGATTCACTCCCCTCCAAGGTCTTTGGAAGATCCACAATCTCCCCTAGGTGTGGCCTAATCATCCCTTCTGTTATCTCTCTGCCTTCTTTCTTTTAAAATTTTTAATTTTTTTTTCTCTTTGCCTTCAAATGTGTCTACAAATCTCTTTTCTGCTTACACTGCCAGATGTCTTATTTCTGTATCTTTTCTACCTACTTCAGTGCCAGAGACCTAATAGGCACTCAACAGAAGGTTCTACAAAGAATGACTGCAGGGGAATGAACAGATTAGACCAGGAGTCCCTTTCTTTTCAAGGCCTGTGCTGCACTGTTTTGTTCCCAAGACTCAAGCCTCAGGCCTCAAGAAGCGTCATCTTACCCTAGGTGTCTGCCCAGGATTCCTGACAATGTCTGAAACTTATGTCTCTTGAGTGTCTGGAAAGTTCTTGGAGATTGGATGAGATATATCCTTGGCCTCTCCCAGGTGAGTGAATGGGAGGATAGGGGTTTCATGAGGAAGTTAGAATTGAGAAGAAGGTTCCTACCTCAAGAGGGCTTGCTTGTCACTGGCCTTGCCTTTTAGCAGCCACCTATCCCCTTATCACTGCCATCTGTGCCCAGACCTCAACCCTGACCCATTCTGGCTGCATATTGTGTTCTACTAGCCCTTCTCTCCTCCCAACTCAGGGCAGATGTGCCTGTGGATATCCCCTTCTCCCCAGGACCTGCCTGCCTGCTCTCCAGCCCATCTACCCTTCCATACCAAACATGCCTTTCCCTGCCATTTCCCACCTGGCCCCTGCACCAGGTATCCCAAGACCGTGAATATTTCCTTACCAAGTAATAGTTATATTCTCCTCATTCCTAGGTGATGAACCCTAAGGCTAGAATGGTGCTTGGCAGGTATGGTTGGTGTCCAGCAGATGTCAAGGGAGTAGTGAGTTCTGCCATCTCTCCTTAGCTGTCTGCAGACTCCATCTCACTATGACCAAAGGCTTTTTCCTCTTCTGCCACAGCATTTAGCAAGGTTGAAGAAGGACATGGAGTGCACCTATGCTTTGAATTCCATTAGGAGAACCCGCTTGTGAGGGGCATGCATTTCTCTCTTCTACAAAGTCCCCATAGCCACAGCACTTCACTGCCCCTCCTTTCTGTTGTCCCATTGTTGCCATTGAGTTCTACTGGGTATAGAGGGTCCCCCCATGCTCATACTGGAACTCCAGTCTCACTACTTCTTTATCCTTCCTGCCTGCCTGCTGTCCTGTTTCCAGGAATGCACGTGGGGATCACTCAGGCTATAGAGGAAACACTGAGCTAAGCAGCAGCTGATGTCCCTGCCGGATCTGCAGCAGTGACTAAGGGCAACCAGGAAGGCCCTGGTCAGTTTGTTTTGGGGGCTGAGCTGTCCTGTGGCTAGGAGGAGTATGGCAGGCTGTGGCTGGGTAGGAGCTCTAGCTTTTCAAACTGGAGTTCTACTGAATGCCAGTCTCTCTCTTGCCAAACTGCCTGTGCCTGGTAGGACCATGGTTGATCCTTGGCAGCATTTGGATGTGTTGGGGGGCCTTCTGTGCTGCATTGCCAGGGAAACACTATGCTATGGCCCCTACTATGCCCTGCCCCCAACTTCATTCACTATAGCATTTGCTTAAGAAGCATCTCATTGAAACTGGCACCTAACACTCCAAGATGGTATTTCCTTGGGTTGGAATTCTCTCTCCACTGTCTGCCCTGAAGCCAGAACCCTTGAGTGACATGCTTTACCACCATTAGTCCTCTCTGTCTTCTGGAATGAACCCATAAGCAGTCTCTAGGCACTGCCTCATCTTTGCTTTCCCTGGTGTGCCACCCCCCTTAACTCTTAGCTAGATTCTGCCATCCTCTCCTCAGGTCCTCTACAGCCACCAGGGGGATTTTTATAAATACAGATCAAAGGTATCACCTGCTAATCCTGCCTCCTGCCTCTTATTCCTCCTCCAGCCCCTAGATATTGCCCACCTGAGACCTCCAACTTGCTGTTTCCTGTCCTCCCTTTCCTACTGCAGTACTGTCCCTCCATGCTCAGTTCCACACCCATACCAGGCTGATGCCCCATCTTTGTAGGTTAGCGCACCACCACTTCGTGATGCTTGAGCACTAAGTCAGTGCCCTTCTGTAGTGTTTCCCAGTACCCTGCCTGGATGTTCACTATACTTCCTACTGCATTTGTGGTTTTGGTTCTTTTTTGGAGCTATCTTCACCATTTTTTGGGTTGTTTTTGTTTTTGAGACAGTCTCTCACTATTCAGTTCAGACTGGCCTTGAATTCATTATGTAGTCTAGGCTTCCCTGAAACTCATGGTGATCCTCCTGCCTCACCCTCCCAAGGGTTGGGATTACAGGTGTATGCCACCATACCTGGCTGTCTTCATTGTCTTAGTGACAATGGGTCTTGCACAGAGGAGTCAACTCTTTAGAAGTCTGTGGAATGATTAAAAATTTGGCCCAAAGGGAGCCATGATTGTTGCTGCCTCCTCTTTTCCCTGTGACCTGGGACAAGGAAGGGAGGCTCAGTGCCCAGTGTTGGCAGGTATTAAAATGTAATCGCCAAGGCTAAATGTGTGGTTCTATTTTTGTCACATGAGAAAGAGAGTTTGTTTTTAAATCCAGCTGGGAAAATCATGTTCTTCATTTAAGAACTAAAAAATGCCCAGGTCTCATGACTCCCTGCCCCCGAAGCAGTGTTTTGGGACAGCTTTGTGGTATTGACAGGCAAGTCCCAAACTTGTCAAGGAGACAGTGGGACCAGGCTGACTTTCTGGTGTGACCTGTACCTTGGAGGGAAACAGTAGCAGTGGGAAGAGCTCATGGATCCTAGAGGGTCCAGCAGATCAGGGTCCCCTGTGTATGGGGACCCTCTAACACCTGTCTACATCCCAGTTTCCTCCTCTGTGAAGTGAAGCAAATCCCTGCATCATCAGTCTGTCCTCACCATTAAATGAGATGGGCTGTGAAGCCAAATCACTGAACAGCCAGTTATAGTAGGATTTGCTCTATAGCTGCCAAAGATGGAGGAAACATGGGGTGTGGCACCAGCTGCTTGGTCCTGGGCATCTCCTGCCTACTGTACAGAGTGAGGCTTATCCTTTCTCCCACATTCACTTTTCATTCCTCCCACTCCATGTTGTTGCCTGTGCACCTGGTGGAGTGGGGCCTTCTCCCTGACTGCTCCTGGCAGCCTTCTTCTGGTGAGTACACAGAAGGAGGTTCACTATGAAGGATAGATATGGCATTTATTTGAGTTGCTGTAAGGGATTTAGTGCTGAGGTGTCTCACAGGACTAATGCTTTTACCTGAAGAAGCTGTGTAGCTGTTTCTCTTAGAGCCATTTAAAGGGCCCCTAAGGCTTTGGTCTTACTCTTGCAGACCAAGGACAGTGCACCGTGGCCTGAGGGCACAATGGTTCTGTGACAAGTGAACAACATTACATGGAAGTTACCCAATGCAGCAGCGTAACGTTTTGGGGAAATAAAGGTCAACTGTTTCTGCCTGTGGACCCCCCTTCCCCCTCTCTTAAGAAATACTTGCTTTCTAGTTTCAGGTATCCTGAACTCTCAAATAGACACGTGTTGGTGAGGAAAAGGCCATGAAGATCCCTGAAGGTTTATGGGCTGGGGAAAGAGGAAGCACAGGGTGGGGAAGGGAAATGTGGCAGTTGAAAGAGGCAAAGAGGCTGTTGGGGATCATCATAGGCTAAGTCTGCATCCTGCCTGCCCAGCAGCTTCTTGAGCTGCACCTCTCTGCTTAAGTGATTCTGGCTTTGACCCATGGGAATCATCACTTTCAGACACTGCTGAGCAACTGTGGAATACCAGACCCAGGACCTGAGGAGCAGTCACAATGGGAAAGCCCTGGGGACCTCTGAGCTGCCCTGTCATGCCGAGCTGCAAGGCTGAGGCAGGAGGATTGCCCTAAGTTTGAGGCCAGCCTAGGGTACATAGTTAAAGGCCTGCCCAAACCATGTAGCAAGACCCTGTCTCAAAAGATAAAATGAATGTACAAGAGCAAAAACACTTAAATTGGGTCACACCCTACCCTGCTTCCCACTGTGCTTAGAATAAAAGCCAGACACTATCTCAAAAAAATATAAATAAATAAATAAGGGAACCACCCTGGATTCATTTTTAATAAATGCCGTGAAAAAGTTAGCACAAGGCTTGTTTGAGGACCCCAGAAACATCATGCCTTCCTTTTCGGTAGGAGTGTGGGAAGGAGGAAGCTCCACAAGGGGGTCTCCCTGACTTATTGTCCCTCTGAATCCAACATGTCCCTGGACCACGTGCCACAGCAAACAGTGCTGTTCATCTGCTTCCCCCCGAAGGAAATCTACGAAGTGTAATCACTTTTAAAGTTTTTAGTTTAATATTCAACCTGAATCAGAGCCAATCAACTGAAGGTTGGCCGTACTCTGTCCAGCTCTCATTCTGTTTATAAACATGCTTATTACGCTGAGAAGGAGCCAGTTCTTTTCACCCAGACAGGATGGACCTGGGGTTGCTCCAGAAGTTTATGAGCCGAGAGCCTAGAATACTTAACTATTGATAACTGGAGCATGGAAGACTGAAGTGTAACCAGGCCACAGCCAAGGGGATGCAGGTGGGCCTATTGATGCACCCTTTAGAGCCAGAAGAGGAAACTTTTACTTCTGCCATTCGGGAGACGAAAGCCCCTCTGGAGACAGACTGCCTTAAGGAATTTCCATTCTGCTGAGGAGTAAGGTCCTAACCCTGGCAGCAGGCCTGGCCCTACTGTGGCACAGCTTTTATAGGGGAATGTAGTAAATGTAATATGATTTTAGTGCTTTTGTCAGAAAACATTGTTTTAAGTAATATTATCTATGAGGAGGCTCCTGTGAAAACATATAAGTGGGCTTAGATTTGAAAGATTGAAAGCAGGGGCCCAGGTATTTGTATAGCTGTTTATGGCAGCATTATTCACAATAGCAAAGAGGTAGAAGCAACCCATTATCTGTTCACAGGTGAACATGTAAACAAATTGTGGTCTATCCATACCATGGAATGTCACTGAGCCTTAAAAAGCAAGGAAATGAGCAGTGGTACACACTTGTAATCTCAGCACTTTGGGAGGCTGAGGCAGGAGGATCACAAGTCCCACTTGGGCAACTTAGCAGGGCCTTGTCTTAAAAAGGGGGTAGGGACATAGCTAAGTGGCAGAGCACGTGTGGGTTTGATCCCCAGTACCCAAGGGAAACCTGCCTGAGCTGAACACTGTTTGTAGCAGAGTTAGGCTATTGAAGCCCTTGTAGGAACCTCCCCACTAGCTTCTTAATACTCAGAAACTGTGTGACCTATTCCAGTAGCACATGAGCTTTGTGAAAATAAGTTAGTGTCTGAAGTTCATAATAACGTTGCAGAATAGCCTCGTATCTTAAATGGAAACCTTTGTAGTACTTTTTTGTTTTTTTAAAATTTTTTAGGGGCTGGGGATTTAGCTCAGCGGCAGAAGCGCCTGCCTGGCAAGCGCAAGGTCGTGAGTTCGGTTCCCGGTACCGGAGAAAAACCAAAAAATAAAAAATAAATAAATTTTTTAGTACTGGGGATTGAACCCAAGGCCTTTACGCTGAGCTATATCCCCAGAACTTTTTATTTTTTTATCGTGAGACAAGTTTTCACTAAAGTTTTAAATTAGCCAGGCTGGGTTCAAACTTGCAATCTTGCTGCCTCATCCTCCCAGAGTACTGAGATTACAGGAATGTGCCACCTTCTAGTACTTTTATAGAAAGATTCAAACAAACAATGGTTTGTTTCTTTAAAATGTTCTTTAAAATGTGTGCCTTCAAGCCAAGCATGGTGGTGCATGCCTGTAATCCTAGCATTTGGGAGGCTGAGGCAGGAGGATTGCCATGAGTTTGAGTCTAGCCTAAAAAACAATAAAATAAAATAACAATGTTCACCTTCAAACATATAAATGAAAAATGGTTTTTAATCCTACAGGGTGTGAAATGGCAGTCAAGTTAGCAGAAAACTCCTGGAGAGGGGGCTGAAGGATTTAGCCACTCTTTGCTCTCAACCTGGTAGTCCAAAGCCTCCTCCTGGGCATACCAGGCACCATGGACTCCCCAGGATACAACTGCTTTGTAGACAAAGACAAGATGAATGCCGCCATCCAGGATCTGGGACCAAAGGAGCTGAGCTGGACTGAGCTTCAGGAGCTGAAACAGCTGGCTCGAGAGGGTTTCTGGGCCCAGAGCCACACCTTGCGGGGAAGGGTGTACCAGCGCCTGATTCGGGATATCCCTTGCCGCACAGTCACGCCGGATGCCAGTGTGTACAGTGACATTGTGGGCAAGATTGTAGGCAAGCATAGTAGCAGCAGCCTGCCTCTACCTGAGTTTGTGGACAACACTCAGGTGCCTAGCTACTGCCTGAATGCCCGCGGTGAGGGAGCTGTGCGCAAGATCCTCCTATGCATTGCCAACCAGTTCCCTGACATCTCCTTCTGCCCTGCGCTGCCAGCTGTGGTGGCCTTGCTGCTCCACTATAGCATCGATGAGGCTGAATGCTTTGAGAAGGCCTGCCGCATCCTGGCCTGCAATGACCCCAGCAAGAAGCTCATTGACCAGAGCTTCCTGGCCTTTGAGTCATCCTGTATGACATTTGGAGACCTGGTGAACAAGTACTGCCAGGCAGCCCACAAGCTGATGGTGGCTGTGTCAGAAGATGTGCTGCAAGTCTACTCCGACTGGCAGCGCTGGCTTTTTGGGGAGCTACCCCTGAACTACTTTGCCCGTGTCTTTGATGTCTTCCTTGTAGAAGGCTACAAGGTATTATACCGTGTAGCCCTGGCCATCCTCAAGTTCTTCCATAAGGTAAGAGCTGGGCAGCCCCTTGAATCAGACAACGTGAAGCAGGATATCCGTATGTTTGTCAAGGACATTGCCAAGACCGTGTCCCCTGAGAAGCTGCTAGAAAAAGCATTTGCCATCCGTCTCTTCTCCCGCAAGGAGATCCATCTCCTGCAGATGGCCAATGAGAAAGCACTGAAGCAAAAGGGCATCACTGTCAAGCAGAAGAGGTAGGCAAGGCCGTGTGTGTGTGTGTGTGTGTGTGTGTGTGTGTGTGTGTGTGTCCTGAGGCTGAGAAGGATTTACACAAGAGTGCAGAGTTTTGATCAAATGCATCTTGGGGATATGAGCTCATTCTACCAGACTCTTGGCCATCTATCTTGTTCCCAATGTGGGTAAAAAGACATTGGAAAGTAGGAAGGGCCTTCCTGGTTATGGCCATAGCAAAACAAGCTTCGCTTGTCCTTAAGTATGGAAATCCACAGCTAAGGTGGAAGCTGGACAATCTTGGGGTCAGAAGTTCCTGACTAGCCTCCCAGAGTCATGTTGGAGCAGCCCTCTGGACTTCATAGATGGTCATTCTTTTTTTGTACCAGGAATTGAACTCATGACTATATTCCTGGCCCCTAGATGGTCATTCTTGTAGTGGCTGGACATGGCCTCACTAGTTGGGGATCAGGGTTGGGCAGGGTCATGGTGTTTGGCAGCTGATCTGCGATCATGTTGTAGGTATGACTGGTGGCATATAGTTTTCTTTCTCCAGGGCCAAAAGAAAGCACGTGCAGGGTTTGGTACTCATCACTAACCTCTCCTTGTCTGTTTTATTTTTCTTCTCTGTGTCCATTGCTTCCTCCTGTTTTTCAGTGTCTCACTTTCTAAAAGGTAGGTCTGAAACCATACCTCCATGCCTTGCTTCTCTGCCTTTATGGCAGCAGCACTGGACTGGCTACTTGCTGTTTCCTAGGCTCTCACAGGCTGGCTTCTGCTCACTGCCTCATTTGTCTGTGTCTGTCTGCTTCACTTGTGTGATCTGCCGGTGCTTGGCTGGCCCTGTAGCCTTGTCTTGCCAGAGCTGACTTTCTCTGTCCTGATTTCTTAGAGAAAAGGTGCTTTTTCCCTACCTGCATCCCTTGCTGGGCACTCTCCCCTCTTTGTGGTGGGAGGGGGTCTTCTAAGAAGAGCCTCACCTTGTTTCTTCCTGTCCTGCATCTAGAGCCAAGCTATAAACCTGGCTGAGTAGGTGAGATATCCCCCTCCAAGCTTAGTTCTAAAGAGAAGCTGTGGAGCTTGAGGTGGGGATATGGTCAGGGCCAAGATCATTGCAGGCTCTGACTCCTCTTGTTCTCCCCAGGCAGTTTGTGCACTTAGCCGTCCATGCAGAGAACTTTCGCTCAGAGATCGTCAGTGTGAAGGAGATGAGAGATATTTGGTCCTGGGTCCCCGAACGATTCGCCCTCTGCCAGCCCCTCCTGCTGTTCTCCTCATTGCAGCATGGGTACAGCCTGACCAGGTGAGGCCCAAGCAGGCTGCACAGTCCCTTCAGGCACATCCTACCTGCTACTTTTGGGAAGTGACAGGGATGGCCAGAGATAAGCCTTTGAGCCAGGAGATTTCTCTAGGCTTCTATCATCCCCAGGCCACCTAGCTTTTGGAGATCATTGCTGTACATACTACAGCTTGGTGCCCCATGTAGGCATGGGAGGCAGAGTTTCTACTTCAGGAGCTCACAGAATTGTTATGGAGGAACTACAGGAGGCAACTGGCCCTGGCTTCCCTGTACTCCTCCCCTTGCATGTTGGTCATAAGCCTGGCCTGGCTGACCCTTCTTGGGGCCAGCTGTGTGTTAGCCTCTGGCCAGGTGGCTTGCAACCAGTCATTCATGTGGTTCTCCTGCAATGGTCTCCCCAGGGCACACTGTCCCCTGTGGCAGCTTCGCCAGGTTTACCTGGCATCCAACATATCAAGTTTCAGATAACAGGAGGTTTCAGTTGCTCTAGCTTGGATCACAACCAGGGTGATGGGGACAGAGCTGCCCACCTCCTACCTCAGACTCTGTCTGCAGCCATACAGACAGTTTGGCATAGCTAGAGCCACTTCACGCAGCCCTACCAAGGATGCCAGCCAAGCACCAGCTGCGACACTCACAGCCTCAGGCCTCCCCACGTGCCCAGGCTCCCAAGGACATGCCGAGCCTTCCTTCAGTGAGACCTGTTCTTCTGGTTCTTGCTTTCCTGTGGCACCTGGCACTCAGATCTGCCCTTGGGGGACCATCTATGATGAGGCTCTTTCCTGACCATACCAGGGCACACAGTCCTGGATGGCCCAGAAGAGCCAGATGAGAAGACCATCTGGTGAGGACATTGCCAGGTCCTATACCACTGTGGATATAAAATGGTAGCAGGAGACCACTTAGTCTCTGTGCTTCCAGCCCAGGCTGAAGGTCAGTGGAGGTTGGTAGGAGGTGATGAGGAGGACATCCAGAGTAGCACATGTGATCTCTGCCCTCAGGTTCTTTTTCCAGTGTGAAGGACATGAGCCGACCCTCTTACTCATCAGGACCACACAGAAGGAGGTGAGGAGGGACTAGAGGGAGCCCTGGGGTCTAGCCTTAAGAGCCCTGATGAAGTCTGCAGCTACCTGGTGCCAAAATCTGAGTGTAGATGTGGCCCACATGTAGGGCTTGCTTCTGTGTTTGAGGGCCACAGAGGCAGATGAAAATATCCAGAGGCATTCACCTCTGTGCCCAGCCTTAACCCATGATGTGAAAGGAGTGCACCTCCCCAAACTCAACTGTCTCCCACATCCTCTTGCCCATGGTGGTGGTAGGGGCTCTGACACACAGCATCCCCAGCTGTGACCTGTGACTCAGGATCCTCAGCAGGCCTAAACAAGGAGATACTCCAAAGGGGAGAAAGGTCCAGTTTCATCCTAGTCTTCCTCCCAGGTGTGTGGCGCTTACCTGTCAACGGACTGGAGTGAGAGAAATAAATTTGGTGGCAAACTGAGCTTCTTTGGGACTGGAGAATGCTTTGTGTTCAGGGTGAGTGGTGCTGAGCATGGCCTCTCCTCAATTGTGGGCCAAGGTCCTCTCTGCCCCTAACCATTTCTGATGCTCCCAAGGGAGCTTGGAAGTCAGCAGGCCTTTTGCCTTGGGCACTCTGGCTCACATGACTCTGTTTTATTTTCATTATGTAGTTACCCTGTAGAATAATCTCATTCACTTCTTGTTTTGATGGATAGACCTCAGTTTATGTAGCATGATTTTCCTATTCCTGGCTTAGGGCTTTGTCCATAGCAGATTTTTGAGTGTGACTTAGGGACATTCAGGCCCAGGAGGGTCCTGCGTGCCAGTAACTTATATTGCTCATTCACCTTCAGCTGCAGCCGGAGGTGCAACGTTACGAATGGGTGGTCATCAAGCACCCGGAGCTGACCAAGCCGACCTCCTTCATGTCCTCAGAGACCAGCACTCCCTCTCCACTTAGCCACTCTGTCCCCTCAGACCCTGCTGATCGGCTCTCGCCATTCCTGGCTGCTCGGCACTTCAACCTGCCCTCCAAGACTGAGTCCATGTTCATGGCTGGGGGCAATGACTGCCTCATCATTGGTGGGCACCCTCACCTTCCAAGTATCCTGGGCCCCACCAGCACAGGGCGGAGGGAGCAGGGGATTGTGGGTGGCTGAAGCATTTGTTGACCCTGGGACAGATGTCTCAGGTGAGCCTCTGTGATAGCAGAGAGAGGCCCTGGGTGGTTGTGGGTAGAGCAGGGATAAGGGAAGAGAGAAATAGGCTAGAAGGTGGGGGTCAGCCTGCACCGCCAGGCCTGGGGCTATGGTTTATTTAGCAAGGCCACTGCAGGGCAAGAACTGCTGAGAAGCCAGTTGTGGTGGTGCACACCTGTAATTCTGGTACTCCGAAGGCTGAGGCAGGAGTATTGCTGTGAGTTCTAGGCCAGCCTGGGCTACAAAGTGAGTTCAAAGCCATCCTGAACTGCATAGCAAAACCCTGTCTTAAAAAAATAAAATAAAAACAACCGCTAAGATTGCCTAAGCTCAGACACAGACACCTTGAGGGCAGTGCTGATGAGGGGGAGAATGCTGTTTGACAGAGGAATGGCCACTGACCTGAACAATCCTGCAGGAGGAGGGGGCGGCCAGGCACTCTACATTGATGGGGACCTGAACCGGGGCCGCACAGGACACTGTGACACTTTCAACAACCAGCCCCTCTGCTCTGAGAACTTCCATATTGCTGCAGTGGAGGCCTGGGGCTTCCAAGACCCTGACACCCAGTGATGAGCCTGCACTGACGGTGACTGAGCTGCTGTTATGGGGTTGTGGGGCTAAGGCCAGGCTACCTCCTGGGGAGCAGGGAAATCCCACCTGGGCATGCATGCAGCAGGGCTTCCCTGCCTCATGTGGCTGAGCTTAGCCCTCTGTCTTGGACTTAGGCCTCCTGAACCTACCTGCTTATGGGATGGAGCTCAAGGGGCTATTGTACACACCTAGCCCCATCTATTGCTTGTGTAAGAGACACTCCTTCCTCCCCACCCAGGACCATGGCTCTCTATGGAGGTGTCCTGTGCCTAGGACCATGAGGCTGGGGGCAGAGGATACATTTTGCTGCCCTTGAGTCTCCTCAGAACAGTGCTAGCCCCTGTAGAAGGGGTGGAAAGGTGAAGGAACCTTCTGCCAAGTGTGGATCCATGGTGCCCCCTACTGGTGCTTGAAGATGTTCCCCTCTCAGGGGCCCTGCTCTCATCTGCATGAGGATCTGAGGAGACAGGCACCCCTGCCTCTGCTCCCTGTCAAGATCCCTGCACTAAGAGTGTCTCCTCAGCCTCTGACCAGTCCTTCCCCAGAGCTTCCTGTCCAGAAGCAACCTCACTCTAAGGCTCCCCTAGGCTACATTTGCTGCTGCAGGTGGGAGAGGGGAAGGCAAGATCTGCTGAGCTCTGTGGTTTCTGGTTACTCCAGGGACAAGGGGCCTGTGGAATCGGGGCTGGAGGGGATATCATGTGTCCTTACGTTTTTGCAGAGCCTGAAGCTTTCTTGGCCTCACTGCAAGTCCACACCTGAAGAAGTGACCTGAGAGGGACCTTCTTTGACCAGCCCTATACCAGCCAACTCCATATCCAGGCACCTGCCCCGAGATTCCTGGATTCATGGGAGCGTCTCAGCCCTCCTCTCTAGCCTGGAGGCCACCTCGAGCCCACTGCAGTCTGCAGCCACCTCCTCCCCATTACTATAGTGACCTGGTCTAAAGTCACACCCAGATCCCTCAGCATGGCATGCTTATCTCAGTCCCACCCCCACTTCTCTTCTAGGCCCTATACCTCCCCAGTCCTGTCCACACAGTACCTCCTGGGGCACTCTGTGGCTGGCTACATGTCATGGTTTTCTGTGTACTTTCCCTTCTCCCTTAGAGCCTTAAGGCTTGTGTGGTCCTATGTTCCCTGTGCTATGTGCTAGTCTGATGGCCATAGGTGCTGAGGGACATCTACCACTGAATGGTCAGTGGCCATTCCTCTGTCAAACAGCTTTCTCCCCCTCATCAGCACTGCCCTCAAGGTTTCTGTGTCTGAACTTAGGGACATCTACAACTCCTCCCCACCTCTCCTGTGACCTCCCTCAGCTGGTCCTGAGGCTCTAGGCAACACAAAGGGAAGAGGGGATAAGCATCACCCAAGTGGCAATGTGTTGGTGGGGGGGTAGCGCTTAGAGACCTAGGTCATATGGACAGGTGCTCATTCCCCTCATGTTGGCAGCTGACACCTCTCAGTGTCCCCATGGGCCATTTCGTGTCCATCCCCACATCTATGCTTGGTCTTCGGAGAGGAGTGTCATCCTTCCCTGCCCTTCCACTCACATTGTTTGTGAGTGATGTCAGGGGGTATAGGAGGCAGGGCAAAAATCTTGTTTGGCTTTAGGCAAGCTGGTAAACCCAGCTGCCCTGGGCTCACCTTTCTCACTTTTGAAATAGGCCAGTACTCTAGCCCTGCTCTCCTCAGGGATAGAGGGACTGCATGAGGCCCTCTTGAGAGGTGCAGGGAGGGAGTGTCCCCCCCACAGAGCAATGCCATCCTCTTCCTCTGAGCTCCCACTGCCCAGACCTATAATGCCAACTTTGGTGTTCATTAAACGTGGTCTTGTTGGATCAACTCAGGGTTCTGAGTCTGGTCTGTCTTGTCCATGCATTGTCACTGGGACATGAAAACGTTTTGAAAAATGTAGTCTTTCAGATGAAGTTCATCCTGAACATTGTTTATAGGGCTCTGCATATTTCTTGACTGGGTGGGGGTTTTCCTGGCAAGTGAGTCCAGTAGGATCTGAGGCTGCCCCAACCTTGACCCTTTCCACGGATCCAGCAAGAAGACTAGTTGCCACCTTATTGTGATGTCTTCATCTTAAGCAAAGTTCTTCAGTAGTGTGTGCATGTAAAATACTCAGTTTCTTTAGATTTAGTATCTTTTTTCCCCTGACTCTCCTACTAAAAGGTATGTGATTATCTTTTATTTTTTAAATTATCTCTGCTTTCTTATTATCACCATTTTTCTTTTTTTTTTTTTAACCATTTTTCTTTGATATTAAGTATTCCCAAATATAATTTATTTACTTTGTTTTGAGACACAGCCTCACTATATAGTTCAGGCTGGCCTTGAACTCACTGTATAGCCCAGGATGGCCTCAAACTCACGGCAATCCTCCTGCCTCATCTTCCTGAATGCTGGGATTACAGGAATATGCCATCACTCCAGTTTTGTTTTCTGTTGATTATTTGTTAGCTTTTATTTGTTTGTTTGGAGAAAATGTCTCACTGTTTAACCCAGACTCTAATTTGTGATCCTCCTGTCTGATACCTGTGTCTATTAGCTTTTGATGTTAAAAAAATCCCAAAATTTGATGAAGAATGAATTATAATTTTTAAAAAAATATGGAAACATTTACTTTAAAATACTGAATCTAATTTCAACCAGTTTTGTTGTTTTTTGTTTTTTTTTTTTCCTTTTTGAGACAGAGTTTCATTATGCAGTTCAGGCTGGCCTTGAACTCACTTTGTAGCCCAGATGGGCCTCTTAACTCACAACAGTTCTCCTGGGTCAGCCTCCCAAGTACTGGGATTACGGGCATGCGCCACCATGCCCAGCTAAACTAGGCTAAACACATTTGTTATAGCAACCATATGTCTTTAGGGTTTCCTAAAAATCAGTATTTTATTTCTTTTTGGTTGGTTGATTTTTTTTGAGACAGGGTATCACTATATAGTTCAGGGTGGCTAGAACTCACTATATAGTCCAGGCTGGCTGCAAACTCATGGTGATCCTACTGCTTCAGCCTCCCAAGTGCTGGGACCATAGGGGTGTGCCACTACGCCTGGCCAAAATCAGTATTCTAAAAATGTATAAGTTGGTCATGGTGGTACATACCTGTTTCTTTGCGCTCTAGAGGCTGCAGCAAAAGTATTGCAAGTTTGAGGCTAACCTGGCTACACAGTGAGTTCAAAGCTAGCCTGAGTAACATAGCAAGATCCTGTCTGTAAAAACTCCCTGGCTGGTGTGGTGGCACACACCTGTAGTCCCACTACTTGGAAGGCTAAGGCAGGAAGATCGCTGGGAGTTTGAGGCCAGCCTGGGATACATAGTGAGTTCAAGGCTAGCCTGAACTACATAGCGAGATGCTGTCTCCAAAACAAAAAAAAATTCCCAACTACCTGGGAGGCTTAGACAGGAGGATCACAAATTTGAGGCCAGCCCAGGCAATGGAGACCCCCCCCCAACTCAAAATAAAAAAGAAAATGGGTTGGGGGTACATCTTGGTTCTCCTTAGGTTGAGTTGTCAGTACTGAAAAATGTTATTATGAGTTTTTATTTCATAAATTTTAATTTTAATTATTGAACTGAGATTAATATTTCAATTTTTTGTTTTGTTTTTGGTTTTTGAGATAGGGTCTCCCTGGCCTTGAACTTGCTGTATAACCCAGGCTGGCCTTGAACTCATGATCCTGCCTCCGCCTCCCAGTACAAGGATTATAGGCATGTACCACCATATCTGGCAGTTTTTCTTATTTTTGTAAGTTGTATCCTTTAATTTTTTGAGTTCTTCAGTACAATTTGTTTTAGAACATTCTGGATTTCAGAATGTATTCAGATTTCTCTTACCCATTTTCTAAAGCCATAAAGCCATTATGGTCTCTTTAAGTATTTTATATTTGCCAGGCATGGTGGTGGATGCCTGTAATTTGAGCATACCGGAGGTTGAGGCGAGAGAATCGCTGAAGTTTAAGGCCAGCCTGTGCTACATAGTGAGTTCCAGGCCAACCTGAACTAATGAGGAGATCCTGTCTCAAAACAAACAAACCAAAAAGTATTTTATATTTATTACTTTAGTTTCTGTACCTTTTTGTTTTGAAGTGATTTTTAGTTTGCAGAAGAGTCGCAATATTAATTCTCAGTGGTTCTCTTCCCCAGGCCAAATGTCTTTGTTTGCATGCCCGAGTTACATTAGGCAGAAAAGTGTGTGATCTTAAAAAACAATATGGTGTAAGGAGTTATTTCTGATCTCCATTATATCAGTGTTCCATTGTTCTCCCAAAGTTAGGTGCAGCATCATGTGATGCATTGCTACAGATGAGCTCACATGTTGGCAGGCTCACTCGTTTTACCAGACTGCATGGAATTTGTCGACACTGTGTTCGAGACTAAGGAAACAATTGGTAGACACTTAGCCATATCCCTCAGTGACCTAACAGAAACACCAGCAGACAAAACCTTGCACTACAGACTGCTAGATCCACAGTGTATCACCTGGCCACTTGGTTTCATGGGCTAAAGCTGCAGCACTCCTCCAAGGGGGCCTGCAAGTCTGAGCTCCTCCAGCAATACTATGGATGACAGATGATAAGAGATTCAAGCTGTCTGCTTTCCTGCCTCCATTTCTTTTGTATGTGAAGAGACCAGGGACATCTCTACCCTGTGGCATACCAAAGGGAGTTGACTGTCGAAGGAGACATGGTCGGAAGCTTACGGCCTAAAAATTGAACAGGGAGAAGTTTTGTGTATAATTTTACCTTTTAGTTCTTGTGAAGGTTGTTGTCTATGAAAACTGGTCACTGGATTAACACTGGAACATCTGAGTGAGTGTAATAAGAATATACTAATGCTCAGTGAACCAATGTGTGTATTTCTAGCAAACCCCAACTTTGTAAATGTGAGAATAAGTGATTTAGTGGTGTTTGAGTCCTAAATAAAGTTAATGAAAAAAATGGAACAACATGATCGTGTAGTGTTTGCTGTGGGGAAGTTCAGTGGGATGGGAAACCCAAGTGCCTTGTCTCCCTGAACAATAGCATCTGTCCAGGAGATGAAGGCACTAAACTAAGTGTAAGTTGTTCCCTTAAAATGGAATTAAAAAGATGACACCACAGTCTCTGGTGTATGTCTGTAATATCTGCACTCAGGAGGTGAAGGCAGGAAGATCACCACGAATTCAAGGCCAACCTGAACTACACAGTGAGACCCTGCCTCAAAAAAAATAAAAAAAGAAAAGGTGGCACCAGCTAACAGTAGTCAACAGTGAGACGTTTCTCTACTGCATTTACTGCCATCAAAAACCACATGTTTTCATGAGGTTTGTTTTGTTTTGTTTTGTTCCCAGGACCTGTCATCTGGATGTGTTCAATAAATGAGGAATGGAGAGAGGCTAACTTCAAGAATCTTATCAGGGCCGGGAGTATAGCTCAGCAGCACAGTGCCTGCTTGGCAAGTGTGAGGTCATGAGTTTGATTCCTGGTACCAAAAAAAAAAAAAAA
>NW_004955442.1:14806595-14809676 GCF_000276665.1 Chinchilla lanigera | reverse complement strand
AAAGAAAGAAAGAAAATTAATCAAGCTGAGTATGGTGGTACATGCTATAACTCTAGCACTCTGGGAGGCTGAGGCAGGAAGAATGCAAATTTGAGCCCACCTTGCAGAATTTAGGGACTTAGTGAGAACTTGTTTCAAAATTTAAAAGGGGGGGCTGAGGATGTAGTTCCGTTTAAAGTCCCTAGGTTCAATGCACAGTATTGAGAGCAGAAAACTGAGATAATCTTTTCCCGAGATATACTAGCTCCCCTTTTCCTTTGCGCCAGCCTGCATCTAATATCTACAGGTCTTTAGGTTAGTGTTTGCTCCCCTGGGAGGCCTGCAGCTCAGTAAAGATAGGGCCTCACTCCTCTTTACAGTCCCAGAGCCTCACCAGTTTCTAGCACATAGATACTAAGAACCAAATGAATGGATCAAGGTCTGAGGCAGATAGGACTGGAGTTGTGAATCTTGATTTCTGGAGTGGTTAGTGGTACCAGGCTTCCAGGTGTGACCCCTGGGGCAAACATGGGATCATGGGCAGATGGGGCCCCTTTCTGATCATTTACACTTTCTGAAAATCTATTCCTGAGACCAAACTCCACCAGACACTGGTTTACTTTATAAGTCACCTGGCTTCAGAGAACTGCACACTGACCCCAGTGGTCAGTGTCAGACGTCAGCTCAAAGAGAAAGAACCAATCAGGCCCTCTTGGCAACCTCCAAAGGTTGGGCTCAGCAAGAAGGGGGAATGGCCACGTCTCTAGGCTCATCCTAGTCATTCTCCTCTACCTCTTAATGTCCTCAGTGCATGACATGGGCTGGAGCAGCTCGGGGTTTTGCAGTCTTGTTTGCAGCCACTAACTGTGCCCATGCAGCACCCTTGCACTAGGTGACAGCAGTGGTATTTGTACCATATTATATTTGTAAGATATTCTTATTTTTCACAAATCCTTGTATTCTGTCATAACCCTTAATTTTTTGGTGCTGGGATTGAATCCAGGACCTCCTGCATGCTAATTACACACGATGACTGAGCTACATACCCCAGCCTCCAGCCTGTTTCTTTTTGTTGTTTTTCTTTTTTTAAGGTAGTGAGAAAGTTTTTTCTTTGGGGCATGGTATATACCTGAAATTCCAGCGTTCAAGAAACTAAGGCAGGATGATTGAAATGAATTTGAGGCCAGCCTCAAGACCCTGTCTCAAAAAAACCAAAAAAGGGAAAAAATTTTTTTTTCCCTTGGGCAAATATGAGTGATCATGGCCCAGGAACATAGTTTCGAGTTTTCCTAAATGACATGTTCCCAACACTTTAAATTTTTATTTACTTATTATGATTGTTTTGTTTTTTGAGAAAGGGTGTTACTGTGTAGCCCAGGCCAGCCTGGACCTCACAATTCTGTTGCCTCAGGCTCCAAAGTACTGGTGTTACAGACATACACCACCACACCCAGCTCTCCCCATGATTTCAACTTGCCCTTAGTCATGCCTTATCTCCCCAAATAGTGCAACTATGCTCTTGTTCCATTTCCTCCCAGCTGTGCCTGGTCCACACGTGGCTCTAGCTAGCTAGGATGAGAGAGCAGGGTGTTCTCTCTTAGCCTTGTCTTCCATCATGCCAACTTGGAAGGATGGGGTGGTGGGCAGAGCCACATGCTCGGGTGTATTTGGCAAGGCTGCTGGGGTTGTCTTCTGGTTCCACTGTACAGTATTTGGTGTAGCTTTCTGGGAATAAATCTATCTTTCCAACAGTTTGGGGCCATTTGAGACTTTATTCCTGATCTCTTTAACCTCCTTCACTGGGATCTATGTGAAGTGCCATTGACTCTCTCAGGAACCCCACTCCATCGCTCCATTCTTCTCCCCATATGGTCTCCGGCTTGCATTTCCAAAGCTCCTCTATCTGGTGTCTGGAAATCCCCTCCTGTTCCAGCGGTGACAGTGACAGGCAGGCTCGTGATCTGTGATTTCATGTAGTGGGAGTAGTGGTGAGGGAAAAGGTAAAGCTATGCCCCAATCCCACCCCAGAGGCCACTTCACCCTAGGGCCCTGTCCAGGGCCCAGGAGACTAAGAGAAAGAGAAGGTGACCTGGGCCTGGACTGGCCCCTTCACTAGTTGGCAGATGTTGGTTGAACTCCCTGAAGAGGCAGGGTTTTAGTTCCATCACTACTAGCTGGTGACCATGGCAAGGCTCTTTATCATCCTGGGCCAGTTTCTTTGCCTGCAAAATGAGGACAATGGGGACATCTAGGTAGGGTGATAGCCTTAGGATGCTCACTGCAGGGCCTGGGACACCTCAGACATGAGCAGTATCAACTGCATGGGCTGGCTCACCACACAGGGTTCCCTGATGCTGATGCAGAAAGACGCAAGCAACTCTCAGTGGAGGAGGCAGAGGAGGGGTGAGAGCAGGAGGGTACCATGGAGGTTGAAGGAAGTGCCTAAGGAAGAGGAAAGAAGGGAAGGATGCCAGGGCAGGAGGGTTTTTTAGCTGCGATATGATGGGATGAAGGATCACAAGTAGAAAGCATTGTTTAAAAAGGTCCTGTGATCCTCGCATTCAGGAGGCTGAGGCAGGATGACTGCCATGAGTTTGAGGCCAGCTTGGGCTAGGTAGTGAGTTCAAGCCAGTCTGAACTGCATAAAGAGACCCCGCCTCAAAAAAAATAAAATAAAAAACAAAAAACCCAAGAGGCAGCTTCATTGTGGAATGGGAGCTTGAGATGAGTAACCATGGATGGAGAGAAACAGTCAGCAATGTGCATTCCCGGGCAGATACTGGGAGTGAGACTCATTAGTCTGCAGTGTCCACAGCCCCTCTAGAGACCCAGCCTGACTTCACCCCAGAGTTAGGAAGAAAATAAAATGTCAGTGAGAAGCCCGTGAGCATAGTTGTCCTGCTGATCTTCCCTTATGTCGTCTTGATATCCATGCCACACTGATTAGGTGCACTTTACTAGATCTATGCCATCCAGAGCTCCCCAAGGATGGACTTCCCTTTCCTTCCTTGGTTTTCCCCTTGCATGTAGCTTCCCCAGTTCCCCAGCTAAGGGCCACCTCCATGGCTTGAGCTGCTTGGCCACTTGAAGATTTTTTTTTTT
>NW_004955442.1:14803845-14806255 GCF_000276665.1 Chinchilla lanigera | reverse complement strand
AGGAGGACCATTGCAAGTTTGAGACCAGCCTGGGCTACAAAGTGAGCCCAAGGCCAGCCTGAACTGCATAGTGAGACCCTGTCTCAAAACGACAAAAACAAAAAACAAACAAACAAAAAAAACACCCAGCACTACACAAAAGAAAACAAAGCCAAATGTGATGGCACACACCTGTGACTCCAGGCTTGGAAGGAGCGTGAGGCTTGGGAGGCTGCGGCGGGAAGATTGCCATGAGTGTCAGGCCAGCCTGAGCTACATAGTAAGTTCAAGGCCAGCCTGAACATAGTGAGACCCTGTCACAAAACAAAACAGAAGGAGAATGGAAGGCAAGGAAAAAAAAAAAACTGCCTGGACCTCTGTCATACATCATCCAAAATCCAGTGTCAGTAGCCAGGTACTATACGGTGATATACACCTATAATCCCACCATTGAGGGAAGCTGAGGCAGGAGGATTGCATGTTCAAGTCCTGCCTGGGCAATTTGGTAAGACCCTGTCTCAAAATAATAAAGGGTTGGGGATATAGTTTAGTGCAAAGGCCCTGGGTTCAGTCTCAAGTATGGTATGCGGGGTGAGAAGAGGGGCAGAATCCATTGTCAAAAAGCAAACTTACATTTCTCATCCAAAATGAGAATATTTTATTTAGAAGTTTATATGACAATGTTAATGTCTTTCCTAATACCTTGAATTTTGATTCTTTATATGCAGAACATCTTTTTTGTTAGAGCTCTGTGCCATCTGCCCCATCTACTTTCTCCCAGTGAAGCTGCTGGGGACTGTTCCTTCCCTCTCCCTGCAACTGCTATAGGGACCCTACCATGGGAACTCAGTTTCTTTCCATGAATATGTTGCCTGCTTCTTCCTCCCCAGACTGGCCACAAAGATAGGCATGTCCTACACTTTCTTCCTTCCCTGTCTCCTAACTCCAGGGCTTTCCTGCTGGTCTTGGGTATAGGGCAGGTCTGGCACAGCTTGAAATGTCCTGGTCTGCTTGCCCTGCCAGTGTTGGCCCACAAGCATTGCTTGGCACAGCCACTTGGGTCCGGTGCTTTTTTTTTTTTTTTTTTAACAGTTCCTCTGATAATCATCTTCTGCTTCTGGGCCTTTGTACATGCTATTGATGATCTCTTATGTCCCTTCCTGGGAGACTTTTCTCTGAGGCTCCGACTAAAGCTGGTGTCTTAGTTACTTTTCTCTCATTATTGAGGCAAAATACCTGACACCCAAGGTTAAGGGAGGAAAGGTTTTATTTAGCTCACAGTTTGTAGAGGTTTCAGTCCACAATCAGCTGACTCCAAGGCAGGGTATCGTGGCAGAGGAGCAGTAGTTGATGGCTGTGGAAGACAGCAAAAGCACCTAGAGCAAAAGGGCAGGGCAAGCCTCTTTTTCTCCCTTATATTGTATGCAGGCTACCTGCCCTAGGGCGGGTATTGCACTCATACCACTAATCCCAGCACTAGAAAATGAACCAATCTAGATTCAGCTGCCTCTAACAAGCCATCCCCCATGACCACATGAGGCTTTGGGGGGACATCTAGACACAAACCATAACAGCTAGGTTCTCTACTGTGAGGCTTGGTAGTAAGACAACACGGTCTCCTGCTGGAGACTGTCAGCTCCTGAGGGCAGGAGTGCCCAGCGCTGCAAAATAAACAGCCCTGTCTGGGCCTGTGCTGGTGGTAGGGGATTCTCAACTAGGTTCCTCAGTCCCCAGCATTCCCTCCTACTGTAGTCACATCCTCCTCTCACTTCCTCTTACTGTGAGTGCTTGGGACTGTCTTGCAGTTGACATTAAGACATCAACACAAGCCAGGATTAGGCAAGACCTGTTACTGAATGGGAATAGAAAATGCCCTGGCCAAAGAGGTAGAGTACAGAGCTGTTTCTGCAACAGTTGAGAGGCCCACTCAGCTTGTGGCCATTATCCTCTGGAGCTTGACCAGGTAGGGTTTCTCTTTCTCTCCTGTTGCCTTCAGTCAGGCCCTTCTCAGGGCCTGGCCTATGGGGAGTGTCCTTGCCACATCTCCCTGTCCTGCACTAAACTGCTTTGTTTTATTGTCTTCTTAATTCATATGAAACTCATGAGAAAAAAGAGTGTGGAGGCCTTGTGGTGCCAGGAAAGTTTCACCCCCTGCCCCATCTAATGATTTTGAAATGACTCAGGGGCATTCTCTACGTTCACAGTGTTGGGCAACCTCTACTTCTACAAGTTCTCCAACATTTTCACCACCTCAGAAGGAAATTTGTCCCTGTGAGGAAGCCACCCCCTATTCTTCCCATAGTAGTCTCTGTGCAGGATAGAAATATGCACATTGTGATGTGTCTGGCCCCTTAGACCTGCCAGATTGTGCAAGAACAACTGCTATTGGCCATGTCTTTTTTTTTTTTTTTTTTTTTTTTTTTTTTTTTTT
>NW_004955442.1:14760050-14800158 GCF_000276665.1 Chinchilla lanigera | reverse complement strand
TTTTCCTATCATTTCACAATGTCTATCATACCTCTGAGTTTAAATTAACTCCTTCAGGTTTTACACTAGTGAGACAATGTGGTGCTTGCACATGCAGGTCTGATTTATTTCACTTATGAGTAGTGACCATTTACCTATAAAATCCTTGAGTTTTTCTTTCTTTATAGCTGAGTAATATTCCATTACATAAAAGTACCACAATTTTCTTATCCAATCCTTGGTGGATGGACATTTGTGTTGCTTCCACAATTTAGCAATTACAAATTGTGCTGGTATGAACATAGGTGCACATATATCGCTGTGATATGATGCCACTTGAAGATTGATCAGGACCGGAATGCTGCAGGCAAGAGACAAAAAAAAAGCAAAATGGAGGATAAAACCACAGCAAAGATAGGGTCACCCAGGGGAAGGGTAGAGCCAAGAGAAGCCCTGGGAACACTGGGAACCCTACAGTGAAGCTGAGGCTACAGGGCCTGAGCCTGTCCTTGCTCCCCCTTGTGACTTCAGGAAGAATGAGGATGGCAGAGCTATAGGAAGTGAGCAGCGGAGAGGTAGGAGGAGAAGCAGCTGGTTTGGGTAGTTTGTGAAGGCCTGCCCCTGTCACTCTGCTCAGAGAAATGGCAGTCACAGTGACTTTGGCAAGAGCAGAGCTTTGGAGGGAAAGGAAAGTGAAGAGGTAGAGACAGTGAAGATTTCTCTTTTGAGAAACCAAAGAGGTGAGAAAGAGGGAGGTAGAGGAATAGTTTCTAATTACTCTCTGTATGGTCTGCTCCCCTTTGAAATAAAACAGACCTGGGCACTTTGGGGGGCAAAAAGTTCAGAGGGTGACAGACTCAGTCTAGCAAGGGGTAAGAGCCCCAGGGAGGTAGGCTCCTGTTATGGATGATGGGGCTAGGTGCTCAGCAAGGGGGCTATGAGGAAAGATGACCCTATTGCCTACATGGGAAAGTTAGTGAGCAGGCACCCAGGCCACTTAAGAGAATTATCTGATCCTGCAATGTGGGTTTGAGGATCAAGCGAGACCTAGGCTGGGTGACAGTGGAGCAGGGCTTCTGAAAGGGAGGGTATGAAAAGGGAAGCAGACAGCCAGAGCTAGAGAGTGGAGATGGAGCAGTCAGTCATCTTCAAGGCAGGACCAGCCTCAGGCCAGGCTCCCTGACAAGCTGTGGGAACCATTCTCCTCTGTCGCTGCTCCTGTAGGTGTGGACTTTGCATGAGGCATTAGTAAGGCAGGCAGAAGAGCCCTGACTTTGGAATGTTTAGAAATCCGGGTGACCCTTGACAGGGCTTCAAACCAGTCGTGTCTACATCTAGAGGGTTACAGACACCTCAACAGATGTCTGGGGTGCTGAGGCAAAGGAAGGTACCGATGGCGGGGGGTCTCCTTCATGGAACCAAGAGATGAAGTCACCAACTCCTGTCAGAAGACAGTGGGTCTTAGTCTAGAAGAGCCTGGGGACCAGGTGGAAGGATAAACACGAAAACACAGGAGGGCTCAGGCAGGGGCCAAGACCTCACAAGGAGGGGTGTTTCCCGGGGATGGAGCAGAGGAGGCCAGCATCCCACACTCGGAATCTCCCGCCCTTGAGCTAGTCTGCTTGGGGACAGCTATGTTTCGAAGCCCGGAGTAATGCGAGCTGTGTTTCGGCGCCACGAGTAAGGCGGGCTTGGCTTGATGTAGAAATTCTGGTCGAGGCAGAAGATCCAGGCAGTGGGGGTTCCACTCTCAGAACGCAAAGAAAAGCACTGCTCAGAGCCGAACACCTGGCCGTGCTCGCGCCCGCGCCGCCGCAGAGGAGGCGGGGCACTGGAGGACCCGCCCTATATGCTAATAAGGCATGCCATCTCCCCGCCCCGACCTGGGCGTCAGACTGACCCAACGCCGCGGAGGCTCAGGGCCCAGCGGCACCCGCTAGTGCCTCTACCGATACTAAGTCGAGGTGGAACGCCGCGATTCGGGCTGGAGGCTGGCGGCAAAGACCAGAGGCCGTCAGCAGGTTGCTCGGCCTGCGGGGCCATGGCTCCCCCACCTGCACGAAGTGGTACGGTCTGTAGGGGCGGGGCCCCAGTCATGTGACGCGACCGCAGCCGCCATTTTGCTCTGCGGTGCTGGTATTTAGAGCGCAGCGGCTGACGGGCCGGTTAACCTTATCCTTCGCTGCCTCCTGCTTCTGTGCTCGCTCGCCTGCCTGCCCGCCCTCCCTCCTCGTTCCGAATTCAACCGCCTCGCTTGCCCCCGCCTCGCCTGCAGACATGTCCGAGGCCAAACCCACCCCCGAATATGCTTCGTTTTTCGCCGTGATAGGCGCCTCGGTCGCCATGATCTTTAGCGGTGAGCGCCGTGGCAGGCGGGGGCCAGGACGGGGTGGGGGGCGCCGGGACGCCGAGGTTTCTTGCCAGCGGCTTGCGGGGGGGGGGCGCGTGACGTCACGCTGACGTAATCGCCCCCTTTCCTGGGTGGCCGCGAGTACAAGAGGGGGACCGATCTTGATGGCTTTGGGGGCCCTCGTGGGCGCAGGCGTGCGGGTTCAGTATCCCCAGTGTCCCGGCCAGCGGCCCTGTCAGCCAGCATGCATCGGTGCGGGGGTGGGGCGGCAACACTGCTGCCATTTTAGCCCTGGGAGGCGAGAGGAAGGCTGGGGTGGGGGCGCTAGGGGCGGTGCGCTGTCCTGCGCCTGCTCCGCACCCCGCATTTTGCGGGCAGGTGTGACATCACACCTAGGAAGGCTCCGGTTCGGGGGCGGCGGCAGGCCAGGGTCGGGAGCGCCTGGGCAGAGTCCCTGGCCCTCTGGCCTCCTGGCCTGTACGAACCCGTCCAACCAAGGTCTGCAGCCCTGGCTTTTGTGGTGGCCAGGATGGCGGGGGTTAGATGGGGTGTACCCTGAGCCAGATGCTTCTGGTTGGGGATCGTCGCAGTTTTCCAGTAGTCCAGTCAGCTCTGTGGGTTGGTTGGGAAAGCTGGGCTGAAGGATGGACTCAGGGCGCCCATGGGTTCCCAAAGGTGGCCGTGAGAGCTTATGGAAATGAGGCTGGTGGGGGTGGTGTCTGGGAGACAGCACTTGTGTGGACGTTTGCTGAGGGTCTGTGTTTCAGAGTGGGAGAGAGGGCAATAAGAGCCTCCAGCGTTTGTAGGATTGGGTCTTTGTTCTTTAGGAGAGTCCAATTCTGTCCCTAATGAATGTGTGGGTGAATGAATGACCTTCCTTCTCTTCAGGGGCCTGAAAACGGGAGGGACTGCCCTAGGGTGAAGAAGTGGCCTAACAAGGTTCTTGATGGCATCTGCTTTTGAGGTTGGGTGACAGTAGTCCTAGAGTGTCAAGTTTAATGAAAATTGGCTTTTCTGGGTAAGGGAGATTGAGCCAGACCCAGGAATGTGGGACTGAGGGAGGTAAGTCACAGCTCTGTGGACTGGCCTGGCCTGGTCTGGGCCTCCTTAGGTAGGTCTGGTTTTTTGTTTAAGTGGCCCCGCCCTGCCCCACCCTACCTGGTGGACTGGGGAAGCTCCTAAAGTAGGTATGTTCAGGGTTTGAACTCCAAACAAGCTCTGCTGACTGTAAATACCAGTGGAGTGGGGGCTTAGAGGCCCTGTTCTTTTGGGGGCCTCCCTCTGCCCGGGCCTGTCTGTTAGTCACGCGCTGCTGAGTGAGTCTTGACCTTCCCCATTCCCTTTGAATAAAGGGTCATTTGTGGTGGGAGATGTGGTCTAGACTTCTCTTTCCTTCCCTGGCCACACCTGCTGTTCCCAGATCTCTTGGGCTTCTCCAGACAAGCTGTCATGCACCTGATTTTTGCAGTTTTCCCGCAGAATGCTTCCAGAAGTTTGGAGTCTGACTACCAGGGTGGTATCTGTTTGTGACTGACCACTTCTATTCATTCAGCAAGTCTTGATTGAGTTGTTATTATGTGCCACATATGAGGGGGCGGTGAGAAGTTAACTACACGATCCCTGCCCACATAAAACTTGCACTGTGGCTGTCATGGTGGGTCCTGCAGCTCTGTCCGCACTCAGCTCACTCTCCCTTCTCCACCAAGAACTTGCATGTGGTTGAGCACCATGGCATGCTACTGTAACTCCAGCTACTTGGGAGGCTGAGGCAGAAGGATAGAAGGCCAGCCTGAGCAATTTACCGAGACCTTACCTCAAAATAAAAAATAAAATAGGTTGAGAGTGTAGCTCAGTGGTAGAATGCCAAGTGGGTTCAGTCCACAATGCTAGGGAAAAAACAAAATAAAACGAACAAACCAGCATGTGCTTTCTGGTAAGCAGGTGTCTGCACACCCAAGAACAGTCTTGCTGGTCTAAACCTTGCCTGCATGGTCCTAAGCTCCTGGGGATTGGAACCTGCACTTCTGGCTCTTGTGCAACATCTGTCTGTGTACCCGAAACCCCATTCCTGCTCTGCACATGGGTCTTAATACAGCCTCAGGTTGCTAACCTCTGGCTTGGCCAGTTGAATCACCTTTTTACTATTATTATTATTATTATTTAATTTATTTATTTATTTTGAGACAGGGTCTCTCTGTATAGTTCAGGCAGCCCCTGAACTCGTTATGTAGCCTGGGCTGGCCTCGAACTTGCAGCAGTCCTCCTGCCTCAGCCTCCCAAGTGCTGGGATTACAATGTGCCACCACGCCTGGCTTGAATCACCTTCTGACTTCATTTCTCCTAAGTGTGCCGTTTTTCTCAAGACGTCTTCATCTTTGCTACCAGAGCAAGCTCTTCTGTCCTTGGTCGCCTCTGGTTATTGTTGCTGAACTGACTCCAAGCTATGTCCTTGACTCAGCTCACACTTGCTAATCTTTAAACCAGAAGAGGTCCACACATATTTCAGGCACCCTAGACCCGTCTTTCACATTCTAGCTTCCTCTTTTTTCATATGACAAACATCCTGTTGATTCTTTCTTCACTATGTCTTCATGAAGCTGTTGGTTGCTCCTTTTCCATAACTTCCTCCCTGCTATGGTGCTTGCGTTTTTGTAACTGCCTCCTGACTCTGCTCTCTGCTCTGCTGACACTGGCATTGTTGGTAGTACTGGTGCTGTGGCCAGTTTTGTCTTCTGCAGTCCCTCCAACTTGGTTTCCTGGGCCATTCTGCTGACCAGGTCTGGGTTTTTTGTGTTTGTTTGTTTTTGTCTTTTTGAGACAGGGTCTAACTGTGCAGTTCAGGCTGGCCTTGAGCTCACTTTGTAGCCCAGGCTGGTCTTGAGCTCATAACGATCCTCCTGCCTCAACCTCCCGAGTGCTGGGATTACAGGCGTGTGCCACCACGCCTGGCTTGAGCAGCTGTGGTTTTATCTCACTTGTTCTGGCTACAGGTGGTCATTGAAGTTTGTCACATTTAGCCCTCATGTTTCCCTGCCCACTCACTAACTCCATGCTACCTTCTGAAGAAGGGCTTAGCTTATTTCCTGCTTCTTGCAGAGTCTCACTACCTGGGATGCCAAGCTTTCTGTATTTTAAACCTTCCCCCATCCCAGGAGAGTCAGCCTGTGCTCTTCCTGTGGAGTGATGTGTCCCAAGGGTGTGAGCCCTGGGATCCTGGCCTCTTGCACATACATGGTACATATAGCCTGAGATAGAACTAGGCCTGCAGAGGGAACCCAAAATTGCACCCTGTCCAGTAGAGTTCCTGGAACGGCCTCTCATGCCCAGTTGCTGGGAGTTTGGGCCTGGCAGTATGGCACCTCTGTGCTGAGGAGGAGGTAGTATGGCCCCAGCCCTTGCTTCTCCTTTCAGTAGCCCCTTGTCCAGTCCTTTGGTATATCTATATGTGCTGTCCAGGATCCTTGCTCTCTGCCTTGTCTTCCTATGTTGTCTGCTTACTGTCACCCTCTCACTCCCCTCTCCAACTCAGCACCACCCTTTCAGAGCCCCCCGCCATGTCACTGTATTGGGTTACTGCCTTGTTGTCTTCTTGCTGGGCTTTTGAGTCCTGGGAAGGCAGAGTCCCTCTGACTTCATCTCTGCTCAGTGCTGTGCACAGAGTAGGCATATTTTGGGCATATTTTGGGCTCCGGGAGATCCCCAGCAGAGGAATGGCTGGGATTGTCCTAATAGTCCCTTCCACCTCTGACCTGTGTTGTCTTCTGTGGGTTAAGCCAGTTACTCAAAGTGACCACTGTGTGCGTGCCCTGGCCAGAGAGAGAAAGAGCTGCAGTGTGACCTATTCAAGCAGCTCTGTTGGTCTTTGCATTGATCCTGAAGGGCAGGTGGCAGAAATCAGAAGAGCTGCACTTCTGGGCATGGTGGCACATACTTACAATCTCAGCACTAGGGAGACTGAGGCAGGAGGATTGCTGTGAGTTTGAGGTCAGCTTGAACTACATAGTGAGACCTTGTCTCAAAAAACAAAACCCAGAAGAGACGTACTAAAAGAACTGAGGGTAAGGCCAGGAGAGGGTAATTGAGAATTTAAAAGGCAGCATCCAGTGGACATTTGAGGGGACAGTTCCAAAGGAGACAGGCCACTCTGTGGTCCCCTAATTGTCATCCAGTAAGAATCCTGAAGACCATATTGCAAGCAGGGGCCACCTCTGAGAGGTTTTCTGAGGCCTCATGATGGGGTTGGGTGAAGACCCTGCAGTCCAGTCATCTTCCTTATGCCCTGTCTCCTTTTTGGCTCACTCTTGCACCTCCCTCCCTGGTTATTTAGGGAGGGTCCTCTAATCTGTGGAGGTTTCAGGACCCTGCTCTGTGGCTGAAGGTGTAGAGAGCTACCCTTTCTGACAAAGTGCCGTCCTAGAGCAGCCATTTTAGGGCTGGGTGTAGAGGGAAGTTGGGTAGGCTGGGTGTTGAGTCTGGAAGCTCTGACCTGGAGAACAGGAATTGCCAGATCAGCTGCTCCTGACCCTGAGGTGGCAGGGCTTGTACCCCACCTGTGGTGGCAGTTCCAGCTTATTTGCCCTTGTCACACAGGGACTGGCTGCTGGGGTCCATTCGTTCTCTTCTAGGCCTTTCCTGACTATAAGTACTGGAGACTTCAAGTGAGACAAAAAAGTGCCTAGAATCTTAAGCAAGGCTTTTGGGGCTTAGTCCCAGTGCCTTAGTCCTCTGTAACTGGCCAGCCGGATGTCACAGGCAGCAGGCGGGGGGAGTCCCAGGGAGCAGGGTAGAGCTTCGTAGCAGAACAGGACCCCTAGACAACCACAAGGGCACCTCAGGAGGAAGTGTGGGGTGTGGGGATGCAGTGAGAGCACTGGAGTAATGGCTGCACCTGTGGCTGTTGCTCCTGCAGAGCTCCTCCTCCTCCATGAGTGGTAACTTGGGGATCCCTCACAGCTGTGCCAAAGCTGCCCCCAGGGTCCTGTCTGAGCAGTGCTATTCTGGGCTGATCTCATCTTCTTCCCACAGCCCTGGGTGCTGCCTATGGCACAGCCAAGAGTGGCACTGGCATCGCAGCCATGTCCGTCATGCGGCCAGAGCTGATCATGAAGTCCATCATACCAGTGGTTATGGCTGGCATCATCGCCATCTACGGCCTCGTGGTGGCAGTCCTCATCGCCAACTCCCTGAATGAGGGCATCACTCTCTACAGGTGAGTGTGGCATGCCTTTCTAGGTGCTGTCTTCCCTGGCAGGCAGGCTGCTAATAGTCCTGTGTCTCTTCTCTCCCCTAGGAGTTTCCTCCAGCTGGGTGCAGGCCTGAGTGTGGGTCTCAGCGGCCTGGCAGCTGGCTTTGCCATTGGCATTGTGGGGGATGCCGGCGTGCGGGGCACTGCCCAGCAGCCCCGACTGTTCGTGGGCATGATCCTGATCCTCATCTTCGCCGAGGTGCTGGGCCTCTACGGTCTCATTGTGGCCCTCATCCTCTCCACAAAGTAGCCCAGCTCGGGCCTACCAGCCACAGAATACTATGTAAAGACCATCCCCCCATTCCAGAACGAACAGCCTGACACACACCCACGGGTCACCACCCCCTCCGTAGTTGGTCTTGTAAATGCGCAGTGTCCTAGTGCCCATCTTCTGTTGCCCCGCCTGCCCCTTCAGCCCCATGCCGTGGACATCTGGGCCCATTCATCACCCATCCAGGCCCCAGACCAGTGAGGATGCCGGCGTCTGGCCCCCTCCACCCATCGTCCTAGAGTGCTCTGTGTATAAGGATGAATTAGAGTTGTCATTTTCTCTTCACTGGATGTTTATTTATAAAGATTTGACCTGTTCCGACTTCTGTGGAGCAGCCCTGTCTCTTATCTATATAGTAGCCTTTAGGTAGAGTGTTGCCTTGGGATTCCCAGCGCTGAGACCGAGGATGGACCCACCCTTCCGCCGCCTTCGGACTGCGGGGTCTGGAGGGCAGAATGCCGGCCCCGCCAGGCCCTGGCGCCATGCTGTGTCCAATAAAGTTCTTGGATGTGACCAGAACCAATGTCTTAGTCTTTGGGCGGGGCAGGGAGGGGCAAGGCAGGCGAAATGGATCGGGCCTGCGGCTGCGGCACAGCGGCGCCATTGATCACATGGGCTGCGGCGTCACGTGGCGCACCGGTCACGTGGGGCCCTCCCCCCGTCAGCTGATGGTCACGTGGGCTGGCTGCCGGGGCTGTTTCCTGAACGCCGCGGATCCGGCGTTGCCGGCTCGGGCGGCTCACTATGCGTGGTGGGCAGGGCGCAGAGCGGGCACCGGTGCTCCAGTTCACCAACTGCCGCATCCTGCGCGGTGGCATGCTGCTCAGGTGCGGGGGCGCGGGGCGGGGGGTCGGGGCGGGGTCGGGCCGGCTTGCTGAACGCCTGCCACTCCCTTCCGTCTGCAGGGAGGACTTATGGGTACGTGGGGGTCGTGTTCTGGATCCTGAAAAGCTGTTTTTTGAGGAGCGGCGCGTGGCCGATGAGCAGCGGGACTGCGGAGGCTGCATCTTGGCCCCGGGCTTCATCGACGTGCAGATGAACGGTGCGGCCCGGCGGGGCCAGGGGACCCAGGGAAAGAGCCGTGAGCACCATGCAACCCCTTCTTTTCTGTGGCCACAGGTGGATTTGGTGTTGACTTCTCCAGGGCCACGGAGGACGTGGGTTCGGGTGTCGCCCTGGTGGCCCAGAGGATCCTGTCCCACGGTGTCACCTCTTTCTGCCCCACCCTGGTCACTTCCCCACCAGAAGTTTACCATAAGGTGAGGTCAGGTTCCTGTCCTCAGGCAAAGAGGGGCCCAGGTGCAGCCAGCCCCTTAACTTTCATGCCCTTCCCCCACAGCACACTCCCTGGCAAGGGAGCTTGGCCTCCTTTCCAGTTGGTTGTGGATCCCACCCCGGTGGCGTTTCTCCCATCAGTTGCCCCTCTTTCTAGTCTCTACCCGCTTTGCGGCTGGCTACAGGCTGGCTACACATTTGCCTCTTAGCATACAGCCACAGGCCCTTCCTACCCTGATTAGCCATCTCCCGGCCTCAGGACCAGGGTCTCTGGGGACTCAGGATATAACCAGAGACGCTGTGAGGCTCTTCTTCCCCTAACCTGCCTGTGGTGTATGACTCACTTGAACCTACCTTCTACAAAGAGGTGCTCCCTCCATGCCTAAGCTACTCTGTCCTGAATCCCCCACCCTCCTTCGGTTAGAAAGAATTCTCTTATCCTTGTTTGGTTTTCCTTCTAGTTTTAACTTGAGTTGGTTCTGCCTGCATGTATATTGTCTTTTACAGGATCATTTTCATGTAAGTTTGTGTAAATCATGCATCTTTATTTCATAATACTTAACTATCTTAAAAACGTGGGTATTCTCTTAAGCAACCACAATACAATTGATGAGTTTAGGAAATTATCACGGTTAGTCATACTGTAATGGAGCCGGTCCATTCCCGTTTTGTCGGTTTTCCCAGGTGGTTTTCCCTTCAATACAGGATCCTTTCAGATTGGAGAATGTGTGACTGCCCCTGGGTCCCTTTCTGGATGTATGGACACACAATCAGAGCAGGGAGCTATGAGGGTAGTGTGTGAGCTCTGAGTTTGGTGCTTCCTGGGCTTGCTTCTGGCTTCCTAACTTGTCACATGAAAGACTCAGGAAAATCTTACTTCTTTTTGAGCCTCAGTTTCCCCGAAGTGGGAATGATTAATCTCAATCTCTTATGGTGGTAGAGTGCTCGGCATAACTTGGTGTGTATTAAGCGCTGAGTAAGTATCAGCTGGGGATGTCTTTCTAGAACTATCCCACAACTCTTTCACAGCAAATGTCAAAAACCAAACTCACTTTTCCACTGCCAACAGGAACCTGGTTCTCTTAGCCACCTTCCCAAGCTCTGGGTCGTGCCAGCTGTCTCTTGCCCCATGATACCCCCTTCTCACCTGAAGAGCCTCTTTTTTTCTCCCCAAGCACATTCCAGCAAACTCCAAGTGACCTTCCTCCTGCCCCCAAGCTCTGCCTGGAAGGCTTTATTCTCCTGATAGCCAGCTGCTCCCATGCCACCATTGCCACCTCCTCTTCTATGTCTTGCTTCAGCAGCAAGTCTGCCCAGCATGATGCAGAGAGCTGGCTCTTTTTCCTTGAAGGAAGACTCTAGTGAGTAGTGCTTGTGTTTGTTTCCTGGCTGCCACTGCAGTCCAGTACCTTAAAGACTGTCTGACAAACTTTTCCTTGGAAGGCAGAGTGCAAACTGTTGATGGTAGAGATTGTAGAGGGCCTTGGATGTGAAAATGTAACACCAGTGTAATCTTAGAAACCAGAGGACCCTTGCCCCATCATGCATGCTTCTTCCTCCAGGCTCCTTTCACACACTGAATTGCCTTTGCCAGAAGTTACCCAGATCTTTTGTCATTAAGATCTGCTTCATTGATACCACCTCCTCTTTTTCTGATGTGTCCTTTAGCCCTGCAGTTTGCTATCCTTCCAAGAGGCAAATCTGATGGCATTGTTTCCTGCTTCAAGCTACTTATCTGCTGAGTTGAGGTTAGGTACCTCCTCAGGGGTGGCATCCTTGCCATCCGCTCTGGCCCCACATGCCCTCCACATTTTTTACTCTTCCAGAGGCTTGCCTGCATTCTTTGTTTTCTGATTAGTGCTCTCTTACTTTCCTTTTCAAAACTCTATTCTAGGAAAATTCAATCTTGTTATAATTTTTAACCTGTAATGAAATTATATGTCCACATAGCTTGGAGGGAAAAACAGAAGACCCTTGCCCCTAACCAGGTCTTACCCTAGGCTTCATCACTATCGCTTCCAACTCAGCTCTTCTTCTTCTCCTTTTTTTTTTTTTTTTTTTTGGTCTTTTGAGGTAGGGTTTCACTATACAGTTCAGGCTGGCCTGCAATTCTTAGTGATCCTCCTGCCTCAGCCTTCTCAGTGCTGGAATTACAGGTATGTGCCACCACACCTGGCCCTCACAACACAGCTCTTCCTTTTGGAATTTACCCACTTATCTCACACATATGCTGGCTTTCTACTTGCATTTTTGGTTTAGGGCAATATCTATTGTGTCCCACTGGGAATGTTGAGGATGAACATTAGCCTTCTCTAATCTACTTCCAATCCCTTTTCATTATCAAATAGTTACCAGTAACTTTGATTAGATCTGTATTGCTCAGTCATTGGAGCTGTATGAAAGTTACATTTTCTTATCTGCCAATTCTGCTTTCCCTGGAGTTAATATTCTTTGCTTGTTTTGTTTTTTGTTTCTGCTTTTTCCAGCTACTAACGCACCTGCAGGCTTCCTGCTAGTTGTCTCCTTTCAGGCAATTTACTTTTTCTTTTCTTATTTTGAGACAGTATCTTGCTATGTAGTTCAGGCTGGTGTTGAGCTCTCTATGTAGCCCAGGATGGCCTTGAACTCATGGCAGTCCTCCTGCCTCACCCTCCCAAGCTCTCAGGCAATTTAGATGCGATACAGACTCCATTAGTTTTGTCTTCCCGCTCTTTCTAGCACTAGCTATTGATTCACCAGAATCCAGCTGTCCTGGGAAATCCTATGCTCTCTCCTAGAGCTGGGCTGGGGGCAGTATTTCTTGGCCTTTACTACTGAGTTTCTCATGTCCTAGATCCTCTGTCTTCCTCTTAGCTGCTTTACAGTTTTAGTGGAGTATATACTTCAGTAACTTCCAACAAAGAGTCGTGGGAGGGTAAATTCTTGAGATTACAAAGTCTGAAAGTGACAATTCTGTTGATCCTTGGCTTAGCTGGGTTAAGAGTTATAGGTGAGAGGTCATTTTTCCTGAATTTTGTTTGTGTCTGGGACCTGTGGCCTTGAGAATGCTAAGTTTGTACTCAACCACTGAAATACATCCCCAGCCCAAAGCTCCTGGGCTCCACCCAACATTTTAACTCTTTTTCTTTTTGAAGCAGGATTTTGCTACGTTGTGCAGGCTGACCAGGAACATCTGGGCGCACACTATCTTTTCAAGTAGATGGGACTACTACTGTGCCTGGCTTCTCCCCCAGAATGTTAAAGGCAGTGCTAAGATTGTCTTTGAAATTCCAGGGTAACTGCTCAGAAGCTGTTTGATCCCTGATCCTCTGGGTGATTGATTCTTCTCTGTGAAGCTTGCACAATCTGTTCTCTGTCCCTGGATCTGAGGTCTCAGAAGAGCATGTTGTGGAGATTGAGGAGTGTTGACCCATCTGCTGTTTGCTGAGCAGTCCTGTCAAGGTGGAAGCTCTGCTTTGGAGTTTTGTTTTTCTTGAATTATTTCCTTGGTTACTGTTTTTTTGAGACAGGGCCTCGGTATGTAGTGCAGGCTGGCCTATGTAGCCAAGGCTGGCCTCAAACTCATGGTGATCCTCCTGCCTCAGCCTCCCTAGTGCTGGGATTACTGGTGTGTACCACCGTGCCTGGCTTCCTTTGTGACTTTTCTGTTTGTTATTTTATGGGAGTCCTACTAGTCCACTGTTGGGTGTCCTGGCCACACTTATTTTTCTGTTCTTCTCCTCCTCTTCTTTTTTTGGATTCTACTTTCTAGATACTTCCTAAGGTTTTATCTTCCAGTTCTCTTGGTTCTCTTGCTTTGGTGCTTGCATATTTTTAGTTTTAAAGAGCTTGTTTTATTGCCCCCTGAATGGACCTTCATTTCTAATATCCTGTTCTTGCATCATGAATCCAAGACCTCTCCTTGCCCTGAGAGTATTAGTGATGGCTTTTTGCTGTGTACTCTGCTCTTGGTGTCTGCTTTTCTCTGCTCAGTCTTCTTGTGGGCTGCTTCCTTGCATGCTGCCTGGGAAACTGTGCTGCATTTGAAGGCTGACACTAATAGGCTGCTGAAAGAATCCAGCCTTACAGCGCCTGCCTGGCAAGCGCAACGTTGTGAGTTCAATTCCCGGTACCGGAAGAAAAAACCAAAAAAAAACCAAAAAAAAAAAAAAAAAAAAAAGAATCCAGCCTTAGGATGGGGGTGCTTCTTGGGGGACACCTACAGGTCAGGATCCCAGGGTCCTGACTCGGGCTTGTCAGATTCCCTGGGAAGTCTTACTGTTCTACTCCAAGGGAACAGGCCTGGCTGGTGAGAGCCTTAAGGACATAAACTTTCACTTAATTACCTGGTCTTCTGTTGTGTTTTGACCTACCCCACCATAGAGGCCTTCTCTTATCTGGACCTACTTGAAACAGGAGTTCCAGGGACCCAGCTGTACTCCAGTGAAGTTCCTTCACTAGTCTCTTGCCCTCTCCCCTCAGCCCATTTCTCCCAGTGCCAGGGGCTGTGGTATTCTTTATTACCTCGTGGGTCTGCCCAGATCTGTTCAATGTCTGGTGTCCAGCTCTCAGAGTCTGACTGCCTGTCCCTCATTCTCTTTGTCCTGTAGGGTTTAGGTCTTAAAAGCCCCTCGCTTTTGTTTTTGGGGTGGGTTCCAAGGGAGGGCACAGCCAGATCACCATCCTTGTCCAGCTCTCACATCCCATGTATTTGCACATGCTGGAAATACGTACCTTTGGCTGGATTACCTGGCCCTTCAGCCCCTGAGACGGAGTGTGAGCCTCTGTCTCCTCCCCGTGCTGTGAACTTTGTGATCACAGTGGCTGCTGAGTTCTGTTGGCGCCTGCACTGAGCTCTCCAGCTTCCAGCCCCTGCCTCTGTCCTGCTGTTCTTGTGAGCCCTGAGCTGTAGCTAAAGGAGGCCAAAGTGATTCTTCAGGGATCCCCCCAACACACACACACACACACACACACACACACACACACACACACACACATTGCATTTTAACTTCTACTGGGCAGAGGCTACCCTTAGGGGCCAGGGCAAGTTAGAGCTGCTCTGGAGCCCAAGCTCCTGCCTGTGTGACCTGGGAGTGTTGTCATGTCTTGGTCCTCAAGGCCTCAGTGTAGGCCACTTAATAGCTCTGTTTCTGTAATTTTTTCCCGCTCATGACCACTGTGGGGTGGGAGGCAATGGCCCTTTTCTAACTCCTGAGGGGAGGCCAAGACCCTGACCTCTGAGCTGGGACCTCTGACCTTGGCTGGGCTGTGACCTCGGGGTGCTGGGCCGCAGGGGCCAGGGCTTTAACAGCTGGTTCCCCCCAGGTCCTTCCTCAGATCCCTGTGAAGAGTGGTGGTCCCCATGGGGCAGGGGTCCTCGGTGAGTGGCTGACCCCCTCCCCACCCCCATCTTGGGAGGCCCCTCCCTCTTTAGAGGTACAGTTGGGGAGGGGAGGTGGGCAGTGGTTGGGCTCTGGGGTGGGGGTTCTTACTGGAGTCACCCTCATCCCCTTTCCTTAGGGGTGCACTTGGAGGGCCCTTTCATCAGCCCAGAAAAGCGGGGCGCACACCCCGAGGCCCACATCCGCTCTTTTGAGGTCAATGCCTTCCATGATTTGCTGGCCACCTATGGGTCCCTGGACAACGTCCGCATTGTGACGCTAGCGCCTGAGCTGGGCCGCAGCCACGAAGTGATCCAGGCACTGACAGCTCAGGACATCTGTGTGTCCCTAGGTAAGGGGGTCATCTGAAGTCGCTGGGCCTGTCTGGGGTCCTGGGCTGGTAAATAGTCTGACCCCCAAGTCCCCCACACAGGGCACTCAGTGGCCCACCTGCAGGCCGCAGAGGAAGCAGTACAGAGCGGGGCCACCTTCATTACCCACCTCTTCAACGCCATGCTGCCTGTGAGTGCCACCCCAGCCCCTGGGTAGGTGGGGACTCAGTAGACCCTGCTGTCACTTAGGCAGTTGTCTCCTCCTGTTTTGCCCAGTTCCACCACCGTGACCCAGGCATTGTGGGGCTCCTGACCAGTGACCGACTCCCCCCAGGCCAGTGCATCTTCTACGGGATGATTGCTGATGGCATACACACCAACCCTGCTGCCCTGCGGATTGCCCACCGGGCCCATCCCCAGGGTGAGCCTCTGGGGAGGTTGGGCCAGGTAGGATGGTGACCAGCAAGGTCCTGAAGCACTTTCTTACCCAGGGCTTGTACTTATCACTGACGCTGTCCCTGCACTGGGCCTGGGCAATGGCCGTCACACCCTGGGACAGATGGAGGTGGAGGTGGATGGGCTGATGGCCTGCATCGCAGGTGAGTACTCACTGTTCTCACGGAGGAACAGCCCCTTGGCTGACCACACAGGGAGGCAAGAACCTGGATACCCTTTGCCTGCCCACCAGACCCCCAGATGTACAGTCCCCTGAGCCTGGCCTCTCTGTCGTCAAGGCACCAAGACACTGTGTGGCAGCATAGCCCCAATGGATGTCTGTGTCCGACATTTCCTCCAGGCCACAGGTCAGTGGGCCAGTATGTGGGTGGAGGTGTGTGTGTGTGTGTGTGTGTGTGTGTGTGTGTGTGTTGAGGGGCAGGAGCTGGAGGGGAGGTGGGCATGATGAGAGTCCTGCACCAACTTCCTCATTTGCCTCATCAAGGGGGTTCCCAAGGTTTGAAGGGGGCACTGGGATTGTGGACAAGGCAGAGAGGAAGATGGTGAGGTTACTCAAGCTGGCGTTGTGGGGAATGAAGCCAAGGCCCCCAGGTAGAGCAGGGTCTCTCATGCTGTCCACGTAAGGTCCAGGGCTAGCCCTGTTGAGTGGCAGGACTCTGCAGGGTCAGCATCAGTGGGCCGGTGGAGGGCAGAGTGGTGCTGCAGGATTCGGGGGTAGGCTGTGCAGGGATGTCCTGAGAGAAAAGGAGAGCAGGTATCTGACAGGCCTTGAGGCTGGATGTCATTCTGCAGGGGGCCACCAGGGTTCATTGTGCTGTTTAGGGCAAATGGGTGGGGAACAAGGGGCAGTAACAGCAGGGGGACTGCTCAGGAGTCAGGAGATAGCTACGCCCTGGCTCTGGTAAGGGCGCAACAGGGAAGAAAGGATGGTCACTTGACTTCTTGATTACAGGGGCAAAATGCAGAGGGCCTGGGCATTGCCTCTTTACATGTAGAGGGCTCTCCATGGGGCCCAGGAGGTGGTTGAGAGTCCTGTAGACAGAGTGCTTTGTCAGGGAGGACAGGGTCTTTGTAGGGCCAGGAATGTGAGTGGGCTCGAGAAGAGAGTAGTAAGCAGTGTCCCCAAGTTGGGAGAGGGAGGGTCCTTTTAACCTGATTTAGAGGCCGGGACTGTCCCCCTTTGACCTCAGCCCCAAGATTGGGGGCTTGGAGCTGTGCACGGGGCAGGGGCCATGGACTATCACCAAGCTGTGTCCCTGGTCAGGTTGCAGTGTGGAGGCGGCCCTGGAGGCTGCGTCCCTGCACCCTGCCCAGCTGCTGGGGCTGGAGAAGAGGAAGGGGACCCTGGACTTCGGTGCTGATGCAGGTAAGGCCCCATGAAGGTGAGGCCCGTGCAGAGGCTGGGACAGGCCCAAAGTGGTAGTCTTCCCTGGATCCCAGCTACCTGGTGGTCACTGTAGCTTCCATTACCGCCCCCCTTTTCTTGTTTGCTAGTCTTTCTGGCATTCAAGGTAAGGCCAGGAGCTGGGCATAGTGGTGCTGCCTGTAATCGCAGCACTTGAGAGGCTGAGGCTAGAGGATTGCTGCTAGTTCGAGGTTAGCCTGGGCTACATTGTGAGTTCAAGGTTAGCCTGAGCTATATAGCCAGACCCTGTCTCAGAAAAAGAGGAGGAATTGTCCTTTGTCCCTGACTGTGAGGAGTTGAGGACCTTTGTTAGTCTTGTGATGGGTCAGGATGTCCTGCCCAAGTGGTATCCCTGGGCCTCAGTTTTCCCACCAGGCTTAATTGCCTGGGAATGACTCCACTTGGGGGTGTGAGGCCCCTTCCCAATCCCTCTCACCCTCTGGCTCTGCCCCAGACTTTGTGGTGCTCGACGACAGCCTCCATGTCCAGGCCACCTACATCTCAGGTGAACTGGTGTGGCAGGCAGAGGAAGCCAGGCCATGACCTCAGATCTCGGCTGGAGAGGACGCCTGGCCAGCCCCAGCTGGACACTGATCGGGAGGGCATCTGCGGGAGCTGGTCTCCAGGGAACAAGTTGGGAGCCCCATCCCAGATTGGCATTCATAGCCCAGAGCTAGCAGCCACCCTGGAGGCGATGGCTTGCATAAATGAGCAGCAGGATTTGCCTTGTCTCCGGGTTTTGCTTGTGCTTCATTTGGGGCCTCTGGGGAAGATGTTCGTGGCTTGGGGCAAGAACAGTTGGATTCTAGGATGTGGAAGAGGTGGCTGAGTGGTTACAGCAAAGGACTGCTAATCCAAAAACAGGTGGATTCCTCAAGGGCCTCACTCTTAGGCTTGATTTGCCTGAAGCCACACGAGAATGTTAAGAGCCAGGTGTGGTGGCTCACCTGTAACCCCGGCACTCAGGATCGCTGCAAGCTTGAAACCAGCCTGGGCTACATAGTGTGTTCAAGGCCAGCCTGGACTATATAGCAAGACCTTGTCTCCAAAAACAAACAAAAATGTGAAGAATTAAGAGTGAGGGGAGGGAGGGAGGGGGAATTCTAGTCCGTGCCCCAGTAGGATGGGTGGAAGCCATTGATTGGTTGGAGGGCTGCAAGAAGAGGCTGTGACTATGACAATAGGTAGCTTCAGAAGTTTGCTTACTGCCTCTGAGCTGGCTGGGCAGAGTGAAGGCCCCTGGCCTGGTTCTGGGTCTGGGCACCTCCAAATTCTCACTTCACCGGGAGTCCACACTGGTTTTGGGATCCCAGATCGCCCAGGACTGAGTGCAGGGCTCAGTGGCCCAAGGGCCTCCAACTTTGCCCCAGGGTCCCTGGGTACTGCTTTCTATCCTGCCTGGCCTGCCTAGTCCTCAGGTTCACCGTCCAGCACCCTTTTGGGTAATCGAGGTTCCATTTTCTCTGATGCTGGCTCTCAAGAATCCCATCTGCTGACTCGATCCTTGCACGTGAGGAGCTCTCCTCACCTGGTCTGTGGTGGCTACCCTGTCTGGTGCTGCCGTGTCAAGGTCTCACAATTGCCCTGGACCCTGTTTGCCCCCTGGAACTCACGGTAGCCCTCCTGCACCACCACACGCAGTGCCTTTAGTGTCATTTAGGCAGTGCTCCCGAGGCTGGTTTCCCCCTACTTTTGAGGAATTTGTGCTTTCAGGCTCCATGGATAGCTACAAGTTGGCAGACTTCAGTGCCCTCCTGGATCTGAGGATGGTTTTGACATGGGGGTCAGGTGCCAGGGAGTGGGGTCAGATCTGGGAATGGCATCTTAACACTTCCCTTTTGGGTCCTGGGGTCAGTGACCCATTACCCCTTTCAATATGGTAAAACGGTTTTACCTATGCAACATGGTAAAACTATTCCTTGGTGCAAGAAGCTGCAGACAGATTTTCCAGGACATTTTGAATGTGGCTCCCATCAAAGGAAATATCTTCAGACCCAAACCAATAAAAAACGATATCTAGCCTCATGTTTGAGGGCTAACAGCATGAGAAGGGCAACTGTTGGGGAAGGGGCCACCCACAGGGGCTCAACAGGTCTTGGTCCATATGCCTCGGGATACACATTGTCAGCCCAAGACAGTGAGCCTGGGGATGCCTGGGTCTGCCCCATGGCCTCATGCCTTCTGTGTGGCTGACCAACCCCTATAGGGTGTCTGGTGCCAAAGACCGGCACAAATGTGGGCTATGTACCTGGCGCCAGCAGGCCTCACTGCAAGTGCTTAATGAAAGTTAACTCCACCTTTCTGCCAGAAACTCAGAGAAGGGTCCTATTTGTCATTCCAACTTTGGTGTACCAACAGAGGAGCTGTCCTGGGGCTGAATTACATAGGGATACCCTGTCACAAGCCCAGGGGCCCAGAACTTGTATTGCTGGGGTGAAGACAGCCATGTGGATGGGAAGGGGTTGGGATGGTTGGGGCATGGTGTGGGCAGGAGTCTGGAGCTATTGTGGGAGTTTAGGTTTTGTTTGAGGTGCAGGGGCAGTGCAGGCAGGGTTGTATTGGTTTTTAAAATATAACATGTTGCCAGGTGTGGTAGCACATGCCTTAATCCCAGCACTTGGGAGGCTGACGCAGGAGGATCACCGCAAACTCGAGGCCAGTCTGGTCTACATAGTTCAAGGCCAGCCTGGACCACATAGTGAGATCCTGTCTAAAATCAGTAAATCAAATAAACATTTTACAATCAACCATTTGTTGGAGTGTAGTGCTGGAGATGGAACCTGGGGCCTCACACATGCTAGGCAAGTGCACTACCACTGAGCTACATTCCCAGCTTTTTATTTCCTTAATTTTTTATTTTATTTTATTTTTGTCTTTTTGAGACGGGGTCTCGCTGTGCAGTTCAGGCCGGCCTTGTGCTCGCTTTGTAGCCCAGGCTGTTCTCTAACTTGCGACGATCCTCCTGCCTCAGCCTCCCGAGTGCTGGGAGTACAGGTATGCGCCACGATGCCCAGCTATTTTCTTAATTTTTAAATTAATTTTTGAGAGAAGGTCTTGTTGGGTAGTTCAGGCTGGCTTTGAACTCCCTATGGAGCCCAGGCTGGTGTTCAATTCGCAGTGATCCTCCTGCCTCATCCTCCTGAGTGCTGGGATTACAGGAGTGCGCCAGCATGCCCTACCCATTCCCAGCTTTTTAATTTTTATTATCTATTTTTTTATTAGGGAGATGCTGAGACAGTGTCTCCCGTCTCTCTGTGTAGTCCAGGCTGGCCTTGAACTCAACAAGTTACCCCAGGCAGGCCTCGAACTTGGGATCTTCCTGCCTCACCCTTCCCAGTAGCTACTGCTCCAGGCTTCTATTTTAACTACATTACAGTGTACAAATCAGTGGCACTAATCGCACACTCACAGTGCTCTGCACCCTGTCACACTATCCATTTGCGAGCGGGGCACCTGGCAAGTTGGGCGGCACGGTGCTGCGGCGTGTGCATCCCACGAGCGCCACCTGGTGGCCGTTCTGTGAGCAGCGGCCTCCTGTGCGTGGGGCGGACCTTCGTAACGAGGGTTCTAGCCCTGGAGCTGATGACCCAGTCAGGTGCTTCCACCTCCAATACTCAGCGTCCCAAGCCTCTGGGTCATGTGCTTGAGACCGGACACTGATTCCAGGAAAAGCTGCGGTCTGGGCCAGAGACACGCCTGCTGAGGGAGGGAGTGTGCTTCGAGCCAGCGGAAGGACAGGTGGATCCACTGCGTCTGAGTGCTCTCACTGCGGTCTCCCAGAGCTTTTCTTGCTCAGCGTTTGCCTGGAGTGCTGTGGGGCCTTCTCCGAGGCCCTCTCTGGACCTTGTCCTCCCCACAGACGGATCCTACCCCTTCTATCAGAGTCGTGTACCAGTTCGTCTTACTACATGGGACTGCTCTTTTGCTAGTGCCATGACTATTTTTAAATTGAGCAAGCAAGTGGAAAGCTTCCCAGGTGGGACGCCTGGGTCAGTCTCATGTAATGCATAGTGCTCAGCATTCTCGAAGGTGGATGTTCCACAATAGGACACCCTGCTCGCTCGCTCTCCCTCTCTCCCTGCTCCCCCCTACACAGCTGACGACTTGCCATGGATCAGGGATGGGCAGTTCCGGGGACTCAGGTACTGTAGGTTGGTCTTCTTGACTTTGTGGCTTCTTTATCCTGTGTGACCCCAGGAGACCAGAGAAGGCCCTTCTGTGAATTTCCTGTTGCTGCTGTAACCAGGCACCACAGAACTGGTGGTTTAAAGTAGCAGAAGTAAAAACAATAAATAAATAAAATAGCAGAAGTGCTGGGCATGGTGGTGCACACCTATAATCCCAACACTCAGAAGGCTGAGGCAGGAGGATCACTTCGAGTTTGACCCCAGCCTGAGCTACATAGTGTGTTTAAGACCATCCTGAATTACATAGCTCGGAAAAAAAAAAAAAATAAATAAAAGCAAAGCAGAAGTTAAAATAGCAGAAGTTCATGACTTTATGGTTTTGGAGGTCTACGTCAGAAATGGGTCTCAATAGGCTGATATCAAGGTGATGAGAGATCTTTGCTTCTCCCCAGAGAAGAGGCAGGGAATCTGCTTTCTGGCCTGTTCTGTTTCTTAGAGGCTGCTGGCTCTTTTCCTCCCAGTTGTATCACAGCAACCGTGCCTCTTCCTTGCTTGCTTTCCATTCTTTGTGACCCTGTGGCTATATTTCCTACCTCTGTGCCAGGATAACCCTGGCTACTCTGCCTGTCACCTGAGTAGCAACTGTAAACCTCCTCGTCAGAGAGCAGTGGTGAACCTATGGCACGTGTGCTGCAGGGGGCACACAGAGCCCCCTCTGTCAGCACAGGAACCAAGTCACCCCAGCAGCCGAGCATAACCGTTTTTTCTAAACGAAAATCTCATGGTTCAGGTTTAATTGTCATGTTGGCACTTTGTGATAAGTGACTGCATTTTGGATAACAGTTTGGACACTGCTTTTAAAAGGTTCGCCATCACTGCCATAGAGCATAGCAGGTAGGGGGATTAGGTGGTGGGCATCTTCCGTGAGGCTGTTACTCTAACTTCAATACTTACTAACGTTGGATGTTTTCAACCTTTGAGATTTTAACCGGTTTTTGACTAAGCCCACTTTATAACTAGGGAAGTTGAGGTTTGAGGAAAGCGAGTTAAACTTGCAGGAGATCTCATGCAACTGTCTGCTTCCTGACTCTCAGTCAGGTTTCTCACTTAGCACCATTTAGGAGGGGGGATGTGAATTCGCCCACGTGGCTTGGAAACCACTGGGTCCCTTTGTCAACTCTCACCCATCTAAGGGTCTACAGCTATGAGCAAACACATATTGGGAGCTGTGAGCATAGTGACCACTGACCACGGGCCAGAGGCTGGTGTTTGAGAATCCCCCTCCTCTCCTCTGCCTGCACGCTCACTGGTCTCCCTGCGTACCTGTTTGCCCTGGGACCCCTTCCCTAGACCCTACTTAGATGCTGCAGGGGAGCCTGTGATACAAAACATCAGGCCTCCACCTGCTGGGCTCTTTCCTAACTTGACAATTCAGTGCCTTTTTGGCTTATCCTTCTGTTCTTGTTCCTCCTGTCTCTACCCAAATGCTACCAGGTGGGAATGCTGCCGTGCCCTTGGCTAGCCATGTTAGTCAGCCTTGAAGCTAGCCCTCATGATGCTACTCCTGCAGATGGACATGGCAGATGTGGTGGTTTATCTTTTTTTATGTAGTTTTTAGTACGTGTTTGCTATACATAATGATTGCATTTATTGTAGGGAGTTTGTACCTACATAACACACATTTTAGCCTTTTTTTTTTTTGTCTTTTTGAAACAGGGTCTCGCTATGCAGTTCAGGCTGGCCTTGTGCTCACTTTGTAGGCCGGGCTAGTCTCAGACTTGGAACGATCCTCCTGCCTCAGCCTCTCGAGTGCTGGGATTACAGGCATGTGCCACCATGCCTGGCTTCCCTCCAACTCTTGATCCCTTCCCCATTTGAAAAAGCTCTATTTTGAGTTTTCGTTGATTATTCCCCACCCTTTCATTTTGAGATAAGGTCTCTCTATGTAGTTCAGGCTGGCCTTGAGCTCACTATGTAGCCCAGGCTAGCCTGAAACTCATAGTGATCCTTCTGCCTCAGCCTCCCTAGCGCTGGAATTATACGTGTGCACCACCATGCCTGATTCTTTTTTTAAATCTTCCCCTCCCCCCATCTCTTGTTCCCCTTTCTATTTGAAAAAGATCAGCCGAGAATGGTGGTACATGCCTGTAATCCCAGGGAGGCTGAGGCAGGAGGATTGCCATGAGTTTGAGGCCAGCCTGCACTGCATAGCAAGACCCTGTCTCAAAAAAATAAAGGAAGGAAGAAAGAAGGGAAAAGAAAAAAAAAGGGGGGGGAAAGAAAAAGATCTCCCTACTTACTTTTACCTATCCTTTATTTTGCTCTTTATTTATATCTTGAGTTTCGCATATAGGGAAAATCATGTGATATTTAAAGTTGTGGGTCTGATTTATTTCGCTTAACATCGTCTCTGGGTGCATGGTTTATCTTTTCTGAAGTTAGGTTATAAAAGGCACCATAGCTTCCGGCTTTGGTATGACCTCTTTTCTCTCAGATCACTTGCTCTGGTGAGAGCCAGTTGCCACTCCATTGCCCTGGGAATGAACCAGTTTTTTGGAAGTGGCTTCTCTGGTCCCACTCAAGCCTTCAGATGTCTCAGCCCTGAGGGAGCCTGAACCAGACCACCTGATCTGGCCCCTAGCTGGTTCTGGACTCCCAGAAACCAGGAGATAATGAGTGTCTGCTGTTTGGGGGCAACTTGTTACAAAGAGGTGGGAATAGAACACCCTCACTGGGATCCCTGGGGACCCCCACATACCATGAGGTTGTGGAAGTGACACGTGCCTATCATCAGTGCACAGAGGTTCCTGTTTCCTATAGGGGAGAGCGCATACCAAGTGCAGCCAGTGTTCTGTGCATGTCAGGGGTCTCCCACCCCATCACGTTCTAGGCATCCTCCTTTCCCTCCATCACCCCACAGTGTCTGGCCAAGTCACTGTACCCTTGGCTATATGCCGTCCTTCAACCGCAGACAGGCTGTAGGCAGGGAAGCAGGGGAGAAAAGCGAGTGAACAGCCTGGGTGACAGACCGTGTGAGCTCGCCCAGTGTCTGTTGTCCTGGGATGGGCAGCCAGACCCATGCCCTCCTGCTCCAGGGTAAGAGGAGCTTCCTGGCCAGGCCTGGCCTGGGTCTCACCTGGCTGCCATCAGGCCCCCAGAAGACTGAGAGCTGACCTTCCTCGCCTTCCCCTGTGCCCTCCCCATTCTCCCTCTGCTGCCGACTCAGCTAGCTTCTTCAGGGTAATGGCCTCCCCCCCTCCCCTCACCCCTTCCACTGAGACTCCCGGCAGCTTCTCCTCCACCCACTGCTCCATGTGCTCCCCTGAACACTGTGTACCTTCTCCACAAGTCTCTTCGCCCTCCCTCCTTCCGTTTCTCTGGGAATTACTCAAGAACTACAAATTGGTACAGTAACTCATATTCTTGCACAAGTGAGAGGTTCTAAGAATTTCCAGGAAGAAGATATGCCATTTGTTTGTTTGTTTTTTGAAACAGGGTCTTGCTATGTAGTTCAGGCCAGCCTTGAACTCACTACTAAACCCAGGCTGGCCTTGCACTCACAGTGATCCTCCTGCTTCAGCCTCCTGAGTGCTGGGATTACAAAGTATATGCTACCATGCCTGGCTATCTTTGTGTGTGTGGTGGGGAGGGAGGGAGAAATATACCCAGTCATGAACATAGGTTGGATTTTAAGTTATATACATCTATATTGTTATTCTGGTTTTTTTTTTTTTTTTTGTAGTACCAAGGATTGGACTCGGGATCTCCTGCACATGAGGCAAGCACTCTACCACTGTTACATCCCCAACCCAGTGAGCTACATCCCTGTCCATTCCCATTTTATTAACTTTTATTTTCATCAATGTTTTAAGAGCTCAAATAGTCTGGGTGTGGTGCTGCCCACCTGCAATCCCAGCTGCTCAGGAGGATCACAAGTACAAATAGTATTTGAGGAAGAAAGCTCAGAAGTTCAAGGCAATGCTGGGCCTGGTGGTGTAGGCTTGTAATTCTAACACTTAGGAGGCTGAGGCAGGAGGATCACTACAAGTTCTAAGATAGCTGGGCTATATAGTGAATTCAAGGCCAGCCTGAACTACATAGTGAGACCCTGTCTCAAAACAAAAGGGCCTGGGATATAGTTTAGGGGCCCAGTGCCTACTTGGCCAGTGTAAGGTCAAAAGTTTGATTCCTGGTACCAGGGGCTGGGGATTTAGCTCAGCGGCAAAAGCGCCTGCCTGGCATGCGCAAGGTCGTGAGTTCGGTTCCCGGTATCGGAGAAAAACCAAAAAAAAAAAAAAAAAAAAAAAAACAAAAACAAAAAAAAAAAAAAAAAAAAAAAAACCAAAACCAAAACAAAACAAAACAGATTTCTGGTACCAAAAAATTTCAAACCAAACCAAACCAAATCAAACTAACAAGTTCAAGGCCAGCCAAGGTAACTTAGCAACATCCTGTCTCAAAATAAAAAGGGGCAGGGATATAGCTCAGTGCAAAGGCCTTGGGTTCAATCCCCAGTATTATGGTAGTGGGGAGGATACAAGAATGAGTAAATTCTAAAAAGCTTATAATGAAAAATAGTGGCTCCTGGCTTATTCCTCTGAACTTACATCCTGCTTACTACCGGTCCAAATGTTTTCCTTGTTACCTATGTCTGTCTTTCTAAATTTCTTTATCTCTTCATTTGTGGTTATGTTACCTTTCCATTGAAGAGATGAGGATTCCGCTCTCAAACTTACCCAAGTACTGGTCTCCTGTTCAGGCAGAGTATACTGATTACTGGTTGAGTCAGTGTATTTGATCATAAATGTGAATAGCACGCAGCAGAGTGGAACGAAAGCAGGTGTGGACTGTGATTGCGCTTCCTTTCTGGTAGAGCTGTTGTTTTGGATTTTTTTAATTGTCTCTTTGTTAGCTTTCCATGTGGAGCAGCCTTTCAAGCTACTGAGACTACAAGTGCATGTTACTGTATCTGGGTTCATCTGTGTATTTATTTATTTATGTATTTTGGTCTTTTTGAGACAGGGTCTTGCTATGCAGTTCAGGCTGGCCTTGAGCTCACTTTGTAGCCCAGGCTGGTCTCAAACTTGCAGCGATCCTCCTGTCTCAGCCTCCTGAGTGCTGGGATTACAGGTGTGCACCACCACACCCGGCTATATTTTTATTATTTTTATTTTCTCACAGTACTGGGGATTAAACCTCAGAGCCTTACTCATGTTAGGCAAATGCCCTACTACTGCATTCCATCCCAGCACTTTTTTTGAGGCAGGGTTTCAATACATAATTTAGGCTGGCCTTGAACTCAATGTGTAGCCCAGGCTGGCTTCAAACTCCTGGTGATCCTCTTGCTTCAGCCTCCTGAGCACTGGGAGTACAGGTATGTGCCACCACACCTGGTTGAAAAATTTTGAGACAGGCTGTAGCTAAATTGCCTTGGCTGAGGTTAAACTTGTGATCCTCTTGTCCCTCCTTAATAACTCCTGTGCACTACCACGTTCAGCAAGATTTTTATTTAAAAAAAAAAAAAAACAGTACTTTTGGAAATAAAAAATTGGGCTGGGGTTATAGCTCGGTGGCACAAGCGCCTGCCTGGCAAGCACAAGGTCCTGAGTTCGATTCCTGATACCAAAAAAAAAAAAAAAAAAAGGAAATAAAAAATACCATTTAAAAATATGCAGGAACCAGGTGTAGCCCACTAGTAGTAGAGTGTATGCTTAGCATTAGTATGTGTGAGGCCTTGGGTTCAATCTCCACCATCAAAAACCCAGCAGAAAATACTGTGATGCAAGCCTGCAGGTAACAAGGATAATACTAACTTTTAAAAAGCATCATTACGGGTGGGCGTATGCCTGTCATCCCAGAACTTGGAAGGCTGTGTCAGGAGGATCACTAAGAGTATGTGGCTACATAGTGAGTTCAAGCCAGCTTGAACACCTAGCGAGACCCTGTCTAGAAAATAAAAAGTCCATCGTTATAATTATCCTAATTAACATTAAGAATCAATAAGTAAAAAACCCACGAAACATTTACAGGCAAAAACAAAACAAAATTCCAAGAGTGCCACTAAGCTGCTGTTGACAGCTGCCGCCGGCGCGTTTCCGCCTAATGAATGACTGTTAGCTCAAATCTACGTGATTACGCGTGACCGTGGAACTCGTCGTATCGCACTCAGCGTGCACGCAGGGCAAGCCCGGACTCGGAGTCCCAGCCCAGCCTCGCCACTGCCTGGGCTTGACCTTGTCCAGGAGGGCACCGAGCCTCAGTTTCCCCAACTGGAAGCAAGGATGACAGCTCGGTCCGCCCCTCCCGGCCCCGCCCTGGCGGTCCGGGATTGGTTTGCGCGGTCTCCTCCTCCCCAGGGAGGGCCGGGTCCCAATCCGGAAATGCGACTAGGGATAGAGGCGCCCGTGACGAGCGATGGCGGGCTTGGCCAATGGGTTTGGGAGGCGGCAGCGGCGCGGCGGAAGTCCAACCCTGCGTCGCGCGGGGGCGGGGCGGTGCCGGGGGCGGCGGGTGGCGGACGGCGGGGCGGGCACAGGATGAGGGCGGCCATTGCTAGGGCTCCGCCGCGGGGAGGAGGACGCTGAGGAGTCGCCGAGGAGCGCAGCTCTGTGGGGGAGGCGCCCGCGCCGACGCGGGGCCCATGGCCAGGACCACCAGCCAGCTGGTGAGCTCGCGACGGCGGTGGTGCGCGCTGGTCCGTTATTCGCGAGCCCCGCGGCAGCCCAGGTCCGGCGAGGAGGGGCGGCCGGGTGCCTCGGCCCGGGCGGCGCCTCACCTGCGGCCGGGCTGGCGGGCTGGACTGTGGGGGCCAGCAGAGGACGCCTTTCGGCCGCAGCGGGGAGCGCAGGGCCCGGCTGCGCCGGTCGCTGGGTGGCTGGGGCTCTGACAGCGCGGAGGGCGGAGGAGGCTGGGAGGTGTTACCCGGCCGGGCGGGGTGGAAGTGCCTGGAAAGTTTGTTTTCTGCTCAACTCTGCCTGGAGCCAGTCTCTGCTTACCTTGCGGAGTGTCTGCGGAGGAGCCACTCCAGGCCTTCATCTGAACCGGGGTCCCGGGAAGCAGAAGGTGCGGTATCCTCTCCTAGGCACCTGATGCTCCCGGCCTGGTTTCTCAGTTCTTGATTAGGGTGCTGTGGCATCCTAGGGTACTCTTCTCTCAGCCAAGGCGTTTGAGTGCCCCTGCTGCTATTGGCTCTGCTGTATGAGGTGGGAAGCTCCGGGAGGCCGGGCTCTGAGGCCTTACCGAGGGGAGCGAGAGCTTGACAGAGAGGAGGGATTTGGGGGGAAAAACCCAACCACTTGTTGGATGAAATATTTCTGTGTTTCTTTTTGTTGCTAAAAGTATCCTAAAGGTTTTTATATGTACCCTTTGTTAAATCTTGGAACCATGTATATCTTGTGAGGTGGGCGATAGAGAATGTCACATAGCCAGCAACATTGGTTCAAAAGACAAATCCTCTCGGGCTGGGGGTATGCCTTGAGTTCACTCCCCAGCACCAGAAAAAAAACTAAAATCAACAGCAGCAATGAAACAACAATAAAAATGGAAAAATCTTACTGAAGACCCGAAAAGCTTACTTAGCTTCTTATCTTCCAGGATGCAGCTTTGTGGTAGGGCTTCTTAATGGTTTTGGAGGGTCTTCGGCCCTTTGGGAATCTGACAGAAGGTATAGGACAGGTCCTCGTTTGCGAAGTGTGCACAGCTGCACAGAGTTTTGTAATTACTTCAGGAGGCTCTTGAGTCTTCTGCAGCTCATCCATGGACTTAGGGTACGACTTTGTATTGTAGAAATGAGTGATAATCTATTTATTTATTTATTTATTTATTTATTTATCTATCTATCTATCTATCTTTTTTTTTTTCGTTTTTTTCCGGTACCGGGAACCGAACTCACGACCTTGCGCTTGCCGGGCAGGCGCTTTGCCTCTGAGCTAAATCCCCAGCCCCAATGAGTGATAATCTAAAGTGTAAAAGAAGGAGGACCTGTCCAGTTGAGAGAAATAGAGGCAAAAGGAATATCTTTGCCTCTAAGCACTTATGGTTATACTTTGGGGGGATGGAGGACTGGGTTTTTAAAAAACGCAAATTAGGCTGCTAGCGAAGCTCAGTAGAGGTGGAGCAACAGTCATCATGGTTGTTTTTTTTCTTTTTTGCCTTTTTGAGGCTATCTCGCTATGCAGTTCAGGCTGGCCTTGAGCGCACGTTGTAGCCCAGGCTGGTCTCGAATTCTTAACGATCCTCCTGCCTCAGCCTCCCTAGTGCTGGGATTACAGGTGTGTGCCACCACGCCCGGCCTACCCTATGTAAAGGCTAGCTTTGAACTCGAGGCGATCCTCTTGCCTCAGCCCCCTGAGTGCTGGGGTTACAGGTGTGCACCACCATGCACAGCTGTCATGAAGTTTATAAAGTGAACTTTTACACAGTGTTGTTGCTTCAGTGCAAGGTGTGCATTTGATGGTGTTGGTAAAGAAGAAAAGAGCACACTTTCTTCATGGCCTTGGCACTTCCAGATGATGGAAATTTGACTTCTGCAGTTTGCTTCTCATCAGGTGGCATTTTTAAATGTAAAAACAGGAATCTAGCAAGCAGAAAAGAATTACAGAGTAGAGGCTAGATTTCCACATTAAGGAAATAAGAGGACCAAAGCTATGTCTTTTTCACCATATGTCATATTTTTTTCAGTAATGTTGAAAATAGTCCCAGTATTCTGTTTTCACCTGAGGCCTGATAGTGCATGATTGAAGTGGGTTTGTATCTGGACATTTTTATTTTGTTTGTTTGTTTGTTTGTTATTTCTCCGGTACCGGGAATCGAACTCACAACCTTGTGCTTGCCAGGCAGGCGCTGTGCCACTGAGCTAAATCCCCAGCCCTTTGTATCTGGACTTTAAGTTGGCATACATGAACTGTTTGAGAAGGCCCTTGTCCCAGTTTTCACTTGAGTCTTTATACTTGTAACAGCCAACAGAGAGAGCAGTAAAAAATGGGAAGGTGGAAAATGGCCTACCCTAGGGTACCATTAACGAGCCAGAGGATATAAATCTTATTTATCAAGCCCTTACTTGAAGGCAGATACTTTGCTATATAATTCATTCATATTGTGATGTAGATAAGGCTCCCATTTTACAGGTGGAGAAACTGAGATGAAAGAGGTTAAGTAAGAGTGCAATCTGGCAAAGACCCTGCTATCACCCTGTCCCTTAGGTGAGGAGCCCTCAGGAGAGGGTCTGCCAGGCACCTCGGTGTAGCACTTGGGATAAGGAAGTCTTTGGTGCCACTGCCCGGAGTGTCTTTGCAGGAGTTGAGCCTGAGTGTCTTGACCATGCTGGAACAGGAGAAATACCTTGATATGGAAGGATAGCACACATATTTTTTTGGCAGATGACTGCACTCTGTGACCCCTGGGGCCTCTTTTAGCCATGTGGTGTCAGAAAGCAGCTGTTTGGAAAGCTCTGGTTTGTTCTCATTGAGAGCTGATGCTCTGCTGGGGTGAGGCTTGGAACTGTCCCTTTGGAAAAAAGAAACGTGCAGTGGTATTGTTAAAGGGAGAATTGGATTGGGCAGAGCAGCTTCCTGCTTTATTATGCTCAATCATTTGCAAGGGTGCTGCATCCTTGGGGGAAGATGATGAGGAGACAGACAGCATTGGAAGAAATGGCCTGTAGTTGTCACACTCTTTGGTAGTCCCCTCCCCCTCCCATGTGGCCCATCTGGCATGGTGCATGATGCATTTTTGCATCCAGTGATGGCCTGATAGCATTTACTAAACTGGCAAGGTGAGCCGGGGATATGGCTCAGTGGCACAAGTGCCTGCCTGGCAAGCACAAGGTCCTGAGTTTGATTCTCAGTACAAAAAAAAAAAAAAAAAAAAACAACTCCCTAAACTGGCAAGGTGAGGTCTTCATGCTAATAAGAGATGGAAATGAGGGCCTGTCCCTCATCCCTCCCCCAGTATTCATAATTGAATCCAGGGCCTATGCACTGAGCTACATCCCCAGTCCTTTTCCTTTTTTCCTTTTTTTTTTTGAGAAAGGTTCTCACTCTGTAATTCAAGCTGGCTTCAAAGTCATGGCAGTCCTCCTGTCTCAGCCTCCTGAGTGCTGGAATTATAGGCCTGTGCCACCACACCTAGTTGTTCTGCTGTTTTAACATGCATTTATGTACCAGGAATCAAGCTCATGACCTCGTGCTTGTCAGGCAGGTACTGTGCTGCTTGAGCTGTATCCCTGGCTTAACATGCATTTTACTAGGAAGGATCACAGAAGCAGTTTGCAGAGATGTGGGGCCTGAAAGAGATGTGGGCAGCTCCTTGAGTCAGATTCCAGCCTTTAGACTGCCTTCAGCAAGGTTTCAGAGAAGAAGAATAGGTGGGTCCTGGACATGTGTATTCCCCTTTTCAGTGTATGTCCTCATTCTCAGTCACCTGAGCCTGGGGTAGGGTGCTCTGGGGCACCTGATTAACTCTGGTGATTAGTGTGGAAACACTACAGAAATGAGGGGCGAGGGCAGCCACTCCCCTCTGAGATGATGTATTTGGAGAGAGTGGCCTCAACCTGCACTTTCATCTTCCCAAGGACAGACACCTTCTGTGGAATTGTCTTGGACCAAATCCCGTGGGTTTTTTTTAGCTCTGTGAGGAGAGCAAATCACTGCTGAGGAATACTGGGTGCAGAAATGACTCTCAGCAGGTGCAACACCATGGCGCGTGGGTGTGCTCCAGGTCTGCCCTTGGGATGACAGGTGGTAATGGGATGCACAGCACAGTTGTTTTGAAGGCATATTCAGGGGGCAGTGCATAGGGGAGGAAGCGCTGCTGTGGAAATTGTAAGTTTTGGACATGCACTTCTTAGGTCTTCCCAGTCAGGCATTGTCCCGTGACTGGATCACACTCTTGTTCAGTGTCACATCAGGTCCTTTTAAAATATTTAAATGTTGCAGATAGGTCAAGCATTCATTCTATAGCTGCTAGATCACAGGCAGGGTGCATTTCCTCAGAGTCATGGGGAATGTGTTCTCTCTGAGAAGAGAAGGGCCTGTTTGGGATTTTGTTTGATTGATTCATTGTCTTTTTCTTTTTTTGGTGCCAGGACTTAGCTCAGGACCTTGTGCTTGCCAGGCAGGCACTGTGCTGCTGAGCTATATCCCCAATGAACCCAAAGTCTTTGTACTGAACTACATTTCCAGCCTATTCTACTGTATTTTATTTTTTATTTTTTTGGCTTTTTGAGGCAGTGTCTTGCTATGTAGTTCAGGCTGGCCTTGAACTCACTGCATAGCCCAGGCTGGTTTCAAACTTGTGATGATTCTCTTGCCTCAACCTCCGGAGTGCTGCAGTTACAGTTGTGTGCCACCACACCCAGCTTCTATTTTTTATTACATGTTTTTGCTGTGTAGTAATTATATTCAGTTTGGGGTTTGGTACATTTGGTACATATATATCTATCTTGATCATTTTTAATTTTTCTGTGCTACTCTGCCTCACCCTTCCTAACTTAAAAAAAAATTTTGAGATGAGACTCTCTTTAAGCCCCTGAGTTGCCCAGGCTGGGCTGGAATTTGTGATCTTCCTATCTCAGCCTCCTAGAGTGTTGAGATTACGAGTGTGTACCCACCATGCGCCTCTCCTGTTTGTGGTTTTTGATGGCTGTTGTAGTCTGCTTTGGTACCTGACCTTGGTTGCATTTATATAGTTGCACAGTCTGTTTCCATTGTAGCCCAGAAAGTTTTCCTCATGCTTGAATTTTTATTGCAAGAAATTCCAAGTTGTTTTGAATGTGTTGAAAGAGATACTCAGTTCCTTATAAAAGATTGACTCTTCTGGGCTTCAAATCCCTTATCAGAGCACCCGAGTCAGGGTTATGTTTCAGTAGTTGGATTACACAGAGGCCCACAAAAGGTAGATTGCTACTACTGCAGATTCTATGTATGAAGAATGGTCAAGGATGAATTTCACAGCCACTTCTGAATGTGAGCACGTGGTTTCCACCTGGGGTTTTGCTGAGGGACCTGATGAAGGTGAGTTTATGGTTCTTGGATTGCATGGTGACTTCATTCCAAAAACTGGATGGATGCCCTCTGTGCCAGCTTCCATGGTGAGACCAGCACAGTCTATGTTTCAAATCAGTTTGCAGCCTGCTGGGAATCAAAATAAAGTATGTAAAGACACAGTTTCAGTGTCTGGATGCCAAGAACTTTGGTTCTGGAGGTTTGTGTTTTTTGCACGCCTGCAGCAGATCTCCCCACCTCAGAGAGGGTTAGTGAATGTCTCAGCAGCTCTTTGGTCATAATTCACCCAGCTAAAGATATGGCTTTTACACTGAATTCATTGTTAAAATCTCTATTATTTTATTTATTTTTCTTTTTCTTTGGTACGGGGACTTGAACTCAGGACCTTGTGCTTGCCAGGCAGGCACTGTGCCACTGAGCTGTATCCCCAGCCCCTATTTTATTTATTTTTGAGACAGGGTCTCACTGTGTAATTCAGGCTGCCCTTGAACTCACAGGATTCTCCTGCCTCAATCTCCTGAGGCTGGGATTGCAGGCATGTGCCACCGTACCTGGCTCATTGTTAAATCTTGTTCTTTAGCTTGTTCTTTTTTTGTTGTTGGTGTTCAATTTTGTTTTGTTTTGTTTTTGAGACAGGGTCTTATTGTGTAGTCCATGCTGGCCGTGAATTCACTATGCACCCCAGGCTGGCTTCAAATTCACAGTACTTCTCCTGCCTGAGTCTCCCTAGTGCTGGGATTACAGGTGTGTGCCCCCACTCCCAGCTCAGCCTGTTCTGTTTTGTAACCAACTTTATTGCAGTAGGAAGGAGTTGTATCTCCAAGTGTTAGCTGTGTTTTGGATGCTGTTAGAAAAGAATGGCAAGCCGAATGTGACAGCCCTAGGTTTAATCCCCAGTACAGGGCCCCCTGCCTGATGGTATAGCTCAGCGGCACAGTGCCTGCCTGGCAAACACAAGGTCCTGAGTTCAATTCCTGGTACCCGCCCGCCCCCCCCAAAAAAAGAACAGTAAGATTTACAGGGAAACCTTGAATTTCCCTGAAATTTTTACCAAGTACTTTGACCTGAGTGGAAACTTGTGAGAAAAAGACTGAGGCAGGAGGAGCACTGTGAATTAGAGCCAACTTTTCAGTTCTCCTTCTGTGTTTGTGGAAGCCTGGGGTTGAGGGCCAGGGCCTGCAATGGCCATTGTACCTTCTGAACCTTATCTGGAGCCTGAGTCTTAGATGTGGTGCCTGTGTATTCCTCGCTGGACCCAAGGGATTCTTTTTGGCTTGTGGGCTTGGTTGTGGTGAAGCCAGAGCTGCTGTCCCTCAGAGGAGGGATGATATTGTGGCCTTATCCTTCCATTCTGGCCCTTGGCCTTCCATTTTTCGTGGGATGGGATGGAGTGGGGGCTGTGCTGAGGATTGAACCTAGGGCTGTCATACTGAGCTACGTCCTCATAACGCATGTCTTTCTTTTTATATTTTGAGATAGGGTCTTGTTAAGTTTTCCAGGCTGGGTTTGAATTTGTGACCACCCTGCCTTAGCCTCTCAGAGTGCTAGGATTACAGGCATCACCATGCCTGGCTGCACATCTTTTTTGAGACAGGGTTACTACATAGTAATAATGTAGTTTAGGCTGGTCTTGAACTCACAGTGATCCTTCTGCCTCAGCTCCCAAGTGTTGGGATTATAGGTGTGCACCACCATACCTGGCTTCTGGTTGCTTTTCTTGCTTCCTCCTGGTGAGGGACCACTCCACAGACTTGCTAGCTGGGTCTCCAGGTGTCAGTACTCCTGTCCCACCTATTGCCTTCCTGGCTGTCACTTTGTTTCTGTCTGAGAGGTCCTTCCTCAGAATCTGCTATAGCCTCCTTTCTGGCCTGCATCCCTAGGAGTGTGTCCAGGATATTTGCAGCTGCCCTGATCTCAGTTGTTCTCATCTTCCCCAGGCTCTTCCTCTTTGCCTGAAGAAATTGCCCTCTGTGGAAACGCCCTGTGGTTGTATAGCGTTCTCTGACCAGTCTGATCTGGGGTGTCTGCCCCTTCCCCAGGTCTGCACTAGATTTGGTTCTCTGTACTTGTGGCTGTGGCTTTTGGAGCCCAGAATCTCTAGGTTGTATTTGTTGATTCTTTTCTCGATTTCTTCTCATAGTTCTCATATCTGGATATTCTGTGATTTATTGGCCACTTTCTTATCTCAATGTTTTTACTTTTTTTTTGGAGACAGTCTCACTACATGTAGTTCAGGCTGGCCTCAAACTTTTAATCTTCCTGAAATGTCTGAATCCTGCGAGTTCTGACTTTCCCTGGGTCAGAGCTATAAATGTTTAAGAGGTGGAGAGTCTTAGCACAGATTGTTTGTTGCTAATTTAATGCCAAATATGAAGGATTCTACTGATGATAAGATCTGATGGTTAGGGCCAGGTATATAGGTCAGTGGCACAGCGCCTTCCTGGCAAGTGCAAGGTCCTGAGTTCGATTCCTGGTACCAAAAAAAGAAAAAAAAAAAATCAGGTGGTTAGATACTCCAGCCCACTTGGGAGACTGAAGTAGGAAGATTTCAAGTTGAGCCCAGTCTGGACAAGTAAGCAACTTTGTGAGTCGCTGTTTCAAAATTTAAAAAATGGCTGTGGATGTAGCCCTGTGTGAAGGCCCTGGGTTCAGTCCCAATACTGAAAACAAAGCAAAGCAAAGCAAAACAAAACAAGCAAAGCAAAACAAACAGCTGGGCGTAGTGGTGCACACCTATAATCCCAGCACTTGGGAGGCTGAGGCAGGAGGATCGTTATGAGTTCGAGACCAGCCTGGGCTACAAAGTGAGCTCAAGGCCAGCCTGAACTGCATAGCGAGACCCTGTCTCAAAAAGACAAAAAAAGAAAAAAGCAAAGCAAAGCAAAGCGAGCAAACCAAATCAAACAACAAAACAAAACAAAAACTAGCCTAGGGCTAGAGTTGTAGTTTATTGTTGAGAGTTCTTGTCTAGCATGCCTGATGCCCTGGGTTTAATCCTAGTGTTCGCATGCTCTCATGCCGCACGCGCGCGCGCGCACACACACACACACACACACACACAGGAAGGGGCACTAGGATTGTAGCTCAGGATCAAAGCATTTGCAGAAAGCCCTGGTTTCAGTACACACACACACACACACACACACACACACACACAGAGGAAGGGGCACTAGAATTGTAGCTCAGGATCAGAGCACTTGCTGAAAGCCCTGGTTTCAATCCCCAGTACTTAAAAGAGAGGGAAAAAAAAAGGTGAAGATGGTAAATTTTTTGTTCTATATATTTTGCCACAATAAAGAAGAACTACTTTGCCAGATTTATAAGTGAGAATGCAGTGCCTGGGGTTGGAGGACTGGTTGGGTCTAGTTATGTAAACTCCTACTTTTTGCCTAGGAGGGATGGGGGATAAGTTCTCAGTGTTATTCAGAGGCAGATTATTTGAGTCACCTGTTCAGTTTCTGGGAATTTAAACTGAGGAAGTAATTGAGCTATGTGCAGAGATTTTGCTACTAGAATATCACAGCTTTGAAACAGGTGGGAATTGGAAATATTTTGAATTCCCCTTAGCCTGATATAGGGTAAGAACATTTTGAGTCTAAGTGTATTTTCCTGAGAGGTGGTTACAGGGTGTTTCGAGTTGAAAAGACCTGGTTAGGGAGCAGTATGCCCAGCAGAACTTTGCTAAAGCCGGGAAAGAAGCCTGAGAGAAGGGAGGGTTCTACAGAAACAAGGAGTGATTAGCTGGGGTGGCAGGGTTCTGCTAGCAATGGGAAGTGTGAATCAGGCGGGCCTGCCCTACCCTCCTGGAGCTTACTCAGACTAAGGGGATCCTTTCTGTCTCTATTTTTTATTTTAAAAATTTGCAGAGTGGAGTCAAAATAGCACAACAAATACCTATGCTCCCTACTTCTCTGCCTCTATTATTGTCCCCTCCTCTCCCCACCCCTCCCCTCTTTCGCTCCCGTCCTCTCCCCTCCCCACCTCACCTCTCCTCTTCCTTTGTGGTTCTGGGGATTGAACCCAAGGCCATCACACTCAGCTATATTCCCTAGCTATTTATTTATTTATTTATTTATTATTATTTTGGCTTTTTTTTTTTGAGACAGGGTCTCGCTATGCAGTTCAGGCTGGACTTGAGCTCACTTTGTAGCCCAGGCTGGTCTTGAACTCACAACGATCCTCCTGAGTGCTGGGATTCCACATGTGTGCCACTATGCCCAGCTATAATTTTTATTTTGAGAGTCTTGCTAAGTCACTAAGTTGCATAGGCTGGGCTCAAACTTGTGATCCTCCTGCTTCGACCTCCTAGAGTGCTGGGATTATGGGTGTGCACTACCATACCTGGCCTTTTTTTTTTTTTTTTTTTTGAAATGGGGTCAGGCCAAGTTCCTGAGATTGGACTCAAACTTGTAATTTTACTGCCTCAGCCTACCAGAGTATTGGGGTTGCAGGTATGTGCTATTACACCCTGCCTCTTGTTGAGCCATTTGGAAGTAAGTTGCTGCTTGATGTGATGGCACACATGTAATCCCAGTGCTCTGGTAGGGTGTTGGAGGAGGGTTAAAAGTTTGAGCCCAGCCTGGGCAACTCAGTGACTTAGCAAATACCTGTCTTCAAATTTTAAAAAATAAAAAAGGGCTGGAGATGTTGCCCATTGTGAAAGCCCTTGGTTCAATCCCTAGTACCCCTCCCCAAACAAAAAAAACTTTCAGAACTAAAGCAAACAGACAAATAAGAATTACTAATGGTGTTTGTTTCTATAATTTTACAGTACTTGGGGATTGAACCTAGTTCCTGGAGCTTGCAGGCACTCTACTACTGATTCACACTTCCAGTGTTTCGGCCTCCTGAGTAGCCACAAAGCTGGGGATAGTATCCAGGGCTTTGTGCATGCTAGGCAAGTACTTCCCCCCTGCACCACATCCCCAGCCCTTTTTAACATTTTAAATTAGTATTGATGTTCGCTATAAGTATTGAACCAATGTTAGTACATAATAAACCCAAATCTACAATTTATTCAAAATCCCCTAGTTTTAATAATATCCTATTGTAGGAAACCATCCAGGACACATTGCATTTAGTCATGTGCCTTCTTAGGCCCTCTTGCTATGATGATTTTTCAGAAACTCATTGTTTTTTTGATGGTCTTGATTATTTTTTGTTTGTTTGTTTGTTTGTTTTCCAGTACTGGGAGTTGAACTCACGACCTCGCGCTTGCCAGGCAGGCACTGTGCCGCTGAGCTAAATCCCCAGCCCCTAGTCTTGACTATTTTGAAGGGTACCTGTCAGGATCTGGAGGATGCCCTCTATCCAGATTGTTTGATGTTTTCCTTATGCTTAGACTGGGTCTTTGGGGATTTGGGAGGAAGAACAGGGAAGTAAAATTTCATTTTCATCGTATTGCATCAGAGGGCCATTCTGTCAAAGTGGTATATCATTGTTGATGTTGACTTTGATCACCAGGCTGAGGCAGCATTTGCCAGATTTTTCCACTGTGAAGTAACTCCCTCTCCCTACCTGTTCATAGTGTATTCTGTATAGCCCACACCTACTGAGTAGGGAGTTATACTCTTCATTTATATTTTGTCAAACTACACTTTTATAGTGTGAACATGTTTACTAATCACAAATAACTTAGTACAAAGATGCTGTGGTGCTTTGGGTTCTGGTGAGGGTTTTAGGGCATTGCTGAAGATGATAAGTGAAGAAAAGAATGTCAAGTAGGTATTCCTAGCTTGGCTTTGAAACTTTGGCTTTGAAAAGTGAGATGACTAGGTATTGTTTGTATAGCTGACAGAACATTTAGTTTTATTGAAATTTAAAATTAAAAGAAAAGCCAGGAGTGGTATATCCCTGTAATCCCATCATTTGATAGGCTAGGGTAGGTGGATCAAGAGTTTGATACAGAGCCAGGTATGGTAGTGCATGCCTGTAATCACAGCATTTTGGAGGCTGAGGCAAGAGGATTGCTGAGTTTGAGGCCAGCTTAGGCTACATAGTGAGTTTGAGGTCATCCTGAATTATATAGCTAGACCCTGTCTGTCTAAAAAAAACAAACCAACTAAAACAACAACAACAAAGAATTTGATACATAGGGAACCTCTGTCTTACAGAACCTACCTAGTGTTGAACTCACTGTGTAGCCCAGGCTAGCCTCAAACTCATGGGAATCCTCCTGCCCTAGCCTCCCCAGTGCTGGGTGTCTTAGTCACTTTCCAATTGCTGGATAAAATATCCAATAGCCACAACTTAAAGGAAAGGTTTATTTTGACTCATGGTTTTCAGTTCATGATCTGCTACCTCCAAGGCAGAAGCAGGAGGCTGAAGGGCCTGGCAGAGGAAAAGATGCTCTACCATGGCAGCCAGGAAGCAGAAAGAAAAGGGACAAGAAGGAAGAGGAGGAGGAGGAGACAAGAATACATTTTTCCAGGTCACGCTCCTAGTGACCTACTTCCAGCTAGGCCCCATCTCTGTAATATCACTACTGAACTCATCAATGGATGAGCCAGAAGCCCCACCTCTGACCATATGAGACTGTGGGGAAACATTCTACATCTAAACAGTGACGCTGGGATTAAACTAATCTCGATGTCAGGATGATACCTTGCATCTATCTTTGCCACAAAGAGGGGATTAATGCTCAGCTCCCTGACTGGTTTGGAGAAGGTCAGTGCTGCGCTGGTTGCTCCAGCTTGACTTCTGGGATTCAAATGTCATCACACATACATACATTTCCCTTGATATGGCTCTTGCCTCAGATGTGTCCACACAGAGTCTTTGTAGCTTTCCTTGAGGAAGTGAAGAGTGACCCAGTGAGCTAGGCATGGCAGCACACACCTGTAATCCCAGTGGTCTGGGAGTGAAGTTTGAGCCCAGCCTGGGGAATTTAGCGGCTTAAAAAGACCCTGTCTCAAAATTTTAAACAGGGCCAAGGATGTGACTCAGTGCAGAGACTTTAGTTTCAGTCTTCAGTAGTGCTGAGATTTGTTTCTTTGTATATTAAAGTTCTTCCTGGTGTCTTGGTCCTTTTCCCCTCACCTTCCCCATCACCCTCCCTATCCCTCTCATTCTCCTTCTCATCGTCCCTCCTTTCTCCTCCTCTTTTTCCTCTTCCTCTTCCTCTTCCTCTTCCTGTCTTCCTCCTCTACTCCCCATTCCTATAGATTGAGCCCAGGGGCATTCTACCACTGTGCTGCTCTTTTTAGATTTATGTATGTATGTATATATGTATGTGTGTATTTTTTTTGAGACAGGGTTTTGCTATGTAGTTCAGGCTGGCCTTGAACTCACCGTGTAGCCCATGCTG
>NW_004955442.1:14736837-14759755 GCF_000276665.1 Chinchilla lanigera | reverse complement strand
CAGGGTCTCACTATGCAGTTCCGGCTGGCCTTGAGCTCACTTTATAGCCCAGGCTGGTCTCAAACTCGCAACGATCCTCCTGGGATTACAGGAGTGCTGGGATTATAGGCATGTGCCACCACACCTGGCCTAGAGATAGGGTCTTGTTAAATTGCCCAGGCCTCAAATTTGAGATCTTCCTGCCTTAGCTTCCTCAGTAGCTAGGGTTTCAGGTATGTGCCTAGTTTCCTGGGAGTTTTGACACTTCAAATATTAGATTGAGTTCCAATAAGCAGAATTTAGTGTAGAGCACACAGTGTTGCTGTGGTGGGTGAGGCCTATATGGACCACTGTTCTCATGTAGCTGCAATCTGTGCTTCTAATTTGTAGAAGAGCCTTCCCAGTAGGAGGACTGTTTCTCTGAAGATCCTGAGGATTGGATTACCCAGCAGCTCCTCTGACCTGAAGCTGCTTTTTCTTCTTGGCAGAGGGGCCAGTTCAGGTGATCTTTGCACTTTGGGCAAGGTCTGAGAGAGCTTTTCTTGGCATTGCTTTGCTCTAATTTCTGTGGTATTCTGTGGTGACAACAGTGGCAGTACATGCTTGATGGGTAGGGGCAGCCACCTGCCGAGCCACAGCTCTATCCCCAGGCTGATCACGCAGCTGGTGGTGGTGGTGGTGGGGTGGTCTCAGTACTCAGGGTTGGAGCAACCTACCTTGGCTGCACACCTGTGTACAGTGTTCAGTGAGTGGATGTTATGGGGCAGGCTACATCAGATGTGAAAGTCCACACGCACCGACACTAGCCCTTAGATGACTTTGGGGAATGATGGGGACACATCATCCTTTGATTGCCTTAGCACAGCTGTTTCTTAGAAAGGCTTGCTCTGTGGAGCCTCAGGAGCTAGATTTTGGGGAAGCAGGTCTGGTTTAGATTTAGAAGCTAAGAAACATGATAGACGCTTCATCCTGGGTCAGTCACTATTCCCCTGATTTCTTTTTGGGAGGGTAAGCACTTAGCCATCCCGGATCTCCTGCCATGGGCTGTTACTCTGGACCTGACTGAGAAGATGTGCTGCTGCCCTGTGCGCTGTCTCAGAAACCCACAGCATTTCCTGTGTACTTTTTCTGCTGTCAACTTAATTTTTTTCTTCTTGCATTTGGGCATTTTTTGTTCATGAGTTTTTTCATTGGTCAAAATTATAGTCTTTTACTGATTGTATGTACATAGCTGCTTATTATCAGATACACAACTTTAAAATACGCATCTAAATATAGATTTTACTTGTGGATGCATTTTATTCTCATTTCAAAAAAAAAAAAAAAATCTCACGATGGTGCTGTTTTTTAAGTCTTAGGAGACTCTCCTGTACACAGGCTGCTGCCACTGAGTGCTGTGTGTCTGGGGCAGAGGATGAGGAAGCCTGGTGGGTTATTTAGAAGAGGTTATGAAGAGAACAGGCCCCATGCTTCTGGCCCTAAGAAATTCTTGGATAAAAATAGATTGCTTCTGCGGCTTGGGAGACAGCCTGTATGACATTTCTGTCAGCCCCACACGCTGTGAGCCCCACACGCTGGTCCTTTCAAGTGGTCTCTGAGGGCAAGTGGGTGACCTACACGGAGAGGTGGCCAGCCTTCTGGAGACTGCACCAGAGTGTGTAAGATGGACCAGGGCCCCACAGTGGACATGACAGCCAGGAAGAGGGGAAAAGGAGAGGTCTGGGAGGCCTAAACAGGCATGCTGAGGAATGGAGGAAGTTCCCAGTAGAAAGTAATGTTTTGCATAGGATGAATGACCTGGCACTCCCTAATTGCCTACTTTCACTGGTTTTTGCATAGAAACTGGGTTTGTTTCCAAATTTGAGACCTTTGGACAATATAAATCAACGAAGTTGATGGCATTAAGAAATTTATACTAGAAGGTGGGCATGGCGGTGCATGACTGTAATTCCAGCACTTGGGGGATTCAAGCCGGAGGACTGTGTTTGAGGCTAGCTTGGGCTCCAGAGTGAGGCCTTGTCTCAAAACATAAATACACACAAAACTTTTTTTTTAAAACTATGTAGCTAAAACTAGCTTACAATTTACAGCATCCTCCTGTCTCAGTCTTCCTAGTGCTGGGGTTACAGGTGTGTGTAAGTTAAGTTTTTAATGACTGAGTTAAGTTTTCTGATTATAAAACTTGTTTGTTTGTTTGTTTGTTTTTTGAGACAGGGTCTCACTGTGTAGTTCAGGCTGGCCTTGGACTCCCAGCAATCTTCCTGCCTCAGCCTCCGAAGTGCTGGGATTATAGGTGGGCACCACCACACCTGGCTGTATAAATAAGTTTTGTTTTTTTTTTGGGGGGGGGGCGTTTTTTTCTGGTACCGGGAACCGAACTCACGACCTTGCACTTGCCAGGCAGACGCTGTGCCGCTGAGCTAAATCCCCAGCCCCCTGTATAAATAAGTTTAAAAAAAAAACTATTTTGGAATGCTTAGAGTGACCATAACACCCCATCCAACTTTTAATATTTTATTTTTTTTTGGTTTTTCTCCGGTATCGGGAACCGAACTCGCGACCTTGCGCTTGCCAGGCAGGCGCTTTGCCGCTGAGCTAAATCCCCAGCCCCTCAGCTTTTAATATTAACACCTTACAAAACCATCATATAGGTTGAGCATGGTGAAGCACACTTGTAATCCAGTTATTTGAGAGGCTGAAGCAGGAAGATTCAGCACAGGATCACGCTCTTGCCAGAGCTACTAGACCTATTTGGGATTTTAGCAGTTTTCTCTCCAATGTTCTTTTTCTGTTCTGGCACCCACTGAAGGTACCAAATTCGATTATAGTTCTCATGTCTCTTCTGATCTATGGCCTTTCTTATTGTTCACTAGCTTAATACTAGTGAGAGTACTGCTCAGGTGTTTGTTAAAAGAGTTCTCAATTTGGGTTTGTCTGATATTTTCTTGTTAGTAGACAGGCTGTGGGATTAGAAAGAATCCCACTGAGGTACAATACTCTGATATACATGAATTTTTTTTTTTTTGGTCTTTTTTGAAGCAGGGTCTCGCTATGCAGTTCAGGTTGGCCGTGAGCTCACTTTGTAGCCCAGGCTGACCTCGAACTCGCAACGATACTCCTGCCTCAGTCTCCCAAGTGTTGGGATTGCAGGGGTGCGCCACCATGCCCGGCTCCCTGATTCATTGTTGATCAAAATGAGTTTTACTTTACTAAAATGAAGCTGTGTTCCTTTTCTGTTCTCTAATACTTGCAGTTTGTCGTTGATTGTACATATTTTAATTTTGGATCCTTCCCGATGAAGATGTTTGGGACTTGAAGGGCTTCTGACTTATAGTACAGGGTCATAGCTGGCATGGAGTCTAGGCTCCTCTTTGATGACTACTCTCTTTAGGCATGGACACTTCCAGGGCATCATGTAGGAACAGAGCTATCCCTGAAGTGCAGTAAACCTGATTTCCCTGACACCTGCTTTCTGATCAGGGCAGGTAGGTGTCCCCTGGAACATTTGAAGGCAGCAGTTTGGATCTCATCTGCTCTGCTGCTGTGTGGTCAGTCTTTTTGCATTTTCTGAGTGAGGGGGAGATGCTCAGCTCTCTAGGTTTGCACCTTCTGGCTTTTGTGACCACAGGTGGTTAGCTTTGAAACTTTCTTGAGCTTATTTCTTTCAGATGAGGCTGTGGTGATGTTCATTGTCCAAAGACTTTTGCCTGAAGTTGCAGGTAAACTTGGGGGAGGCTTTTAGATTGAACTGGAAGTGAAGTGGACTTTTTCCTAGTGCAGAACTTGGGATACAGGTATTTTGGGAAGGCCAGGGTTTTGGTTTGTTTCTCGCACATCTACAGTCTTTCCTCCAGTCTTTTCCACAGAGTGACAGCAGAAATAGGATGGTAGGAAGGTAAATATTGATAGGAAAACAGGTCATGGATATAAGGGGAAAATACTTTGAGGAAATTGGTGGCATTATCTCCTGGCTGCTGATAATTGGGGCCTGTGTGGCAATGGACAGGCTTCAAAGTGTGGAGGGCCATACTGGGGGCCTCTGGCTTATTACCTGTGGTTCAGAGTTGTCTGTGGAGAATGTAGAATCCTAAACAGGCCCACTGTCCTCCATTTCTAGTTTCTGTTATTAAAATCTGAATTAACAATTGGTGCAGGTGTGGATGAATGTCATGCTTGACTAGATAGATCTTTCTGTACATATTGAGGATGTTGTGAAGTTCTCTGGACTTACAATGAATAGTGGAACACAGTCTCTGTATCTCACCTGACCATTATTGACCCTAGTAGGTACTCTATTCAGAATGTACAAGAGCTGGATGTAATGGCCCATACCTGTAATCCCAGTCTTGGGGCTGAGACAAGAGGATTGTAAGTGTGAGTCTAGCACAGGCTATATGTTAAGATCCTGTCTTTAAAAAAATAAGGGCAAAAGCAAGGAAACAAACAAGCCAACCTTAAAAAAACCCAAATTAAAAGAAGAAAAAGGCAAAACCTAAGACAAATAAACAAACCACCAGAATTTGCATGTAAGGGGCCCAGAAAGGAAAGCATGTTGCTGCTGGTGCCTTTTTAGGGATGAGGTAGGGACACTGGGTTAGGAATAAGCTAGTTTGTCTTACATGCTGGTGAGCCTGTTTGAGAGAGTTCCTGCCTAATGACTTTTACTCTCCTGGCCAGCTGCATTCTGAGGGCCACTTTTTGTTTTTTTCCTCTCCTTCCCTCCCTCTTTTTTTCTCCATTTCAGGGTGAGAATAGCTTCTGAGGATTAAAAATAAAAGTCTGACCTCATGAACCAGCATTTTATTTTATTTTGTTTATTTATTTATAACCAGCATTTTAACAGTCATCCATCCATATTACAGGAGTTGCGTGTTGTCTGTATGTAGGAAGCACTGGGTAAAACAATGTCTAGGACATTTTCAGGACTCCGGCCTTTTCCCATAGGACTCTACTGCTTCTGGGGATCTAGCACCTTGCCTGGGGAGATGCCGTTCACCTGTGCCCGTTCACACAAGAGGCAGCTGTAGAGATATAGTTGAAGGGCAGCAGTAGGGGAGGGAAGAGCAGAGCTTAGTAAACCAGGAACAGGTGACCAAGGTGACTGCAGCAGTGATAGGCCTAGAGGTGTGGAGGATCCTCAGCCCCAGCAGAGCACAGACTGCTCTTCAAAGGGAGTCTTGGGCCAGCCAGCGGGGACAGGATGGAGTTGGTGGGATTGGTGCTCCAGAGTTGAAAGGTTTTGCTAAATGGCATGTGTTCTCAGGGGCTCAGTTTCATCACGGTGTTTGACTTGTTCTTAGAGGCTGAAGGGGTTTGTGTAAGGAGCAGGGACCGAAGCTAGGCAATGGAGTCAAGGTGCCTGGGCAGAGCTCTGGGCAGGCGTGGAGGGAGCATGCCCAAGATTTGGCCTCTCTTGGCCCTGAGTTATCATTCTGACTCTCAGACTAGATTATGGGGAAGAACATCTGCTAAATGAATTTAATCCCCAAGGAAGATTCATATTTAAGTGATGTGTAAGTAGTGTGACTTCTGACTACACACATGATTTTTCATAATTCAACTTTAGTGTATTCTTAATTTTAGCACCATAGAAAGCAAAAGCCTGTTGATATTATTTTCTGACCTAGAGTAGACTTCACTGAGTAAAGTTTTTATGTTTATTTACTGTTTTTATACTAGAGATAGAATCTGGGGTGTCACGCATGGCAGGTGAGCATCCTACCACTGAACCACATCCCTAGCCTGAGTAAAGCTCTTAAATACATATTCAATCTAAATTTTGTCCAGAGGTAGTTGATTGTGAAATGACATTTTAAGATTATGAACTGGATGAATTACCTGTGAAAAGCTGCTGTGTTTCTGATACAATTCCTACTTGTAGTTAATGATTTCTGTCCCAGCACATGCATCTACATCCTGAAAATCCTAATTCATTCACTTGTTCTTTAGCAAATCTCATTAGTATTCTTTCACTTTTGGAGTGAAAGAATGAATTAATCAACCTGGATGTTCAAAGGTCACTGGTTTCACATGGTCTCGTCAGTGTCTAGGCAGAACTTAGTGGCTCCTACAGGTGAGTCATTAATAAAGGTCTCTCTGAGGTACCCTATACACTTGCCCACCGTGAGCTGCTTGCTGCATCCTGTCTTGTCCTGTCCTCCTCTTGCCCAGGCCACACTTTGTCCTATACAACTGTCAGGGTTAATAGTGACAGGATGCCTAGCAGATCTGTCTTTTCTTCCCTCAGAGATCATTCCTGTTAACTTGCTGATACTATTTCCTTTTTTTTTTTTAAACCATTAATTAGGCTCTCTATTATATACCAGACATTGTTTTGACTTTCTGTTTTCACAAAATATTTTACCTGTTTTTGGTTTTTGGTGGTACAGGGGATTTTTGTTTTGTTTTGTTTTGTTTTTTTCCAGTGCCGGGAATCGAACTCACAACCTCACGCTTGCCAGGTAGGTGCTGTGCCGCTGAGCTAAATCCCCAGCCCCTTATTATTATTATTATTATTATTATTATTTTCTTTCCGGTACCGGGAATTGAACTCACAACCTTGTGCTTGCCAGGCAGGTGCTGTACCACTGAGCTAAATCCCCAGCCCCAGTACTGGGGATTGAATGTAGGGCTTTTGCACTGAACCATATCTGCAGCTCTTTTAAAAATGTTTTATTTTGAGGCAGAGCTTGCTTTCTCTGAGAGTGCTGGGATTACAGACATGTGCCACCATGCCTTGTTTACCTGAGCAGTTCTTTTAAACTCCTCTTACAGTGGCTGCATAATACTCTGTTCTGTGGGCAAACCATTTTCCTGGCCTTGGACATTTACATAGGTTGTTTCCAGTTGTCAGGAATAATTTTTCTCCTCTTGGTGGTGGGCATTGAATGCAGGGCCTTGTGCATGATGAACCTAGACTCTACTGCTGAGCTACCCCAGCCCAGGAATTCCATCTTTTCTCCTGTCTTCCTGTCCTGTCCTTTTCCTTCCCCTCCGTCCCACTCTCTTCCCTTCCTGTGGTATTGGGAATTAAACACAGGCCTCCACACTGAGTTACATCTCAGTTCTTTTTTTTAAAAAAATTTTTTTAAAAAAAATTTTGAGCCAGGATCTTTCTAAGTTGGTGAGTTGCCCAGGCTGAGCTCAAATGGGATCCTCCTGCCTCAGCCTCCCAGAGTGGTGGTACAAACTTTTAATTCTTTACTAGTGAGTTTGATCAAGGCTGGCCTGAAGTACATAGTAAGACCTTGTCTCAAAAACAAAAATACATTAAAACAAAAACAGACAAATGCTTGGGCTACCATGCTTGGCTCGGGAGTAATTTCTGAATCCAATTTTTGTTTTAAGCAGCTGGTTTTTGTGCCTCATGAGCAGGCTGGTCTCAAATTCCTGGGTTTTTCCTTTAGCCTTAGCCTCCAAAGTAGCTGAGACCACAAGTATCTACAACTGTACCAGCTTTAATGAATATTTCAGTAATATAAATTTTTGTGTGAAATTTTGACTATTTTAGCTGGATTCTGTATAGAAGAATTACCCAGATCAGAATGGAGCCCGAGGTCTAACAAGTTGCTAATGACCGTACACTGTCAGTTTTGGCTTGCCTGTTGGTTCCCTGGTTAACACAGGATCAGCCTCAGGTGAACAGACTCTTTGCTAACTTGGGCTAGTTGGCAATGTGGACATCACATTGAATTCTGCTTCAGAACTGAATATGGCTTCATTGCTGCATGCATGACTGTGGACAAGGACCTGCTCTATGCCTCTTTATCTTTATCTGAACAAAGATGAAGTTGGTACCCACTCCCCAGAATGGTTCTGAGGACTGTCATAATATGTGCAGAATGCTCAGAGGTGAACATGGCAAGCAAGAAGTATTTAATATGTTATTTTTAGAATTAGATAAAAATGGTATTTCATTTTATTTTAAGCAGTAGTAAAGTTGTACCTCTCAGTAGTATACTTATGGAGATTTTAAAGAATAAAAATGAAACACTCACATGTACCCACCATCCTGTTCTGAAAATAGGATTATAGCAGGTTCTGAGAAGCTCCAGGTGGCCTTTCAGATTGTGATCCTCTCTATTCCACAATAAGGGCAGCTTTATCCTAATTTTTTGTTTAAACTAATGGTGTTTAAATTATTCCTTTAGGCAGTTCCAAAGCAAAGGATCCTGTCTGCAAAGAAATCTTGTATGTTAGTATTTCGTGGTATGTTTGTGGTGCCAGGTATACAAAATTAATTTTGAAAAGATGTAAATTAGCTGGGTGTGGTGCCACAGGCTGTCATCTCAACTGTTTGGGAGACTGAGGTAGGATGATGGCAAATTCAAGGCCTTCCTTCAAAATGAAAAGTACTAATGATATAGTTCAATGGTAGAATACCTGCCTAACATGCATGAGAGCTTGAATTCCACTTTAGTACCACCAGAAGAAAGAAAAGAAAAGAAAAGAAAAGGAAAGAAGAGAGAAGAAAAAAAGACAGGGAAAGGAAAGGGAAAGGGAAAGGAAAGGAAAGAAGAAAGGGAAAGAAAGAAAGAAAGAAAAAGAAAAGAAAATAATAAGTTAGTGAAATTCAGAGACTTGATATTTCATTTTCCTGGTGTTTCTCAGAGTGCCCATCTGTTGAGCCTTAGAAAACTTAAGGCAACTGGCAGTCACTACCTTTTTTTTTTTTTTTTTTGAGGTGGTCCTAGGACTTGTACCCAGGGCTTTTGTACCCAGCCCTTATTTATTGATTTATTGATTGATGTACTGGAAATTCAGTCCAGGACCTTCACACTGAGCTCTTCTTCGTTTGTTTGTTTTTTGGTACTGGGAATCGAACTCAGAACCTTGCACTTGCCAGGCAGGCACTTGTGCCGCTGAGCTATATCCCCAGCCCTGTAGTGAGCACTTCTTGAAAACTTTGAGGCAGAATATGTCACCCTATGTCACCAAGTAGCCCAGGGTGGGCTCAAACTTGCAGTCCTTCTGCCTCAGTCTCACAGAGTACTGGAATTATAGATGTGTACCACTGCACTCAGCTTTGTCCCAGCTTTATTTTCTGTTACTTACCTTGTCTCTGTGAGGGGCTGCACTGGAGGTGAGTGGGATCTGGGCAATCACCGAATTCACCCTCTCTTTATGGAACAGTAGAAACAGTCTTACCCAAGTCTTTACCAATTGGTATGGTGCCATGTTGGACAGACTGTCTTATACTGCATGTTGCGTTGCACAAGTGCATTGATGACTGCATGTGAGGCACCTTCCCAGAGAACCATAGTCTGTGATGAACACACCAAGATCAAGACTGCCCCTCCTGCCATGGGTTGTGCCTCATGAGCACACACTGGATTCCGCAAAGAACTTGTTCCTGTCAAGTGTGGCACCACACAGCCCTCTTGGAGTAGGTCCAGGCCATCAACCTCATTTTATAGAAGACTCAGTTATGGTACAGAGAGAGAGTAGCTTGCCCAGGGGAAGGTTGCTAATCTAGAGTTGGTCCCTGGTTCTCTAGTTTGCTGTTCCACTGTAATTGTCATTTTATATGGGATAAGGGAAGGTGGCATCCCTGCCTCCTCCTGGTATTCTGTGCAGGGCCCTGGCTTTGTGGAATTTCCTGGGATGAGAGGAACTTCTTTCCAGAATGTTCTATGCTATTGAGCACAACCTATTTGATAGCATATTCCTTTGAGGGTGAGCTAGTGGGATTTGTGGTAGACAACCTTTTCACTGCTCCTCTCCATGCTAGGGGTTGAATCTAATACAAGGCAAGTGATCTACCACTGAGGTATATCCTAGACCTCCTCAGCTAGGGGCCTAGAGAGAGAAGTTCCCTCTTGTGAGTGTGCGTGCGTGTGTGTGTGTGTGTGTGTGTGTGCGCGCGCGCGCGCGTGCACCCACGGCATCTTTGCCTGCACCTGTTGCAGTACATTCTCAAACTCTAGGGCTCCAGAGGACATACTGGCATTTAAAGGCATTTTGGCATTTTGACTCTGGGATCCTTTTCTCTTGTTGGGTGAAGTATTAAGCTGTTGCACAGCATCTTGACCATGGAAGACCTTGATTTTGATCTTGATTCCCTTATTATGTATTAGGGAGCTCAGCCTTCCTACATGATTTTATTCTCAAAGTTGTGCCTCCTAACACAATAGGTATTTAATGGAGTTTTACTCACAGATAAGTTAATAGTATTTGGAAAGGAGAAAGGCTTTTTGACACCAGCCTGTGTCTTTAGCTTTCATGCTTATATGAACTGCTTGTTTGATTTGCATTTTGTCCTTTTTAAAGAGATAAAGGTACAGAGAAATCTTTCAGATTCAACCCCCTGTTTTGCCTGCTAACGGATCCATGGGTCTTCTCTTTTCCCTTTAGTTCCAGGACCCTGGGAGGCAAGGAGTGAATATTTATTAGGAGATGAGTGGATGAATCATTTTTTGCTGTAGAAGTGCTTTAAGTGATATTTCAGAGTAGAAGGGAAAGAAACCACCCATGATTCTCCACCTAGACACAGTCTCTATGAACCATCTTAGACAAAAAAGTACTGCTAGCTGATCCCATCCCTGGAGTAGGCTAGACCTCCAGACTACAGGCTGTGGCTTCCCCTGAAACCTGGGTGCATCCTGTCTCATTAGCTCCATCAAAGATTGACTTGCCAGTAGGTAATTAGGGACTGCGAGGTGTGCTTTAAAATATAGGCTGTTTATCTTTTTGTTTGGTTTTGTGTTTTGAGACAGGGTCTTGCTTTGTAGTTCAGACTCACTCTGTAGCCCATGCTGGCCTTGAAGTTGGAGTAATACTCCCGTCTCAGCCTCCTGAGTGCTGGAATTACAAGCATGGGCTACTGTGCCCAGCTCTAACCTCTATATTTTATTTTTTTTATTTATTATTTTTTTTGTTTTTTGGTTTTTCTCCGGTACCAGGAACCGAACTCACGACCTTGCACTTGCCAAGCAGGTGCTTTTGCCGCTGAGCTAAATCCCCAGCCCCTAACCTCTATATTTTAAAGAATATGCTTCTGCACACCTGGCAATTAGTTTTCTAAGAGTTAGTGAAACTGCTGTCCATAGCTTTGGAAGACTGGAGGTGTCTGGTATGTGAAACCTGGAGGAAGGTGGAGAAGGAATTCAGGGACCATTTGTTTTTCTTTGCCCTGGAAGCCTATTTGCATTTTTAATCTATTTGTTAATGAAATATTTGTTACATTTAACAGTTTTGAATATGGGTCACTAGATATATTAATGTTTACAATGTACTTTGTACTTTTACTAAATCTCTTTTGGTGGATATGAAAAAGTAATTAGAGCTCAGATTTTCTCTTAAGAGTTTCTACTTCTGCAGGGAGACTACTGAACTCAATACTCAAACAGTGAAAGAACTTGAAACTCTTTAAGTTCTTTTTTTTTTTTTTTTTTTCTTTGGTCTTTTGGAGACAGGATTTCGCTATGCAGTTCAGGCTGGCCTTGAACTCATTTTTAACCCAGGCTGGCCTTGAACTTGCAGCAATCCTTCTGCCTCAGTCTCCCAAGTGCTGGGATTACAGACGTGCACCACTGCGCCCAGCAAAACTCTTGAAGTTCTTTTCTGCAAAGTTTATGAGACAAATTGAAGTTCTCAGCAAACACCCAGTTTATGAATAGGCTGTACTTTACAAGTTCACTTAGAAGTCAGTTACTTAAAATTTGCCTGTTTTCACATCAGAGGGGCATTGGTAATCTTCCCTGAACCCCGATGCCCACTTGCGACAGGAGCAACTGGAACATCCTGGGAGCCTTGCTCAGGGAGTCAGTGTTTAGTGCAGTGGAGATGTGATGAGACCTAGTTTTTCAGAGGTGGTATTGAGCAGCCTTAAGGACTTTGGATATCCATGGTGCTGATTGTCCTAAATTCGATTTAGGACGTTCGTACGTCCTTGATCTCCATAGATTTGTACCATGTGCATATCTCATATTTTCTAGGAACAGTGTACTGCAGTTGCAGAAGCTTGCCCCGATAGCCATCCTGTACCTAGAAGAGAGGACAGGAGGGTTGGCCCCTTGCTGAGGGGTTGTTAGTTGACTGTCAGAAGTAGGCATGGAAGGGTGAGTGTTGGGGCATGGGGAGTGGGAGGTTCCTGGGGCAAGAAATCACATGGGCTTGGGCAAGTGATGGCAGTGGGAACCAGGGGTGGCCACTGGTGTGAGGCTGCCAGTGAGGCAGCTGAAGCTTCCAGTTTTAACTAGGGTGTGAGCAGCTTGGATTTGGGGTGTGTGCACATTTGTATAGGGAAAGCCAGTCAGATTATAATGTGAGTGTGTGCATGCATGTGTGTGCTTATCATAATAACATGTCACCTGAGGATGGACAAAGGGCTGTGGTTTTTTTTTTTTTTAAGAACAGGGTCTTACTGTGTAGTTCAGAGTTTAGGCTGGCCTTGAACTCACTGTGTAGCCCAGGCTGTCCTTGAACTCATGGTAATCTGCCTGCGTCAGACTCCTAAGTGCTGGAATTATAGGTATGCCCTACTGCACCAGGCAGTTTTTAGGTTTTTGAGATGGGGCCTCACTATGTAGTTTAGATTGGCTTCAAACTCGTAGTCCTGCCTTAGTCTCAAGTGTTGGTATTATAGGCATGTGCCACTGTGACCAGCCTCAGTGAACTCCTGTGAGGACAGGGATGGTAGATGAGCACACTTTGTGTTTTTGTTACTTTACATTTTTCCAGAGATTTAAATTTCTGAAAACTATTGTGTATCCAAAAGGATTTACTTACTGTAAGTTTGGGCCACCAAGTGGATAGCAAACTGTGCTGTGCCAGGAGGGGATGACTGTCAGCAGGGAAAGTCTAGAATCAGGCGAGTTCTCCAGGTATGTAGTCTTTGTAAGACTGAGCACTGCAAGGGGTGTTTGAAGCCTCACCGGACTTTCCCTCTCCTCAGGCAATGTGTGTGCCTTTTCAGAGTGTGATGAATCTTAGCTGTGTTTGTAGCTTTGTCCTTGCCTAAAAATGCTGCAAAATTTGCTTTTTAGAACAACAAATGTAGTCCAAATAAGCATTTATACTTTACACAAGATGAGGGCTTTTCTCTCAGGCTTTTCATTTCACAATTAATGCTTATAAATGTTTTAAAAGGTGGTATTCCAACCATCATTTCCTTTTGCTGAAGAAGTGAAATAATTCATTAAAACATAGCCATGACAGCAAGTGGGGACTGCCCTAAGAGAAAGCAGGAGTACCATATTGCTCTTGTGAATATCACCCTGCCAAGGGTGAGTTGTCCTGAGAAGTAGTTGGCTAAGTGGTGCTGCTAGGAAAGAAATTGCAGAATTCCACAAAGATGGAAGGCTGCCAATACAGAGGTCCTTGTTTCTTCACACCTGTAAGAATGACAGTGGTCTGGTGAACAGCACCTAGAAGTCTGGGATGCTACATGATCTCGTGGGCTTTGAGCCTGTGTGTAGGCTGGTATCAGGCAGGGCCTGGCCCCTATGGATGGCCCTTTGTCTTCTGTTTTTCCCTTACGGTTTGAGATTTCTGGAGGATGACCTTGTTAGTGATCCCAAAAGAGGCATTTTGGGGTGCTGATGTGTTTGGCTGGCACTCCGGGGCTCTCTGTCTGGAGGAGGCCACGCTGTGGCCAGTTGGACTGCTGTGAGTCAGAGCTGCTTTCTGTCCCTGGGCTTTTTCAGTGACTACTCCTCTGCCAAAGGACTCACTGCAGATGTCTTTGGGGCTTTCCCTTCCTCAAATGCTTGCTTAGATGTCACTTTCCCAGTAAGAGATTCTCTAATTGGTTTGAATGTGCATGGCCGCCACCCAAATAGTCCTGTCCTCCTCCCTAGTGTAGCTTCTTGAGGCCCTGGGGTTAGTTTTGTTTTTTGCTCTCTCTCCAGTGTCTGAGCAGTACAGGGCATGTAGCACGTACTCAGTGGACATCATGGACCTCCGGGTACTGTCTTGGCTTTACATGACTGGAGCTGCTGTCTGGTGCTAGAGCAAGCTCTGCTGTTATACCTAGTGCATTTGACAGACAGGGATGTGAGTCTGTATTACATCATCTCTTTTTGCTGTTTCAGAAGTCCAGATTCTTTCTACATGCCACTTTGATTTCAAAGTGACTGGTTTTCCTTTCTGATGCAGAAAGAATTTGAAACCTTAAGGGAAATTGAAACTTTTAAATATGTGTTGTATGTTTAGCTGTAATTATACTTCAAGTCTGTGTGTGACTGCCCCTATAACCCACCCCCCCCATGCGTCATAGTCATCACAGTGCTGTCCAAGTGGCTTCATCCTTGCTGAGCCCTCTGGCAACTGTGCCTGAGTGCAGTAGCCAGCCTATGCTTATGGCCCTCTCAATAGGCAAAGTTCTGTCCTGGCTCCTTCTGGCACCCATCTAGGTCTGCATAGCCACCCTAACACTGTAAATGGATGGTTCTGCAATACGAGGTCACCTACATATGTGCAGGAACTGTGTCTATCTCTGGCTGTGTAGTTGGAGTAATTGGATGAATAGTGCAGTTATTTTATCTTATTTTAGAGAACTTGATGAGCAAAATAAGTGAATATATTTTTATGAAATAACAACAACAAAACTTGTGGCCTTGGAGAGTGTGATGTGCTTGTAGAAGTCATTCCATATCGCAGGCTGTATGCAGCTGGGTGCGCTATAGGTCCCGGAAATCTCCTGAAGCCTTCCAGAACTATGGACTTGGAGTTGCCAAAGTGCTATGAACCATGCAAACAACAGAGGTATGCTTGCTGAGTGGAGCAGAGTACAGTCTGGAGAGGTTCCCCAGGGTGAGTGAGCAGCAGAGTCCTGGGAATTCTAGGGGGAGGGAGATGCTGGCTATGCAATGGAGGGGGTGCTCTCTGCTGGTGTGTATGTGGCCTTCTTCCCCCTAGATAACTGCCCCCCCCCCATCTTATTAGCAGACACCATGTCTTTGTCCTCTCTGGCCGAGCTGCCTTCTTCATGACCACCAAACTGAAGCAGGCTTGACTTAGCAGCTCAGGCTCCAGAGCATTATACACCTGCCCATGACTTGGTAATGATTTCAGATAGGTGTTAACAGCAAAGAAAGACAACTAATCAGTTTATGTTGATTTGTACTGAGATGCTGTGTTTTGTGTTCAAGGAGAGACTTACTGACATTTTTTAACGTTTCATTGGAATTGTGCTTTGGACTGAGTGATGCTGCTTGTCATCTTAAAGAAAAAAGTGTTAGGTGCATTGTTTACAGAGGAGCAGAGACCTAGGATGGAACTTTTGCCTCGACAGGCTCTGGGAATGGAATACACTGTTTCTGTAACTGCTGTCTCCATCACAGTACACAGACCATCCAGAGTATAGCACTAAGCAGAGTATAGCCCAGTGTGAGAAGCAGAACTTACTGCCCTTTTCCTGATGCTGGAGTAGGCTGGAGGAGAGCCTTCCTAAAAGGTGCTGCCTCCTCCGGGAAGCACTTGCTCAGAGCTAGTTCTTTAATCTCTAGGTCACACATACTCGGCTAGTGCTTCTCCCATTCCAGTTGTCTAGCTAGTTGGGGTTGTCTTCTGTAGTGACTTGCTGTACCATGGAAGAAACAAGATAATTTTCTGTAGCAACCAGACCTGGGTTCCTGTCATGCTTATTTTGTGTTGAGAGCTTTCTTCTTCAGTGAAAAACATTTTTTTTCTTAAATTGGAGACATTATTGGGCATACTCTCCCCCCCCCTTTTTTTTTTGAAACAGAGTCACAGTATGTGGTTCATGCTAGCCTTGAACTCATTTTGTAGCTCAGGCTGGCCTTGAGCTCAGAGTGACTCTTCTGCCTTAGCTCCCCCACCTCCCCCCGCACCACCCCAAATCCAGAATTGAACTTGGGACCTCGCACTTGCCCAGCAGGCGCTGTGCTGCTGAACTATATTGCCGGCCCTGCCTTAGCCTCCTGAGTGCTAGGATTATCAGCTGTGCACTACCATGCCTAACTAATTAGGCATAACCTTACAGCAAGTGAAATGTCAAAGGCTGGCATTTGGAAACATCATTGGTAAGCAGAGTTCAGCCAAAACCCATGTGGGACCAGCTGAGTCAGGAGTCCAAGAGAAACTGGACCAGGAGGGAAGGGCTGGGACTGGGGTGATATTTCCTCTAACAAGGGCCTTGGGTGTCTTTCTACATTGACTTTTAGGGAGGGGCATGGTGGGCCAGCTGCTCATCAGGAGGGTGGTTTCACCCAGACACAGTGTCTAGCATCTTTGCAGGGTTGGCATGTGTTGCTGAGGAAATGATGGTGTTGCCTCACCATGGGATGAGCCTGTTTCACATGGCTTTCCTCCTATGCCTCTGTAACCTCCTTGGGTTTCTCCCACTCCTTCCTTGGACTCTGGTGGGCTTTGGGTGCCTGAAATGAGATTGGTGTTATGCTTGTCCTTGCCCGGTTTGCTCCAGTTTGTCTCCCAGTTTGAAACTGCACCCCTTGAGAATCTTAACTGCCATTTTATAGTGTGTATATTGCACAACTAAGTCTTTATGCTTTCCAAATATTGCATTAGGACTTTGAATGTGCTTCTCAGACTAAACAGCATCTTTCCTTTTCAGCCATCCCAGAACCTATGGTTGTACTTCCTGATGCTACAAGGGGTGGCTGCATAGTGCCAGATACTGGGTACCCGCTAGAGACGTTCTGGGGCCACTGGATACTTGAAGAGGGGGGAAGACAAGGTGTATAAGGCCAGAGAAGAGTTCTTAGCAGGCACTGTTGACCCTGGGATCCAATCTTTCTTTTTTGTGGGGCATTTGCATTTAGGATGTTCAGTGGTGTCCCTGCCTTTCCCTACTAAATGCGAGTGATGCTTTCCACCTTTTCCAGTTACGACAACCCAGGTAGACCTTCAGTCATTGCCAGGTCTCACCTGAGGGGCAAAACTGCTCCACTTCAGAGACCCTGTGGTAGACTATATGCTGGGGTACCTATGTTCTAGGGAGGAGGAGCTCATGGTAGTGTTAGTAGTGGCTTCATCCTTCCTGGTAATTGTGCTTTAGTGTGGCACTATGCTTGGCAGTTCCCAAGATGAACTCCCATCAGAGACAGCCCAAGGACCAGGAGTGGTCAACCAGCTGTCCATTCTTACAGTTATTGCTTATGGACTGGATGTGTGCACACTCCTGGGAAAAGGATTTGTGGCATATCTGGGCTAACTCTGTGTGTGTGTGTGTGTGTATGGGGGGGGTGTTTAGAGTCCTCTGGATTGAAACTGTCAACATCTAATGGCACATCTGAGGCTTAATTAAGTTCCTTAGTGAAAATGGCTGCTTTGAAATGCCTTCTTTGTGGCTCTTTTAATGAATTGGTTCTCATTCTCTGCCACACCACCACTAACGACAAAATAATGACATTTCCTGTCCTTCAAATCTCCCCTCTCAGGTACCTTGTGTCTTCTTACACCTGCTCAGGTTGCCCTGGGTGTTTTCTGTGGCACTTATTGTTCTGTGTGTGGATGGGTATTGGAGAGGAAGCAGACAGGGTTTGTGGCCATTGATTCTCTGCTTCCTTCTAAGTCAGTGCTGCCAGTGTCTGGGAGTCTAGTGGGGCAGGTAGCCCTGTGGTTTCCTAAGATGTAAGCCCCACAGTCTAGCAGCTGAGTGGGATTTGGGAGCTATGCACTGCAGTCCCTGGCTGGAGTCTGGAAGAGGGGCTGCCTGAGCCCAGGTCAGGTGCAAACTGGCCTTTCTAAGGGTAGTGCTCCCCTAGGAAGATCTATTCCTGTGGCTTTCCTTTTTACCATAGAGACTACACTTACGGAAAAAAGAAGGCTCTTTAGACACAAGCCTATGTCTAGTTGTCTGTCTTTGGGGGCTCTTCAAGGGCCAGAACTCTTGTTAAAATTAGCAGTCAGGAAATTTGAACTGCAGATGGCTTTTCTTGGTAAGTGCTCTTGAGGACTGTATAAGCATTCTTCGGTGTTTTATGTCCCTCACAGAGTATTTGGTATTAGGGTTTTCTGTCCTTTAATAGCCAGTTTGATGATGTGAGGCCTAGTTCTTTAATGCCCTCTTGCCTTTTGTCCATGCAGATGATGCTTGCCTATGATACCTTATTTACTCTACCATCTTGGCTGGATGTTTGGAAACTCCTTATTGCTTTGGGATGTCACTTATAGTACCTTGTAGGGCTGAACTCCTCCCTCCTATCAGGAAGCAATGTTGCACTCTGCCTGGGCCAAGAACTTACAGATTAGGCCGGGGGTATAGTTCAGTGGTAGAACACTTGCCCACCATGCTCCAGACTCTGAGCTCGGTCCCAGAACATAAAACAAAAGCAAATAAAAATGAATTCCCATGTGACAGCTCTTCTGGCACGTTTGCTGAACTTGTTGGGTCAGGAAGTATGTTGATGGAGCTAGGCTTTCCAGGTCCTGAGTTAGCTGGTCATATTTTGTTATTTAAAAAGGTATTTCTGAGATTTCTCTCAGGAGTGCATTTGTCAGTTATTAAAGAAACAGTCTATTTCCTTGAATCTCTAAATTGAAGTTTTTTTTGTTGTGTGTGCCATAGTTGACTGCTAGTTCTGCATGCCCCATCAAGGGCTGGCTTGCCCCTCAGCTGGAAACCAGATTCTTCTCACCTGGTGGAGAAGCAGCTAGACCTGACTTGGAGGACAGCATTTGCCACTGTTGCCAGTGTTCCTTCTGTTGTCTCTTGAGCCTGGCTTGGGAGGATTTTGGGCACACTGAGGAACTTGAGTGAGGTCTGGAAACATGCCCCTGTAGATCTGGTGTTACACATTTGGTGGATCAGGTGTGAGGGGGCCTTCCTCCCCTTTCTGGGCTGAGGAACAATGATGGCTGCCTCAGGCGTGGCCTGACCAATTCCCAACAATGTGGTAGTGCCTGGAACTGTGTGGGATGAACCACTGACTTCTGCTTCCTCCCTCATGTGTGTCCCTGCAGGTTAGCTCTGTCAAGCTATTTCACAGTTCTGGGCCTGGGGGTTTGTTCATGGGGTGACACTTGGGGCCCTTTTCCATGTCTGGGCAACTCCAGCTGCCATACAGAGTCCATTTGGAATGTGGCTTGCTTGTCTTATGAGGACAGTCCTGGCTTATCATAGTTCTTGCTGGCTTTAAGCCTAGTAATTACAACCTTTCCCCACTTAGCATTGTCCCTGGAGACAAAACATTCTTGCTAATTTCCAAAGAGAGAGTTGCAAGAGTCCAATTAGACTTATATTGTACGCTTTGGTGATACGGACAAATCATTAAAGTACCAGCTGAATGCCAGAGCTTTGTCCAGCCCCTGGTTCCTCTTGTGAAGTAGGGTAATTCTGAAGTATGTATGAGCACACATGACTTTTTGCTGAGCCAGAGGACCTGTCCAAAAAATAGCAGCTTCCCACAAATAAGTGGTGTTCTTTGGGTGCCCAGGCCAGTTAGAGGTGTTGTGTCTGGCTGTGCAGTGGGCCTCATACCCAAGGAAGGTTTAGTCATTGAGCTTCAGGACTCTGATGAAAGGTCATGTTTAGTTTCAGTGGATCCAGCAAGCTAGGGAGCTTTGTGCTCATCCCTCATTCTTGGGCATGTGGAATTACTGTCTAGAATTGCTCTGTCTATCACCTACTTGGAATCTTTGGTGTCAAGTTATATTTATCTTTGTTTTTGTTGTTGCTTTATAAAAATTGATAATCCTGCTACTTTAACTACTGATTTTCATTGTGTAATTCCCGTCTCTTTTAGAGCTATATTTGTAACATTTTTGCAAAGTTAATATTCTTTAAATTTTGCATTCTTTTATACATTTATTTCACTTTTAGTTAAAAATAATTTCAAGTTTACAGAAAAGTTTTTTTTTGTTTTTTTCCCGGTACCGGGAATTGAACTCACTACCTGTGCTTGCCAGGCAGGCCCTGTGCTGCAGCTAAATCCCCAGCCCCCAATTTACAGAAAAGTTACCAGAAGAATAAAAGACAATCTGATGTACCCTTACCAGGTTCACCAGTTGTGTAACCATTATATCTATTTTTGAATTCCATAGTATTTTATTAAATGTATACATCCTACTTTACTAGATCACTACTTCTTGTATCTGAACTGTTCTAAGCTTTTGCTATAATACTCAAAGCTGCAGAGGAAATCAACCCCTCCCCCGATACTAGGACCAAAACCAGGGCCTTGTACATGCTAGGCAAGAGTTCTGCCACTGGAAAATTTGGTGTATTTCTCTCCTTCTCCCTCCTCTCCCTCTTCCTTTTTCCTCTTCCTCAACTTCTTCCTTCTCTTCCTTTGGGAATACTTTATAAATGTGGCTTTAAAATACTCATTTTCTTAGGCTTAGTTTCTAGTATGAAGTCAAAGGGTAATAACTGTATATCCAGGAGGTTTTATATATGGGGATTAATCACTAGCATTTGAGCTTGCTTCAGATTCAACCTATTAAACTTCTACATCTGAAGATTTCACTGAGTCGTTATATACCTCTTAGCATATTAGAAAATGAAAACTCACATCTTGCTGTTCATATTCTCTTAGATATTTATTATCACGTTAGTTGGTCTTATTTCATTGATAAAGTGTGTTTGGTTGACTCCTTCATAGTGATGATGATCTTGGCAGACTCATTAGAAGGAGAACCTATCTGTCCATGGAACAGGAGCAGAACTCCTGATGATGGCTCCCTGTCTGGGAAGGTATGCTTCTAGTGAGCTGACCTTCCCAGGGCTGGCCTCATATGTAGAACCAAGGCTCACACTCTGCATTGCTGGGCTGCCCAGGTACCCACCAGTTCTCACCATCTGCTTCCTCCCTTCTTCACCTTCATGTTTGTTTTGTTGGGGTCATTGGATGTTCCATCTAGATTTGTTTTTGTTCTTGTTATGTGTTTTGCGATCTCAAGGTGAGTATTTCTGTTGGTTCTTTTCTTTGGTGGCCAGGAACCTTATTCTTGGTTGCAGATACCCATGTCTTTCCTGTGTTTTGGATTTACTACTTTTCCAGAGCTCTGGCTTCCTCATGGTTCTTTTTATATACCCTTCTGTTTTCACAGAGAGAAAACCCTTCTCTCTTCTTATAATGTGCAGATGGTTGAAGAAACAGTTCTATGTCCACACACCCTTGTTTACTTGAATTAATAAAATTACTCATTCAGTCATACTCAGCCTCTTATATTATCATATGGAATGACTTCTACCACTTTTAAGTGTCATTGTAGACACATGGCTTTCCTGAGATGTCTGTTTTAGTGCTTGAAAGGGCATGGCATGGTCAATGACAGTCCTGGTGAGAGTTCTCTGCCCTGCCTCCATCCTTTAGAGACAGGTGGGGAGGCTCCTGGTTTTCAGATGCACTGTGAGTTCCAAGACCATACTGACCCAAGTTAAGTACCTTCCTGGGTTCTTTAATTGGGAGGAATATTGGAGACCAGCAGCTAGATTCAAGTTCATTTTGTGATTTCTGTCACAGTCTAATGGTGGGTATTCCAATGTCAACAACTGAGAATATATGTCAGTGACAGTACTGGAGCTTTTATGGGTATGGGCACACCTTTTATGGATTTGGCTTTAAATACTATATGATCCTTTCTCACTGCCCATTCCATTCTTAACTATGTATTTCTTCTTTCTCTCTCTCTCTCTCTCTCTCTCTCTCTCTCTCTCTCTCTCTCTCTTTTTTATTTTGGAGTCAGGGTCTCGCTCTGTAGTCAAGGCTGGCCTTGAACTCACTATGTAGCCCAGGCTGGCCTCAAACTTGAAGCGATCCGAGTGCTGGGATTATAGGCATGCGCCACCACAGCCGGCTTCGCCTCATTTTCATATTTCTGTATCTCATTGACAAGTGTTCTTGTAGTTGCTTTGTTGACAATTGCCAAATTGCTTTGTAAAAACATTTTAACAGCCAAATGGTTTTTTGGTGCCAGCTGCAGTTGTATGAGTGTGCTTACTTTAGCATAATCTTGTCAGCATTGGGAGTTTCTGAATTGTAAACATATTTAATCATTGCTCTTATCTACTCAGCCCCCTCCCTAACTAAAAATGCACAATTCTATCTCTGGTTGCCTTAGCTTAGCTTTGTCAGGGGTTGATTGGAGACTGATGCAGTCCTGGGGGAGAGGTAAGGACCTGCTGAGGAGGAGGTGGGACAGCAGCTGGATATGAGGAGGGAAGAGCAGCAGCCCCAAAGCCATCAGTAGGTCAGATGGGCTTCCCTGCTCTAGGCAGTGTCCTGAAGTGGTACTTATACTTAAGCCATGTGCCCAGGACCAAAGAGCCCTTTGTCTTAACCTCTGTCCTCTGTGTCCACAGTATGACACCGTTCCTATCCAGTCCAGCGTGGTGTTATGTGCCTGCCCATCCCAATCAATGGTGAGGACACAGACCGAGTCTGGCACGGCTCCCAGTGTTCCCAGTGGTGGCAGCAGGCAGGGCCCCACCATGGATGGCACCACAGCCGAGTCCCGGCCAAGTGCCAACCCCCTGCAGCATGCTGCCCAGCCGCCACCACAGCCTCGAAAGAAACGACCTGAAGACTTCAAGTTTGGGAAAATTCTTGGCGAGGGTTCTTTTTCGACAGTGAGTATGTGCTGCCACTGCTTGTTATTTCCCCTGTCTTGAGGCTCAGAGCTGAGACACTTGATTTCCAGGCAGTGTTATTCCCAGGACGTGGCTCCAGATCCCTCCTGGGCCCACCTCCTGTTGTAAAGACCGGTGAAGGCCAGGGATGTAGCTCAGCGGCGCAGTGCCTACCTGGCAAGCGCAAGGCCCTGAGTTTGATTCCTGGTACCAAAACGAAACAAAAAAAGAAGACTGGTGGAGGCTTCAGGACTGGGCTCCCCTAGCAGACCATATGATTTTGTTTATGAAAACTTCAAAAGGCCTCTTTTGCTAGACCTGGTGGTGTGTACCTATATTCCCAGGACTTGAAGGCTGAGGCAAGAGAATCACTTAAGTCCAGTTTGAGGCCAACCTGGGCAACATGATGAGACCTTTTCTCAGGAAAAAAAAAAAAAAAAA
>NW_004955442.1:14731427-14736737 GCF_000276665.1 Chinchilla lanigera | reverse complement strand
TTTTTTTTTTTTGGTGCTGGGAGTTTTACCCAGCTAAGTAAGTGTTCTAGCATTGAGCTATACTCCTAGCCTTTTAAAAAAACTATTTTTGAGAAGTGATCTCACTTGCTTTAAACTTGCCATCCTTCTGCCTCAGCTTCCCAAGTTGGGCCCAGCCTGTGGTTCTTCTTCTTCTTGTTATTTAACACAGTTAATTTCATTCTAACCTGGCATCAACAGTTTGCCTTTCCTGGCCTGAGAACCTATTCTGTCCTTAGATTGAAAGTTGGTATTAGTGTTAGTAACTCTTCAGGTGTTTTTTGGGTAACATTTAATGACCTTTTTTAAAAAAAATGTTTCTGGTGGTTTTTGTTTTAATAAATGAAGTAGTATACCTGGACATTTGCTAGAGATATGGCTCCTAGATTCTTTGTTCTTAGTTTCATAAACAGAAACATTGTCAAAGTGCTGTCAAATCATACTCATGACATTTACCTGTCCTGTAGTGTTTTTGCCCTGAAAGCAAAGAAATGAAGGTTGAAAGTAGCAAACCTTGGCTGAGGTGGGGCCTCTGAGGCTATGTGGCTGTATCTGTGCAAGGTTATGACCTCAGAAGAGCCCCTAGTTTCGGGGGCATACTCTTAATCCAAAAGGCCCTCCACAGAAGGATAGATTAGATCCCTTCATGTGGTGGCCCCATGTGTGGTCTCTAGTTTTAGAGAGGCACTTCAGGGTGGCCCTATGGATGCTTCACTCTGGAAGACTTCCTGAATAACCAGTATTTCCTGTCTGAGCTTTCTTTTTTTAAATTTTTAAAATTTTTTTTATTTTTTTGCCTTTCTGAGACAGGGTCTCACTATGTAGTTCAGGCTGGCCTTGACTCACTTTGTAGCCCAGGCTGGCCTTGAACTTGGAGTGATCCTCCTGTCTCAGCCTTCTGAGTGCTGAAATTACCAGCATGTGCCACCATGCCCAGCCTGCCGGGCTTTCTTAAGAAATTAATGTGGAATTTATTTTCTTTTTATATTTTTTACATTTATGAAAGATTCTGAAATACAGAAAAGAACATGGACTATAGTTTACCTATATTCCCAACACTTTTTAAAATTAATGTTAACTTTTACTACCCTTACACTTTTTTTTAAAGACAGGGCCTCTCTATATAGTTTAGGCTGGTCTTCAACTCACTGTGTATCCCAGGCTGGCCTCAAACTTGTAGCAATCCTTTTCCTCAGCCTCCCAAGTGCTGGGATTGCAGATGTGTACCACCATGCCTGTCTATTGGCAACATTTATGAGTTAATTTATTTATGACAAAAAGCTTTAGCCCTATCCAGGCATGGTGGTGCATGCCTGTAATCCCAGCACTTGGGAGGCTGAGGCAGGAGGATCGTTGGAAGTTTGAGACCAGCCTAGGCTACAAAGTGAGCTCAAGGCCAGTTTGAACTGCATAGTGAGACCCTGTCTCAAAAAAAAAAAAAAAGGCTTCAGCCCTGAAAATAGCTCCTAGTGATTCTGGTGCTCACCACCCCTTGGAGTAAGAGGAAACTGCTTTGAGAACTTTGGGTATTGTGCACAGCTACTTAGGACATCCCATGAAAGCTCTCCCTTGTTCTCAGTTTTACTTCTTCACATTTATCTCAACTGGGGTGAGGACGTATTCATGGTACTGGTATGCTCCTGAGTCTCCATGGGCTGCAAAGTAAGCATTATTCTCTCTGGGTGGCATACTTGTCCTGTGCCATATGGTACCTGAAAAAGTACTATGAGCCAGAGGCTCCTTTCCTGGCTGCTTAGAATCTGTAGCCTGAGTCTTGATTAGGTATTACCCTCTAAACTTTCTCACCATTCCTGAAATAGAGGCCACTTAAAATCAGATTTCTAAAGGCCGGGCATGGTGGCACACACCTGTAATCCCCACACTCAGAAGGCTGAGGCAGGAGGATGACTCCAAATTCAAGGCCAGTCTAGGCTATAAAGTGAGTTCAAGGCCAACCTGAGCTGCATAGTGAGACCCTGTCTCAAAATGACAGAAAAGAAAAGAAAAGAAAAAAAAAAAAATCAGATTTCTAGGAGAGTGGTAAGGGATGGATATGGTTATAAGGCTAAGCAACATCTTCACTTGGCAGGGCCTGGCACTGGTGTGGGAGAGTAACAGTCCCCCACTCCCCGAGTAGCCCTGCTGTGGCCCCAGATGATGTGGAGGGACATGTCACATAAAATCGTGCCAAAGAAGACTCCATACCTCCCTATCGGAAACCTCATGAAGTGCTAAAATTAGACAACAGAAAGATTGCCTTTCAGATGTCTCCTTAGTATTACATTTAACAGTAGTGTTCTCTAACAGTTCCTTTTTTCCTTTTCTGCTCATAAAGCTAGCACACACACTCACGTGAAGGAATGTTATGTTGCTTAAGTGCATAGCTCTGAACGGGGAAGTCTTGCCCCAGCCTGCTTCCCTCACCCCTGCTGCTGGCAACCCTCTGTACCTCTGGAAAGATCTCAAAGATCTTTCCACCTCAGCACATATAACCCGACCTCATTCCTGATGAAGGCAGGAATCTCACAGTGCTTTTCCAGGTTCAAGTCTGAGGAGTCCTGTCAAAAACTGTCACAAGGCTGGGGATATAACTCAGTGGTGGAGTGCTTGCCTAACATGCAGGAGACCCTGGGTTCCATTCCTAGCACAGGGCCCGGCAGGTGATGGTGGTGCGGAGAATCTCAAGAATTCTGTCACAGGATATGACTCACATAACCAGAGGCTAGGAGGACCTGGTCCTGTGACCTCCTGAAGGCCTTTGTGTCAGGCCCAAGTATATTTAGGGACAGGTTTCATCTGCTTTCTGGTCTTCAGACCATCCCTCTGTAGATGTTGTAGGAGACACATTTGCGCTTATTGACAGTGGTGAGCCCTTCTATGGCAAAGCAGCCCCTGCATGCACTAGCTAGACCTTGGTGCCAAAGCGCCTTCCACTTTGGTTCCTCAGGTGTGCGTAGGGTTTGCTAGTGTAGGGTGATCTTTTCCATTTTGGGAATGCCATGTTGGGTGCTCTGTACCTGAAGTGGAGTCTGAGCATAGGCTCAGGTGTGCCCTGAGAGGACAAGGGGGGGCCACATAGGTGTGTCCTGGGAACATGGCTCACTGGTTTAGTCCCTGTGCCATTTATAGCCATGATTGTACTTATGTCATGAAATGAAATGCATGATAGCAATCATTTAAAAAAGCCCATGTTCAGGACAGCTTTTTGCCATGGATATATACTAAAAGGACGTATCCTTGAAGTTATTTTTTGAAAAAATTCCTGGTAGTCATTTGTAGCAATATTTGAACATGTTACTCTCTGAGGTTCTTTTTTTCTCTCTCTCTGAGGTTTTTGAATTTATATTTTTACTATACTTTAAGGACTACTGGCAGGTGATCGTGGACCCTTTGGAAACAATAGAGAGATTTATATGTGAACAATTGAATGCCTTAACATGAACAGTGATGTTCTGCTCTTTGTTAGTGCAAGAACCAAAATATTTAAATGTGATTTCAAACCTTGAGTGGGGTGGGGAAGCCTGTGGCAGTGATCAGTCAGACTGTCTCCTGGTTATTACAGTGTGTTTTTTTTCCCTTTCTTTTCCCCTTTTCTTCCCAAACCAGGTTGTCCTGGCCCGAGAACTAGCCACCTCTCGAGAATATGCTAGTAAGTACTTGCTGCAGTGAGCTGTGTGTCTGGGACTTGGAGATAGGGCAGCCTTCATGAACATGGCAGCCTTTTGGCAAGACTGAAAGTCTCTGTGCTGATTTTAGGGTCTAGGTCTTAGAGTCATGAAGCTGGTATGAGTGATTTTGGAAAAACTAATTTGTGCCAGTACTTTTATGAAATGTATCTTTACTATTTTTTCCTTTTGTAGTTGTAACTCATTTCTCTCTCACCTTAAGTTAAAATTCTGGAGAAACGTCATATTATAAAAGAAAACAAGGTCCCGTATGTAACCAGAGAGCGAGATGTGATGTCACGCCTGGATCACCCTTTCTTCGTTAAGCTTTACTTCACATTTCAGGATGATGAAAAGCTGTGTATCCTTTGTGTGGTTAGCGCCATTTGAAATTATGTCAGTCACCCTTCTTGTTTTGGACTCATGATCCCCCATTATTTGTTCTTACAAATAACCTCTTCCCCTGGAAGGAAAGGGTATAGTGTGGATCCCACTGTGCTGCTCTTGGACTTCTGAGTGGCTGACATTTCTCGAGGGAGCAGACAGTGCCAAAGACTGGTTGAGGCTGACTGCTGTGTCCTTCCTTCTCTGAAAGGGAAACTGTCCCACAGTTTTGAGGGTTTTATTGATAAACACCAAATCTAATGAACTGTTGTTGTTTTAAACCTGGTCACTGAACATTAATGCAAAGGTGTTTCTTCATTTCTCTAACTAGTGTCTTTGAAGAAGAATGATCTTGAGCAACCTAAGACTCCTAGCATAGGCTCCTCTCTGCCCTCTTTGGGCCTTGGTATAGGGTTTGGTTGGAAGGGACATCTCCCGGGACATTTGAGAAGTCCAGGAGCAAGCCCAAGGGAGTCTGAACCTTCCTCTTCACACTAGGTGCAGTACTCCTGCTGTACTCCTTGCTTAACACCTCTTGCTTTCTACGAATTTCTCAGCTTACTTCTCCAATAGCCTTCTGCTGTGTCCTTGTTTTTGTCCATAGCTCTTGCTCTTCTGACCTCTGGGAGACCAGTCTTTTCTCTTGAACCATTGCTTAGGAATCAGGAGTCAGAACTGTGGACGATGGGCAGGCTATACCTTTGGGGCACCAGCCCTCTTGTGAACCAGGCAGGTGGGTGGTTTTTACTCCCAGTGGCTAATCTTCCCTTCAGGGGAGCTTCTTCCCTTCCTTCTCCTTCTCTCATTGCCCTGAAAGCTGATTCAAGTATCGGAGGGTTGTTTGCCTCTTCCCACTTTCCACTGATTCTTCTGTGTTAAAACTGTTTCATTCTGTTCCCATTTTTTAAAAAAATTTTTAATTTTTTGTGATATTGGACATCAAACTCCAGGGTATTCAGTGACATCCCCAGCCTTATTTATTTGTTTATTTTTAATTTTGAGACAGTCTCACTAAATTTCCCGGGTGAGACTTGAACTCGCAATCTTCCTGCCTCATCTTCCCTCATTGCAGGGATTATAGACTTGTGTCATTATACCTGTTTGTTCTTTAAATTTTTACTTTTTGAAGTGCTGGGAATCGAACCAAAGGCCTTGTACGTGCTAAGTATATGCTCTACCACTGAGCTGCATCCCTAATCCCCTGCTCCCACTGTGTGTGTGTGTGTGTGTGTGTGTGTGTGTG
>NW_004955442.1:14729260-14730642 GCF_000276665.1 Chinchilla lanigera | reverse complement strand
TTTTTTGTCTTTTTGGTCTTTTTGAGACAGGGTCTCACTGTGCAGTTCAGGTTAGCCTTGAGCTCACTTTGTAGCCCAGGCTGGTCTCGAACTCACAGTGATCCTCCTGCCTCAGCCTCCTGAGTGCTGGGATTACAGGTGTGTGCCACCATGCCCGGTCCAGTGGTATTTGTTACTGAGCTGAGTAGCTGGGCAGTAGCTGGGCTAGGGGGATACTGGATTGTCATTTGACACATCTGGTGGTGCTCACTGTTTGGAGGCTGAGTGGGCCACTCGATGGCTGCCCGTAGAACCTTGGAGGGTGACACTCCAAGGATTGGATTGTCAGTCCTGGCCATCCAGGGGAGGAGGAGACTGATAAGATGTTGCTGGGTAGCTAGATCAGTTTTGTTCATATGGTGGGTTGTCAGATGTGACTCAGTGGTCAAATGCCTGGGCTTGAGTCTCCATGCAGTTGTTGACAGGACAGGCAGTTTCTCAGGGGCAAGGTTCAGGACAGAGAGGTATGGTGGGGGGCACACTCATGTTTTTTCCCCAGTAGTCCACTTAGGGAGGAACAGTGGTATGCTCCAGGGAGTGCTGACCCTGTGGTCCAAGAAGGCCTTTGTTGTTTGTTTTAGGTCTCATAGTATGTTGGCATCTAGACTGGTCCTGCTATATATTCCAGTATCAGCCCTGGTCCCCACGTCTGCTGGGACTGCTCATGCAGCAGCCATCAGTGGCCTTTTCATGTTTTTTTGTCTCTCTCACCCTGGGTCTGCCTTGACCCCTCCCTTGTGCCCCCTAGAACCCCATGTGACTGTGCCCCTCTTTGAGTCCATGGAGGTCTCTGATTGACAGATATCCAAAGGTCCAGGCCAGGCCTCCTTGTAAGCACTCAGGGTGCTGCTTCTTATAGACTCTGAGCCTCTTCCCTAGGTATCTTTGTATAATTACCATGAAATGCCTGAAACAGCCAGTTTTATAAGAGAAGACGCCTATTCAGCTCACAGTTCTGAAAGTCCAAATGGCGTGGTGCAGGCAGTGGTCCTGTGACACATAGCCAATAGTGAAAGTTGTGCAGAGGAAGGATCACATCTCTAGCCGGGAAGCAGAGAGTGTGGCTGGGATAGGGCTTGCTTTTTTAAATGACAACCCTCAAGAACCACCAAGAGCCAGGCATGGAGGTGCGTGCTTGTAACCCCAGCACCCAAAAGGGTGAGGCAGGAGGATTGCCATGAGTTTGAGGCCAGCCTGGGCTACAGAGTGAGTTCAAGGCCAGCCTGAATTGCATAGCGAGACCCTGTCTCAAAAAACACAACACACGGGCTGGGGATTTAGCTCAGAGGCAAAAGCGCCTGCCTGGCAAGCGCGAGGTTGTGAGTTCGGTTTCCGGTACCGGA
>NW_004955442.1:14717210-14729160 GCF_000276665.1 Chinchilla lanigera | reverse complement strand
AAAAAAAAAAAAAAAAAAAAAAAAAAAAAAACAAACCACCAAGATGTGCAGGACAGCTTCCTCCTGTCCAGTGACCTAAGGACATCTCACCAGACGCCATCTCTTGAAGGTTCGACAACCTCCCAGTACTCCCTCACTGGCGACCAAGCCTCCAGTCACATGCATGCCTAGGGGACACCAAAACCATTTCCAAATTATGGACATACACATGACTTCATCTTCTCCAGGGGTCATATAGGTGGTTGGGTCAGGCTGCAAAACCCAAGTAAGGGTGCTCTTGCTGTCTGACTTCCAGGTTAGACTAACAAGACAAATTTTATTCAGTTCCCAGTGCTACGACAAAAATAAAATAAAATGACAAATTCCAAAGCCCTGGAAGGTTGTGAGGGCTCACTAAGATCCACAAGAATGAGTCCCAGGGACTTCCGCCCCATGTGGAATCCTGTGTGTGTGTGTGTGTGTGTGTGTATGTATGTGTGTGTTTTGTTTTTGAGACAGATCTCTTTGTGTGTGTGTGTGTGTGTGTGTTTTGTTTTTGAGATAGATCTCTTGTTATATAGTCCAGGCTGCCCTTGAACTCATTGTGTAGCCAAGGCTGGTCTTGAACTCATAGCTCATGGTAATTCTCCTGCCTCAGCCTCCCAAGTACTGGGATCACAGGCATGTGCCATCATGCCTAGGTCCTTGGTGTGTATTATGTTGAGAGAGAAAAGAAAATGAAACTCTTTGCTTGAGGAAATGCCTAAATAGGACACCATCCATTTAGCTGTGATTTCTAGTTGGGGAAGAGAGGCAAAGAGGGCTCAGATGCTATTTTTGTCTGTCTGGCCATCTTCCTCCAGCTCCCATTAAGGTTGATCTACACCTGCTTGGCTTCGTGGTACCCTGTGTGGCGTTAAAAATACTACTTCGGGGCTAGACTCTGGTCCTGTCCCTCCTTTGCTTTGTGACCTTGAGTCAGATGCTTAATCTCTAGGCTGGGTGCCTCTTCTGCAAATTGTGGGGATTGGGCTTGTCAGGCTCCCTGGCTTTGTTCACAGGGCTGGTCTGTGTGAGGCAGGACAGTTACTACCTCCTCCCTACTGCCTTGGAGCACAGGCTGTGGCCAAGGGTTGGAGTACGTTCTCAGGATATAAAGTGGACTGATGAGTTCTGAAGGAGTACCCTTCATGAGGCAGGTGTGTGACTGAGCAGTAACCCTGGTGGAATTGTTATGTTCAAGGCCTGTTGATCACCTCTGCCCCACTGCTTAGTAGAGATGTGTGCTGTGTAGGTGTACTATGCAGGAAACAAGAACCATTGAGATATCAAGTAAAAGATATCAAGTAAGATATCAAGTAAAGCCATGAAGCCATGAAGCTACTTCCAACTGTGACCAAGTCTGAGCCCTGTACTTGGGCTCCAGTCAGGCAAGGTCTTGGAGCCAGCCCAGTTGGGTCACAACTAGTGGTTCTGTGGGAACAGCCATTTTTTGGTGAGGGAATGGGCAGGATGAGGTGACGTGAATTTCGCCTGCAAGACTCTGCATTCCCTAAAGTAAAGGGGGCTTTTTATTTCAAGTTTCTGTCAAGCATTGTCTTAAGTTGGGAGTTGTGGTAGTCAGAGATACCCTGGATAGGGATAGTTTTGGATAGCTTTGGCTGTGGTCCATTCCCTGTTGGGTTTGTCTTGCAGCCTTGGAGCCTCATTCTCCTTCCCTGATCGAAGATGGTAGTGCCTTGGCAGATAGAAGGCCAGCCAGGCACCCTGATCACAAACTACCCTTTGTGGACTCTAGAGCTGCTTCTCAGGGTGGAGTCCTGGGTTGTCAGGGAAGTGAAGTGCCTGGGGATTTCCAGTAAGATCAGAGGCACAATGAACGAGGTGTGGTGGCACATGCTTATATTCCTAGCACTTGGGAGACTGAGATAGGGCTGCCGCAAGTTCAAGGCCAGCCTGAGCTACATGGTGAGTTCAAGACCAACCCAAACGACATAGACTTGGTCTCAAAGAAACCCCCAAACAAAAAAAAGGAGGCACAACTGTTTGGTGTTTTCAGGGGAAACAGTTATATGGGAGCTGTTTCTTGTCAGCGTTCAGTCCCATCAGAAGCGGAATACAAATGGACCATGTTGTGGTGTAGGGTCCACAGGGTTGCTGGCTGCCCCTCCTGTCTTTCTCCAGTGGGCACTGCACAAGTAGATCAGATAAATCAAGAAGTTAATAAAATGGCTCTTCTCTTACAAAGGGGGTCACTTTTATTCAAAGGAAGGAGCAGCCACATGCATGGATGTCAGCAGTGTGGAAGTCAGCAAGCTCAAGCAAGGTTTGTAGTTAAAACCCTTTTTCCACATCTCTTCTCTGCACTTGAAGTCTCATACATGTTGTCTGTGCCTTGCCAAGGGGCTACAGACCCAATAGCCACTTCTGGTAGTTCCTTCCCACAGGTGACAGATGTCTCTGGGGACCAGATGTTTAGAAGTACAATCCAGGCTGAAAGGGACAGTGGTATTTGTTATTAGTGAGAGACGCTGCTCTGATGCCCAGTCTTGGAGCCAGGCTTGGGTCTGACTTTAAAGAGTAACTAACTGTCTTAGGCTTCAGTTTGCATTTAATAAAAAGTTCTGTTGGGCATGGTGGCTCGTCCTCATAGTCCCAGCTATTTGGGAGGCTGAGACAAAAAGGATCACAAGTTTGAGGCCAGGCTAGGCAACTTGGTGAGACCCTCCCTTAGAAGAGCTGGGGATATAGCTCAGTGGTAGAGTTCTCCTAAATTTGATCCTCAGTACTGGAGTGGAGGGGGTGGTTCCTTACTGAGCTATTAAAGTTAGTTTAAAAAAAGATTTTTCCTTAACTGTACCATATTCAGACTTTGGCCTTAGCTATGCCAAAAATGGGGAATTACTTAAATACATCCGCAAAATTGGTTCATTTGATGAGACCTGCACTCGATTTTACACAGCTGAGATTGTGTCTGCTCTTGAGTACCTGCATGGCAAGGGCATCATTCACAGGTAACCCAAAGCTGCAGGGTGGATGTGCAGAACAGTCAGTGTAGGGACAAGGGCCTATGGCCATTTGGCCTCCAAGCCAAAAACCAACCCTCTGGGGTCAGCATTGAGGTACTTCTTGGATGGTGGGACATGGGTGCCAGGTGATAGTTGCCATGAGAGCTGAGCAGAGGCTGGAAGTCAGAAGAACCTGTATATCAGGAGTCCTGCCTTTACTTGCCAGGTCAGCATGGGCAGGTGTCTTTCTGCCACGCCAGCGACTCACATGATCTCATCTTGTGTTTTTATTTGGTCAGTAGTGCTTTTGTGTATACTTTCTTTTAGTCTTATTTCCCATGACTTTCTGATAAAGTCAGATTGGAAGTATTCTTAAGCTTTTAATTTTTTAGTTAAAAAGCATAGATTATAAGTCACTAAAAAGTTTATTAAAATGATGATATGGTTATGAAATGATATAATTTGAATCTTTTTACTGTAAGCAATTGATATTTGTTTGGTGTGGACTTTGGACATGTGTTCTTGGCTGTTAGTCTGTAAAGATGGTAAGTATTCATCACTTTATTTTGTTTTCATCAAAGTAAGTATGTAAGAGTATGTAATAATGCAGTTGTTTAAGTATTTTATTTCAAATGTAAAAATCTACTTTTCCAGGGATCTTAAACCAGAAAACATTTTGTTAAATGAAGACATGCACATCCAGATCACAGATTTTGGAACAGCAAAAGTGTTATCCCCAGAGAGCAAACAAGGTATGTAAGTTTGATTTCCATCAGAGCCCGGTCCTGTGCTTATGGTCAAGAGCAACCACAGCTTCAAGGAATGTATTGCATTAGGTTGGCTTCATCATGAATGTGGGGTCTGTGATCTCTTTGCCTGGGTCCCACTGCTGGGCTCAAGGCAGTGTGTGGTCTGGCAGTTGCGGGGAGCTGCAGTTCTCCTGAGCATGCTGTACCTCATCCTCCTCCACAATGCTTGGTACAAGGTAATCATGGTCATTTGAGCACCAGGTGCTTAGCTGGCTCCTCCTGTGGATACTGTGGGTGGTGTCTGGGGAACATGTCCCTGGACCCTAAGGCCTTCTACCCACCTACTCTTCTTTGTTCCCATGAGATGTGCACAACTGCCTGTAGCCCAAGCATCCTGGTTTTAGGAAGGTTCTAAAAGCATCACAGGAGGAGTGGGGGCTATCTTAGGGGCTGGTCACTTGCTTGTTTGTAATTGTTGACCCTCAAGCCGTGTCCCCTGGAGTAGCATCTAGTCTTAAATTGCATGGTGATACCTCTACTCTGGAGGACTAGAGTAGCTGAGAATTTACCTGGGCCAGGAAAATGGCCAGGGCTGTCTTAGTAGCCAGGGGATTACCTGCTGCCTTTCCAGTGCTCACTGGATGGAAACCATACACTCTGGAGGTATAGAGAGGACAGCTGAACTCTTAAAAACTGTTCTAATGCATTGTGTAGAGAGACAGTTACGCTCTTACAATCCTTTGTAGGAGAAAGATAACTGTCTTCTGAGTTAGTAAGTGACCTTGAATAAGAACCTTGAGAACCAGAGCATCATGCCTGTAATCCCAGCACCCAGGAAATGAGGCAGGAAGATCACAGGTTTTAGGCTGGCCTGCTACCTTGTCCTACTTGATACAAGCCCAGAGTATCCCATGGGGCAGTAGGCTGAGACTCACCTGTGACCTTTGAGTTAGTCTTGAGTCCCTCACCTGTGCTGTGCTTTGAATATTTCTCGCCTCATGTAGATTTTCTTCAAAACCTGACAGTTTAGCATAGGCCTACTCTTATTGCCCTATAGCCACTTAAAAATATACAAAAATTAAATGCACCTATGAACTAGTGAAATGGATTTTTTTTTGAAAGAAACTTTTTTCTTCCTTCTCTGAGGAAAAAGGAGAAATATGTATGACTCAATTTTAGAATTTACTCCTGCATTGACTCCTTTTTACTTTGTGCAGAGATGGTTTCTCCAAAATCTTGAAAGCTCCCAGTGTTGATGGGAACAAGCCCTACCACGTTCCTTAGCTGTACAATGGGTATGTTACATGCTCTTCCTAAAAAGAGACAGATGTCTCATCATCACAGACCTCTGTCTCACTGGATCTGGGTTTTTGTGATTGCAAAGGCAAGAGGTAGGCAGTGGAGCAGGGCAACTATCGAGGGCCTGTGAGATTGATGAGGACTTCCTGGCAGAGAGGACTTGTGACTTTGCCCTTACCAAAGGGTTCCGTGGATGTATCTTGGTGAGATTAATTGAGTCACTTGAAGTAAGCTCCCTCATCTGCCCCTGGCCTTAGCCAGGAAACTAGTGTTCTGGAAAGACCTGGAAACAGATCTTTCTGGTATTCAGCCAGGTGTGGATATGATGCTCAGCAAGTAGAAGAGAGGCCTAGGAGATGGAAGTGGGGCAACTAAGATGGATAGGGAGGCTTTAATCACTGCAGCTGCCCTGTTGCTCCATCTATGGATGGCCATCATCTAGAGCCTTGTCCAACTGCTGTTTCTCATCCCTCTGTTCTGTGGATTCAAAATACCCTTTCACAACTGCCTGGCCTTGCCACCATTCTGACATGGGTAGGGAACCCCTCCTCTGCCTCCCTCCCAGGACAGAGAAGGCTACCTTCAAAATGGCAGGCTGGGGATGTAGTTTGCCTGGCATGTATGAGGCCTTCAGTTAAATCCTCAACAGCAGCAGAATGGACTTTCCTGTATTGTAGAAATGGAGTTTACATGCTGAGATGCTTATGCTCCCACTGCCCAGCACAGCTCTTTCCATCTTGACAGTGATTGCTGTGGTCCCCACCCCCCGCCCCCCGCAGCGCCCCCAGTACTGGGAACCGAACTCATGACCTTGCAATTGCCAGGCAGGCGCTGTGCCTCTGAACTAAATCCCCAACCCCTGCTGTGGTTTTTATTATGGGCCTGTTCCTTATAACTCCTCCACCCCTTGTCCCCCAGTGCCAGGGGTGGAACCCAGGACCTCATGCATGCTGGGCAGGTCCCCTGTCACTGAGCTACATACATTCAGAGGCCAGCTTATAACTTACAGTGGGTATTAGGAAATGGTACTCTGGAAGTTGCTCTGCAGCAGTCCTGCATGTTCCCCAGATCCTTGCCATTACCATGTATTTTTTTTTTTTTTTTTTTGGTTTGGTTTTTCTCCGGTACCAGGAACCGAACTCATGACCTTGCGCTTGCCAGGCAGGTGCTTTTGCCGCTGAGCTAAATCCCCAGCCCCCTACCATGTATTTTTATTCCTTTTCTCTTTGCCTGTTGGATAAGCTATTTTGCTTTAATTCACATCTCTTTGGTTCATTACATAGTTGAATGGTCTTATAGGTTATTGGCTCTTGGTTTGGTTTTCTTTCCTCTCAGGAGTCTCCCCAATGTTCTTGACAGTATTTTTCAGGGTCCTGGCAGGACACAAATACACCATGAAGTCTTCACAGAAAACCATGTACTGAAGGGACTGTTTACAGGGCTGAGGAACCAACTGGGCTGGGTCCCCACAGCAGGGCTGTGGGCTTTTTCTGTCTAATTGGAGGGCCCAGGTGGGGGCAGCTCCCAGTCAGCCTGCAGGCAGGACAGGTAGTGATGCCCTGCTTGCCAGTCCTTGGAGCAGAGGGATCTGGGCCAGATGTTGTACTGCCGTTTTCTGCCATACCACAGCTGATGAATCCTTTCTGTCCTTGGGCCCTGGGACAATCAGGGGTCTCCAGTGATAAGTGGGTCCAGAGGGTCTGCATGTCAACTCTGTAGCCTACTGGTGAGTGTCACATAGGCTGAGCCTTGGGGGCTGGAAGCTGAATCTTCCTTTGATTGTGGCCTCAAACACCCAAGCTGTTGGTGACTGAGAAGAGGGTGATCCCTGGCCATGCTATTTGTTGTGGCTGCCATGTGTCCCATGTGTTTAGGTGCCACAGATCCAGCAGTAAGTACAGCATAGACAGGCCTGTCCTCATGCTGCCCTGGTCTGGTGACTGGATGCTGGGTGAGTGTGATAGGCTCCTCTTTCCAAGCATCAGGTTAGAGGTACCAGGGAGGAGGGCACAATGTCAGGGTCCAGCAGGTGCCCTTGGGTGGGGCTAGCTAGCTGCTGGGAGCACTTAGTCTGCTCTAGGTAACACCACTGAACTACTTGCTGGCTCCTGTCAGCCATGTTAGACCTTGACACCTGAGGAATGCACCAACAGGGCAAGAAATTGTGTCTCCAAGTGTGACCTTTTCTCTTTCTCCTCTTCTCAGCCAGGGCCAACTCATTTGTAGGAACAGCACAATACGTTTCTCCAGAGCTGCTCACAGAGAAGTCGGCCTGTAAGAGGTAACCTGCTTTTATCCCACCACGCTTTTTCTTTCTGGAGTAGCTTCTAGGTTTCTTTATGAGAAAGTAATGTTTGCGAGAGGAACTTTGGTGGCCTTTATATATCCAAACATACTTGATTTACTTTTTATTTTTATTGGTATATGTTTGCAGTACATAATGATTATATTTCTCATGGAGAGTTGATACATGTACATAGCACATTTCAATTCTTTTTCCACTCCCCTCATTGCTTGCAAAAAATCTATCTCCCTATTTTGTATTATCTTTTATTTTGCTTTTACTTATGCTTGGGGTTTTTCACTTAAGAGAGATCATGTGATACTTCAGCTTGTGTGTCTCATTTATTTCACTTAACATTATAGTCTCAAGGTGTACCTATTTTCCTACAAAATATGACTTGAGTTTATCCTTCTTTATGGCAGAGTACTACTTCGTTGTATATAATGGCCACATTTTCTTTATCCATTCATTTGTTGATAGACATATACGCTGCTTCCAAGATTTAGCTGATGAGTTGTGCTGATATAAACATGGTATGCATGAAATCACTGTAATATGATGTCTTTAACTCTTTTGGGAAGATACCTAGAAAGGGAACAGCTAGGTTAAATGGAATTTCTGTTTTTACTTTTTTGAGGAATCTCCATACTGATTTCCAGAGTGATTGTGCTAGTTTACATTCCCACCTACAGTGCAGAAGGGGTCCTTTTTCCCTGCAGCCTCACCAGCATTTGTTATTATTTGATTTCTTGGTGACAGCCATTCTTTATGGAATAAGATGGAATCTCAGTGTTGTTTTAATTTGCATTTCTCTAATGGCCAGGGATGTTGAATATTTTTTCATGTATTTATTAGCCATTCTTCTGAGAAGTGTCTATTCATTTTAGTTGCCCATTGTTTGATTCTTTTATTTTGGAAGGGGTCTTTTTTTTTTTTTTTTTTTTTTTTGAGACAAGGTCTCACTATGTAGTCCAGGCTGGTCTTGAATTCACTATATAGCCTAAGCTGGCCTCAAACTCACAGTGATCCTCCTGCTTCAGCCTCCCAAGGCTGAGATTACAGGTGCACACCACCATACCCAGCCTATTTTTTTTTTTTTTTTTAGTTCTTTTTCTTTGGTGTGGGGGTACTGGGAATTGAGCTCAGCACCTTGCACTTGCCAGGCAGGCACTGCACCACTGAGCTATATCCCCAGCCCAAGATATTATGTATTTGAGATAGTAGTGCTCTGTCTAAGGAATGGCTGGCAGTTTTTTACCCATTCTGTAGGTTGTCTGCTGTGCAGAAGCTTTCTAATTTGATATAATATCATTTGTTGATTATTGGTGCTATTTCTTTTTTTTTTTTGGTTTTTCTCCGGTACCGGGAACCGAACTCACAACCTTGCGCTTGCCAGGCAGGCGCTTTTGCCGCTGAGCTAAATCCCCAGCCCCCTGGTGCTATTTCTTAATGCATTTGGGGTTTTGCTCAGAAAGTCTTGTCTATGCCTATGTCTTCAAGAGTCTTACCTATTTTGTCTTCCCACAGATTAAATGTTGCTGTTTTAGTATTTACATTTTTATCTATTTTTAGTTTAGAATGTGGTGAGAGATATGGGTCTAGATTCAGTCTTCTGCACATAGATAGCCAGTTTTCCCAGCACCATTTCATAAAGAAGCTATCTTCTTTCCTTAGCATATATTTTTTACCTCTTTGTCAAAGAGCAGACAGTTGAATGTGCCTGGAGTTGTAAATACCCAAACATACTTTGAAAGAGGTTAACATTTTGCTTGTGTGTGTGTGTGTGTGTATGTATGTGTATAGTAGTGGGGATTGAATCCAGGGATCTATACCACTGAGCTTCCCCACTTTCAGCTCTTTCTGCTCAGGCTGGCCTCAAACTTGTGATCTCTTTGCCTCAGCCTCCTGAGTAGCTGGGATTACAGATATGTGCCATCGTGGCTGTTTTTGCTTTTTAATCTTATTTTTCCTTTCCACCTGTGTATATTACTTTATTGTAATATTTTACACCTCTGAGTTGGCTGTTGCTTTTCAATTAGCGATTTCACAGTTGTCCTTAAGGAAAGTGTTCGGTGGGGGAAGTGTGAGTGCTCTTGTGTAGGGCTAACTGTTCAGTGCACAGCCTCTGCAAGGGTGGGCAGAGGCCTGTGAGGGACAGGCAAAGGTGATTTCCTTTAGGGGGCAGCTAGTCCAGAGACAGCCCCACCAGTGGCTAACAGTGCCAAGGATGCAACTGGGCCTTGGTGGTAGTCTCAGTCACGAATAGTAGAGGCACAGAGTGACATGAGGATCATAGGGACTGGCACTGGTCCATGAGTGTGTTGTGTGTGCAGGATCATAGGTTGGAGAAGGATCAGTCCGCAGGTCAGCTGGGCAGCAGAAGATGGGAGGCCAGCAAGCTGATGGCCCACAGCAGGGAGGAGTTGAAGGTGCTATCTTGGGATACTGAGAGGTGTATTAGAATCTGTGTTCTAGATTTGGGAAGCATTTTCTAGCAACAAGGTCTGTGGAATGGATGCATCTTCCTGTTGTGGATCATGAAACTATGCTAAGTACTTGGTTTGGCCATGCTACTTGACCAAACCCCCTTATCGTCCCTCTGTCCTGGTTGGGTGTCTTGGGAGGATGAGTGAGTAAGTGATTTCTAGTTAGGCAGCTACCTTCCCTCCCTCCCTCCCTCCCTCCCTCCCTCTCTCCTTCCCTCCCTCTCTCCTTCTCTCCCTCCCTCTTTTCCTTTCTTCTTTCTCAGACAGGGTCACTCTGTGTAGTCTAGGCTGGTCTTGAACTCACTATGTAGTTCAGGCTGGCTTCAAACTTGTGCCAGTCCTTCTGCCTCAGCCTCCAGGATGCTCGGATTGCAGGTGTGCACCACCGTGCCTGCTAGGTAGCTCTGTTTCTGAAGTTGACAGCTTTGAGAACTCTAGATAGGGGATGAACCATGGGCACAAACTTGATAGCAGAATGAAGGATGTGCTGAAAAATTAAACTTAAGCATCTCAGTGGTTATCAACCCCTGCCAACTCATACAGTCACTAGATTTTGACTTCTTCCTGTGGATTAGAACTGCTCCATGCACCTGCCTGGCAAGTGCGAGGTCGTGAGTTGGATTCCCAGATCCAAAAAAAACCAAAAATAAAAAAAAAATAAAATCCACATGATTAAAAAAAAAAAAAGAACTGGCCCATTGTCAGAGCTGCCCAGCAGAAGCAGTTCTGCCTTGAGGACACTTAGCCATGTCTGGAGACATGTTTGGGTTGTCACAGTTGGGGTAGGGGTGCTATTGGCCCACAGTGGGTGGAGGCCAGGGATGCTGCTCAGCAGCCTATGGGACAGAGGAGGATGCTCCTGTCAATGTCTGAGGTGTGAGGTGGTGGGTAAAGTCTCCTGGCTTTCCAGATATATCACTTAATCTGAGAGCCAGCTTTCCTTGGTATAGGTTGTTCCCCAGATGCTGAGCTCCTCTGCATTTAGGGAGATTTCCAGGCTATAAGGGGTCAGGCGCACAAGCTACCATCTGTGTGCAAGAGAGACATATGTGCATGTTCCTTGTGGCTGGTTCATGTTCTGTAGGAGGATGTGCAAGAAACAGACAAAAGTGGTTGTCTCTAGGGGCTGAGAGCCGGTTTGGGAGGGATGCATCACTACATTGTTCTTGCTTTTACAACTTTTAATCTTGTGGTAGTCATTAAAAGTAATTAAGTTTTTAAAAAAAATTTTTTGGGGGGTGTTAGTAATATGGGGATTGAACCCACCTAAGGTCTTCACATTGAGCTATATCTCCAACCCTCTTAGTATTTTTTGTTTTGAGGCAAGGTCTTGCTGAGTTACCAAGATGGTACACAGGCTGGTCTCAGAGATGCAGTCCTCCTTCCTCAGCCTCCAAGAATGCTGTTATTACAGGCGTGTACCAAAACATGTACTCTTTTTTTCTTCTGATTTTAAAAGGAATGCCTGTTCATTGTAAATAATTCTTAGAAAATAAGTCTTATCTTTCCAGTCATTCTTCTGTGCATTTTATGTACGTTTATATAGTTTCCATGTAAGTGGAATTGCACTGGATAGCCAGTATGCATCCTGCTCCTCTTGGCTCTGTAAGGAGCAATTATCTGTCATTAAAATTATCTGTAGAGGGCTGGGGATATAGCTCAGTGGTAGAGTGCTTGCCTAGCATGCACAAGGCCCTCAGTTCAATCCCCAGTACCACAAAAAAAGAAAAGAACTATCTGTAGATATCTTTACCAGCAGTGTGATTTTTCTGTCTCATGAGTTTGAGATGGTACTGGTGTGCCTCCTATGTGTTGGCTACACTTGTATGGGGTTAGAGGAGGGCATAGGTGCTTTGCCTTGGGGCACACCATCGTCCTACAGGTGGGAAAGATGAGATTGCCCTGAATTCTTCCATGTGAGTTTCAGGAAGTGGCATGACTTGGTCCAGCTGAGCACTTGTAAAATCCTTGGTATATTCTGCTTTCCAGAACCTTTTTTTTTTTTTTTCCAGAACCATTTTAGGGCTTTCCTATTTATTATTATTTTATTAACAAAGCATTTAAAATCCTAAATTCATGTTTATGATGAAACTCTGGCATACTTCATAGTGGTAGAAGCTCACCCAGAGCCCTTTCATTCCCTCC
>NW_004955442.1:14708811-14716335 GCF_000276665.1 Chinchilla lanigera | reverse complement strand
TTTTGCTGTGCTCCTTACTTTACATAAATAAAGCCAAGTTTAAGAGCTAGTGACTGAGCTTAATGTAAATTCATTCCTTCATTCTGTCGTGACTCAGGTTTCTAACCTGTTGTGTTTTTAAACCCACCCCAAGTACTTCACCTGTGTACCAGCTTATGGTACTGCGGATGCCAGGGCCAAGACAGAGCCTTCCCCCAAGGCCTTGCACTGCAGCTGGTCTCTCTGTCTTGAGCAGTGGCTTTCACTCACAGTATACAGTTTCATCTTGCAGAGTACCAGGTCACTGTCAGCAGCCTCTGAGATCAATGTTGAGGGGACTAGGAAGCAGGACTCAGAGGGAGTAAGGCCTATAAACCATCTCAGCATGCTCAGGGTGGGGAGGAGAGCTGGATATGTGGGAGAGTGTTTTGCCTTCAGGTGAGAGGGTGGCAACCTCAGTCAGGGTCCCTGATAGCTGGGGACTTAGAACATCTAGCTACATTCTGGAAATGACTTAGAGACATTTAGAACTGAACTGTTTTGTTGTTAAAATGGATAATCCACATGTTTATAAAGGACAGGCAGTATTTTTCATAACTGAGTCCAAGAGGGGAAGGACAGAGCCTGCTTTGTGCCCATTTTATGGATGGTCGATGATCCTCTGCCCTGAGGCATGTTTGTGTATACACCTATCCTCGGGTGAGCACAGGCTGGTCAGGAAAGGATATGAGTTAATTTCAACTCTACCACCGTGTGGAGATGGGGTCAGCTTTGCTACTGCTGCTCCTCGATGGGCAGTGAATGCTGCTTTCCCTTTAGGATAGGACTGTGCATGTTTAGAAGTTGTCAGCCACCAGTGCAAGAGGCCCAGCTAAAGGCTGGCTGGTGGTGCCTACTAAGTGCAGCAGTCTCTGAGACGGGATTTCAGTGGAGGTTCCCTAGAAGGGCAGGTTCAACCCTCATACCTGTCTGGTCCTAAGGGACAGGAATACATTAGAGACTGAAACTGGGGGAGTATGGACAGAGTAGAAAATGAACTGTGCTTGTCACTTGAATTGTACCAATGCCATTTTTCTTTGCTTTTTTCCCTACCTTAAAGTTCAGACCTTTGGGCTCTTGGATGTATAATATACCAGCTTGTGGCAGGACTCCCACCATTCCGAGCCGGGTAAGAAGCACTTTGGCTCCCAAGCCTGAGCCCATCGTAGCACACTTCCTCCTGGCAGAGTGGGAGAGCAGTTCCAGGGACTGGTGGGCTAAGGAGGAACTTCCCTTGTGGCTCTCAAGTGCATAGGATGTGGTGGCTTGTGGGTGGCAGGGTAATGTTGGTTTGTCACAGGAAGGTTGTACCTGGTACTGGAGGCTTGAAGGATCCTCCCTGAATGATTTTTTTTTTTAATTCATAGAAATGAGTATCTTATATTTCAGAAGATCATTAAGTTGGAATATGACTTCCCAGAAAAATTCTTCCCTAAAGCAAGAGACCTCGTGGAAAAACTCTTGGTAAGCATTTTGAATTTTCTCTGGTAAGGAGACCCTGGCCACACATTGCATTCTCTGACCCTGTGCTTGAAGGAGCTTCCTGGAGGCCGCTGGGTTGAAGGACAGGTATGTTCAGGGTTGACAGAGATTGTAGATACAGTCATGTCTTGCATCTCACCTCATTATAATTCCTTTCACTTTTAAAGTGCCTGGTTGACTTTAATAAGACAGGAAATTACTGTATCATTTTGCATGTGCTCATCAACATTGCAGAGCTCTTTCAGTTACTGCTGCTGGTGCAACTGGATTTATTACAGTGGCAGATGGCTTAAATGCTACTTCAGTGATGTCTGTTGATGTCAACTTTATAGTAAGCTACATGCGGACTTTAAAGATCAACCCGGGTAATGAAATAAAAACAGATGGACCTGGGAAAGGAATACCAGTTTATATTCCAGAAACTAAAGTGTCCTGGGCCTGGTTGCTTTAGATGCTGTCTGCCTTCTTACCTCAATCTTGGGAGCAGAATCAGTTCAAGCTTCAGGATCAGCTTTTTCCCACCCGCCTCTGACTTACTCCTTAGTTTCTTTTGGTGGGAGTTGGGCTTGCTTTCATGTATGTCTGGTGGGTACAGGGCTTCTTGTCCCCCCTGTTTCTTTCTATCTCCAGGAAGAAATGATACTGCAGCCCTTTGAGAGACAGGGGTATTGAGCATCATGTCTATAAGAGTTTGCTGTCCAGGCTTTTTGTTCTTTTTGCTATTAGAGCTGGTCATTTCTTTTTTTTTTCCCCTCTAGTTGTAGGATCTTCTTAACTTCCTTCCCTCCTTTCTTTCTTTGTAATACTAGGAATTGAACCCAAGGCCATGTGCATGCTAGGCAAGCACTTACTGTTGAGCTTTATCCCTAGCTTTTTTTGATTATTTTGATATAGCATCTTGCCAAATTGCCCAAGCTGGCTTGGAACTCACAATCCTCTTGCCTCAGCCTTCTGAGTAACTGGTATTACAGGCATGTGCTACCGTACTTAGCTTGTTTTAACTGCATATTTTATTTATTTTTTGTTTTGTTTGTTGAGATAGGGTCTTGCTATGTAGTTCAGCCTGGCTTTGAACTTAACCATATAATTACTTTTTTTTTTTTTTGTAATTATGTATTTTAAAAGAATACTTTCTGCTTGCTATATTTTGAAGAAGTTGATGTTAAATTTATTTTCATCTGTGGGAGGCAGGAGGTAGAGCCTTAGGGTGAGGCAAGAACCCAGAGCAGCCTGGGGCCCCCATGGCAGGAAAAGCAGGCCTGGCATGGTCCTTCAGGAGGTACTAAGAGTCTAAAAGAATTTTGCTCAAAAACATCCTTTTTGTCAGAATTATGTTTTAACTCTGACAGTAACTTGTCTTGATTATCACTTAAGGTTTTAGATGCCACAAAGCGGTTAGGCTGTGAAGAGATGGAAGGGTACGAACCTCTCAAGGCTCATTCATTCTTTGAATCCATCACATGGGAGAATCTGCACCAGCAGACACCCCCGAAGCTCACAGCTTACTTACCAGCCATGTCAGAGGACGACGAGGACTGCTATGGCAATGTAAGCCAGCACCCATGGGAGAGTCTGGGCAGAGAGGACTGCTTATGCCACAAGGCATGTCTCCTCTGCACACAAGGGGTCCATGCCCTCGTGCCACGGGACATGGATTTGTGTGATTAGTGTGAGTCAGCATTACAGAGTATTAGTGGTTGGACACTTCCCTGCTATGTAGCTGTGACCAGCAGGCCTGGGGAGGGCTAAGTCTTGCTCCTCATTTCCTCAGCTGTGAGTGGTGTGATGAGTTGTGCCCATAGGGGTGGAGCTGGCGGCTCATGCTGTGTGAGGGCATGACACCCTGCCTGCACTCATCTCTGGGCTCCTGGCCCAGGGCTCACTGGTGGCAGCTTTTGGCTCTGTGCTTTTATAATTGTGTCTAAGATATTTGTGAATGCTGCTTATCTCTTAAAAGATATCTGGGCCCCTCCTGCCTTGAACTTTTGGACATGTGACTTTGGAGGGTAGCTCCTAGTCAGTGCATATCCATGCTCAGCAGGAGCAGGCCTGCCTAGTCTGAAGGATGCAGCTCCAGGGTCTGTGAGCAGTAGCTGTCACTGACTTTGAGCTGCTTATCTCCCAAAGCTTGACTATAGGCACACGGTTTTATTATTACCTTGTTACTAAAACTTTCTCTCTCTTTTTTTTTTTTTTTTTTTTTTTTTTGAGACAAGGTCTCATTATGTAGTTCGGACTGGCCTTGAGCTCACTTTCTAGCCCAGGCTGGTCTCGAACTTGTAATGATCCTCCTGCCTCAGTCTCCCAAGTGCTGGGATTACCGGTGTGTGCCACCATGCCTGGTCTTTCTCTTTTTTTCGAGACAGGGTCTTGCTATGTAGTTCAGGATGGCCCTGAACTCACTATGTGGCCAGGGTCTTGCTGTGTAGTTCAGGCCAGCCCTGAGCTCACTGTGTAGCCTATTGTGGCCTTGAACTCATGCCAATCCTCCTGCCTCAGCCTCTCAAGGGCTGGGATTACAAGCATATACTGCCATGCCTGTCCTATCTGGGCTCTTTTTATCATTTTCCATTGTGACCCCAATGTACTTAGAAGTGATTTTAGAAGTTCTTTATTGTTGATACACATTTTTCTGGTTTGATTGGCATTGAAATATTTTCTAGCCAGTTCCTGAGCATAGAATTCCATTTCAGTTGACTAAGGAACTTTAGCTTGTACCTAAAATTCTTCCAGAGCTACACTAAAGTCACTACTGCCTTAGCTTAGCAGCCCGATAGGTCAGTGGAGGAGAATAAGATCTCTCTACACTTACCAGAAGAGACAGGCAGGCCATCTGCCTTGGTTGTGTGTATGAGCCCACTAGGTGTGGGAGGGCCTCAGGGATAGATGCTGTGTGGGGTTTTGACCCAAGAGGCAAATTAAGGCACCTTTCTTTGTTTTCCTTCTTCCCTACAGTATGATAATCTCCTAAGCCAATTTGGCTGCATGCAAGTATCATCATCATCCTCCTCCCATTCCCTGTCTGCAGTGGATGCCAGCCTGCCCCATAGGTCGGGCAGCAACATAGAGCAGTACATCCATGATTTGGACACTAATTCTTTTGAACTGGACTTACAGTTTTCTGAAGATGAGAAGATATTATTATTGGAGAAGCAAGCCAGTGGAAATCCTTGGTAAGAATTATAGGGATAAATATACCTCTGTATATAAATGCAGTGAGCCTGGATACCTGCAGTGCAGCAGGTATCCAGCAGGGATGCTGAGTGAGGCTCATAGTGACATCTTGTCCTTGAGCTGCCTACCTAGCTGTTCAAGTGCTCTTTTTTTTTTTTTTTTTTGTCTTTAAAGACAGGTTCTCACTATGTAGTTCCTGGCCTTGAATTCACTACGTAGCCCAGGCTGCCTCAAACTCATGGCAATCCTCCTGAGTCAGCCTCCTAAGTGCTGGGATTTGAATGCTCCTAAAAAGAGGACACTCAAGGGGTGGTTGGAATGTGATATTTAGGAGACTGTGGGTCTAAGGGTTGAGTAGACTCAGGTATCCTAGTTCCAGAGGGCAAGGCTGCAGACAGTCCCCTGCTTTGTCAGATGTGAGCTGTCTGTGACTGAAATAACTACGGTCCTTTGCTGAGGCATTCAGAGGATTTCTAAGGTTTTGATTTCTGTTTATATTGAGGCAGACATTTTCTATGTTCACTAGGCATTTGTGTTTACTTTTTTGAGGTACTTTGTGTACTTTGCATCATTCATTCATTCATCCATTCATTTATTTATGTAGAGGCAAGGTCTAGCTCTATAGTTCAGGCTGGCCTTGAATTCTCCATGTAGCTGAGGCTGGCTTTGAATTTGCTGCAATTCTTCTGCTTCAGCCTCCTGAGTTCTGGGATAATAGCCATGTGCACCATGCCAGGCTCTTTGCAGTTTTTAAAAGTCAATTTTTAAGAGCCATATGTATGAAAGATATTATGTATTGTGTATTTTGTCAAAATTTTCCTTCCAATATGTTCTTCAGTCTGTTAATGGTGTATTTTGGATGGAAGTTACATGTTCCTACAAAACTAAACTTGTTATTATTTTGTTTTCCATCTTAGACTTGTTGAAAATGGCCTCAATATTTTTACCTACATTTTATTCAAGAGGTTTTTATGCTTTTAGTGCTTTTTTATGGGCAGAATGTGGTCCAGGGCAGTGGAGATCTCTCAGGTAGGCATGGAGTAGGATGAGGTGGAAAGAGAAGACAGACAGGAAACAGTTGAGGGCTCACTGAGACAGGAGAAAGTTCACAGGGCTCAAGGGACTTTTGGGGAAGAATGAGAGGTAAAGGAGCTAAGCTGAGTATGGTGGCACACACCTGTAATCCCAGCACTCGGGAGGCTGAGGCAGGAGGATCACTGTGAGTTTGAAGCCAGCCTGGGGCTACATAAGTGGGTTTAAGGCCAGTCTGCACTACATTATGAGATCCTGACTCAAAAATAGGAGAGGAGTTGAGCTCTCAGTGGCTTTCTTAGCACAGTCCAGAGGGAGGGAAAAGCATACATGTGGCTAAAATTAGGATGTCATACCATTAGAAATTACTGTCTCTAGAAAGACTTGAGTATAATGTCAGTCCTCAGAAATATGCTACAATTATAGGGAGTTTAAATTTGTCCTTTAATTCTTTGTTTCCTAAAATAATGTTATTAAGGATATGAAAAAAGGTTGGTGTTTTGTTTTGTTTTGTTTTGTTTTGTTTTGTTTTGTTTTGTTTGCAGTATTGGGGATTCAACCTAGGGACTGCGAACCTACATCCTCACCCTTTTTAAAATTTTATTTTAGGGGCTGGGGATTTAGCTCAGCAGCACAGCACCTGCCTGGCAAGCACAAGGTTCGATTCCTGGTACTGGAAGAAAAACAAACAAACAAGCAAAAAAAATGAAATAAAATAAAATTTTATTTTGAGATGGGGTCTCATTTAGTTGTCCAGGCTGGCCAGGAACTTGTGATCTCTTGCCTTAGCCTCTCAAGTAGCTGGGATTATGGGCATGTAACACCATACTTAGTATACTTTGTCCTTTAAACAGTATTTTAAAACATTTTTTTTTACAAGTACATGTTTATAGTACATAATGATTACATTTATGAGTAGTTGATACATGTACATGACACATCTTAATTCTTTTTATGTCCCTTTTCCTCCTTCCTTCCTTTCATAAACAGTGATTTTCAAGGTATGGCCACAGAGTCCCCAGGGTGAGACAAAAACTAAGTGTGTGTAATAATTCTCAGATGATACTTACCTTTTTTACTTTTATTCTCTGATAGTATACAGTGGAGTTTTTCAGTGCCTATAGTAGCGCAGATGTTATCTTGATAGTGTGTGCTTTTGCTTTTCTAGAATTTTTGTTTTCTTTTTGTCTTTTTTTTTTCCAGACAGGATCTTGCTATATAGTTCTGGTTCGCCTTAACTCATTAGGTAGCCCAGGCTGGCCTCAAACTCACAGTGATCCTTCTGCCTTAGCCTCCCAAGTGTTGGGATTACAGGTGTGTGCCACTATGCCTAGCTTAGAATTTTCTGAAGTAGTAGATTTATAGTTCACATATGTACATTTTTGGAGATTAATAAATTCTCAGTATTCTACTGAACTTTTAATGTGAGATCTTAAAATATGCCTACTATAATTTTTGTAATTTTATATCATGCAATAAATCATCATTTTGAAACCCTGAGATTTTCCTTGTCCCTGCATGGAAATACAAGAAGTAAGTATACTTCTCTGACTACAATAGTATTAAAAATTTTATGTGCCAGGCATGGTAGCACATGCCTGTCATCCCAGCACTTGGGAGGCTGAGGCAGGAGGATCACCAGAAGTTCAAGGCCAACCTGGGCTTCTTAGTGAGATGCTGTCTCCAAAAAAAAAAAAAAATTTTTTTTAATCAAGAGTTTTTGGGCTGGGGATATGGCTCCGTGGTAGAGCTCTTGCCTTCTTGCCTTGCATGTACAAGGCCCCAGGTTCGATTCCTGGTTCCCAAAAAAAAAAAAAA
>NW_004955442.1:14700524-14708711 GCF_000276665.1 Chinchilla lanigera | reverse complement strand
TTTTTTTAATCAAGAGTTTTTGGGCTGGGGATATGGCTCCGTGGTAGAGCTCTTGCCTTCTTGCCTTGCATGTACAAGGCCCCAGGTTCTCGATTCCTGGTAAAAAAAAAAAAAAAAATTGTAAATTTTATCTAAAAATGTTACTTTAGATATTAATAATTTTGCTAAAATAAAAGAACATCTGTAATGTATTTTTCATATATGAGTCATTGACTTAAAAAAAGGAGACTTGCTTTCTCAACCATAATGGCACCATTTTAAGTCCAGAGATGCTCAGAAGGACCCCAGCCCTTCTGAGGAAGGTGTGATCACTGGTACAGTAGACCTGTGCCTTGTCTTCTCCTGTGCCTGGCTCACTACTGACCTCTCCAGCTGAGGAACAAATCAATCAGGATACTGAACTGTGTCATGACTTTTCAGATACTGGAAGGACACTCATAGAACCAGATATTGTGGTTCACTGGGTTAGACTCATCTTTGCCAGCTGCAACAGGAATCCGTGGAGAGGTTGTGTGCTGATTGGAGAGGTTCAAAGGAAAGGAATCTCAAAGTGAAAGCACAGTTTGGATGCTGACCGAAGACTGAGAGTGCCCCTGGGGTTCCTTTCCAGATACTAATCCATAAATACCACATTGGCTGGCACAATCCTTCTTAGGATGTCAAGCAGGTTCCTGCCATCAGTACTGATCTAGGAGCTAAAGTTGAAGTAGTTCCATTGCAGATGACTAAGTCAACTGTTTTAATAAATTGATAATCAATTGCTAACAAAAAAGAAAAAGAGGGGCTGGGGATACAGCTTAGTATTAGAATGCTTAACTAACGTGTAAGGCCCTGGCTTTCATCTCTAGCACCCCAAAACAAGAAGAGACTGACAGACATACGAAAGAGTTGTGTGATGCACAGAGTGGTGGAAAGCCATATCAGAGAAACTCAGCGATATTGTAAATATGAAACAAAAATGGAACGAAAGCTCTTTTCCCTTGGCTACGTAGATATTAACTCTTCGCCTTTTTTCTGTCTGTGAAAAGGACATGTTCACAGTATTATGGTTTCAATGAAGTTGTAATATCATTTTGAGACCATCATTCAGAGTTTAAAGATAAAGGAACATTTTAATTTAAAGGGAATATTTTATATTTATAAAGCAACATTTTTGCGAGTTCGAGACCAACCTGGGCTACAAAGTGAGCTCAAGGCCAGCCTGAACTGCATAGCTAGACCCTGTCTCAAAAAGACCAAAAAATAAAAATAAAAATAAACAAATAAATAAAAAGCAACATTTTATCTGGGTGTGGTGATATACCACTGTAATCCCAGCACTCCTGTAATCCTACACTTGGGAAGCTGAGGTAGGAGGATCGTTGTGAGCCATGGCTGGCCTAGGTTACAGAGTGAGTTCAAGGCCAGGCTTGAGAACTTGTCTCAAAAGAGCAATATTTTAAGTGGGTATGGGCTGAGCTTTTTAAAAACCAAACACTATTATAGCCTTGTACATCAGAAATTAAAAAGCTACACACTCGTAAGAAGAAAAGAAAGACCTAGTCTCACCTCTTAAGTGTTGCTAAGACTGATGAGTTTCACTGATGCTGTATAATACGTGGGCAGTATGCATATAGCACCTGTGCTGCAGCCTAGAGTATGATAGCTGTCTCCAAGAGAGTGCTGCTGAGACTGCTAGCCTGTTCTCTAGGGACACCTTCACCTTTGGAGTCTGACTGGCAGGCTAACTGTGGTTGTATAGATATGGCCATGTGGCTGACCTTTTTCCTGAAAATGGTAGGAAGAAGCGTGTTACTTCACGGAAAACAATTGCAAGTATTTGTACAAATGATTAAATTGAAACCTTAAAGTAAAAATTAGGGTTTTGGAAAACTGTCACTGTGAATTTGACATCTTCCCATACTTGAAGACTTTTGAGGAGATCAGTAGTAATGTTAATGAACTGGCTGTTTGATTTTGTAGAATGACATTTGTCATGATTTGAGAGTCTTCCATGACTGAGCAAACTGGTATTTTCCAGATGAAGAATGTATGGTGTTATAAAGTCATGTAAGGCTAAAAGATTCACTCAAAGTGTGAAGTAGTTTGATGGCTTCTAATGTCACAGTATATGAAAAATTTCATTGTTACCATCCAGATTTCCATACTGCACTTAAATTTAAGAAATTACCACTTGTTACGTTACTGAGAAAACTAGCTATCCACGTGTGGAAGATTGAATCTAGACTCATATCTCTCACCACATTCTAAACTAAAAATGGATAAACAATGTAAATACTAAAACAGCGACACTTAATCTGCAGGAAGATAAAATAGGTAAGACTTTTGAAGACATAAGCATAGACAGGACTTTCTGAGCAGAACCCCAAATGCACAAGAAATAGCACCAAGAATCAAAAAATGATTAGAAAGCTTCTGCAGAGCAAAGCAGACAACCTACAGAGTGGGAAAAAAAAATTGCCGGCCATTCCTTAGAGCACTACTATTTGAAATATACAAAGAACAACAACAACAAAAATTATACCCCCTCAAAATAAAAGAATCAAACAGTGGACAACTGAAATGAATAGACACTTCTCAGAAGAATGACTAATAAATACATGAAAAAATACTCAACATCCCTGGCCATTAGAGAAATGCAAAGCCGGGTGTGGTGGTGCACGCCTGTAATCTCAGCACTCAGGAGGCTGAGGCAGGAGGATCATTGCGAGTTCAAGACCAGCCTGCCTACAAAGTGAGCTCAAGGCCAGCCTGAATAGCAAGACCCTGTCTCAAAAGGACCCACCCCCCAAAAAAAATGCAAATTGAAACAACACTGGGATTCCATCTTATTCCATAAAGAATGGCTATCACCAAGAAATCAAATAATAACAAATGCTGGTGAGGCTGCAGGGAAAAAGGACCCCTTCTGCACTGTTGGTGGGAATGTAAACTAGCACAATCACTCTGGAAATCAGTATGGAGATTCCAAAAAAAGTAAAAATAGAAATTCCATTTAACCTAGCTGTTCCCTTTCTAAGTATCTTCCCAAAAGAGTTAAAGACATCATATTACAGTGATTTTATGTATACCATATTTATATCAGCACAACTCATAGTAGCTAAATCTTGGAAGCAGCGTATATGTCCATCAACAAATGAATGGCTAAACAAAAGGTGGCCATTATATACAATGGGGTAGTGCGCTGCCATAAAAAAGGGTAAACTTGAGTCATACTTTGTAGGAATATGAGTACACCTTGAGACTATAATTTTTTTTTTTTTTTTTTTCCTGAGGCAGGGTCTTGCTGTGTAGTGCAGGCCAGCCTTGAATTCACTGTGTAGCCCAGACTGTCCTTGAACTCATGGGGATTGTCCTGCCTCAGCCTTCCAAGTGCTAGGATTGCAGATGTGCGCCACTGCACCCTGTGAGACCATAATGTTAAATGACATAAATGAGACACACAAGCTGAAGTATCACATGATTTCTCTTATGTGAGAAACCCCAAGCATAAATAAGAGCAAAATAAAAGGTAGATAATATAAAATAGAGAGCTAGATTTTTTGCAAAAGGGAAGCAGGTAAGGAGATGGAGGGAGGAGGGGAGGAAAATAAAAAAAGAATTAAAATGTGTTATGTACCAACTCTACATGAGGAATATAATGGTTATATAAACATGTGGCAGTAAAAATAAAGATTTGATCCAAATAATTCTTCCCAATAATGATAGAATTCTAATTCTATCAGGAACCAGTCAGTAGGACCATGCAAAGCACTATAACTTTCTTTTTTGTTTGGGGGAAAATTTTAGTTCTTTTTTTTTTTCTCCTCTTTTTCCTTGTTTTTTGATTTTGTTTTTGGTTTTTTAATTTTATTAAATTTTTTTTTTTTTTTTTTTTTTTTTTTTGAGACAGGGTCTCACTATGTAGTTCAGGCTCACCTTGAGCTCACTTTGTAGCCCAGGTTGGTATCAAACTCACAACAATCCTCCTGCCTCAGCCTCTTGAGTACTTGGATTATAGGTGTGCACCACCATGCTGGCTGGTTTTTTTATTTTAAAGGGAAAAAATAAAAATTTCAAAACAAGATAACAGGAGGGTAACAATGGTTAATACATTGCATATTGTTATCTTTAAATTAGTTATGCAGAGTATAAGTTATAGGCATTTAATTGTCCAAACAATATTAGCACTAATCTTTTTTTTAATGAAGTAAGAGAAATTACTAGTATAATTATCGTGTGTGTGTGTGTGTATGTGTGTGTATGTGTATTTTTGTCTTTTCCTTTCTGTTCTCTTTTCTCCTTCCTAATTTCTCTTTCCTTTTGAACAGTTTCTTCCCATTTTGTAATACCCATTGTGCATTTTGGATCTTATTTACTCTTTCAGCTTCTCACATGAGACAATATGATGTTTACACATGTGCATCTGGTTTATTTCCTTATGAATATGGTCTCGAGTTGCATACATTTACCTATAAAAGTCTCCAGTTTATCCTTCTTTATGGCTGAGTAGTACTCCATTGTATAAAAAGACCATATCTTTTTTATCCATTCCTCGGTTGATAGGCATTTGGGTTGTTTCCAGGAGCTAGCTATTACAAATTCTGATGCTATAAACATGGGTACACATATATTGCTGTGGTATGATGTTTCAAATTCTTCTACGAAGATACCCAGAAGGGGAATAGTTAAGTCAAATGGGACCTCCAATCCTAGTTTTTTGAGGAATCTCCACACTGATTTCCACAGTGGTTGCACCAATCTACACTCCCACCAACACTCCTACCTTTTTCCCCACAGCCCTGCCTGCATTTGTTAGCTGTTGATTTCTTGATATGAGCCATTCTTTCTGGGGTAAGAGGGAATCTCAGTGTTGTTTTAATTTGCATCTCTTGAATAACCAGTGATGTTAAACATTTTTTCATATATTTATTTGCTGTTTGTATTTCATCTGGGAAGTGTGTATTCATCTTAGATGCCCATTTTTGGAATGAGTCTTTAAATTTGGGAGGTCTGATTTTTTTTTTTTTTTTTTTGGTTTTTTTTTTTTTTTTTTTTTTTTTTTTTTTTTTTTTGTTTTTCTCCGGTACTGGGAACCGAACTCACCACCTTGCACTTGCCAGGCAGGCGCTTTTGCCGCTGAACTAAATCCCCAGCCCCTATTTGTTCTTAATAGTAATCCTTTGAGGAACATCTGGTAAACATTTTTTCCCACATTGTGGGTTGTCTTCACTCTGTTGGTAATTTCTCTTGCAGTACATAAACTCTTTAATAAGGTGAGATCCCAGTTGATTCTTTGTGATAGTTCCTGTGCAATTGGGGTTTTATTCATAAAGTCTTTGCCTACACCAGTGTCTTCAAGAGTTTTAACTGTTCTATCTTACAGCAGATTTAATGTTTCTGTTTTAATATTTAGATCTTGGATCCATTTCAAATTCAGTTTAGTGCATGGTGAAAGATATGGGTCCAGTTTTAATCTTCAGCATGTGCAGAGCCAGTTTTTCCACTACCGTTTATTAAAGAGGCTATCTTTTTTTCCAGTGAATGTGTTTGGCACCTTTGTCAAAGACAAGGTGGCTAAGTATGTCTAGAGTTGTTTCTACATCTTCTCATCCATTTCATTGATCTTTGGTCTGTTTGTTTGTTTGTTTGTTTTCCCCAATACCACGCTGTTTTTATCACAGTAGCTTCATAATATTTCATGTCAGGGATTGTGATGCCCCCTGCTTTGCCTTTGTTGCTCAGAACTGTTTTCTCTTCTGGTCTCAAGTGAATTTTAGGATTGTTTTCTCTAATTCTGTGAGCTATACTGTTGGAATTTTGAGCAGAATTGCATTAAATCTGTATAACAGTTTTGAAAGTATGGCTATTTTCACTGTACTGGTTCTTTCTACCGAAGAGCAAGGGATATCTTTCCATTTCCTGATATCCTCTTCAATTTCCTTTTTCAGAGTACTGTAGTTTTCAATGGAGAGATCTTTTACATCCTTTATTAGATTGATTCTTAGGTATTTCATTTTTTTCAATGCTATTGTGAAAGGTGTTGTTTCCATAATTTCTCTCTCAGTGAGTCTGTTATTTGTGTACAGGAATGCTATTGATTTTTGAATGCTGACTTTGTATCAACCTACTGAATTTGCTTATTAAATCCAGCAGTTTTTTTAGTGGAGTTTTTGGGGACTTCTATGTAGAGATTAATGTCATCTGCAAATAATGATAATTAAACTTCTTACTTTGCTATCATTATTCCTTTCTCTTGTCTGATTGCTCTGGCTAAAGTTTCTAGGACAATGTTGAGTAAGAGTGGAGAGAATGGACATTCTTGTCTTGTTCCTGGCTTTGGAGAGAAAGCTTTCAGTTTTTGTCCATTTATTATGATGTTGGCTGTGGGTTTGTCATAGATGACTTTTATTAGATTGAGATAAAGACAATCTGTTCAAATTTTGTGTAGGGTTTTTATCATGAATGGATGGTGGACTTTTTCAAAAGCTTTTTCTGCATCTGTTGAGATGATCATATGATTTTTGTCCTTGGCTCTTTTAATATGGTGTATTACATTTATTGATTTATGTATGTTGAACCATCCCTCCATCCCTGGATTCCTGGGATGAATCCTACTTGGTCATGGTGTATGATCTTCTTGATGATTTGTTGTATTCTGTTTGTCAGTATCTTACTGAGGATTTTTGCATTTCTGTTCATTAGGGAGGTTGGCCTATAGTTCTCTTTCTTAGTTGGGTCCTTCTCCAGTTTTGGTATCAAGGTAATGCTTGCTTCTAGGAACGAATTTGGGAAAGTGTTTGAGAAGTAGTGGTGTTAGGTCTTCTCTAAATTTCTAGTAGAATTCAGCAGTGAATCTGTCAGGGCCTGGGCTTTTCTTTCTTGGTAGGTTTTTAACGACATCTTTAATTTCATTGATTGATAGTGGTTTATTTGGGATTTTTATATCTTTTTGATTCAGCTTTGCTAATTCATGTGTATCTAGGAATCTGCCCATTTTTTTCTGCATTTTCCATCTCATTAGAATACAAGTTTTCAAAGTAGGTGTAAATAATCTGGATTTCTGCCGGGTCTGTTGTGATTTAAACCTTTTCATTCCTAATTGTGTGGATTTGAGACTTTTCTTTCCTTTTTGCATAAGATTTGATACGGTTTTGTTGATCTTATTTAATCTTTCAAAGAACCAACTCTTCAATACATTGATTTTTTGTATTGTTTTTTTAGTCTCCAATGCATTTTCTGCTCTAATCTTTTAAATTTCCTCCTTTATACAAGCATTTGGCTTAGCCTGCTTTTCTTTTTTCTAGAAGTTTGAAATTCATCATTAAGTTGTTTATTTGCTTTTGCTCTGTTTCCTGATGTATTCACTGCTATAAATTTTCTTCTTAGGACTACTTTCACTTTGTCCCATAAGTTCTAGTATGTTGTATTGTCATCATTTAATTGTAGAAACTGTCTAATTTTTTCTTTAATTTCATCTGTGACCCATTGGTTGTTCAGCAGGGTGCTTTTTAATTTCCATGTGATTATGCAGTTCTTGTGGTTTCTTTTGCCATTAATTTTCCAATTTCATTGCAGTATGATCTGATATTGTGCATGGGATAATTACAGTTCCTTTGCATTTACTTAAACATGTTCATTGAACTAGTATGTGATCTATTTTGGAGAATGTACCATGTGCAGCTGAGATGAATGTGTATTCTGATGTTAGTGTGGTGGAACACATTTATTTATTTATTATTATTTTTTTCACTGGGAATCAAACTTAGAACCTTCACTTGCCAGGCAGGTGCTGTGCCACTGAGCTATATCCCCAGCCCTTCTGTAGATATGTATTAAGTCCATTTGTTCAAAAGTTTGGTTCAGTTTTAATATTTCATTGTTGATTCTTTGACTAGTTGATTTGTCTTTTTGTGACAGTGGAGTATTGAGATTGCCCAATACAATTGTATTAGTACTTACTTGATTTTTCATGTCTATTAATATTTCTCTTATATAGTTGGGTGTACTGGTATTTGTTACATATATATTTATGAGTGTTAGCTCTTCCTCTTGGATTGTTCCCTTTACAAGGATGTAGTGACCTTCTTTATCTCTCTTAATTAGTCTTGGCTTGAAATTCACTTTGTCTGCAAACAGAATAGCTACCCCTGGGTAGCTATTTTTTCTGGGTTCCTGTTGCATGGAGTATTGTTTTCCATTCTTTGA
>NW_004955442.1:14646177-14699919 GCF_000276665.1 Chinchilla lanigera | reverse complement strand
AAGCTCTCCTTGACAAGTCAGCTGTGATTCTGACAGGCTTTCCTTTAAGGTGATTTGTTTCTTTTCCCTAACAGCTTTTAAGATTCTATTCTTGTGTTGAATTTCTGGAGTTGTGACTATAATATGCCTGGCTGTAGATTTTTTTATCGTGGCTAATTGGAGTTCTATATGCTGCACTTATCTGTATGTCAAATTCTTTTTCTCTACCAGGGAAGTTTCCTGCTGCGACATCTACGAACAATTTTATATCATTTGTGCTATCTTCTGCTTTTTCATAGCTCCAATCAATCTTAAGTTATTCTTTGCCTCATCTAGCAGCTGCTGGATTGATTTGTCATGGTCCCTTGCTATTTTTAAGAAATCTTTCTTTTCATGATCTTTAACTATAAGCCTGTGTTCTATATCTGAGAGCCTGTCCTCACATTGGCTTAATTTGCTGCACACACTTTCAGTGGAATTTGTTCTCCTGGGTATCTGCTTGAATCTGCCTTATGGATTCCATTTCTTTCCTATGCTGAGCATTCATGACTTCCATAATTTTAAGGTCCTCTATTTTTTTTGTCTATATCTGCTCTAAAGTCACTAAGTATGGTTTTCATTGTGGACGCTATCTCTGCAGTTATCTGAGAAATTATTTCTGATTTGATTTTTTTCTAGAGCCTCATTCAGTTGCTTTGTTGTAACAACTTCAGAGAGGGCAGGTGGGTGGCTTTTGGATTGTCCTACCTCATTGCCGCCTGGGTTTGCCTTTGATGAACTGGATGTCTGAGGTTGCATCTTGTTTAAGTGTCTTCTCATTTCTTCATTTTTAAGTTTAATTCCTGGAATGATGTTTGTAAATTGCCTGTGATGGGTTGCTTTATTGCTAGTCTATTGAACCCTTAGGAAATGACTGCTTCTCCAAGGTATCTTTCAGGTGTAGCTGGTTTTTGGGTTTTCAATCTGTTGCAAGATCCTATGTCTTCAATTTGTTGGGGATGAGAAGTTGCTGCCTATTTGGCCCAGTCTGTGAGTCTTTGGCACTGTGCCACAGTATTTTCTGTGACCCTTAGTCAATTTCAGTCTTGGAATACCTGTCTGGAATAATTATGTCACTTTGGGCTAAAGTGGTATCATCAGTAATATTAGTAGCATCTGGGCTGGGAATGTAACTCAGCTTGCCAGCAAGCGCAATGTCCTGAGTTCAGTTTCTGGTACCAAAAAAAAAAAAAGAAATGAGTAACATCAATCACAGCCTAGAAAAATGACAAACTGAGCTAAGCATTAATTTGCCATCTTTAACTGTATGAAGCAGATTTATGGTTATATAACAACATCTAAACAGACCAGAAAATTATATGCAGTGTGTAAGTCCTTAATATGTCAATTTTCCCCTCAGGGGTTAAAATTAAAAAGAGGTTAGGAAAAAATAGAAAAGTAGAAGAGGAAGAGATTAAAAGTAAGAATGGAGGACAAAGGGGGATCATACTAACTTTAGGGAAGTGGTGCAGAAGACTGGAGGGGAAAGAGAGAAAGAAGAGATAAAAATAACAGAGCAGAGCAACAACCACTAAGAGGCTGGAAACCACATTGACACCTGTACAAAAACAAGATCAAACAATGAAGGAGAAAAAAATCTAAAACAAAAACCACCACAACAACAAACAAACAAGAGAGAGAAAGAAACAACAAATCTACTTCAGGTTTGTCTCTGCTGTCACTGGTAGGCAGCATGTGGAGGTAGAGTCCCAATCTGTGTTGATTTATCACAGCAAACCAGCAGTAGCTTTTTGTTGTTGTTGTTTTTTGTTTTGTTTTTGTTTTTTTTTAGTAGTAGCTTTTTGGCAGAGCAATGGATAATCTCAGGGAGCCTGCACCTCCTGGCCAAGACCAGACTCATTCAACCTGCAGCTGTCAGTGCACCTTCCTTGGGCCTGAGTGCAGCTAGGAGGAGCTAGATGGAGCCAGCAGCTCCTCTGAGTTCTGAGCCCAGCCAAGCCCTTTCCAAGATCTTTCCCAGATCTCTCCCAGCCAATTGCTCTCTCTTGCATGGGATGACTGAGCTCTCAACACTGAGCCCTGAGCACCAACTTGTGCAGTCTTTAACATCCATTGCTCCCCTCCACTACTGCATCTCTCTGTGGAGGCTTCTAGTGTTGCCAGCCATCACTGTGTGTCTGAAGTTTTGTTTTTCTCCGGTACTGGGCACTGAACTCACGACCTTGTGCTTGCCAGGCAGGCGCTTTTGCCGCTGAGCTAAATCCCCAGCCCCGTGTCTGAAGTTTTGAATCACTCCTCTCAAGCAGTTAGTCCCATCTCAGGCAGAGGGTGCCACTGCTACCTCCTTATTCATTGATGTTTCTCTCTTCACTTTCTCCATGGGCTTCAATTCATGCTTCAGATCCTTCCTGGGTTCAGGAGACCCACTTCCCTCCTTCTTGTCTGCCTCACTTTGCTATATTCCAGTGCCTGGACAGCGACACTCAGAGAGGCTCTTTCTCTGCTGCTTACCACTCCACCATCTTGGTGCCTCCCCCAATTTTTGGTTCTTAAATAAAATGCATACCATACATACACATAGAAAAAATTAAAAGGCAAACGTATGGAGACAGAAAGTAGATTCATGGTTGCCTGGGACTGAATGTGGGAACAGCACTGATTACAAATGGGAATGAGGTTTCTTTTCTGATTGATGGAAATGTTCTAACATTAGATTATAGGAATGGTTGTACAGCTGTAAATTTGATGAGAAGTCATTGACTTATACTCTTGAAATGAGTAAATTTAATGATCTAAATTAAACCACAATACATCTGCTTTTAAAAACTTTAAAAAAAAGAAAATGTTGCCTGTTGCTGGGGATGGTGGGAACAAGCCATCCCAGCAGTGTAGAAGGCTGAAGCAGGAGAATCACAAGTTCAAGCCCAGCCTAGGCAGTTTAATAGTTTAGTGAGACCCTATCCACCCAAAACAAAGAATTTATAAAAAGTAATGACAAGCTGGTTATGTAGCTCTATGTGAAGGCTCTGAGTTCAATCCCTAGTATTACAAAATTATAAAACATTTACCATTTTTTGAATTTTGGTATAATATCAAGCAATAGTTTCCAAATTTATCTAAAAAGGTTGTTAAAATAAGCCTCCTTTTCCAGTGGTTCACGTGAGTAAAGCTGGGTTTTTTGTATACTTTAGCCTAAATGACAGATCAACAGCAGGGTGCGGCCCAAGCTGATCTAAGAGTACAACCCTGTCCTCCAGGCTGCACATGAAATTTGTAAAATGTGTAATGGCACCAGTCTTCTCATTATTTCTGTCTTGGAAAATAGTTTTTTGTTTTGTTTTAAAGATGTCTGGAGACAGAGTCTTATTATGGTCTCCCTGAGACAGCCAAGTTGTGCTGAGGGTTTCTGTCTTGTGTCCTTGAAGATGGTCCTCTTGCGATCTGTGTAGGATACAGTAGGATAGGAGAAGAAAACCCTGCATTGGAATCTGACAGAAGTAACATTTTGTATGTCATCCTTTGTGAGGAGCCTAAGTCATGGGCCCTCAGCCGCTACATCCCTGTTTGATCATGATGAGAGATGTTGCTGGTGAGATGTCCTGATTTGAGGGAGCCAAATGCTGTGTGAGAAAGTGAGACTGTCTTTACCCTGAACAGTTAGGTGTGTTTCTGCCAGGAATTGTGGTGCCTGCCTGGAGTTCTAGCTACTTGTGAGGCAGAGACAGGAGGATCACAAATTTAAGGCCATTCTGGACATCTTTGAGACTCAGAAGAGAAAGGGCTGGGGATATAGCACGTATGAAGCCCTGGGTTCAATCCTTGGCATTGCAAAAAAAAAAAAAAAAAAATTAAAAAGGTCTGTCTCTGATTCAGGTTTGGTTTTGGCTTTGTTTTTTTTGAGATAGGCCTCTCACTGTGTTTTCCATGTGGGTCTCTTCAAAGATTGTGTGGCTGGCTGAGTATTTAGATGACAGCTACAACTTGCCAGGGAGAAAGACTGTGAGGTAAAGTTGGGGGTGGGATTCTTCATGAGTCGGAACTGACTCTGAAGTAAATAGTCAAAGTGATTCCTTGAAATACTTCAAATAACTTCTCCATGTATGTAAATATACAGTATCCTGTTGTAAACTAGTTGATTGATTGGGTGGACTGTAGTTAGACTCAGTTGGCCTCTGTCCATCCCTGTGTCCTCTGCCTTCCAGGATGCAACTAGGTGATTGTTCTCACCCCTGGGAAGAGCTGAGAGAGTCAGGAGTTGTAAGTGCATGTGTGTGTGCATGAGAGTGAGCAAACTGCAAGGGCTGAGACTCTACTGTAGGGGCAAGGAAAGAGCTTGCTGTTCCTCTTATTGTCTCTGAACCAACTAGGGGCTTTACTTTTCTTTCCAAGGGGCACTGCTGTGATTGTTCTGTCCCCCTCCTTTTCTCCCTTTGCACTGAAGGGTGGTGCCCTTCTCTGCATACCTTCCACACTGCTTTTGCAGCAAGCCCTCTTTCATGGCTGATGATGCTGAGGACACTGTGGCACCCAGGGAATGGTTTCTTTTCTTGTTTGGGGCCATTCAGAGTATTTTTGTGTTGTTCAGTTCCTGTTGGACATTTCCAGTTGGGTATTCTGTTCACTTTTGTGCTGAGGGCTTGATGTTGGCCCCATAGAGTATAGGCCCTGGCTTCATAGGGGCATTTGCTAGAAATGTTCCCTAGCCCCTTGGCCTGCAAACCCTGTTATTTTGTGATTAGACTTGTTCTCATGTCCTGACTGTTACTCAGTGTTTAGTGACTCCTTTTGATTTCATTCTGGAAGATGGCCTCCATCACATTGCTTGAGGAATTCCCCATATCTTTATCTTGTGCTTCTCTTGTGTGGTTTAAGGTGGGTTTTTTTTGTGTGTGTTTTTTGTCTTTGTGACAGGGTCTCGCTATGCAGTTCAGGCTGGCCTTGAGCTCACTTTGTAGCCCAGGCTGGTCTTGAACTTGCAGTGATCCTTCTGCCTCAGCCTCCGAATGCTAGGATTATAGGTGTGTGCCACCGTGCCTGGCCTTTAAGATTTTAAACTTCCTCTTTGGTGTTGCAAGAGGATGCAATGGCACTGTGAGGCCTCCTTCTCTTTACCTATTTGTCAGGCTTCCCTGCTCAGGGTGCCAGAGGCATGGCTACTATACTTTGTCTCTCATGTTTACTGTTCCCCCAATAGTTTAGTTAATAAATCTTCCTGTTACTCACCTGTGATTCTTGATGTTGAAATGCCATGGGGCCTGCTTGTTAGGTGGGCTGTGAATCTCACTGACATTACACACATCTCTGTGCTTTGTTCTTTCTACACTATAGTAGGTTCTCCTTACTACATCTCCTTTTTAGAAATACCTAGTTCTTCTGTTTCAAGTCCTGTGTGTGTTACTTGGTTGATAAATGCTTTTTTTTTTTTTTTTTTTAGAAACAGGGTCTAGCACTGCAGTTCAGGTTGGCCTTAAACTCATTTCATAGCCCAGACTGGCCTTGAACTCGCAAGCAATCCTCCTGCTTCAACCTCCCTAGTGCTGGGATTACAGGTGTGCACCACCACCCCCTGCTGATAAAATACTTATGCAAGTAGGCATATTACAGTTTCCCTCATAAAGGTCAAAGCCCTGTTCTTGTTCAGAATCTCAGTTGTTTTTAAAGCCCACATGCATTACATTGGTTTATGCCTTGAAGGTAGGCCCTTGGTGGAGCAGCCTCCCTGACAAGCCCCACTGGTCTTAGCTGTTGGACTGGTCAGGTCAGGGTAAGTTAGGCTTGGTTAGTCTGTGGGGCCAATGGAGCTTGGTGAGAGAACCTGGTTCCATCAGTTTAGCCCTTCTTAAAAGTGCTCTGAGCCATTTGTGGAGGTGTCCAGGTATATTTTTATGGTTGTCCTAAGCTCTTTTCAAATAAAAGTACAGCATTTCTATAGTAGAACCTCAGATGAGGAATTTCAGTGTAATAGAGCACTTGCTTGACATATAGAAGGCCCTGGGTTTAATCCATAGCACCAAAAACAAACAAACAAACAAAAAAAGACCGGGCATAGTGACGCATGCCTATGGTCCCAGCACTCAGGAGGTTAAGGTAGGAGAATTGAAAAGTGAAACCCAGCGGGAGCAGTTCAGTATTTTAACAGGACCCTGTTTCAAAATGAAAAATTAAGGGCAAGGAGAAGACTGAGGAATGTAGCTTAGTGAGGAAGCCCTGGGTTGAATTCCCAGTGTCATTAACAATATAAACCAGTAGTTGTTAAATTTAACCAAATGAGATAACCTGTAGACATTAGGACAGACTCTTAAGCTTTTAGGAGGTGAAGTGATATATACGTGTGTGTGTGTGTGTGTGTGTATACACACTGCGTATATACATATGTATGTATATACATACATATATATACATACATATGCACATACATATATATACACTGTGTATATACATATATATGTGTATGTATATATATATATACTGCTATTATGTATTAAATTAAAGCATGTATTTGAAACTTTGTCTTCCAGATTCTTGTTGTGTTTGAATAAAAATGTTTTGTTATACCAGGTGTAGTGTTGTATGCCTATAATCCCAGCACTCAAGAGGCTGAGGCAGGAGGATCATGAGTTTAAGTGATGTCTGAGCTACATACAGAGATCCAGTCTCAACAAACAAACAAACAGGGTACTGGATCTTCTGCAGTAATGACATACTCTTGGGTCCACCATATGAGGATAACACCAGCCATTGAAAAATATTTTTTTTTCCTGAAGTGTATATATTTTGAGGGGCAGACTGTGTGTGTGTATAGACAGTGGCTTACTGTGCAGTTGAGATTGGCCTTGAATTCGCAGCAGTCTTCCTGCTTCAGCCTTCTGAGTGCTGAGATTATAGGCATGCCCCACCATGCCTGGCATCTTTTTATATTTTTATTTTGAGACGGGGTTATGCTAAGTTGCCCAGCCAGACCCTGAAATTGTAATCTGCCTGCTTTAACCTTCTGTGAGTAGCTGGGATTAGAGGTATGTGCCACAGCACCCAGCAAAAAAGATATTCTTGAGCTAAGTCCAACTTAAGTCTTTCAGGAATTTATGTCTTTAAAGTGCTCTAGATTTTGGGCACCGAACCAGGGGTCCTGGCTTGGAAAGTAACTTGAAGAAGACAATCTTACCCTGAAGTTTACTCCCAACAGCATGTGCCTTTCCAGGGGATTCATCACCTCTCAGCACAGTTTTGTTTCATTTATGGTGTATGTGGGGGTACTAAGCCTCATCACTGAACCCAGGGCTTCATGCATTTATCACAGTTTTTTTGAGGTGACGGTGACATGTGTGTTACCTCTTGGTACTGTGGCACTTCTGTTCACCACCTTTCCTCTGCTGTGTAAGTGCCCCAGTCTGAGAGATGACCAAAGGGGATGCAGATTCTGATCCAGATACTGAAGGAATGTTCCATACCCTGCATTTGGACTTATCTCCTGACCCTGAGGGGAGTTTGATTCATGCTGAGTCCACAGAGGCCCTGAGGAATTTGTGAGGAAGGAGGAAAGTAGAGAATTTCTATGAATGTCTCATTCTTCTTTTCTTTTTTTTTTTTATAGGCACCAGTTTGTAGAAAATAATTTAATACTAAAAATGGGTCCAGTGGATAAGCGAAAGGTGAGTTGGATCCTTGCTGCTGTTCATCCTCATCAGTCTCTTTCTTCCTCCCATCTCTAACTTGGCCAGCTCTCCTGCCTTTCTCCTGCTACAGTGTGTTGGATGTAGCACTTTTGTCCTGACATACTCTTCAGAGATTATTTCCACGTTTTGTGGCCCAGGAAGACCTAGGTCCTCAGGAAAGCAGTCGGAACCCCACTGGGGGGCAGCAGGAGACAGGTGGAAAAGCCAGCCTCGTGTTCTTGCTCTGGAACCTGGCTTCCTGTTGCTGCATGAGGCCAGGCTCACTGTTTCAAGGCTACTGCCATGTTGAAGCTATATCTGATACCCCAGCATAGTCAGATATTTCATTAGAAGGGCCAGGTGCAGTGGCACACACCTGTAACCCCAGCTACTCAGGAGACTGAGGCAGGAGGATCACATGTTTGACCCCAGCCTGGGGAATTTCGCAAGACAGTCTCAAAATAAAAAATATAAAAGGCTGAGAGTATAGCTCAGTGGTAGAGTATGCCTGGATTAGATTCCTAGTACTGTAAAAACAGACAAGACACTTAAGTGTTCTTGTACATTATGGTTTATGGATTAAACAGATGGTGTTAGAAAATAACCAGACATTGTGCTATCATGGGCTCCTGCTGAGCATGGGCTTCTCATCGCCCTTCCTGGATGTGCAGCCTCCATGAATGAAGTGTGTCCACACCAGCAGGCTGTGGCCTGGTTTGTGGAGCACAGTGCTCTGTGCCTTGGAGGAACTGAGTGCCCAGGGACGGTGGACTGGCTGTCAGCAGCAGGGCCCTATGCTTATGTATCTCTGAACCTAGAAGTTGGGCCTAGGCAGGTGTGGGTGTCACAGGTGAGTGGGTAAGGGGCTGGCAATGTACCTGTGCACTTTGCAGGCCAGTTCCTCTGAGGCAGTGGTGACCACTGTGGTCAGCACTCCTGAGCTGTAATAATAAGAGTCTTGTTTTTTTTTTAATACCAGGGTTTGTTTGCACGAAGACGACAGTTGTTGCTCACAGAAGGGCCACATTTATATTATGTTGATCCTGTCAACAAGGTCCTGAAAGGTGAAATTCCATGGTCACAAGAACTCCGACCAGAAGCCAAGAATTTTAAAACTTTCTTTGTCCACACGGTGAGTCTATCTCTATGGACTCTTGTTGGCAGTGTCATGGGAGATGTTGGTGCATCTGTTGAAAACGTGTCTTGCTTTGGCTAAGGGGCAGCTGTGACCAGGGCAATTTCTACTGTCCAGAGGCCCCATGTTAATGGCTCTGAGTTGGGCTGGGAAGATAGCCTGTGCTTGTTTTTTTAGTTTCGGCTGGGTCCCTTGTCCACTGTTTAGCTCCTGCACGTGTGGAATGAAGAAAGACCACTGTGCTTGCAGACTTCTGGGGCTGGCAGTGATAGCAGCAGGATGGGTAGGCATGGTGCCAGTGGCTGGGACTCCCAGGAGAACTGTAGATACTCTTATTTTTACAGCCTAACAGGACATACTACCTGATGGATCCAAGCGGGAATGCTCACAAGTGGTGCAGAAAGATCCAGGAGGTTTGGAGGCAGCGATACCAGAGCCACCCGGACGCCGCTGTGCAGTGACACAGCCTGCGGCCGGGCTGCCCTTTGCTGCCTGGACACCTGCCCCAGTGCGGCTCGGCCGCCACCCAGGACGCTTCCAGACCACCTGCCAGCCATCTCAAGGAGAACACAGACGGCGGAAACCTTGCAGCTTTTTTATTTAAAAGAAGAGAAGAAAAAACAATACCCAATCACAATCACACAAAGAACAAAACCAATAACAAACAGGAATTCAGGGTCACTTTGCTTGTTCTCTGTGCTCTGCGGAGGCTCCCATGTGCTCTTGTGGTCAGAGAGACCCAGCCCAGTGCACAGCAGCCCAGCTCCCAACCAGACCAATGGCCAGACTTGGTGTCAACAACTCCTCCTGACATCTGTTGGAACCATGCGCCTGCCTCCACCCCTCCCTACCTGCCTCCATCTACTGCCCCTGCTTTGGCCAAAGGACCTGGTGTGTCATCCCCTGTTGTCATTGCCCCCCCTCCCACCCTAGGAGCCTCTGTGCACCTCTGCTGGGTCAGCCACCAACTCTGGGCATAGACTTCTTAGCTTTGTGTGTGTGCTGCCTTCCTTCCCTCTGTCCCTACTGTATGCCCCCCATGTGCCTCCTGGATTGGCTGTAGTGGCAGGATATCTATGGTCCTTGCTGTCTGGCAGGCAAGCTGCTGAGGTGAGGAGTGGGTAGGCTGCAGAGGTGGCATGTGAAGCAGGCTGCCACAGTTGGAAAGCATCCTCACAGTGCTCAACTCCCAGGTCCCACCTCCTAGCAGTGTCCATCAGTGGGACTAGATGCCAAGCCAAACTGACAGGAGGGACACTGTCAGTTACAGGAGCCTAGTTCACACCTAGCTGGGTCTTTCCTAAGAACACAAAGGCCTCTCATGTATAAGGATGAGGTCAGGAGATACTGCAGAGGAACCAACCAGAGCAGCCTGGACTTACAGCTCCATGTGGAGGAGCAAGGCATTGGTCCTTGCTGAGAGTCTCTGAAAAGGTTTAAATGTGTAGCTACCTGCCCAGTGAGGTGTGTACTGAGAGAGAATCTTGGTGTCCACAGCCCTGGGGTGCTTTAGTCTCCTGTCTAGCCTCACATGTCCCTTGTTTTTGCTGTGGCTGAACCCTTCTCACAGTTAGCTCAGTTTCTGTTGCTGTGTTGAACTAAATACCTTCTCACATTGACTAGTCACCTGGTCCCATACGGTGGACTTTGCTTGGAAAAAAGTGTTGCTCACTATTGCGTGGGACTCAAGAATAACCCATTAAATCTGAGCCTGCCCAGTCTGGCATCTTCTGCCAGTTTTAGGGCCACTTTCCTTTGATGCTTTACTGGCAGTGCTCCACTCTGTAATACAACCTAGGATGTGTCAGTCCTTGGCTTCGCTTTATTATTCTCAGGAAGAGTGCTCTAGAGGGACCCAGTTGTGCCGCTTCCTGCCTAGGTTGTCCCTGGAATGGCCCTTAGTCCCTCGTGGAGAGGAGCAGATATCTCCCTTTGCAGTCTACGCACAGATATGCCTCTGACTCCTATGTCCCCAAGGCAGGAACAACTGTCATTTCTGTAGAATTTCACAAAGGCACCAGCAAAAGGCTCACACAGAAAAGATCCGTGCACCTCCTGTCTCCAGCGACCGTTTGTCACCCAGTGTTCCAGGCCAGTTTCTTTCCCAAACTGTTTTAATGATAAAAATGGCTCTTTTTAAGCTGGCGAGAGATACAGATGTGGGCCTGCTGTTGTACTGGGGCACAGACACTTGGTGGAAGCAGAGACTGCTCCTTAGGCTTTGCCAGCCATTTTTGTGAGAGTGTTTAGCATGTGTTAGGGCCCCACTTGTCCCTGACACACCCAGGGAGCAGGACCCAGGTCTGGCTCATGGCCCTACAGCCAGGCCCCTTCTTTCCTAGGTTGTGGAGAGATTTGCCCATGTTAGGTGAGCCTCACCTGGCCATTTCTTTCTTGGAAAGGCTCACTCCCCTTGTTGCTGTCTTGCCCTCCTCAAAATTCCCCATGTCTATGTGTACAGGGGCAGCTCCCTGACTGTCCTCCACACACAGATGCAGGGAAAGCAGTGCCCGAGGGCACCTGGCTACCAGGGAACAAGGGGACTGAGATTTCACTTGATAAGAGCACCAGGCTGACCCCAAGCAAGTGAGGTGAGTCTTCTGTTGCCTCTTCCCTCTGGAGAGTGCCACTACCTCTGGGGCTTCACCAACAAGCACTAACCTAACCTCCAGAGCCACAGATGAAGGCTCAGAGCCAAAGGCCGAGATGATAACTGTCCCTGCCTGTGCTGTTAGCTGAGTCCTTCTTGGATCAACTTTGTTTTCACTCACAGTCCCTCTTTGCTTTTTTTGGTACTGGGACTCGAACTCAGGACCTCACGCTTGTCAGGCAGGCGCTGTGCCTCTGAGCTATATTCCCAGCCCTTCCTTGCTTTTTGTTTAAGGCTCATGCAGGATTGTTTTCTTGTCCAGACTTACATCAAGTTCAGTTTTTCCCAACCATCCTTAGAGCCATCACCTGGCATGCAGGTGCCTTAGGTTCTAGGACAGAGACATGGATGATAGTCTAGGTGCATAGACATACATAGACGGAAATCTATCCAAAGTGGGGACATGTCCAAGGTGAGAAAGAAGTGTCCTCTTATTTAATAGCTCTGGGAGTCATGTGTCTTACTAAGAAAGGGCAAGGATAAACATAAATGCCATGACTACACTCCGTGTGGTCTTTCCTGGCATAGAGGGGCAGGAGATGTGGTCATCAACAGCTCAGAGAGCTCACTGTGCCCTGCGTTTCCCTGAGGACACAAGGCTGAGTTCAGATGGGTTGTTTCCACCCCTTTTCTGTGACCCCACCAAGGGCGGTGGGCAACCCCATATGGAGTTCTGAGCCTCTTCATCCCAGAGAGTGGTTACTCATCCTGAACCTGTAAAAAGTTTGATTTGGGAAAGATGCCTCAGGTCAGGCAAAAGCTGACAACAATTTCACATTATTCCAGCTCTCCTGGGTCACCCTATGGTAGTTGTGGTCTTTGCCTAAAGGGATTGTGCAGACAGCCCCATGGCATAGACCCTCACAGTGACAGTTAAGGGGTTTCCAGGGATTTTTGTACCTTCTTAAATGTAACATTGGTTTTCTGGGGGGTGGGGGGAATCAGCTGTAGGCTTACTACCCAGGGAACACTATGGGCATTTTGGTCCAGATCCCATCACACCCCTCCACCCCAGCATTTGTTTGGTTTTGTAACTAAACTGGGAACATACACACCATTTTGCATTGAGCTTTTTAATTTGCTAGTTCATCCTAAGTATTTTCCCATGTCATGAACAGTTCTTCAAAAGCATGTTTTTAATGATTGTAGACTCTGATGCGTGTAAATTTTATCACAATTTATCTGACCATTTCCTGTTGTAAAACATTTAGATGGTTTCTGGTTTTTCACTATATAAACAGTGCTGGGATGAATATCCTTATTCCCCCTTAAATGCCTGAAAGTGGCATTTTTGGGTGAAAGATTGTCCATTTCACAGATACTCTTCCCTCTTGGTCTGATGGATGCTCCAAGTTTGAGTAATAGAACCTACTTCTTGGTGTCCTACAGATGCTGAACAAATCAGTTTCTACTAAGCTGTGTGTTACAAAGAATGTTTGAATATGACCGGTCCTTTTTTTTTTTTTTTTTTTTTAAGTGCCACAGTGGTGTCATTACTGCAGATCCATTTTTGGCAGATTTTTGCAGGAGCCAGTTTCCCTATATTCATTGCAAGAATCTTATCATGAATGCATGTTAGTTCTCTTCCATCCCTGCTGCTAGGGCTCCCAAGTGCTTGGTGATGTTTTCAGAATCTTGTACTTTGTGTCCACAATGGTACTGAATGCTTCTGCATAGTCAGCAGAGATAAGTGTTGAACTGACCTTGCCACATGCTTAGTGGGTGATTTGTAATTAAGTTTATAGATTTAGAAAGTACATTGGGCCATTTGGGATTGGTAGCAGAGCAAAGGCTCTCAATGAAAAAGAAACCATGTAAATGATTGGGTTTTACAAAAGGGTATTTATGTTTATTCCCTTCCACTATCAGAGGGTCTTTGTGGTTTGGGACAGCAGAGTGACCAGACCTTTTTTTACACAGTGTGGGTGACACAGCTGGCATGGATGTAGGGCTTTCTCCCTCCTTCTTAACCACAATGCTTTAGGCTAGCTAGTGGTCTTTTAAGTCCAGATCACCCAAATTTGATTAATTCTGTATCTCCAGCTTGTTTGGGGTCCATTGATTCTGAGGGGGAAATATATATGCGAGATTTTATGGATGCCATACTCAGTGCCACTTGAGTCTGCCAGAGCTTATGGCTGAACTGTGTAGAATTGGGCTGCCTGTCCTCTTCTGGTGCCCTTTCTCTGGGCCCTTGGCTGGTGCACAGACGCAGGGTGATCATTCCTAAATCTTGAGTGGCTGCAGCTCTCATGAGAGCATGGTAAAGGTACTATGTTTGAGATGTCACTTTACATCATTTTCCATTTTGTTTCATTGCAAACTTAACATGAACTGATAGTGACTCAAGTAAGCCTGGCTCGTTCTTAGGCAGAACATATGGCAAGTGCCCTTGAATCAGGGCTGGAGCCACTTCCAGAGCTTCTGAGGGCTGCTGGCTACTGGCCTAAGAGTGCATAGTTGTAAATCAGTCTGCCTGTGAAGAATTGGTCTGGGGAGAAAGCTGTTTCCAGCAAAGAACAGTTTTATCATTGCTAAAGTGGTCATGGTGGGCAAATGAATGAGCCATGAGAATACCTGAATTTTCCCTGTAAGTCATTTTTTCAATATGAAGAAACACCAAACTCTGTACAGAGAACTTCTTACAAAAGGCAAACCTAGGGCTGGGGATGTAGCTCAGTGGCACAAGTGCTTGCCAGGCAAGTGCAAGGTCCTGAGTTTGATTCCGGATACAAAAAAAAAAAAAAGGCAAACCTTTTACTCCCATGTAGCCCACTTTAATCTGTCTGGCTGAATGACTACAGGTAGGTTATTGTGTAGGTGAAAGCCCCTATTTTGACCATAGTTTGGACGTTGACAAATTAAATATTACAGTATTTAGAACTGCTGCAGCTGTTCTTTAACCACATAAAATAGGACGAATCAATAGTGTGTTGCTGTTCTTCAGGTTGGTGGCAGTCAGAACAAGTGTAATATTCTCTACCTGGTCTGTAGCTGTACAGGCAAAGCAAAAATAAAAAAAACTTATGAAAACAGATAATGCAATGATACTAGGATATACACTTTTGTATTTTTATTCTTATATAAGGTTATTTGCTGGCTATTGTTGGCCTCTAGTTCAGTCTGTGTTATTTAAATTCTAATATATGAATTATTTGGATTGAATTCATGTTCGGGGCCACGCTGTTGTATGTATTGATGTACAGCCTTGAATGTGAATAATTATTGTAAACTATATTTTACAACTTTTTTTCTGGCTTTATTATATAAATTTTCTATTTGGTCATGGTTTAATCATAATTTAATGAATATGTTTATTCTCTTTTTCAAATATCTGTGCTTTAGATGTAGTTACCGAATGATGAATTTCACTCGTATGCTCGGTAATCTTGTAATAAAAGCATGTAGTGTGTTACGTGTTCGCGGGCCTGGCTCTTCCTTGGGTGGGGGCGAAACCGAGGCTCCCTCCGGCCGGAAGGGGGCACAGCCGGCCGCCTTTCCGGACCGGAACTTCCGACCCCCTGCGTGACGCCGGGGCGGGCACTTTACTAGGGCGGACCTGTGGGCGGGACGGCGCGGAGGACACTATTAAAGACCGGACGCTTCCAGTAGAGGAGTGCTGTGGCGGGGCTTGCCGGCATCATGGCGGACAACCATTACGAGCTGCTGCCGCCAGCCCCAGGCGGTCTCGGGGCGGGATTGGGGGGCGGCCTGTGTCGCCGCTGCAGCTCGGGGCTTGGCGCCCTCGCCCAGCGCCCCGGTGGTGTGTCCAAGTGGGTCCGGCTCAACGTCGGCGGCACCTACTTCCTCACCACCCGGCAGACGCTGTGCCGGGACCCGAAGTCCTTCCTGTACCGCTTGTGCCAGGCCGACCCCGACCTCGATTCGGACAAGGTGAGGGCCGTGCGGGCCAGCCGGGGGGCCCAGGTCGTCCTGGCAGCGGCCGGCTGCGGGCTGCAAACCCTGCGCTCCACGGCCTGCGCCCTGGGCCCGAGGAGAGGTTGGCGCCCCATCGCCCACCTGCCTCGGGGAGAGCTTGTCGCCTCGCCAGGGGCGCCTGTCTCCCAAGCCTTCCCCGCTCGGTTCGGTGGAGGAGGAGGAGGTTCCCTACGCCCGGGACGTTAGTACTTTCTTTTCCTTCTTGGGTTCTTACGCTTAGGGTGTGTGAACATTTCTTATACGCTCGATCGTACTTGTTGGCTCTGAAAACGTAGAACCCGTACATTTCTTTCCACATTCCAGACATTTGAATTAACGTAGGCACAGGGGTTGACACAGTGGCCTTCTTTTGCTAGTGATTTGCATTTAGAGAGTTGACTCTTCGTCCTCATCTACAACATGCACCAGCTCCGCAGCTCTTAGAAGGTGCAGCCCCATAGTAAGATTTTTTTCAAAAAGAATGTTGCTCAAACTGGGGACTGTCTTAGGGGTGGGGGCGGCAGGTAAGGAACTTTTTCCAATCCGCTTTCTATGTAGCTTACGTTTCCCACTGCCCTTGCAAAAGGGTAGGAATTTCCAGGTTAGTTTGCTGCTTGTACTTTATCAAATTAAATGGTCATACTATTGTGCAGGTGGCAACAAATTATTATTACTTTTACAAGAGGTGTGTGACTAAGGAAAAGTACCTTGGGACCTTACAGGATTGAAACTGAGAAAAATGTCTGTCTGAGGAAGAGTTTTACCCATCTCACCAGGCAGTTCACGAGCCTTATACTAACTTTGGCGGGTCTTTCAGCTGTGCCTATGTAGTTACACTTTAATTTGTGCCTTGCCAGCCTGATACTTGCTGTTCAGGAAACTCTCCAGAAAGATTAGAAATACTTTTCACTTCCAGAAGACTGACACAGACAAACTTCTTGATGTGTGGCTTGACCTTATGATCAGAAAATGAGGACTGTACCACAAAATCATTCAGCAGGGCAGAAATCAGGGTTTGAGTTGCCAGTACAGGTCCATCTTTGCACCTTGTCTTACCCACAGCTGTTGCCGTTGCTCATTTGACTCAAGTCTCTTATTAGAGTACTGACCTCCTAGAAAATGACAGCCATCTGTAGGATAGAAATAGATTTTTGTCAGCTATGATTTTCCTTTTATAGCATGGGCGTATGTTTTACTGTTGACTTTTCTTTTTTAAACAGTGGGTCTTAGTGATCCTTCATTTGCCCTTTTTAGTCAGATGTCCCTGTACATTAAATCAGATTTTAAATTGTTCCTGTCTCTTGGGGTCTTTCAAAGTAAGGGCTGTTGATACTCAACATTGGAACAATGGATGCAGAGCCCGCTGCACAGTTAAGTCAACTTCATCCCTTTGTTTTACTGTCTCTTAAGACTACTTTAACAATTATGCCTTCCTGTAATAGAGGTCCTTGTGTGTGGAGGGAATCAGTCTACAGAATATATATGTATATATATTTTTTTACTTAAATTGCCATTTATTTAATCATATTTTATTTCCAAATTGTAAAATCAAAATTCAGAATATGAAAGTAATGCAGCATTTACAGTTCCTTGTCTCACAAAATAGTTGGTAGTAAATAAGGGTTAGTTTCAGTCACAGATACATTGCTAGAAAGAGTAATGCTAATTCATATTAGTCATATTACTAGAGTATTCCACTTCAAGTGAGAAAATGTATAAAAGTGTCTTCTCAGCCCCCTAGCTTCTGATGAAAGAATGTCCCAGGAGATTCCGTCCCAATAATTAAGTCCTGAGTGAGGAATCTGAGGAGGAGGGTGGAGGGGAAGGGGTGTTCACAGTGGGAGGCCATTAATTACATGATGGAATATAAACAGGATGTTGATTCACATGTAGAGATTCTTAAACCTCATGACATCATAGTTAAGATTAATAAAAGGATACCTGGCAGATACTCCTAAAGTTTACCAGTGACCTGCTGCAGAATTTCTTGCCTGGCACTTGACTAGTGTTTATTGAGCTCAAGGACTTTCAGACACTGGAATGGGAGTTCGATGGGGAGAATTAAGGGCAAAAGGCTTCTAAGAAACGTTTCAGTAATCTGCTGAGTTTGAGGCAGGGGAGAGCGCTGCAGACCATGTGGCTGTGCTCCAACCCCCACAAGCAGGTCAACCAGTTACAGCAGGGATTTTTAGGGTGTTTTCTAAAGATGTTGACAGACAGGTTGTGGGGCTGAGGGTGGGAGCAGATACAAGCACATCTAGGGGCTCTACTTGACTGATTTAAACCTGCGATATGTGACAGCCCCCTGCCCAAGCACATCCTCAGAACCCAGCTTGGCACCCACTACCCGTCATTCCCTGTGCCCCCTAGACCCATGCCCCCTTGTCTTAGGGGCCAACTTGGGGCCCACTGTTACCTGGAAGTTCTCTTTCTAGATAGCCTGAGTGAATTTTCACTTCCTCCTGGGACTTCCTCCAATGGGACTGTGTCTATGTTGTGCATTTCAGCATCTGCTGTCCTGTGTCATTTTTCTCATATTTTCCTTAGGGTCAAGCCAGGTATAATGCTCCTTCCTGAGCTGCCCCTGGGAAGTGCTTTGTAAAGCCTTGGTATTTGATTTGTTTTGGTTACAGCTCTTTGTTTTCCATTCTGTTGTATTTCAGAGGCATGACTGAAAACAAAGTTTGTTGTTTGTAGCAGAACCCAGCCCCTGCTTTAGTGTAGGGATGCTTTAGGAGGTGAAGGGAAACAGCAAGTACTATGTGATTGGAAGCCTGTATGATTGAAGAGGGTCCAGCTTCACCTGAGGCAGGCCTGGAAAAAACTGCTGGTTGCCCATGTACTTCTGCCCTTGGCAGTAGGGCTGCTGTCCTTGCTTCTCGGGTGTAGATATGGTGGCATTGGGTAGGTCTTTGGGGGCAGTCATGACAATTCCTGTGACCATACCCCTGTAGTCCTTTTCTGTGCCCACTCTGAATGTACTTGGTGCTGGTGAATTCTAGAGTTGGAAAGATAGGCATTTTACAGACAGGGCTGGGGGATGGCATGTTGGTGGGAGTATCATCTTTGAATCAGCCACTTGGTAAGGGAAGTGGGGATTATGAACTGGTTAGAATTCCTAGCGTCCCCATGCACTGGACATAATTATGTCGGTTGTGAGGCCATGTTTCATTTTGCAAAGTAAGGATGTGCTCTGACTCTTAAGTCCTGGTGCCATGGTTTCCCTCATTCCTCTGCCATGAGTGCTTGTCCTTGCTGAGTGTGTGGTCATCTCTTTATAAGGTGTCTCATTTTAAGGCCCTGTGGCTTTAAAACTTGGCAGCTGGGAGGTCCACACAACCAAGATGCCAGCAGTTACCCCTACCCATGTAACACTGGCTCTTACTAGGACTTAGCTCTCCTAACACTGCAGAATATTCACAAAATTCCAGATCGGGTTGCCATGATGGGCATTTTCCCTAGTGGAGAATTAGACTTGGGACTTAATGAAAGCCTGGTTTGACTCTGAATATACCTCTGTGAGTCTTAGTTTCTTCCTGTGTTAAATGCAGACTACACCATGCATGGAGTAGCAGTGAGAATTCAGGAAGTAGTAGAGTGGGCTGCCCAGGCTTGCTCTGGGGCAGTGCAGTGAATAGAGACTACTCTTACCTTTAAAAGTATACACCAAGGGTGTGGCCCCAGTGCTCACCTGTTTATTCTTTTTTTTTTTGGGGGGGGGTACTGGGAATTGAACTCATGACCTTGTGCCAGGCAGGACTGTGCTCCTGAGCTATATCCCTGCCCCCCCAGTTCATTCTTGCTGATGGCTTTTTTGGTTTGTTTTTGTGGTACTAGAGATTAAACCCAGAGCATTCACACTGACCTATATGCCCAGCCCTTTCTTAGTTTCTTTTTTTTTTTATTTTAGGACAGGGTCTCACTAAGTTTGCTGAGTTATGCAGGTTGGCTCAAACTTGAAATCCTCTTGCGTTATACTCCCAGAGTGCTGAGATTATAGGCATGCTATACCATCCACAGCATTCTTGCTAATGTTTATCTCTTGATAGACATGTATCACTGTATACCTCTCAGTGTAAGGATGGGCAGCTCCTTTTGAGCTGGACTGGTGCCGCCAAGGCTTATGTATGGGTGAGTGAGGCCTACCTTGCCTGTCTTCCTTGCTTTCTCTGCTGTCCAGAGCTCCTGGGTGATCTCAGGAGAACAGGCAGGCCCCTGGAGGACAGGACCCCAGCTGTGGATACTGGAGCCTATGCCATGGGGAGCGGGCAGTGCTGCCTGGGCAGCCACCAAGTTTTCTTACAGACACTTGATTCGGCTCCAGGGCTTCAGTACAAGTGTGTCTGGGATGGCTTGTGGCATCACCAAATTCATCCAGTGTGGGATGTGTCTCCAACATCTCCTTGTCCATGTAAATTTGCTGGTTTTTGCTTCCTGGGCAGTTGGGTTTTCATGCTCTTTGGACCCATTTTGTAAGTCAGGCTTGGATGCTCAGTTTATACTCTGTAGGCCAAGGTAGATTTTTCCAAGTAGATAAAAAAGGCAGGTGCCACAGGGCACTGGACTATCCTCAGTGAGGTGGGAAAAGAACCAAGGTCCTGCCCTTTGATTCAGTGAGAAAGAAAAGAGAACTCTGCACCCAGTCCTCTTGCATGGCTGTATATGGGGAGAGCAGAGGCCACATTGAAGCTGCCAGGTAGTGGCATGGGGACAACTGGGAGGAGGGGAGGGAAGGACATGTCACAGGCTAGGTATAGATCTTTGTCTGGGTTGTCCTAGTTGCAGTCTCCTTGGATGTTGACCTCCCTACAAGTTTGGACAGGGTTAGAGCCCAGGGCTGGGAGACTCTGGGATGAGGAGGTCTCACTCCCAGTGCTATTGCAAATTGGGAGGAAGATTTGTAGCCCAGAGCCTAGGTAGGTCCTTAACTGTGATTGCATTTCCTGGCTGTTTTCTTCTCCTGTCTGTCTAATGATGGCAGTTGCCCATTGAACATTCTGTACATACTCATATCATCAGGAGGGAGGTGGTATCTGCTGGGATTCATTTTTACATTTGCTGTATCTAGAATGTCCCTAGAGATGAAATCCCTTAAAAACTGACAGATGAACAACCTCTTACCTGGTGACATGGCTGTTCAGAATAATAAGACCTTACCAGGTGGCCTGCATAGATGGCATGTGACTCCTGGTCACAACTCACCCATGGTATTAGGCTGGCTCCAGTGCCTGCCTTTGTGGTACCATTGGAAAGCCTTTCTCCTGAGAGGACTCCTGTCCTGCAAAACCAACAGGACAGTCTGGAACAGATCTCAGTCTTCTATACACAATTCGCAGCATATTTGTTCCCCAAGAAGCCAAGATCCTCACTGATAGGGTCCTGTTCACAAACCCACCCATATCTGCTTCTTACAGGACTTCATTTGAGATCTTAAATTGTTTCCAGCTGTGTCAAGTGGGGCAGGGGCAGGGGCAGGGGCAGGGGCAGGGGCAGCATCCTGCAGATCAGGCCCTGAAGTCCAAGGGGCTTCTTTCCCAGCAGGTGGCCCAGGCCTCACTGAAAGTAATGCCATGTTGACAGTCACAGTTACCCAGAACCCTGACAGCCAGCCCCCACCCTCCACCCTGAATCTCATTAATAGGTCTTGCTTCCTCTTCACTCCCCATACCCTAGGATGTTTCCCACCTCCAAGTGCACTTAGAGCAGGCAGAATCTCCCTGAAGACAAGCAAAGTGAGCACATTGGCTCTGCTGGGCCCCAGTGTGTGTGCGCTGGATGAGGCCAAGGTGCATTGGAAGCAGTAGCCCTGGCCCCACTTTGCAAATCCGTTGCCTCTTGCAAGCTTCGGTGGGCCTCAGTTTCCTCATTTGTAATTGGTGATGTCTAACATCTTTTCTGGGTCTATAATATAATAAATCTGTATAAAATAGAAGAAGTAGAGGTGAAGGTTTTGTGTATAAAGTTTTTTTTTGGTCTTTTTGAGACAGAGTCTCTGCTATGCAGTTCAGACTGGCCTTGAGCTCACTTTGTAGCCCAGGCTGATCTCAAACTTGCGATGATCCTCCTGCCTCACCCTCTGGAGTGCTGGGATTACAGGTACAGGCGTGCACCACCACGCCCAGATAGTGTATAAATTTGAAATAGTTACCTGAAATGGGTAAGTTTCTGATTTGGTTGCTCGTGGATGTTGGTGCACAGAAACTTCTGTGCATTTGGATTTCAGAGAGGAAATTTGATAGAGCGTTCATCCCACAGCTTTGATTCATAATACTTTGCCCTCTTAATTTTATCCTTTCTTCAGTGGCCTTGCTTGTCCCTTGCGGGGGGCTGTAGGGATAATGGTGGTTGTGGTGTGTTCTTGTGCTTCTGAACTCTGGGGATGACTGGGAAGAGCCAGGTACAAGCAAGCACTCACAGATCAGCTGCATATTCAGTTTAGGATCTTACCTAAGAGGCAGGTGTTCTCCACCCGCTTTCCTTCTGCCTTTTTCAGGATTGAGGTTGTTTTAAGAGGTATGCCCTGAGGGAAGGGCGGTACAGGGGCCTCTGTGTATGCTGCTTTCTGGCCAGAAGCACAGGCTCAGGAAGTTCATGGGGGCATTTGCTCAGGTTTGTCTGTAGAAGCTGTTTTCCCACCCTATTTTAGGGCCACTGGTCAGGGGTTTCCTGGGAGCATGTATGACATAAGCCTGACCTGACCTTTGCCTGCTTGTCCTCTGGGGAAGATATTTTGGGGTGCCTGCTTCAGCATGGTCAGGATGCCATCTCTGAGGCTGGAAGCCTCCCTGCGCAGCCCAGTAGCCATCAGCTCAGGCTCAGGGTTGCTTCCCCTCGGACTGGGCTCAACCTCTGTCAGCCCCGCTTAGTGCCAACTTAGGCATCAACAGCAACCCAGCCAATGGTGTGGACTGATGGCATGTGGGGGGGGGTGGGTTGGCTCTCACTGAATGTTTGTTTATTTATTTATTTGTTTATTTATTTATTTATTTATTTATTTATTTTTTGGTTTGTTTTGTTTGTACTGGGGATTGAACTCAGAACCTTATACTTGCCAGGCAGGCACTTATGCCACTGAGCTATATCCCCAGCTTTCATTGAATGTTTAAAGCCAAGTCCAGTGATCCTTTTTTTATGCCTTTGAAGGGAGATGGGTATTTTTTAAGCCAGCATGGCTACAAGTAGGTCAATGCTAATTCAGTGAGAAGTAGAGAAGGAAGGTCAGTAGAGGGAAATGATTTGTCGAGAAAGCAGCTTAATTCTGGCTTTTCTGAAAAAAAAAAAAAAAAAAAAAAAAAAAACCTTCCCACCATACAAATATAGCACATGGTTGTTATATAAATTGTGGAAAGGACTGAAAAGAAGGAGAAAGAAAGACCCCACGTGTCTGGCCATCCAGCCCAGTGCCATATCTTGGTCAGTTCCTTAGCTGCTCCTCAGAGTCTGTTTGATTTTAGAACTGTCACTGCATGTGTGTGCACCATGATAATTTCTTTCCACATGTCCTGATTCTTGGAGCAAGTGACGCTGCTAGCGGTGTCTCAGTTGGTCCCGGTCGCTGTTCTGAGCACACCAAAATGATCCTCTGGCTGCTTTTGCATCAGTGAGTTGAAGACTCATGTTTTGAATTGGGGGTGTTTTATATTTTCTGTTTTTCTCTGTTTCCTTTATTTCTGTGTTAGAATGGAGACCCCTGAGCTGCATTGCCAACATTAGAACACAAGGTACCAGGGCCTCAGTCCTATTAGTCCCCACAGTTGGGCCACTCAGCATGGTAGGATTTCGTGGTGGCTGGTGGGACAGTGTTCTTTGTGTAAGCCCTTAGGCCTCCCTGGAGAAGTTGAGATTCTGATTGTCTGGCCTTATGGCTCTGGCCTTACCTTTTGCCTAGGTGGCCATCCTGCTTTCCTAAGGAAGCCCACCTAGTTGAAAGGAGCCACCAGAAGATGCAAACCAGAGAGCCCTGATGGGATGTACAGGAAATATTTTTCTAATTTCCCATGAGGGGGTATAGTTGCGTATACCCATTTGCTCTTCAGCTACTGTGAGCCTTCGCTGTGCTGGGATTGTGTCCACGCAAGCTGGAGCAGGCCTAGATGAGAGCTCTTTGGCCTCAGTCCAGAACAGAATCATAGGAGATGGCTGTAGCCAAATGGTCATCCTGGACAGACGTGCAGCTTTCCTGGACAGACTCGAGGGCCTTCAGGCCTGGCCTTGTGTCATGTGGGAAGGGTGCAAGGTGAAAGGTGCCCTCATCTGATGTCCACCTTTGTCAGGAGATTAGCCGGATTCTAGAATGCCCTGTTGAGCTTGCCCCATGTGCTTCTGAAAGATGAGAGTGGCTAGCTCTGGGCAGCCAGGAGCACTTCTTCAGAGGTGTTTGAGGCTCTGGGCCCAGCTTCCAGTTGGCATATTTGGCTGAATGCCCCAATGGCTTCCTCCAAGATTTTAAAGAAAACACTTTTATATTCAAAAAAGGATGGGGCTCAAGTGTAAAATTCATATAGAATTTTAGGATAAGCCGAAAGATGTTGGAGGGATCATCTGAGGTGGGCTTAGTTCCTGGCACTTGGGGCCCTGCTTTAGTTGATCCCTTCCTAGACAGAGGCCTGGTATAGGTGGGGCCTCAAGAGGGCCATCCTGGCCAGATGCTCTTTGCTCCTGAGTTCGCTATACCTGTCTCATTGGCCAGGCACGTGGTTTCCTTCCCCTTAGAATGTGGCACACTCCCAAGAAGGAACCAGGAGGAGGGCCAGGGTTATCTTCGCTAAATGTCTCATTTGACAGATGGGGAAACTGAGGCCTCACCAGAGGGAGTAATTCCTGTGTTAAGTGGCTCAGTGTGAGCCTGAGCCCTAGGTGGTTTATCCCCAAGCCAGTAAGCATCACTCCCTGCATGTGCTGTTCCCTCTAAGCTCTGCAGCCCTGCTTGTGGGTCCTATACTCATAGTGGTCTGCCTTACTTGCCTAAGGCCTCCTTACTGAGCCTGATTCCTTCTGTTTCCAGGTGCCTTCCTTTTTTTTTTTTGTAATTTTAAAAATACAAGAAGGAAAACATTAACGAACAGACAACCATTTACAAAATAGCAAAAGAACAATACAAACAATACAGGGGCTGGGGATTCAGCTCAGCGGCACAGTGCATGCCTGGCAAGTGCAAGGTCGTGAGTTCGATTCCCGGTACCGGAAACAAACAAACAAACACAAACAATACAGAGTTACAAACAAAGTGGTAGGAAATTAACAATGCTTGTTGTATTACATATTGATACCTTCAAAGTGGTTTCTTACGAAAACAGAGACATGCAATATTGATCAATTAAGGAATCATTAACTGTTTCTTTCAGCAAAGAAATAGAAGACAGTAGTTCAACTATGTTAACTATCCTGTATATACATACATACAAAATTTCTCCTTCTTTCCCTTCTCTTTTCCCACATCCCAGTTGCCCTTTACCCTTAAGCATTTTCCTTTTGTTTCACAATGTCTATAAAAATATGGAATGCTTCATTAATTTGCGTGTCATCCTTGCCTTCCTTCTGAGGTAGCACTAACTTGCTGTTTCCACAACATTCTGTAGCATCTCTGTATGCTATACCTCAGCAGCCCAGGGTCCTGGTGCAGGCCCACATGGTGCATAGGGTTGTGCTGATAGATGGACCTAGAGTGCTCTTGCTCTTCCTGCTCTCCATCCAACCTTGGCTCCAGCAAGGTTGCTATACATGTCTTAGACTCCTTCAGTCTATTTTTTCTTGAAGCCTCCAGGAGACTGGTTCTTTAAAGTTGGCTCTTAACCTGGATACAGGTGGGGGTCCCCACACATTACCCACTTGCTCTTGGTGCCAGGTATTAGGCACACAGGCGTCTCTCTGCCACTTCTAGTGTGTGCAACCCAGGATGTTCGAAGTCTCTAGCCCCAAAGTAGGGTGTGCCAGCTCTGGGGACAGATAAAAGTTCATATTGCAGTCAGGTCTGACGTCAGGCCCCCTGAGAAGGTACTATCACCCCAGTGGTGAGTTTACCTGATATAGCCCTACATCCTGTGCATAGCTGTGTCCGTGCCCCTTCCCTGGCCAAGGTGCTCTGGGCTAGGCCAGACCTAGGGTAGGAGTTATTAGAAGTATCCACCAACAAGGTGTATCCTAAAGACCACATTCAGTGAAAAAGCTGGCCCCATTGAGACTTGGGAGCTGATCCGACGCTGCTCATGCCCTGAACACAGCCCAGGCTCCTCTCCCCTTTTTCCAAGGTTTAAAAGCCTAGTGTTAGTGCCAGTTTGCCCAGTGCTCATGATTATTCAGGCAGCTGGTTCCCCTCTGGCCTGTGCAGTGCCTCTTTCTGACCTGCCAACTTGTCCTGCTGCTGTTACTTCTCTGTTACTGTTCAGTTGCCTGTCCCTCTTCCTCTCCCATACCTTTTTCCTCTCTAGCTTGGGAGGTCTGGGTTGCCATTGTGTCTTGCATACCCAGCATATCAGTGGCACTCAGTAAACTTCCTCCTCCTCTGCTGGGTCCCAGTGCCTAGCAAGATGCCTACATTGTCATGATTGTTAAGAGGTCCTTGCTCACTACCTATGTGCTGCTGCAGTGCCTAAAACCATCAGTAGATGTGACACGTGGGCAGTAGAGCCCTATAGTTCCTTGGTGATTATAGCTGCCCATGAGATTCTTTCTGTTCTGCTTATGGGGTAACTGAGAAAACAGAAACTGGGGTGTGGGGTGGTCTGGTCTTGAGCCCATAGGCTGACGTACTGAGGCTTGACTCTCAGGCCGTGGCCGGCCTGACCAGGGAGGCCCCCTGGGGGTGTCTTGGACAAGGGTGAGCCCTGTCCCTCTCTGCCCTTTCCATCTTCACCTCCTTCCAGTGATCTGTTGAGGCAGCAGCAAGCCATGAGTGCTGACAATGTGCACAAGTTACACAGAGGAGTCCTCAACCTAAACTATGATGGCACTGGTCCTTTTCAGTCTTTAGCCCTTTTGTGGGAAGTGGTGGCCATTCTTCACAAGGAATGGGGCAGTGTGAAAGCACCCTTTTTGTGGAAGTTGGCCCCTCTGGTCCTTTGCCCCTGCTTAGAGAACCAAAGTCCAGAGGGTGAGAAGAAGGGCTGGAGGGCCAGGCCTAGAGGAATAAAGGCCAGAACTGCAAGGTGGGGAAGCCTGGGCCACTGAGGCTGGCATTGTAGCAGAAAATGCTCCCTCCCCACCCCCAGTATACTTCAGTTTCATAGTTGCCCAGGTAATAGTTCCTGTTCCAGTTCCAGTTGCTTCTGGTCTCTTAGAAATGCTTGGTCACTGTGATGCATAGCTGGTCACTATGAAGACTATGATGCACATTGTGTAAGTCAATCCCCAATTGACAAGCCATTCTGCCTCTGTACTTCCTGCTTGCTTATCCCATATAAGCCCTAGACCACCAGAGATCAGGGCCTGATATTCTGGGAGTGATCCTGATTAGTGCCCATGAACGTAAATAAATCTGCCTACAAATCCTGGGTGTCATTTCAGTGTTTCTGCTTGCCCATTGCGGCATGTCCTTAAATGGGGTGAAGTCAGGGGTCTGTGTGGGGTTGGGACATTACCATGGGTGGAGCAGGGCCCGCCTTGAGAGAGAAAGGGGTACAGAGATTCTTGGGGCACAAGGGCTCTATGCCCCACATGTGAGCCGTAGAATTCAGATTTGTCTCTTTAATCTAAAAATAGATTTTCATAGTTTCGTGTCTGGACATTGGGAAAGAACCTTTGAAACCAGTAAGTTTCACCACCTAAATGATAGAAGTTGATGTCCATTAAGAAGGACCCTAATGGGTGTGTTCTTTTGTGCCCAGGATGCCTCCCTACCTCTAGGCTCTGGTGCATCCATGAGATTTAGGAGTCTCTTGCTGCAGAGATGCCCAGTGCTGTCCTCAGGACTCAGCTAGCAGCTGCTCCTCTGTGGGGGTGGTGGTAGGGGTATGAGCACAGCATTCTGTGCCCTGTGCCTGTGAAGGGCCCCACAGCAACCTCAGGATCTGAGCCAGCTCTCTTGATCTGTGGAGTCATCTTCCCCAGCACATACCTGTGGGCCTTGTTGCTGAGAAACCTGGGGCGGTGCTGTCACCTCAGTGGAGGCCTCAATCTCAACTGTCTGCCCAGGGCATCTATTGAAACAGGTACTAGGCACCAACCAGGGGAGGTGTTGCCCCTTATTACCATGTTACTGGACTGTAGTACCCAAGCTTTGTCAGACTGAACAGCCCCCAAATTACATGCAGCTGGTTACGGGCCTGGTCTATGGTGGGGAATGACAGAAACTCACTGCCTTACCCCTTAGCATTTGTAGCATTTGTCCTTGTAGCATTTGTACATTGCTCACCTTCAGTGGTCCCAGTGCCATGCCCTATGACCCCAGCCAGGTCTGTGGCTCTTTCATCCTGCATGCCTGTTACAGCAGGGCCATGTGGTGTGATATATCTGCATGGGGTTGTGCTTGTCCTGGGTCTTGGGAGGGCATGTACACCTCCTGGCAGGTGGGGGTATCAGCCCTCTGGGGGACTTCAGCTGGCCAGCCATCACTTCAGTGGAGGAGCAGACTGGTCAGGTGCAGGAGGAGTACTTTCTGAGTGCCTGCATCCTCCATCCACACACCACTGGCCACAGATGAGGGCTCTCTCAGTGGTCACAGTCACTGGGAAAGCCCTGAGTCTGCCATCAGTGGAAAATGAGGCTCTTCTCATGGTGGTGGCCTCAGGCTCAGCGGCCCAAAGGTGCTTTCTTGGTGCTGGCATTGCACCTGTGTAGCCCAACCTGAGAAGGAGGAAGATGGGAGGGAAAAGGCCCAAGTGTTCCTCAGAAGTTGAGCCCAGGGCTGACCTGCCAGGGGAGAGCTTTGGTGGAGGAAAGCCAGGGCTTTAGGTCATTGCTGTGGGGCCTGGAGGCTCTGAGGTGAAGGCCCTATGTAGTTCATACTGCTCTTGAACTCACTGTGTATCCCAGGCTGGCCTCAAACTCACAGCGATCCTCCTGCCTCAGCCTCCCAAGTGCTGGGATTACAGGAGTGCGCCACCATGCCTGGCTAGAGTGTGCTTTGGAATCCCCAGGTACCATGCACATGAGCATGTTTTGGGGTTAAAGAGCTGTGGATAACTCAAGTGTGACTACTGCTCTGGGTTTGGTGGTTTTTTTTTTTTGTTTTTTTTTTTTTGTGTGTGTTTTTGAGGTGGAGGTGGTGCTTGGGATGCAGCCTGGGGCCTTGCTGTACTAGGCACATGCTGTACTGCTGAGCTATGCCCTAGCCCCAAGATTTTTTTTTTTTTGAATGCTGGAGATTGAACTCAGGGCATGCAAGGCAAGTGCTGTACCACTAAACTATTCCCCTTCCCCACTGTTAGTTCTGTTGAAATGACCTGCCCTTGGTCTAGTTGCAGGAATTGCAACTCTGCAGAATTGACGCTGTTCTATTTTTTTGTAGGACGAAACAGGTGCCTATTTAATCGACAGAGACCCCACCTACTTTGGACCTGTGTTGAACTACTTGAGACATGGAAAGCTGGTTATTAACAAAGATCTTGCAGAGGAAGGTACATTGTCTTTTTTGCACAGAGAACTTGGCTTTGGGACTGGGTACCAGGAAGGTGCTGGTTGGTTGACTTCTGTGTAGACACTTGAGCCAGAGTCATGTGCCAAGCAACATGCTTTGAGCTTGTAGCTGGGCTAGAGTCTTGGGTGCCAAGGCCCTGTGCTTCCTCTGAAGACAAGGCCCATGGCTCTTGGGCTGTCCTGTCATGATTTTTGTAGGCCTCTTGGGGTGAGGCCCAGTGGCCTGTCAGGATGCTGTGGCCATGCGTCACTTTATAGACACGCTTTTCCAAGTATTTAGTTAGTGCTTTTGGTGTGGATGGGCTCTTTTTTCACAGCTGTTTTGGCTGCCATAGTCTGAGGCCATGTGTCACAGATACACCCATGGTGAGCCTTAGGGGTCCCTGCCTGCTCTTCTTCCAGGACAGCTCTGGATTGGCAGACATTCCATACTGTTACCCTGTCTCTGCCTGTTGTTGCTGGCCACTGCATTGCTTCCTGCCTGGTCACAGAGCACAAGACACACTCCCACATGTGGGCTGCCTGGCACCAGGGCCCAGGCTGTCTTGTCCCATATAGTATCTTGGTGTTAGCTCAGAGCAGCAGGGCCAGGTGCATGCCCATAATCTCTGCACTTTAGGAGGCTGAGGCAAGTGGATTATAAGTTCAAGCCCAGCCCGGGCAACTTAGCATCTTAGTGAGACCTGTCTCAAAATAAAAAAATTAAAAAAAGAAAAGCCAGTGGTTATTTCTAGAATGCCCTAGAAGATTCTAACCCCTTTCTTGGACTAGTTGGTCTAGACCAGAGTGTGCAGGTTTTCTTCCTTCAGCACCTTCCCTATCTTCATTTCTTTTTTCTGGCCCTATCATCCTTTTGTACTGATGTACCTCCCAGGGTACTGACCTGTCATCTGGGTTGTTGCTCAGCTTAAACATGGAGACATGGCTCTGCCTGAGGCTATGAGGATGTTTCTATTCCATATCCAGCGGCAGCTTGCTCTGTGGGATACCCTTTCCTCCTGCCCTGTTTGGAGTGTACAACTCCAGGCCTCATTTCCCATAACTCTCCATCTTTCTCACATCACTGTGCATTGTCCAGAGCTGTTGTGGCCTACATATGGCTTCCTTTAGGGGGGCTGAAGAAATGAGGCAGGGCGTTGGGACCCACAAGAAATATCTGAAGCAGGGCCCTGGGAATCTACTGTAGGTTTCTGGGATGTTTTGAGTTCCTGAGTGTGGAATATTGCTGGTGGCAAGCTTTGGAGAAAGGCAATAGAGCAGTGAGCAGCCCTCAACCAGCCAGCCCTCACTTAAATAGGGAAACTGAGGTGTGAGTGACTCAGACACACATACCAGGGTCTGATGTCCTGGCCTATCACATAGGATTCGGGTCTCTAGGCTGGCAAGGAGAAGCCTCCCCAGTGTCTATGCGATGAGCACAGCTTGTCTGCTCTGCACATCACCTGGAGTGATAATGTCCAGAGTGTAAACATCACTGTCCCTCACTTTTGCCCTTTGCCTCTGGTGAACACTGTGAGCTACAGATCTGTGAAGACAGAATGGGCTGGCCATGGGGTGGGGACAGGTGGGAAATGTTTATTCTTTGATGTGGTGAAAACCTGTTATTTTCCTCTATTCCAGGAGTGTTGGAGGAAGCAGAGTTTTACAATATCACCTCACTAATAAAACTTGTAAAGGACAAAATTAGAGAACGAGACAGCAAAACATCACAGGTGAGGCAGTGACTTATATGTAGGAACTTTTCAAGCCCAGTGTGTGGACACAGCTGTCCCTTCTCTGCTGAGTGTGGACCACACTCTCCTGCCCTGGTGCCTTTGAGCCCCTCTTGCAGCGTGCCAAACAGGACCCATGTGCCTCTTCCCAGCTCAGGGACCCATTCTCCAGAGAAAGATAATGTAAGCCAAGGTAAACCTCTCCTCCTTTAAGAAAAAGGAATAGGTAGCTGCATGAAGTCAGGGATGGGGAACACTGGAGCAGAGAAAGCCTACTAATGGGAATGGGAGATCTGGAGGCCTCTGATGGGAGGGCATCCAGGCAGGGGCAGCAAATGCAAATGGCTTGTGGCCACTATGGCTGGAGGGAGGGCAGTGGTGAGCTGGGAGCTGGGAGCTGGACAGAGCAGGGACTGGGATCTGTGCAGGTGCCAGGAGGACTTGGGTTTTCCTGAGGAGGGTCAGATTGCACTCAGAGTGGTGTCATATGCTTTCTGTCAGCCCTCCTGGGGACAATCACACATAGCCATAGTTAGTGGTCCTGCTGATGCCCTTGCCTAGTGCTATCTGGGAAGCACCTTCTGGGAAGGAAGCACCAATCATTCTCAGGCATTGGTCTTGTCATTGTGCCAGGTCTGCCTTTTAGACAGGCTGGTTCCATATCCAGGAGAACAAGGTGAAGTAGGTTTTAGTAGTGCTCTGTTTTCAACCCTCTGTTGCCGCATCCCTGTAATGGGCTTTCCCACTGTGCAGCTGGTAACCCTGAGCCAGAGCTCTCTATCCTGTAAAGAGGAGCACTTTAAAAAAAAAAAAAAAAAGAAAAGAAAAAGAGAGGAGTACTAATGGCCTGACCATTTACTGTCTTGTCAATCATCAGACCAATGGAGAGTTGTGCATGTGACCTGCCCCCAGCCCTTTCTCCTTTGCTGGAACCTGCTCAGCACCAGTGCAAGGCCGAGGGAGAGCCTCCTTGTCTGCAGGGCAGTAGACAGGTCTGGGGCACTCCTTGGTCCCCTCATTTGTACACTTGGCCTTTTTTTATCCTCCATGCCACAACTGTATGACCTGGACTGCACTGAACCTTCCTATGTTAGTTTCTCTGCCCACCCTGTGAGGTGGGAGAGACTGTGTGCAGGGCCATGCCTTACAGTAACGTGTGGCAGCCACTGCAGTTCACTAGCAGATGAAAGCACCCAGGGACAGCAAGGGTAGCATATGGCTTAGTCACTGTATGTCACTGGCACAAGTCACTGCAGAATGCCAGCATGACCTGGGTCCTCATCTGTTCTGTATGTGCTGTCACCTCCTGTTGGAGCAGCTCTGGGAGAACAGACCCTGGTCTCGCTTGCCTGCCTCTGTCCAGGACTAAAGCTATTGGAACCCAGTGCAGGAAGTCCTCTGGAGCTCCAGGAGGCAGGTTTGGTGGTCCTGGGATGCTAGGGCTGTTTCTGAGCTGTGATGTGTGACAAGACCTTTACCTAGGTGTAGGAGCACAGTATCCAAGCCTTCTGCTGGGTCCTTTCCAGTGATCAGCACTGAGACCAGTATGGTCCCATGTGGAATAGAAGCAAATGTTCACCACAGGTGCTCTGAGGAGTGTGACTTTTTTTTTTTAAGTAGGAATATTGGAGGGGGGATGAGGAAGTAGCAAAGGAAAGGGAGCTCTTGAGGTGCAAGTTAGCTGTATGAGTGTGTGCAGAGTGGCGCTGGGCACTGCAACCTGTTGGGACATGGGCAGGGTCCTTGAGCTTGGGTGTGAGGTGTGGCCCTTGTCCTTGCAGGTACCCGTGAAGCATGTGTACCGCGTGCTGCAGTGCCAGGAGGAAGAGCTCACACAGATGGTGTCCACCATGTCTGACGGCTGGAAGTTTGAGCAGGTGACAGGCTGCTGACTAGGGCTGCCACTCGAGGGACCATTGAGGCTTCTGCCTCAGGACATTCCTGGTGATGGTCCCTTGGTATCCTTAAGTCCTGGGGTCCTTCGGCCAGCCCTCACCCTGTGCCAGCACAGTGACTATGGGGTTTGGGCATGGAGGTGCAACTGTTGAGAGCTGTACCACCTTCCAGGGGCTGCTGTATGCTGCCTTGGGCCCTCTGTGTGTGGGCTGCCCTGAAGAGCATCACTGGCCAGGAATTGGGTACACACAGGTGGCTCTCATGTCCCTGCCCTCCTGAGGGCTCAGGTGTGGGGACCTGTGGGCTGAGTTGTGTGGCTCACTGCCAGAGTCCATGTTGTCCCTGGCATGTGACCCAAGAAGGACTCAGATGCTGAGAAGCTGCTGTCATCCATTCTAGATCTGTGACCTGGTTTGTCCTTATTTGAAATTGGTGCACTGTGTCCTCTTTTGCTGTCTTGTGACTTCTTGCAGGAAATGGGAAAAGTATCCCTTCCCAAGACTGGCTTCAGGACTTTGTCCCCAGCTGTCTGGGATAATCCTAGACCCATCCCAAAGGACACACCTCCTCTCCCTTGATTCTGACCTTTGAACAGTCATCCCTGGGGACATTTCTATACCACCAGTTTATCCTGGTAAAGCCCCAAGTGCCAGCCGGGAGTGGTGGTGCATGCCTGTAATCCTAGTACTCAGAAGACTGAGGCAGAAGGATCACTGAGTTCGGGGCCAACCTGGGCTATGTAGTGAGTTCAAGGCCAGCCTGGACTACACATCAAGACCCTGTCTCAAAAAAACAAACCAAAACAAAGCAAGAAAACCACACTAGGGATATAGCTCAGGTGGCACAGCACCTGCCTGGCAAGCACAAGGTCCTGAGTTTGACCCCCGGTACCAACCAACCAACAAACAAAAAACTCCAAGCCCCTGAGCCATGTAGGCTAATAATGAACACTTCTTCCCCAAAGCAGGGCCAGAGGTGTGGATGAATAAACAGGCTTGGGGGCCAGGTCCTTGTGAGGTGATCGGATCCAACCCAGGGTTACTCAGCAAGTGATGAGGCCAGAGTCTGTGGCAGATGTGGGGAGATGTGTTCCCTCATCAGTGCCCCCGCAACCTCACTGCCTGGGCCACGGCCAGCATCCTCCTGTCTCCTCACCTGCTGGGGCCCCAGCTGCTGCAGGGGTGACCACTCACTGTGGGGACTGCTGTGTTGACCTTGGATTTGGTATACAGGCTAGGTCAGGCAGGTCAATGTTTTGATTCCTCTCTGGCTCAGTAATTCTGCCATTAGCATTTTTATTGTGTTGGTAAGTTTCCTTTTAATTAATTTTGTGTTTAAAAACACAAAGCACTTGGTACCTGTGGGGTAGCTCTGTTCCAGATGTATGGCTGGAGCAGTAGCCCAGTCTGAGGCCCCAGTGCTGCTCCATTTTGGCCTGGTGTCCTGAAGGCTGCAGGGCAGGTTGTAGTGGCAAGGGTGTGCCCAGAGGGCACAGCCAGCACACAGGTCAAGGTCCAGGAACCACAGCTCTTGCCCAGCCATCCTGGCCTTCAGAGCTGCCTGACTTCTGCTTGCCTTCCTGCCATTGCTGGGCATAGTTCTGGGGTTACCTACCCTGAGCTGGGAAGTACGGTCAGTCCACAGAGGTCCTGCTTCACAGGTTGGATCTGCTGGTGGCTGTGGGGACAGGCAGGTTGCCAAAAGCAGGACCTCACGATGTACATGACAAGATCTGGCCTCTCCTGTCTGTTGCAGTCTCTGGGGTAATGAGTCAGTGTCCCCTGTGGACCTGACCAGGAACTCTTGAGAGCAGCTTAGCAACCTATAGGGCAGAACCTGTCCTGGCATGTTGTTATTGAGAGGTGGCACAGGTGCACTCTCGAGGGTACCGGAGGTCTGCTTCCTCCAGCTCATCAAAGCTGAAGTGAAAGCCACCACTGACTCCTGAACCCTGGGTTTTGCCACAGTCTTCTTGATGGGGTGCATGTGACCCTGGTTGTTTCTCCCTTCTAGCTGGTCAGCATCGGCTCCTCATACAACTATGGAAATGAAGACCAGGCCGAGTTTCTTTGTGTGGTCTCCAAGGAGCTGCACAACACTCCATATGGCACAGCCAGTGAGCCCAGTGAGAAGGCCAAGGTGAGTGCAGAAGGGCCTGCTCCCAGCCTCCCCCCCCGGTAGGCACACTTTCAACAGGTTGTGCTTTGAAAGTGCTTCCTGGTGCTGTCTCATTGTAGCTTACTGTTTCTGCTAGGCTTACAACCACCTGGCTCCCAGGGGGCTCAAGGTCATCCGCAAGGCTGCCTGATTTGGCCAAGCAGCTGTTTCTGTCACCAGATGCTGGTCTGTGCTTCCTCAGCACACTAAAAGAGCTGTTCCTGAAAATGTTCCCCAGACTTGTGGCGGAGACATCTTGTGTTTTATCTGCCACTGTGGGTTTCTTTCTTAGGGGACCTAGGGGCCCTTTGTTCCCAGGAGACAGGCCTTGTTAGGGGAGAGGTGACAGCCCCTAAACTGAGGTGGTTTCTCAGCATCAGCAACCACTTTAGCCACATGCACTGGTCCTTGAAGTATGTATAGTGTATGGAGGAGAGTATCCCATAGTGCTACTATTCTGGTTTTTTTGTTTGTTTTTGAGACAGGGTTTCACTATGTACTTCAGGCTGGCCTTAAACTCACTGTGTAGCCCAGCGTAGCCTCTAACTTGCAGCGTTCTTCCTGCCTCAGCATCCTAAGTACTAGGATTATAGTCAGGCACCACCACATCCAGTGGTCAGGCTCTGCTGCTCTGTGGGGGCCAGGCTCATTGTCCACTAGGAGGGTAGTGGCAATATAGGGTTTGTTCTGCTTTATTAGCTTTTATTAGGTTAACCCCATGGCCTACCCACATGTGATCATTTTGGTGGCATTTCCTCTAGGCATGTTTTTCCAGCTAAGGCCCCTAGGTAGACAGATGCACAGGTGCCTCTGCATGTGGGCTATCAGAGACCCAAATGGTAGAGCTATAGAGTGGCTGGAGAGCTCTGCAGCCAGCTTTGGGTGACCCAAAGATCTATAGTGGGATTTGGCTGAGCCAAGGCTGTGGCCTGAGCCCTGGGCACACGATGAGCTGGTGAGGGCCATAGTGTTGCTGAGGATATTGTGAGTGAAATAAGAAGAGGCCAAACTTGGAGCTTAGAGGCCTAACCTTGCCCCTCCTCTCCCCATTTCCCCTTCTTTCTTTTTTTTTTTCTTCATTTCTTTCTCTTTGCAGAGCTAGGGGTTAAACCCAGGGCCTCGTGCTCTGAAATTTTCTGCTATTGAGCTACATCTCCACCCAGTCTGTGTGTGTGTGTGTGTGTGTGTGTGTGTGTGTGTGTGTGTGTGTGTGTGTGTTACTAGGGATTGAAGCTAGGGAGAGTTGAGCTACAACTCCAGCTTGTTCATTTTTTATTTTTTAATTTTGGAGACAGGGTCTCATTTTGTAGTTCAGGCTACCTTTGAACTCACTATGTAGCCCAGGCTGGCCTTGAACTTGCAGTGATCCTCCTGCCTCAGCCTCCCAAGTCCTGGGTTGCAGGTATATGCCACCATGCCCTACCACAGCTCTATTTTTTTGTTTTAGGATAGTCTCACTCAGTTACCATACTCTTGCTTCAGGTTCCCAAATAGGTAAGATTACAGATATGGGCTACCACACCCAGCCAGCCTGGATTTTAACCTAGGACATTGAACCAGGCATTGAACCATGGCAACCAGACCTTTGGCCAGTAACCACCTACCCAGATCCCTTATAAGCATTTCTTGGCCACCTTTGGGGCAGGGCCAGGATGGCTGGGCAACTGTGGGAACTGATTGGCAGAGTCATTCTGTGTGTGTCCAGGCCATGCTGTGGCAGTATCTCACTGCCGTGAAGTGAGGTATGTCTGTGTGGTAGACTGATGGTCTGGCCTCAGCCTCCTGTGTCCTGCTCCTGGCCCTCTGTGCTCACTGGCCTTTGCGCCACTGCCATCTCAAGGCTGAGGATGATTTACAGTTGGGCAAGCCCCACAATGCTGTGCAGCAGATTGGGAAAACTGGGGTCTGGTGCCAGGTCTCCCTGTCAGGCCTAGAATCCAGGAGGTGCCCTCCACCTCCCTGAGAGACCCTGAGCTGAGTTGAAGGGAAACACCACTTTCTGTCTTTGAGCATGACAGGCCTCTTTTATAAATTGTTTTATTTTTAGAAAGCTTTTTATTTCTGAGCTTACAGTTTTCATAACACAGCTCACCAGGGCCCATTTCCTCCAGTGGCTTGTCAGCTGCAGAAGGGAGGCATTCTGTGCTGTGAGGAAACACCAGGCACGACCCCAAGTCCCTTTGCTGTTGGAAGTGTGGCCTTGTTTCTCTCTCCAGAAATATCTGGCTCTGAAGTGGGGCAGCCTCGCCAGCTTCTAAGTGGAGCAGAGGCAGCTTGGAGGGAACTGAGGCAGGGTCTGGGACCTCTGGAAGCCATGTGAAATCATGGGGGCCAGATCTAGAGAGCAGTGATTTGGCAATACCCTACACATGGGCTGGATGGAGCAAGGTCACAGTTCTGAGAGCAGCAAGTCACGCTGGGGCCTGTGTCTGTTGACTGTTCACACTGAACCTTGTGCATTAGTGTCCTGAGAGCAAGAGGGACTGTCCCCAGGTCACCACCTTTGCCTCCAACACAGGAGGCAAATTCAGGATGTGGGCAGACCACTCAGGTTCAAGAATTCCTTAGAGGCTGGGCATGGTGGCACACGCCTGTAATCCCAAGCACTTGGGAGGCTGAGGCAGGATGATCATTGCAAGTGAGCTCAAGGCCAACCTGAACTGCATAGTGAGACCTTGTCTCAAAAAGACAACAACAACAAAAAGAGTATTTAGAATTCACCCAGAGTGATTAGTCTCGGGTTCACCTTTGTCATAGAGGAATGCAGCTACAGAAGGCACCTGGGGTGGAGGACATAGGAGCCTCTCTAAGAAGTCCCATATGTATGCAGCACTGTCTGCCAGGAAAACCATGAGTCTCAGGGTCCAGCATGTTCTGGGGCACTATTGCACAGGATGACTGATTGGCAGATTGTTTAGTCAGTGCTGACATGGCTGATCAGTCTCAGCTCCTCCCCCTAACAGGCAGCAGTGTGGTCCCTGGGCCCCAGTAGACAAAGGCCCTCCTGTTAGACAGGATGTTCCAGGAGCCAAGGCCACCAAACAGGCCTCCTGTAGGACAAGACTTTCCCAGGGGTTACAGGGCAGGTGCTACTGCAGGGAGTTGCCCTCTGGGAAGTGACTGAGCCTGTGTTTTCCTTTGTGGTGGTGTGGTGGGCAACCCTCACCTGCTGCAGCTCACACTTGGCTGATGGCATGTCTTCTTCTCCCTTGCTGCATGCTGCCTGCTGCACCAGAGTGACAACGAGGAGACGGGGCATCAAGGCAGTGATTCAGATTAAGTTTAAATGTCATGGTGAGCTCTGTAGCCCTTCAGATTGACCTGGCACTGTAGTCTCCTTGACCCCATGACCCCAGTTGACCCTTGCCTCCAACCCCTCCCATGTGCCTGTCCCCTGCCTGTAGTTGACAGAATTCTGATAGATGTGCTGTAGATCACAGTAAATTTGCTTGCAGGGAGCTGGGTTGTCATTTGGACATTGGGCATGGCTCTGTCAGTGTCTTCTCCACTGACTTCACAGGCACAAGGATTGGGGCATTTGCTGGGAGAACCATTTGTGTCAGGCCAGGCATGAATGTTCACAGTGTGGACACGGAGGCAGCTGGGCTAGGCAGTGATGCCCACTCCAGCCTGCCAGCCCCTGAGGGGCAGCCTTCCTGTTTCTCCTGAGGCCTGTCTTGGATGCTTAAGCCTCCTTGGCCTTGAAACACTGCTGTTGTGTTCCAGGGTGGTGATCACATCTGCCTGAGCTTGGACAACCCCTCAGTCTTCCCTGCTTCAGGCTTTTCTTATCTTCTGTATCTTACAGGCCAGACTGTGTCAAATCTGACTGCTTTATCACTTTATCAGGGATCACCTGGTGGCTCTCTGACACTCAGGGAGGGAATGGGAAGGCGCGGACCAGGAGTGAGGCCAGTCCACCTCCTATATCTATCTTGCAAGCTGGGAGTTCTCACCACATTGCCCTGGGACCAATCCAGCATTCTGGGAGCATAGTAGCACCTGGCCAGGCAATGTCTCAGAGGCCAAAGGCGCCCAGCAAGAGATGGTCTAGCCTTAGGGCCAGTGCCTGTGTGTGCAACCCCCAAGCTAAGAAGGATCTTTTCTGTTAAGTGATTATAAATACCTACACAGTAGCTTTAGTTTTGCCTCTTGAGCCTCAAAGCCTAAAATATTTATTATCTGGCCCTTCAAGATGAAGTAAATGGATACATTAAACTTATGCCAATAATGTTAATGTAATACATGCAAAATAAATTTATTTTCTTTTTTTAATATGGGATCTAGCTATGCTGTCCAAGAAGGAGCTGAACTTGAGGGCTCAGGTGATCCTCATGCCTTAGCCTCCTAAGAAGCTGAGGGTACAGGCATGTGGCACCATACCCAACTAAAAACATTGTTATTTAGTGGTCATAGTGGTACATGCCTGTATTCCCAGTACTCTGGGAGGCTGCGATAGTAGGAGCACGGTTAGAGCCCAGCCTGGGCAATTTAGCAACTTAAAACAGACTTTATCAAAATAAAAAAAAGGGGTGGGGAGATAGCTCAGTGTGAAGATGCTCAGGTTCAGTCTCTAGTGCTGAAAAAAAAGTCATGTAACATAAAAAACACTGAGTGTTTTGGGTTTTTTTGTTTTGTGTTGTTTTGTTTTTTGCCCTTTTTCACTCTTAAGTCTGCAAAATGAGGTATGTGGTTGCTGTTATAGCTCTTGTTGAGAATATCCCATCGAGAGGCCCAGCAGCCGTGTTGGCATAGGCAGCAGGCTCTCAGCTGTGACTTGCCCTGGGGGAGAACTGTGACGGGCACCAGTGCAGGGTGTTGTGGGATCCACAGGAACACAAAGGAGCCACACTTGCCCCCAGATTGGCTGGAAGAAAGAGTCACCCAGAGGATCCTGGGGATTTGGGGAGTGGCCAGCATCCTTGAGGATGAAGGAGCTTCTTTTAAGGCCCCTCCCTCCCCAGTTAACCCCCTAAGTCTGCTTTTAGGAGTGGCCAGTGGGTACTACAGCCAGTGGGTACCAAGCTGGGGACAAGTGGAATGTTTGGGGTGTGTGGAAAGGTGGGAGCCCGTCAGTAGGACTTGGCCTTCTTTGAACATCCTGAGAGGCCATTTGTTCCACTGATGCAGAGGCTGGGGTAGCAGTGCTCACAGGGGGACCGGATGCTGCTGGACCCTCTCGGAGGAGTTGACATCCTTGAAGAATCCTGCCTTGGCACTGGATTCACCTACTGCCCTCCTGGCTCTCTGGGCTACTGAAAACGAATTTTGTGGGTTTGGCTTGGCAGTGTTTGCCAGGGCCCCAGGATGTTATGGGGTTTCAGAACTCCCAGCTAACTTGGTGACTGCATAGCTGGCTATACTTGTCAGCAAGGGAGGCAGAGCAGTGCCCTGTAGTCAGACTTCAAGAGAGAGAGGGAAGGGAAGCAGGCCCTGTAAGGCTGTAGAGTCTGACATAGAGGACATGGCTCTCAGTGACCCACAGTTGGGAAGGTTTCCTAAGGTCAAGTGCATGTCTTAGGTTGCCCGCGGGAAACGGGTAGGGTTGGGAGGTGGACAGACCTACTGTGGCCTTGGAGCTGGTAGGATGTAGAGGCTGGTCTGATGGAGGAGAAGAGTATAAGGGTCCACTGGTCAAGCAGGGGCACCTGTGTAGCAGCAGAGGTCCACATACCTGAAGCTGGGACCCTGCCCTGTCGTACTAGGTCCCTCAGGGCCATGAACAGTAGTCCTCTTACCACCAGTAGGTCTGCTGGCTCTGGTCTCTGGGGTAGAGCATTCAGCCAGGCCTGAGTTCTCAATTTTCTTCATTTGATATTTTTCAGATTTTACAAGAACGAGGTTCAAGAATGTGAGGACAGTCTTGACACCAGAAGAAATGATTTACTTTTTCCCAAGATACAGTGAACCGCCATGTCCAGGAAGCTTGGCTGTGAGAAGAAACCTGCTTTTGATAATTTCTTTATAGAGATCTGGGTGTGGATCCTTTTTTGCTTTGGAGGTGGGTGGTGAGAGACAGCCCAGCTGTCAGAGACAAGCCATGCCCATGGGTGGAGGGTGGGCTGTCTCTGGGGGCCTGCTCTGTTCTTTCCAAATGTCACGTGGGACTGAGGCAGGATGTTCCTGACCAGCCATGCAATCCTGAAGGTTATTTCAAGGGCAGGGCTTTTGGTGCTACATACACAGTCTGCGATAAGTGACCCAGGCCTCGATGGGAAGAAGGAGCAGCAGCTCTGTTGACTGTCCAGCGCACATGGCTTGGAGTCTGGGTGCTTGCTGGCCACTCTTTGAGCAGCAGGCTCTCATCTTCAGGTCAGGGAGGCTGCTCTGCCTCTGGTGTGATGAGTTGGCAGTTTCTTTTGACCTCGGCTAAGGCTGCCGACAGAGGTAGCCTCCACATTGCTACTACTTCCTGGGCACCTGCTCTGAGGCCAGGCCTCCTTCCAGGCCAGGTTTTCCTCCTGGCTTCGTCGGCTGGACAGTTAATGCTTCTCAATTTGTATGTCCCAGGCCAGAGAAGTTTGTAACCCTTTTTTAAGCGTGGATAGACTACCTAATGTTTATACTCTGCAGAAATGCCTAAAAGTGTTGCTAGGTTTTGGCTTGGTCTGTTAAACCAGTTAATGGGAAATGGAAATTTTGCCTCGTCCGTCCCACTTGGGGGCCCATGGGGGAGCTGGTGCCCACCAGTGCCTTTGTTGCACCCGGGATGGAAGCTGGGGCGGGAGCCCGTGCACCTGGCTTCTAGAGCTGACACTCTGGGTCACATTGAAGCTCAGATGTTTACAGTGCATCACATATCTGTCTGTCTCTCCTCTCTGTCTCTCTCTGTCTCTGTCTCTGTCTCTCTCTCTCTCTGTCTCTCTCTCTCTCTCTCTCTTCCCCTCCTACTCCCCCTCCCTTCCCCCTCTCCTTCCCTCTCTCACTCTCTTTGTCTCTTTTCCCGGCTCTCATTTCCTATATAACTATGCAGTTCTCTCTGATGTTTCTGGTGTGTTTGAAACTCTACATGACCTGCACGGCTCCACCTACCTGGCGTGACTTGGACCCTACTGCCCGTCTGCTTTGAAACAGACCTTTCTCAGCTGGTTGTAGGGACATGTCTGCCTGGGGACGTGGCCCAAACAAGCAAGCTCTGCTTTTGACTTCTGGTTTCCCGAGGGAGCTGTGCAAACTGACTATGGGGGCTGCCCACCTGCAGCCTAGAGGCACTGACACTGGCTCGTTTCAAATGTTCCTGGAAACCTCTTGCCTAGTCCCTCTTTCTCCTTTGCCAATAATCTGATTAACCAAGTTTTCCATCTAGGACTTACCTCCTTCTTTCATAAAGTCTCTTGTATGTTGTTAAATGTTTGGCGTAAAAGAATTCATGAAAACGTCTTTATAGGGCAGAAGTAGCCACTGGCTGACCCAGCTAAAGGTGGCCCCACTGTTGGCTGTGGGGACATACTCTGGGGAGCTGCCGGGCACTTACATCGTTTGATTTATGACCTTGACTTACAATAGATAGGCTTTTTTTTTAATTTAAAAATATTGACTTCACAAAAGTTTATTCTAAGGGGGTATTTATACTTTTATACTTTTTTAGGTATCCGTATTTTATCAGCTTACTGTTTAACGTCTAAGTTTCCCCTGATATTAGCAAATAAAACTGTGTATTTATGAATGAGCCCAGCAGCTGTTAGTGTCTTAAAATACATGGAGAAGCTGCAGCTGGAACCACCGTTGAGTTGCTCAAGCCAGGGTACCCCCTGTAGGACTCTGGTTTCAGCTTCACAAGTCCAGCAGGGCTGGGTGTAGTTGAGGAACCCAGTGTGCCCTGAAGGGTTCGGCTCTCTTTGTCTCTGCTACCAGTCAGTCCTATTTCCGGGCACATGTCCAACCCAACCAGGGCCGTGGCATGGACTAACCTGCCTGCCCAGTGTGAGGTGTGGGGTAGGGGCTACTTGTATGGGGACAGGGTCTGGGCTTTTGGGTGTCCTGAATGAGGGTGCGCATGAGGGAGGAGTTTAAATTCTGCCTTAAGAGGTTTTCTGGTGGAGGCTAGGACCTGGATGTGCCCTCTGGCCTCTTGGCTGGACACAGCACTGGGTGCCCAGGAGGGCCTCTGTGTGGTAGTGTGCCTGTCAGAGACCAGAGCATGTCCCATCAGAGCTGAAGGCCACATAGGAGACAGGCCAGCATCCTTGGCAGAAAAGGCACCCTGTCCCCTCAGCAGACAGTCTGCCATGCGGTGTCTAAAGAGCGCCAAGGGCCCCAGCTCGGGCCCTCAGAAGTCAGCAGAGCTGGGCATGGTGGCGCATGCCTGTAATCCCAGCACTCAGGAGGCTGAGGCAGGAGGATCGCTGTGAGTTTGAGGCCAGCCTGGGCTACATGGTGAGTTCAAGGCTGACCTAACTACATAGTGAGACCCTGTCTCAATAAAATCCAGCAGAGAGACAGGAGAGGCAGGGTTGGGATGTGTGGATCCTTGGTGGCTGGCCTTCTGGTTCATTCCTAGAGCCTTCCAGGACTGCATGGGACAAGAACCACACCTCTAGTTGGCTAGTACCCGAAGCCTGCCATGGGGATAAAAGCCCCAGTGCTGCCACCTGGGGGCAGGTGTGGGATTCCTGGCATTGGGGGTTTTCCCTTGGCTTTTGCCTTCCGCACCTCTTACCTGCCCACCTTTGGAGCATCAAAGGTTACGTCTGGCAGGGTCATTTTGCTCTCAGATCATCTGTCCCCACACATGCTACTGGGCCTGGGGCTGACTCTCACCTGGGGTCTTGAGGCCAGCAGGGGCCCACGATGGCCATTTTTCTTCCTGTGGCTTCATAGGCTAATTGTGGTGCCTATGCAGTTGTGTGTGTGTGTGACGTGTGCTTGTGTATGTGCGTTCATGGATGTGGGACAGCACACGTGTGGCTGTTCTGGTATCACGTGCTCCCACTGAGGCTGGTTGAGGTGGCCTTCCACAGTGGTCCTGCCTGGAGGAAGGACCACCCCTGGCTGCCGTGGCCTATGCCAGCAGCTCCCTTCAGTGTTCTTCCTACAGCTGGCAGCTCTGATGGCAGATCACTGGTAACTGCTTGGCAGACGTGTGGAGAGTTATATCTGAGTTGTGCCCTGACCCCAGGGTGCAGAAGGGAGCCTGCGGCAACCTGGGTGTTTCTCTTCTACAATCTTCTCACAATACTGAGCTTGGTATAAGCTGTGAATTGCATGGAATAAACTTGTTTCCTTTTCAACTCCTGGTTCTGTGGAGAGTTTTCGCTGCCTCCTGTGGACAGCTGCCTGTGGAATCCCTTCCCTGGGGTTAGCCAGCAGATCACAGGGGTGCAGGTAGGTTGTGTGACTCTGCCTCCTCTAACCTCCTTCACCCTACCCGGGCCAGGACTCCACACACATCCCACAGCAGTGCCCAGTCATCTGGGCCTGTCTCGGGGACCCCACAGCCTGCCCTGCCCTGTTGTCTGGGTGCTAGGTTACCTGCCTCTTATAGGACAGATGAGTAATCCCTCCTGACCAGAGACCCAACCTGGTCTGGAGCAAGAACTCAGCATATGGCCCATCCACTGATGTCACCAAGTGCCTAGTAGGCAGTGGCAGCTGAGCTCAGGCAAAGTGGAGCCCAGGGAGATTTCTGATGTTTTGTCCCAGGCTGGACCAGAGCAGGTGCTTGCTAAGTGGTCATCAGATTCATATATAACAGTGCCTGCTTCTCAGCTCTAGGGAGGTAGGCAGTGCCGTTGTGTGCACACGAGTGTGTGGTATGGCTGTGGCTGTGCACAGGTGTACATGTCTACCCCTCCTGGTAGCTTCAGACTTTGAGTGGGGAGATCAGGGCTAAGGGATGGGACTATAGGGACCCTGGGGTCAAGGGGAGAACAGAAAACAGGCCTGGGCTGGTCCTGGAGGAAGACTGAACAGTGGAGTGGAGGGGCAGAAAACAGCCTGGAAGTATGCCCCAGGGTGACATGGCATTATTTAGAGAAGGCTGGTGGGCGGATTCTGGAGGAAGACTAGGGGGTGGAGGCCATGGTTCCCTTAGGACACCTCTCTCCTCCCCTTCCTGAGTGCCCTCCTATTCCCTTATCCTGGCATAGCTCCTGCAGTGGCACTGGCTATCTTTGATCAACTTTCTGCCAGTGTCTGTCCCTGTCCACAGTGCTGGCCAGGACAGCCCTTAGCAGAGGATCAAGTAGGAAAACTTGAGGCATAAAGTGGCGTCAGGGTAGTCTCCTGTGAGGAAGTCTGGGAAGGTGTTATAGGGACCCAGGGACATCCTAGGCGGTGTGCCTGCAGTGTCCTATCCCATCAGGAGCTAAGTCCTCTGAGTCTTCTCCATGTATCAACTCCCCCCGCCCCATACTCTTTAAGGATTTTTGACCTGGACAGTTTGGCACTGATTTTATTGAAAGGAAACATAAATAAAAATATTTGGGCATTTGAGATAGAAGATAGAGAGCTATTTACACATGTACACCATGGGCAGCATGTGGACCGGTGGGGTGGACTTAGAGGACAGCAAGCAGCACCCCAAGGGCCAGCAGAGCCACATGGACAGCCAGGCATGGTGCTAAACTCCCACTAAGGTGCTGATGGTCACAGGGGTCTGACTAGCGGCCACCTCTTCCTGCCTGACTGGAACTTCAGCTCAGGGATGATACGGTGGATCCAATCATGGTGTGACGTGACCCGGATATAGACACCAGGGCGGTTCCGGCGGGCACAGCCCTCACCCCAGCTGATGACACCAGCTTGCATCCATGCCTGGTTCACGAAGCACACCAGGGGGCCCCCGGAGTCACCCTGTAGGGTAAGCAGAGGCCCTAAGAGCCTACCCAGTGCCACCAAGTCCTAGGATAGTGGACATGGGCTCCAGCCCCTTAGCCTCTCCTTCCCTCCACCCTTGGTCCCTCTTTTCCTTACTAGGGTACCCCAGGTTCCCTGCATGTCTGTAGGGGAAAGGGTTCAAAAGTACAGCTTACCCAGCCCCAACCCAAGCACCAACTCAAGGTAGGGTCTAAAGCTGCTCTTTCCCAATAAGTTTCCTGGCTCGATGGAACTCTGCACCCCTCCCTGCCTTGGGCCTGGAGGTCGGTCAGGGTCTTGCTGCCTCCCTCTTTACCTTGCAGGCGTCCTTCTTGCCCTCAGCAAAGCCTGCACAAAGCATGTCATCCTTGATAGCTTTGGGCTGGAAGCCGGACTCTGTATCTGTGCTGTAGAGTAGGTTGCACTTGGGTGTGTCAATGATGGGGACAGCAAGTTTCTGCAGGATCCGAGGGTTGGGCAGGCGGTCTGGGGGTGAGCAGGCCAGTGGGCAGTCTTCAGCAGTGACCTGGGGCCCTGGGTTCTCAGAACCACAGTGCAGTCTGTCCCTGCCCAGGCTTCTCCATGGTGGTTAGATCTCTCATGGGGCTGAGCTCCTTCCCACCCTCTGAGCCCCAAGTTGGAAGTTCTGTCTTCATGGCTCTGCCCTCAAGGGCAGCTGTCCTTTCCCATCCCCACCCTACCTGTTTCGAGTAGAGATCTCATCTAACAGTATCAACAGAAAAAGTTGGTTGGTTCAGAGTAGCCCTCAGACTCCCCTGGACCTTTTCCAGGCCCATCCCCCTTTCTCCCTAGCCTCTGCCCCCTTACCTTGCTCACTGGGGCTGCCCCAGCCAGTAACCCAACAGTTCATGTCCTTCCCAAAAATGACTGAAGGGTCAGGCATGCACACAGGGAGGATGTAGTTGGTGAAGGTCACCGGTGTCTCCAGCTCTACCAGGGCCACATCTGCACTGGAGGCCATGCCCTGGTACAGGGGGTTGCTCTCCACTTGTTTCACACGGGCATAGATGGAATGTGCCCCTGGCTGCAGCAGTTGCCGTGCCCCCAGCAGCACCCGGTACAGGGAAGTGTCAGAGGTGCTGAAGGGAGAGAACAGAGGCCTAGTGTGGGCTGTGCCCTCTTGAGAAGGGGATGAAGGGCAGGGGGGCTGTTGAGTGCCTCTGGCCTGCTCCATTTCCTGATGGATCTCTGCATGTCATGTTCAAAACCATCATCTTCAGAGGGGCATTCTGCAAGGTCAGGGTGTAGAAGCTGTAGTGAGATCACTCACCTTTAATCTCCAGCTTTGTCCTGGGCCACCAGGTAACCTTGGACAAGTTACCTAACAAGTCTTCTATAAAGTTTCCTTGTCTGTAAGGTGGGGACAGTGACTCTTACCAGAAATGCCTACTTTGAAAGCAAAAGGAGATAGCCACCCACAGATACTATAGGGCCCAGCCCGGCTCTGGAGCTGGGGCAGCCACCACTCAGGGTGTTGAGTAGAAGGTGCAGGTTTTTAGGAGAATCACAGAACTGCAGTGAGGTGAAAGATGAGAAGTATGGGAACCCCAGAGGTCTGGGGTCAGGTGGCTTATAACACAGTGGTCAGGGCTGAGGGGCTGGCCACTTTTTTGGGGATTATGAGGACAGTGCCTTATTGGCAAGTCAGCTGGTGCGAGCCAGGGCTGGGGCAGCAATTGCAGCTGCAAGTTAAATTAGTTCTAGGCTTGGGCCTTAGAGGAAACCTGTAGCTGGGAAAGCAGGCAGGTATAGGACCAGGCTTCCAGGACCCACAGAGGCAGGTGGATCTGTAGCAGATTGGGTGCTGTTCTTGGTGTTAAACTAGCTGAGCACCAGGCCTTGTTTTGTCCCTGCTGGGTGGGGCAGTCACGGGGTAGACACACAGGGTACTAGACTCACTCACTTGGAGAAGCAGTGCGCTGCGGTGAGCACCCACTTTTTTGTGATGAGGCTGCCCCCACAGGAGTGGCTTCCATTGCGCTGGATACTAACTTGCCAGGGCCATTCGCCCTCCATGGCATCCTGCCCGCCCACCATCCGGTTCAGCATCCTCCGGTGCCCGCAGACTGGAGGAACATGGTGGAATTACTGGGAGCTGATTCCAAGGTTTTGACTCCAGCCCTAATCCCATATGTCAGCTTCTACTTTATACCTAATTTCTGGCCTTCCTGGCCCTTGACCTGCTCAGGAACCTAGGGAGTAAGACCCTCTGTATCCCTACCCCATGAGCCTCAGTTCCTTGACTGGGAAGAGGTGCCATAGGGGAATTGAGGCAGTAAGTGGAAAGGCCTCATCCCTGGGCCCAACACACACTTCCTGGAAGGACAGCTGGTGTGTTTGCCTGTCACAAAATAGGTAGCCCTGAGGGATAGCTCTCCTGCAACCAGAGAACCTCTGACTGAGGTTCCCTGATGCCCCGTACTTCCCTTCTGGACCTTGTTCCATGTGTGATGCCTCTGCCATCTTACAGCTCAGGCACACCCACTTACCTGCTGGTGCCTTGGCCGCTTGAGTCCCTGGAAGTGAAGAAAAGGGGTCATCAGCCTACTTTGCCAAAGCCCAGGTCCATTCCACTCTTCACTCACCTGCCTGGTCAACACCCTGCTCTCCCTGCGTCATCTCCCTGCCTCTGGAAACTCAGGAGGCACAGTCACCAAGGCATCTGGGAGGAGAGGCAAGGAGCCCTCAGTTTCTCTCAGGCCTGCCCTGTGTGCAAGCTTATTTGGAAAGGGATAAACAGGCCACACGTGGAACTGACCAGGAGAGGCCAGTGCCAGAGTCCCAGAACTCCACATTCCCCAAAACTGAGCCATCTCGGGCCAAGACACCCCGCTGTCCTCAAACCTGCTGCTCAACCTTCACTGCAGCCCCAGAGGCTCCACTGCAGGCTTGGAGCCCAGGCAGGGGACCCCTTCAAGAGAGACTTCTCTGCCCCACCCTTCCTGTCACCTGTTCCTTGTGGTGGGTCCAACAGAGCTGGAGAGGACAGCCAGGCCTCCCTTTGCCCCATACACTTGAGGAACCCGGAGTGTGGGGCCAGAAAAGGTAACCGGTCTTAGCGTGCTGATGGGCTGCAGGGAATAGGAAGTGTCCTCAGTGAGCCAGGTGTGGCTTAGGGTGCCTGAGGATCCTGGAGGTGTTACGGTCCTTCATTCTTCCTGTCAGGCTCCTGATCTCTAGTCCTCAGTGCCAGTGGAGGACAGGGAGGTGTGTGCTGGACAGGGCACCAAGAGGAACCTGAGAAGGATCAGCAGGCCTGGCTGCTTCTCAAAGTAGGGAAGTCAAGCAGATTGGGGGTCAAGTGCAGTGCTGGCCCAGGTGGGCAACAAGAAGCAGGCAACTTGTGTTCATAGTGTGGCCTTTAAATGCCATAGGATGCTGAGCGTGGTGCACGCCTGTAATCCCAGCACCCAGGAGGCTGAGGCAGGAGGATTGTTGCAACTTCGAGACCAGCCTGGGCTACAGGGTGAGCTCAAGGCCAGCCTGAACTGCATAGCGAGACCCTGTCTCAAAAAGACCAAAACAAAACAAAACAAAACACCACAGGAGGGTTATCCTAGCATCTTAGTATAACATTACTTGACACTGACCCTACGGCCTTCCTAAGGCTTCTGTTTGCAGATGCTGCTTCCAGCCCACCCACCCTTTATTCTCATTGACACTAACATACTTTAGGCATCTCTGTCCCTCCTTTTGGGGTTCCCTGCCTCAGACTACTCACAGCAGCCCCTCCCCCATATGCATGTCCATCTTCCCCACTACAGTTCAGCTGCTTCTCACTTAGGCTGAACCTCTTGGCCTCTCCAGGTTCTAATCCAGATCAAGGCTTCAGCAAAGTCCTACCTCCTCCGGGAAGCTCTCCCTGCTTCTATTGTCCGTCTTGGAAGCCTCAGTCCCTCACTTGAGCTCTTTGTCCTTGCACTGGGCATCACATCTCACCCCTGGCCTCAGTCCCAAGAGCCCCAGGAAGGCAGAGCCTGTGTCTGGGATCCCTACTGTGGAGAACTGAGCAGGACAGCTAGGCTTTTGTGGATGGGCACCCTGTCAGGCTGGAGAGCACAATCAGGGTGTCAGATCCCCACCCTGGGCCCAGGACTCCTGGTATCCCTGGAGCCGGTCTGGAGAACCCTTGGGGTGCTGGGCCCACGAGCTGGTGAGGACAGCACCTGGGATTCAGCCGAATGCAGCTGCAGTGCCCACTCTGGCAATGACCTTGATTGCTCAGCCTGCTGGAATAATTGAAGTGTTACACCCTGTGGAAGTGGGCTCGCTTAGGGGACGCTGTTATCTGCCTGCAGGAGGTCTGTCTGGGGAGGCTGGTCAATGAGACTGGGGAGACTGGGCCTCCCCATAGAGGGGCACCCTAGTGTCCTTCCAAGAATGAAGAACCTGGAGCGCTGGCTGAGCTGTAGCCTGGGGTGACCTGGCCTGGCACTGGGAGGTAACCTGAGGACAGGGAAGTGTGGCTGGTGGGCTGGCCTGGGTGGCTTAGGAATGTGGAAGAGTTTCCCTGGCAGGGAGGGGCCCGGCAGGTGGGGCGCTGGATGGACCCTGCTGACCCTGGCCATGGATGGCGGTACGTTCTCTGCTTGTATATCCATAGGGCAGTGGGACTCCAGCTTATACCCCTTGTGCCACCCAGCTGTTCACTGAACGCCACCCTGCTTCCAAGGGTTGTAGGCTTAGGTGGCAGCCCTTGCTCAGTCCCACTTCTGGATCAGCTATGGTGGTCTGTGGACTTGAGCCCAGCAGGCCCAAGTTCAAATCCTGCACCCATGGTACTCTTCATCTGGTGAGTCGGGGAGCCTCAAGTCCAGAGCCAGGTACACTATGGATGCCTGGGAATGTGGGTTAAGGCCCCTACCAGGTTGCTGCCATGGGGTCCACTCTGACCTAAGCCTGCCTCAAGACTCCCAGGTGAAACATCTGGAGTGTGCCTGCCTGCCTGGGGCCTCCATCACTGGGGTAGGAAGTGGTGGCCCAGCTGGAACTCCTGGCAGGGAGAAGACACCCTCCAGGGAGGCCAGGGACTCTGAAACTCACCAAGCCTCAGCAGTAGGAAGAGCAGGAGCAGCAAGAGGGGTGTGGGGGCCAGGTATCGCCTCATGTCCTCAGGCTGGCAAAGCTGGGCCAGGGTTGTTGGTGGTGGAGGGAGCTCCTGGCCCTTGTAAGGCACTGGGCTCCATGAAGTGGCGTTTTATGTTGGAGGTGAGTGTTGGCTGGGGTATGCCACCCGACCTGTTGGCCTGCTCCACCCAGTTCTGCTCCAGCAGGAAGGAGGCTTCCTGAACCCCAACTCTATGACCTGGTCCTGAACCCCACAGGCCAGACCCCTTACCCCAACACTCCTGCCCCATCCAGGGGCTTGTGGCCTGGAGTTCCCCACCATGAGCTGACCACAGATACACCCTAGCAGGCCCAGACACCTCTCAGCTGACCACAGGCCCCACATGAGCTGGCCAGGTCTACCCAAGAGACACTGCCTGCTTCGTTTATTAATTTGTTCACATAACATTTATTGAGAACTGACTGTGTACACGGCTTCCGTGATCTAGAGTCATTCAGAACTTACACCCTGATAGGAGGGCAAGGTCAGGGGAACAGTGAGGAGCAGGGCAGGGAGACTTGGGACCTGGGCTGACCATTGCCCCTTACCGCACTCCTCCCAGGAAGTGAACCCAGCAGTAGGCTGGGTGGGTGGGGTGCAAGCTGGTTCTGGGAAGGTGGCTGATGACCAGCCCAGTGGCAGTCCTGTCTGCCCTGGGCACTCCCTGGGCTTTGGGACATGCAGCCACGGCGGGAGGAAAGTATTTGGGGCGTGGGGCTGATGTCAGAGCTGGAGTTAGGGTTGGGGTGGCTACTCCCACTGACTGCAGCATGGGGGGTGGCAAACAGTAGGCCTAACAGGAGACTGCCTCAGTTTCCCTACTGGTCTTGTACCCTGCCAGCCCCAGGGTCTCCCTGCACTTCACAATTGCCTGCACCAGAAGCTATATCACCACACTCCCTGGGTGCTGGTCTGTCTTCACCTTCTGTCTGCCCGTTCTTCCCCCATCCCTGAGCCCCTGGTGGCACAGATGCTGGGCTGTCCTTGATGGCAGGCAGGAGGACTCCACACTCATTCATTTACTCAACAAATATTCTGGGGTCATACTGGTTGGTGCCCAGGACTACTAGGTATGGGGAATACAGCAGTTAGCAGAAGACTCATGGGGACAAGGAGTCACTTAGTGGGGAAGAGGACCTAGTTTACACTGGAAAGTTTCAGAATGCCCGGGTGGGTGGCCTCACTTCTCCAGGTACCCAACCATCAATTTCCCTCATCTCAGAGGCGGTTTCAAATGCTCTGCTCTAAGACTAAGGATTTCTCTTGGGCCCTTGTCTCAGGTGTCCCTGTCTTCCTTCCCTGTTTACTTATTTATTTGTTTACTTATTTTAACTCAAAGACAGGGTCTTGTTGTGTAGTTCAGTCTGGCCTCAATCTTACTATGTAGCTCAGGCTGGCCTTCAACTCTTGATGATCCTTTTGCCTTGGCCTCCCGAGTGCTGGGATTATAGCCGTGCACCATTATGCCCTTCCTCTTCCCCTTTTAAAGCCAGTTTTTGTTAAAATCAAGCAAGCAACTGAAAGTGAGGATCCCAGGGAAAAGCGGACTTCCTAGCAACCCAAGAGCCAAGTCTTCAGCAATCTTCACCACCACTGTTGGGCCTACTGACCAAGGCAGCAAAGGGGTGGCTGGGCCTTCCACTACCCACCAGGCAAATAAGGGAGGACCTGGAAGGATTCCAGTCACATCACACCTAGAAATTAGTAGAACCGGACATAACTGGCTGGAAGAGGGTTTTCTAAGGTTAGAAGGCACAGTAGACATCACAAAGAAATGAATGAGCCAGGCTGGGCATGGTGAACCACACCTGTAATCCTAGCACTTAGGAGGCGGAAGCAGGATTGCCACAAGTTTGAAGCTAGCCTGGGCTACACAGTGGACTATGTAGACCCTGCCTAAAAAGAAAAAAAAAAAAAAAATCACAACTGTGATCTATATGTAAGTTTAAAAAATACAAGCAACATTGGTTACAAGTAAAAAGACAATAGGAAAAATATATGTAAGAAATACGGCCAAATATGGATACCATTATTGTTTAAAGTGCTACAGAAATTGGTCAGAAAGCTGAGCATAGTGTCATTCCTCTAATCCCAGCTAATCAGGAGGCTGAGGCAGGAAGAGTACAAATTTGAACCCAGCTTGGGCAATTTAGTGGCTTATCAAGACTCTGTCTCAAAATAAAAATAAAAAAGATGGGGATATAGCTTAGTGTGAAGACCCTGAGTTCAAACCCCAGTGCTGGAGGAAAAAATAAAAGAAGGGGAGGAAAGAAAAGAAATTGGTCAGAAAAATTCTGGACCCTAGCAATAAAATGGGTGAAAGACAAGTCGCTAGAGAGGAAACTAACTTGGCTAATAGACTTGCTGAGAATTATTTAGCCTGAGTAATTAAGTAAATGCAAATCAAAACCACAGCAAGGTGATGGCAGTTTTCTCATCTGAGGCTGTGGTAGTGCTGGAGGAATGTGATTAGTCAGGGCCACCTGGAAATGGGTCAGCAGGTGGGCATGGAACGGACCCTTTTGTCCCTGTGTCCATTGCATCAAAGAGTTACTCCCTTTGAAGCAATGACTCTGTCACTGCAAGTGTGCTCAATCTTAAATACAGAAAAAAAAAAAAAAACATTGTGACCCAAAGTGTTAGTGGCCACTTTATATTTGCATAAACAAAAGAAGTTTGCAGGTTGATAGTAAATATATACTCCAAATAGAATTTATAAATATGACATTTTCAGTATTGATAGCATTATTTTCTAAAGTGCTAAAGAAATTGATCAGGGGGCTGGGGATTTAGCTCAGTGGCAAAGCACCTGCCTGGCAAGCGCAAGGTCGTGAGTTCGATTCCTGGTACTGGAAGAAAAACAAAACAAGAAAAAAAAAATTGATCAGAAAGCTAGGCATGAGGCGCATGCCTCTAATCTCAGCTGGTCCGGAGGCTAAGGCAGGATTACAAGGTTAAGCCCTGCCTGGGCAATTTAGTGAGACCCTGTCTAAAAAAACAAAAAACCTAAATGTAGTGGTGCATGCCTGTAATTCCAGCACTCAGGAGGCTGAGGCAGGTGGATTGCTATGAGTTTGAGGCCAGCCTGGGCAACAAAGTGAGTTCAAGGCCAGCCTGAACTACACAGCAAGACTGTCTCAAAAAAA
>NW_004955442.1:14636691-14641277 GCF_000276665.1 Chinchilla lanigera | reverse complement strand
AAAAAAAGGGGCTGGGGATTTAGCTCAGCGGCACAAGTGCCTGCCTGGCAAGTGTAAGGTCGTGAGTTTGATTCCCGGTACCGGAAACCCCCCCCCCAAAAAAAGGATGAAGAATAGATGGAAAGGGGACGAAGGGATAGGTCTCTTACAATAGGGAAGTGGTCCAAGGGAACAAAGGTGAGGGGTGAGGAGGCGGGGAAGGGGAAATAAGAATAAAGATATGCCCGGTACAGGAACCTAATAACCCCAATTAGTGTAAACACTGTGTGCCATAACACGAGCTATGACAAATAATACCAACAAGTATGAAAAGGGGGATAGGGGAGCCAGAGGAGGAGGAGCAGGGAGGGGGAGGAAAGGGGAAGGGGATTTTTTAAAAAATGGAAACAAGCTGTATGAAGGTTGATCAATTGTATCAATCTGAGTAAGAGAAGCTCAACTAAATTGGCTGAAAAAAAAAAAATTGGCTCAGCAATTCCACACCCTAGGATGTGGAAAACTTACCCTAGGGCGGCTCATCACCTGGATGGTATAAAGGGGAAATGAAGAAGACAGACTTGCTTCTATGTCTTTCTATCTTTTCTTTGTTTCTTTGTTTCTTTCTTTCTTTCTTTCTTTTTTTTTTTTTTTTGGTCTTTTTGAGACAGGGTCCTCGAGAGGCAGTTCAGGCCGGCCTTCAGCTCACTTTGTAGGCAAGGATCCTGCCTCAGCCTCCTGAGTGCTGGGATTAGAGGCATGCAGCGCCACCCCCGGCTTTTGCTTGTTTCTTCAGAGGAGCTCTAGTCTTTGCCTTCACTTTGGACTCATCTCTTGGCTTCCAGCACAGATTCTTTGGCGTCCAGCATAGACTCTTCAGCCTTCCATAGCAGATCTGTCGGCCTCCTGATATGGACTCACATGGGACACTGCGGTGAGCTCCAGACCTTCAGCTGGATCCTTTGGTCTCCAGTGTGCAAACAGACCCTCTATACTCTTCTTCATCTGACTCTGTGGGTGGCCATTGGAAGACAATCTTGTAAATTCTTTTTTTTTTTAATTTGTCTTTTTTTAGACAGGGTCTCACTACACAGTTCAGGCTGGCCTTGAGCTCACTTTGTAGCCCAGGCTGGTCTCAAACTCACAACAATCCTCCTGCCTCAGCCTCCCAAGTGCTGGGATTACAGGTGTGCGCCACCACGCCCAGCTTGTAAATTCTTATATATTTGTATATCCTGTGTTGTATGTATTTCTCTAGTAAACACTGACTGATACAAACTGTAATCTGTACATGTTACCACTCTCCAAGATGACTGTAAACTGCATGAATTGCAAACATGTATTAATAAAAAAAGAAAAAGAAAAATTGAAATATATCAAAATTGAAAGCTTTTCCAAGGCAGTTCTGTTTTTCAGGATTGACCTATAGATTTGTTTTTGTTTTGAGATAGGGTTTAACTTGCCCCAGTGGGCTTCAAACTAGCCATACTCCTGCTTCAGCCTCCCAGTTAGCTGGTATTATAGGTGTTGAACATGCCACCTGGCTCTTTAGCCTGTAGATCATTTGAAACACACACACACACACACACACACACATTTTCAAGAAACTCTGAGTCAAGGCATCAAGCTATATGCTGAAGCAGGGAAAATTTTCCAAAATGTGCATGTGCGAAAGGTGAGAGACAGAGGGAATATGTGTTTGAACTGAGAATCATAGGCCGGGTGTAAAGTCCGGCACCTTCAGCCATACTAGGGACTCAGTATTACTTCTTTGGTAGCTGACAGGAGAAGTGGAAGATGTAGCCCAAAGGTTGGGGATCTTCGAGACATGGAGCTCAAGCATGGAGAAAAGTAAGACTCTTCTTCATTTTGTCAGGGCTTTCTGCACCAAGCTGGCTATTCTCACTTAGCCTCAGCAGTGAGAGGAAATACCAGCCTCCCAGGCACTTCCATCCCAGGCCCTCTACAAACCAAGGCCTCAGCCTAGGTGTTCTTGGCCTGTGGCTCCACCTGCCTTTCTTCCCCTCTTGGTGCTGGGCCTTGTGCATATTCATGCTAAGTGGATATTCTGCCAGCCCTGTCTTCCTTGTTTTGATAGCTTCCCTTTGACAGGTAGCAGACGGCAGCTTCCTCGCCTCCTTCAGACAGAATGAGTCACTCTTCGACACTTTGATCTCCCTTTTTAAACTAACACATCTGTCACACTCACAGCAACTCTCTGTTTACCATTTCCTGTCCGCAAGACAGACCATGGGTTGTGACTTACACTCATCCCTACACAGATCACACGTCTGCACAAAGTCCTCAGCACGTCTGCACAAAGATGCCTGGGTCCCATCCTAAAGCAAAGTTTGGATCATATCACCCCCAGCTCAAAATCCTTTCACCTGCTCAACTTCACCTTTGAAACTTCTTCAATTATTCGCATGCAAAACCTTGCAAGGAGGGCTGATGATTATGACACAGAGGAGAAGTTCAGATGAGTACCACTGTCAGTGAAACTGAGGGAGGCTGCTCTTAAATTGGGGGCGCTCTGTTCAGCAGGTAAGTTCCTCCCTCCCCTTTATGCCCTGACTGAACAGCATGTATTTGTCCTGTCCTGGGCCTTAATGAAAAGGAGATGACTATATTCTTTCTCTGGCACCAGATATGGATGTGTTCTTTCTCTACACTGGCTATGGTCTGACTTCAGTGGTATGCTGGTTAAAGTTTATTTTTTGATTTTTGTTTTGAGTTCGAGGTCAGCCTGGGCTACATAGGGAGTTCAAGACCAGCGTGAACTGCAAAGCGAGACCCTGTCTCAAAAGACAAAAAAACAAACAAAACAAAAAAACCCAGAAAAACCCCCAGCTAGTTGTAAAATGTAGCAAAACAATTAGGAAATAATGAATTTTGAGTATTTTCTATCTTTGTTGTTTAGTGTAATTTATTAAATTGTGTAAGTTTAATTTGTCACTAATTACTGTATTTATTATATTTATTTTTTGTGGTACTGAGGCTAAAATCCAGTCTTACACATGCTAAGCAAGTGCCCTACCACTGAGCTACATCTCCTAGGCCCTAAAATAATGTTAACACCTATGTTGCAAAATTCCTGAGATTTAGCCATAGGGTCTAGGTTGCCACTCTCATCGCATCCATGTTTTTGGTATGCCATTCTCATCGGATCCGTGTATTTGTTTTTTCTCTCTGTTGGTACTGGGGAGTGAAACCCAAGGCCTTGCCTATGCTGAGTAAACCCTCTTTCACTGAGCTACAGGTCCAGTACTTTTTTGAATTTTTCTTTCTTTTTTTTTTTTTTTTTTTGTCTTTTTGAGACAGAGTCCCACTATGCAGTTCAAACTGGCCTTGAGCTCACTTTGTAGCCCAGGCTGGCGTCGAGCTCGCAACGATCCTCCTGCCTCAGCCTCCCGAGTTCTGCGATTACAGGCGTGGCCCCTAAATTGCTCAGGCTGGCCTCAAACTCGTAATCTTCCTGCCTCAGCCTCCCGACTAGCTAGGATTAAAGATGCGCGGGAGTTGTTTTGTTTATTGTGGCACTCATTTCCCTCATGATTCACAGAAACTCGAAACTAGAATGGCGAGGGTCAGCCGGTTACAGCGCCTCACCTGGCCACCAGGGGGTGACAGATACCGGCCGACTCGCAGCTGGTGACTCGAGGGAGACCGCGAAGTTCAGCCACTAGGCTTCTTCCGCGTCCTCAAAGACAATGCAGATGCCCTAGACGCATCCCGCATCTGGCGCTAGCAGGGCCATGGGTCGTGGAGGGCCTTTGCTCAACCGAGATCACCGCCCCTGCCTCCAGAACATCCGGGCTCTCTCACTGCAAGGCACTCCCGCCCCCACCCCCCCTCCGGGGCCCGGAGACTGCGCAGGCGCACCTGGGGGGCTTGCATGACCCTCCCTACCCGGCAGCCTTTGCGGCCGGAAGTCGGCTGGCCAGCCTTTCTGTCACCTTCTTGCGCAGCAGCTGGGCTTCCTCTAGCCAGGGATCTGAGCAATATCGTACCTTAATTGGTTGCAGTTAATCATCTGGCAATTAGCTGGTATTTTCTCCTATATGAGACCAGCTGGCTTAGCAAGGAGGGATCAAGGAAGAGAGCTTCCTCCTGAGCCACCTGTAGGCAGCAGTGCCTGGGGAGATGCAGAGGAGAAACCCTAGCTTCCTGCGCGGATGGCCCCAAGGGCAGTGCCCTGCTTGGGCAGAGAAGTGCAGGTTTGGATGAGGAAGCCTGGGCTCTTCTCCTGGATCTCCCATTAACTCTTGGGTGACCCTGAGCAAAGCATTTAACTATCAGGCCTTGGTTTCTTCACAGACTCTGCTGCTGCACTGACATCTATTCCCGTCTTGTTGGCAGATGTTGGTCACCTTTCCCTTGTCAAATGCTGACTTCCAGACAGCATCAAAACAACCACTGATAAGAAAGATGAGTTTGTTGGTTACCAAGTTAAGAGGGAATTATCTCTTGGGAAAGTTTTAAGATGTAGGTGGGAAAGACAGAGTTGGAGTATTGAAGTTTGGGGATCTGGTTTAAAGTGGGTCCTTTAGGGCTGGGGATTTAGCTCAGCGGCAAAAGCGCCTGCCTGGCAAGCGCAAGGTCGTGAGTTC
>NW_004955442.1:14598007-14636591 GCF_000276665.1 Chinchilla lanigera | reverse complement strand
GGTACCGGAGAAAAACCAAAAAAAAAAAAAAAAGTGGGTCCTTTATAGCAAGACCTAGTTAGGATTGGGCTACCATCATGTTAGTTTAGGATTAAACACACAGTAATAGTCTAGGATGGTGTGAGAAGAGGGCTTCAGAGTCACAGAGCTTTGTTTGACACTACCTGTTAAAAATTCATGTGGTTTTAGGTGGATTTTCCTGAACTCAAGCAGTAAAGTTATTTTCACATTTGTCTTCCTGGACAGGTGTTTCCTGGAATAAAGTCACAACTATACAGTCATTTTGTTTCAGCCAGGGTGTGTTGGAGTTCTCTGTTACTTGCATCCAGAGGCATCCAGCTATGGTTTCCTCCTGTGTAAAATGGGGATCATATTGCAGGTAGGAGGAGAGTATGGGAATACAGTGAGAAAGACAAACTTTGAGAATGTTGTAGCCTTTTGGTCTTAAAATAAGGCTTACAAAATGGTCTGAGTCCTGGAAATTGATTGTGTGTGTGTGTGCATGCATGTGTTTGAGACAGGGTCTCACTGTATAATTCAGCCTGGTCTTGAATGCGTTATGTAGCCCAGGCTGGTTTGGAACTCACAGCAATCCTACCTCAGCTGGAATTACAGGCATGTGCCACATAGCCAGCTGTGGAAACTCATTCTTACTCTCAAATGGAAAAAGGGACCTGTGAAATGGAAATGAATAGGTATTTACTAAATGTCTTCCAAACATAACTGTTAACTAGTCAACTGCAGCTTACGCAGTGGTGGGGCACCCATGCTACATTGGGCTGTTTGTATCATTGAAAACTTCAAAAGGTTTGCCATCAGTGGCATACAGCTAGGTCTACTTTATTTCCTCCACGGAGATGGTGCATGTTCATGTGTTTGAAGTCTCATGGTGAGGGCTTCAAAGCTAAGAATGATTTCCCAGGCTTACGAGTATCTTTTTTTTTTTTTTAATCCTGTACTGGGAGTTGAACTCAGGGCCTTGCACTTGCAGTAGGCACTGCACTGCTGAGCTACATCCCTGGCCCAAGAGGATCTTAAAAAGGCCCTGTGATATGTGAGTCCTGGCCTTTCTACCTCCCAGCCATGTGAACAGGGGCAACGCCTCTCCCTGAGTTCATTCTATCATATGTACAGAGGGCAGATGGTGCTTTGGGAAGAGTAAAGAGGTTGAAGTGAGGTAGTACGTTAAGTATAGCAGCCTGCTGTTTGAACAGAGACTCAGAGGGTCCTGGAGACAGCTTCAGTTCTGAAAATTATGATCTGGGACAACAAAGCCTATGAGAGGCTTAGTAAGGAGGTATCAGACTCCTGAAGAGAAGAGAGACTTTGGGTTCCTGGGAGGACCCAGAGGTTTTATCAAGTTGGGGGAAAGCAGGAGAAATGAAGATGCCATTAACCACTGTCCCAGCCCAGGGAGCTGAAACTTGTTCAGGCCTGTTCCTGCACTGAGCTGAATGTGTAGCAATCAGTGATTTACAGACATGAAACAGAATGTGCTGGAGGCACTGGAGGCCCTCGGCTCAACATACATTAACTCTTTAATTGTTAGGTTTGGGAAGAAGTCTAGTGGAGGGACTGGAGCAGTAAGGTGCACCTGGGGGCTTGGGGAAGTGGCTTTCCACCTGTGCATAGCTGACACTTTGGCCCTATCACAACAATGGCTGAAAAGCTGCCAAGCTTAGGGGAGCCTGGGGCTACCAGGAGTGGAGAAGAGCAGGTTGGTAATATACCCCTGTGCAAAGCAGGCATGGGTGAAGAGCTGATTCTAATCGGGGGACAGCTCTGGATGCTGCCAGGTCCAGACACCTAAAGCCTGGGGTCTACTGATAGAGCCTGATGCCAAGGTCTCCTGAACCTTCTTGCTGTGCCCCTCATAGAGCTTTGCCAGGTTTTCTGGTTCCTCTACCTTTTGGATTTGGGAAAATCCTTCCTGTTTCTGCCTGGAGCATGTCCTGTCCTCAAACCATGGCTCCCCACCCGCCCCCATAACAGATGTTGAAACCAAATCATTAGCAGTTTTTTTGGGGGTTGCTGGGAGTTGAACTCAGGACTTTGCGCTTGCCAGGCAGGCTCTGTGCCACTGAGCTACATCCCCAGCCCCAAGTCATTAGCAATTGAAAAAGTACTTCTTGCCTCAAGGGCAAGAAAGACAATCGTCAAACCTCACTAATATATAAAAGGAAATATTTGCATTTTATTTTTTGATGGTAAAGAAAGAGAAGAAAAATAAATCATCATACATTCTTTCCTGAGCTAAGTTTGATAATGTGTATTATGAAAAGCTACAAATAGGTTCATAATCTTTGACCTAGTAGTTTCTTGTCTAGGACTATAGCTTGAGGAACTAGAGATGGTTTCAGAGATTTTTTATTTTTTTCTCTCCTTTGTTTTCTGTTGTCCTTTTGGTTTTGTTTTAGCTCCTTCATCGTTTGATCTTGTTTTTATGAGTGTGAAAATGGTTTCTAGCCTCTTTGTGGTTGTTGTTCTGTTCTTCCTTTTATTTCTTCCTTCTCTCTTTCCCTCTTGTCTTTTATTTATTTATTTGTTTATTTATTTATTTATTTATTTATTTTTTGTGCTGGGAACTGAACTCAGGGCCTTGCACTTGCCAGGCAGGCACTGTGCTGTTGAGCTCCGTCCCTGGCCCCACTCCTGTCTTCTGCACCAGTTTTCCAAAATTAGCATGATCCTCCTTTGTCCTCCAGCCTTATTTCTAATCTCTTCCTCTTCTACCTCTCTATTTTTTCCCCTAATCCCTCTTAAGTTTTAATTCTGAGGGTAAAATTGACATATTAAACAGTTATATAATGCATATAATTTTTTGGTTTTAGATTTTGTTATATAACCACAAACCTAGTTCAAAGATTTTTTAATCATGTTGTTTCATTGACATATTTTATGCAATAGTAAAAAGAATGAATGTCCGGTTTCAGAGGGCATAGGCTTGCTTAAATTATGATACATTATATAAACATGAATAATCATGTTATTAATGAAGAATTCATTGACATAGGAAGATACAAACTATATTATATTTCAAAAGTGATTAAAACAATAAGCAGGGTGATTCTAATAATATAAAATATATAATTGATAGCTTTGTGCCATTAATTAAATAAAACATTAAAAAAATTTTTTTGAAACAGGGTCTCACTATGTAGTACAGACTGGCTTTGAACTCATTTACATAGCCAAGGCTGGCCTTGAACTCACAATGATCTTCCTGCCTCAGCCTCTCCAGTGCTGGGATTATAGGCGTGAGCCACCACGTCTAGTGCCAGTCAAAAATTTATACCAGACATTTCAAGGACTCTGCCCACTGAAGTGCAAGACTGCCAGAGAACTTTGACTACAGATGTTTATTAAATCTCCCGTACAAAAGGGGCCCCCTTCTTTTTGTTCCCTATAGATGGTCTTTTCGCCTTCTGTCTGCCTGTACCCAGAACAATTAATTTCATGCCATGTGGCCTTTACATGATCCTGGTAGTCTGAGCTGGTCTTTCCCCCTCACAAGGTTTGTTACACAAAGAACCTCACAGGTCAGATAACTAAAGGCCCTGCTGCAATGATGGTCAGTGTTCCTTTGAAAGGACACCTAACACTTTCTTTGTGCATTTCAGAATTACTCGCAATGTCTCCTAACAAGCAATGTCTCCTCACAACTCCTAACAGTTCCTATCCTATTGGAGCCTATGGTCTGAGGAGCCAGTTTATAAACAAATAAAGATATTTTAACTGCTTTAATGAGAGAAATGAATAGGCTACTAGCACTTAAAGGACAATTTTCCCCAAAAGGCAGAACTATGCTTTCCTAAAATCATCTCCAAGATGCTATTTATCAATTAATGAGGGAATCAGTAAAGATAATGGGATGTGTTTTTTGTTTTCTGGTTTGTTTTTTTGAGACAGGGTCTTGCTTTGTAGTGCAGGTTGGCCTTGAACTCACTATATAGCCCAGGCAAGCCTCAAATTTGCCAAGATCCTCCTGCCTCAGCCTCCCAAGTTCTAGAGTTACAGGTGGCACACCCGGCTGCAATGTATTCTTTTGAGGCCTCAAAGAGTCCCACGGAAAACATATGAACTTGGTAGCGGAGGCAAAGCTGGCACTACCCGCTGTGGGATGCGAGTTTCATTTCTGTGAAGAACTGTTTGCTTTACTACAGTTTCATGCCCCTTAACTTCTGTCTTTATGCACCCTATTGGTCTCTAATTATACAGCTCTAATCAGAGACAAGCAAGGCATACACCCCAGGAGCAGAGACAGTGCAAAGGCAGATGGCTCAGAGCTCAAGGGAGGAGACCAGGAGGAGTTGGATCTCCTTCTAGAAGCAGCAGGAGCTGTTAGAGTTTTCAGCTGAGATGTACTGAGATCTAATTTGTGTTTTGTTCAGCATCTCAGGCTATGGGAACAGAGATCGCAGAAGTCTTTTCCGTGTCCACCATGGCTGACAGGGCTGTGCACGTAGAGAAGGAAGCACCTGGACCTGGGGGCTTATTCCTGCGTGCAGTGTCAGAAGTCCTGCATGGAGGTGGGTGGAAAGGAGGAAGAGAATGAATAAAGCCTGAGTCCCAGGCTCGAGGCTGGCTAGGGGATGGTAATGGCACTGCCTGAGCTGCAGAAGCCTGGGACAGGGTCAGGAGGTGAGAGACTCCTGAGCTCCTAGCTTGAGATGCCTGTTGGGAGCCCAAGTCCCTGGTGCACAGGTCATGGCTTGAAGGAGCAGCTCTGGGGTAGAAGTGGGGGCTGCACACAGCAGTGACCCAGTGACACCTGGCAGCTGACTCCATGCACATCTGCCCCTCTCCACCCAGGAACTGTCCGCCTCCTTGCAGAGAAACAGCCACACTCTGACTTGCCTCCAGCTCATTAGCAGCAATTAGTAGAGTCACTCATTTCGCTGGAGGGCAGAGGGGGAGAAGGAACGCGGTGGGAAGTGGCTCCCCACCCTGTGCGGGCGGCCCAAGCTGGTTTCTCCACACTTCCTCTCCTTCCTCTCCAGCAGGCATGACGTGGAGGCCTAAGTCACCCTGGGGCTAGGTCACGGCTCAGAGGAGCCCACAAGGTGGGATCTGCAAGCCCAGCTCACCTCTGAAGTGGAAATGGGGCCCCTCATTCTGGCCCGGCACCCAGGTGTGGCCAAACATGTGGCCCACCATCTCCTCCAACACTCTGTGGTGGGGAGACAGCCCTGGGCCATGACCTCTGATCTCCAGGTCTTGCCTCCTGTCCTGTGAGTCACCATGCGTCATCAGGAGTGTGAGGAGCTGGTCAAGGGCTCCCGAGAGGCAGTGCATCCCGAATGCCAGTCCCTTGGTTTCGCCTTTACGATTTCCTTGAGGCCACTCTGGCTCAGTTCCTGTCCTTCTCAGTGTAGACAGCCTCTTCCCCGCCCAGCTTGTTTCTGCTTGCTGAGATCCTCAGAGCTGGAGCCGGAGGGGACATGCTTGACTGCTAGTCTGATGCCAGCACCTGCTGCTTCTGTGGTGGGTGAGACTCGGGGCTGAACCGGTATGCACCTTGTGGTGACCTGTTGGTAGCACTTGCTGATTTCCATCCCACCAGCGTGACTGACTGATCTCGGGATGCTAACAGAATGCCAGCTACTTGCAATTTGCAAAATCTTTGACGATTTAACTATCAGCTCTTGGTAGCCATCAGTGCCAGCATGAACACATCCCACTAATAACCACGTCATCTCAAAGATAAACAAGCAAAGGGGCCCCGAACGCCCCTGTGATGGACTGCATGAGCCAAGCTGTCTGAGAAGAGGAAACTCTCGTGTGGCAGCCGTATGTGAATGTGTTCGGTCCACCCGAGGAAGCACACAGGGTGGAAATGGGAGTGGGGGAGAGGGCCTCAGGCACCCAGTGATATTTTGGTGGGATGACTGACCACCTTCCTCTCCAGATTCCCCACCCAGCCCGGGAGGGTATTTCTGTATGAGAACCACAGGAGTCAGTGTGGCAAATGTGAGTAACTTTACAGAAGTCCAGCGTACGTCCGGCTTTTCTGAGGAGAGAAAGGCTGTAAACAACACTTGGAGAGCACTCTAGGAAAGGAAGGAAAACTCAGGGAACTTCCAAAGAAGAGATAACTGAGGCGGGCCTTAGTGGACTACAAGATCTCCCTGTACACTGTGTTCTAAGAAGGGACTAGCCAGCATGAGGGGCCGTGGAGACAGGGAATTGTCACTCAGGTTTTGCAAGTCAGCATCCAGAGTCAGACAGCTGGGGCTTTGTGCTTACAAAGTGTGGGTGACTGGACATTGGGATTGAAGAAGGGTCGGACAGGAGGGGCCCCTAAGAGGGGAGAAAGGAAGGCTGGGCACGGAAAGAGAGACTCAACCTCCATTTGAATGAAGGCCAAGGAGAAAGCCATGTGGTTATAAGAAGAAGAAAACTTCATTCCCCAGAATTTCAGATGGCGGGTAGGAAGGCAGACTGGCCCAAGCAGAAGGCTGCTCTCAATAAAAGGGGCTGTGGGGTGGGAGGTCCCTGGACCACTCCACTCAGTGTCCTGGTCCTGTGAGCTGGAGGAAAAGACTTGGTGGGGTGCAATGTGCAGCCCCCTTCCTGCCCTCCCCAGGTCTTCAGGAGTCAGGTGTGACTGAATTTTGCCCTGGAGCAAATCCCTTTAGGGGCTGGCTAGAGGCAGAGGAGAATCAAGATCAGGGGATGTGGGAGCCTCAGAGGGCTCTGGGTGGGCGTGGAGTCGAGCAGGACCACATCTCCAGGAGGCAGGGAAGCCAAGTGATGTGGAGGTTCCTAGGCCAGTGATTAGGTGGGAGGAAAGACATTGCCATGGGAAGGTGTTGAAACGAGTTTCATTTCAACCAGTGACTCAGTATCCCCAGGCCAGCCAGGCCAGGCTCCTCAAGTCATTCGTGCCCCAGAACACCTGCTCACAGATGAGCGCTCAGCCCACGAGACCACTGGCCCTTCCATGTGTGGTCATGATAGGCATGTTGCTGCCGATCAAGCCTTTCACAGAGGAGTAGACCCAGACTGCGTGAAGGTTTGTTTATTTATGTATTTATTTATTTTTAATTTTTTTTTGATACCAGGAATCAAACTCAGGGCCTTGAGCTTGCCAGGCAGGCACTGTGCCACTGAGCTACACCCCCCACCCCACCGCCCCATAGGAAGGTTCTTAACTTGAATCACCCAAGGAAGGGACGGAGCATCCTCTCTGTCCCAGGCGCTGCCCTTTAAGAGCAGAGTCAAAAACTCAGATGCAGCCAGGCATGGCGGTGCACATCTGTAATCCCAGCACTCAGGAGGCTGAGTTAGGAGGATCCTAAATTTGAGTCCAGCCTGGGCAATTTGGAAAGACTCTGTCTCAGCCAGGCATAATGGCACATTCCTGTAATCCCAGTACTCAGGAGGCTGAGGCTGGAGGAACGCTGTGAGTTTGAGACTAGCTGGGGCTACAAAGTGAGTTCAAGTCCATCCTGAATTGCATAGTGAAACCCTATCTCACACAAACAACCAAAAAGAAAAACAGAAAGACTCTGTAAACCCTGTCTCAAAAAAAAAAAACAAAAACAGAAAAACCCAAAACCCAAAAACCAAAAAACCGAAAGTAAACAAAAAACCAAAGCAAACAAGCAAAAAAATAAACAAAGACTATAAACCCTATCTCAAAAAACACACACACAACCTGCACACATAGAGTGCTGGGAATGTAGCTCAGGGCAAAGGCCGTGGATTCAATCCCTAGTACTGAAACAAAAACAAAAAAGCCAAACAACTCATGCAACTTTGGACCAGTTGGACCCAGAGCAGTAGCCAGGGTCACAGAACGGGGTGAGTGTGGAAACTTTGCTGCAATTAGGGACAACACTGCCCATGGGCCCAGACTAGCCTATTTACCATGAAAAAATTGGAAGTCCAGATATTTTTTTAGTTGTAACAGAATATATGTAGAATATATGTAACGGAACAGTTACCATTTTGATCTTTTTTTTTTTTTGGTACTGGGAATAGAACTTAAGACCTCAGACTTGCCAAGCAGGCACTTATGCTGCTGAGCTATATCCCCAGCCCTGATCTTTTCTTTTTTTAAGGTGAGCATTTCAGTGGTATCGATCACACTCATGTTGGTGTGCAGCATCCCCGCCAGCCCCCTCCAGGACTTGTTATCCTGAACCAAAGCTCTGCACCCCCAAGCACCAATGCCCACTCCTCTCCCCTGCACCTGTGCCCAGCCTTCCACTCTCTGCTCTGTGAGCCTGACCACTCTAGGTGCCTCATATACGTGAGTCACGTGGTACTTGCCCTTTTGTGTCTGGCTTCTTTCATTTATACAATGTTCTTACAGTTCGTTCACGTTATAGCACATGTCAGTGCCCCTCCCCTTTTTATGTCTCAGTACTACTCCATCATGCGGGGCTCTGTGGTGTGTACCCTCTTCCTGGACACAGGTTGCTTCCACTTTGGGTCTTTGCAAAAATGCTCCTGCAAATTGGGGCTGGGGATTTAGCTCAGCGGCACAGCGCCTGTCTGGCAAGCGCAAGGTCGTGAGTTCAATTCCCGGTACCACAAAGAAAAAAAAAAAAAGTAAAGAAAAATGCTCCTGCAGACATTAATGTCCGTTTTTGCACACCATGTTCATAGCAGCATCATTCAAAATTCACACCTATAAAATGAGGACCTGGGGGCTGGGGATTTAGCTCAATGGCACAGCGCTTGCCCGGCAAGTGCAAGATTGTGAGTTCAATCCCTGGTACTGGAAAAAAAAAAAAAATCTGAAATGAGGACCTGCCTGACTAAAACCTCCAAAATCAGGGCTGGGGTGTAGCTCAGCAGGAGAGCACTTGCCTAGTATGCTCAAGGCCCTGGGTTCTAGCCCCAGAACTGCCAAAAAATAAAATTAAAAAGTAAAAAAAAAAGAAAAGACCAAAAGGCCTACTGGAGGCCTGGACCCCACACCTGGTCTGCTCCCGGGCTTAGAACAATTCCTAGACCTAACAAGGAAACAGATGCCTGGAAGCCATGCAACTTGCCCAGAGTTCAAAGCCAGTTCATACCCGGCTTCTGCTTCCTGGCTGCTCTGCCTTCCGCCAGCAGCCTGCTGCAGGCAACCGCTCCTTGAAGAAGACACAGCTGTAACCTCCTGGCCAGTGCAGAATTTCATGAGCATCTAACTGCAGGAGAGAGGGCCAGTTCCACTCTGCCAATTCTCTGCTGGGCTTCTGTGTTCCCATGCGGCCCTCCCGATAGTGCCCCTCTCTGGGAGGATCCAAGCGACTTCCAAGTCCCTTCTACCTCCCACCCCCTGAATCTCCAGCTGTGGGACCGTTGGACCTGAAATGCTCTGCCCTCCTCTCCTGGGTCACCATGCATGAAGAGGAGCCTGTCGGCTGGGGTTTGGGACAGAAGTTCCACCAAAGGTGACCAACTCTCTTGGTTCACCAGAGAATGTCCCCAGTTTAGAACTGAGAGCCCTTGTCCTGAGAAGCCCATCTGTCCTGTAAAAACTGGAACAGTTTGCTCATTGGCACTGTCCAGCCACCTGGATCCATCTCCATGATCCCCGGAAATGCTCACTTCAGGTTCTACCTGGACACAGCCCCGGCCTCCACACCTGTCTCTTTTGTTCCTTTCTGTGTCTCCGATGCAGGTTGGACTCCAGCACTTAGAGCCACTAGCACCTTGCTGCCCCAGGACAGAGGCTCCTTCCTGGGGCCCGGGGGACCTTGCCAGCTGGTGGCTACATCTGAGCATCCTGAGGGCTGGGGATTTAGCTCAGTGGTAGAACATTTGTCAAGCAAGCAGGAGGCCCTGAGGTTCAGTGCTCGGCACCAAAAAATTAAAAAGCAAAAACAAAAACAAAAGCAAAATAAGGCAACTGAGCATCCTGGCCCTGTGCCTCAACTCTGAGCCTTGTGATCAGGTCCTTCAGGGGCTTCCTCCTGGGCTGGTCAGTCCTTTGTTCTGGAATGTTCTCTCCAGGCAGATCTCCAGGCTGCCTGCACACCTTCTTTGTCCAGGTACTCATCCCGTTCTTTGAGGCTGGACCTATAAGTGAGGAGTGTGGTTGTCTGCAGAGGTCACTGCCCATGTGGCCTCCAACCACAGGGCATCCCCTTGTGGGCACCTCAGAAGCCCAAGGCAGTAGCCCCACGCTCACTCTGGACTCTAGTTCTCTTTAAGCAGGACCTCTCCCAGGTCTCCCCTTAGAAAAAGATCTAGAATGGGCCCCTCTCCCCATCCACTGCTTCTCCTTGGCCTGTCTCTCCTCCTGTTTCATCCTCGGCCTCTGCAGTGAGCTCTTTGCTTTTGTTTTTTAGTGGTACTGGGGATTGAAAGCCTTTACATTGAGCTACATTCCCAGGCCTTTTTTGGTTTTTATTTTGAGACAGGATCTCACTAAATCACGACTTGTTTGGCCTCGGCTCAATTTTATGATCCTCCTGTCTCAGCCTCCCAGAGTGCTGGGATTACAGATGTGCAATACTCCACCTGGATGATCCTGCTACCCAAGTGGATCTCCCTGTCCTCTGTTGAGGCTGGTGGGCCTAGGTCTCCTGGAAACCACAGCCGGCCCAACCGTTAGCCATCTTGCCTCTTTTGGCCCCATCTGTCTCTCTCTTCCTGTTCCCCTGGAGCCTCCCCTCCCCCATCTCATCCCTCTTGGTCCCATGGATTTCATGGTCTATTAGATCCATTGGTGTACTTGTTTTTAAAATTCTCATCCAATATCCTTGATTTGTTCATCACCGTGTCTCTTCAACTCAGGACAGTGTCCAGCACGTAGTAGGTGCTCAGTAATGCTTCTTGATTGGTTTAATGAGGGCAAGAAGTCCCCTCATTTTCTTAGAGTACTCCAGGGCTAAGCACAATCTCCTGCAGGAGTAGGTGGTGCCCAGTGGCTTTTGGCTGGATAATGAATGGATGCCTCTGTTCACATATATCCATTGACTCCTGGGCCCACATTTGAGCCACCACTGTGGTGAGTCACCTCTCTGGCTTAGGTAGTGCCAGCTCTGGCTGCTGTCAGCCTGCAAATGTCCCTGCGGCCCTATCAGTCATCAGCACCTCAGTGTGAATTGATCAATGGCCCTTGGCCCGGCGGGGGGGGGGGCATGGTGTGGGTGGCAGGGGTAGGCAGCTCATCCACCTCGTGCACAGTGAATCGATGCCTAGCCAGGGTACTGGTGTGAGCTGGCCACGTGGTAGGTGCTCGGTAAACATCTCACTGAATGAATGTTGAGTCACGCCAGGGTCTCCACCCCCAGCCTTCGGGGCCTGTGCCTTCCACGCCCTGGGAATTGAGGAACCAGTCTCTGGGGCTCTTCTCTAGGACCTGCGCCAGGAAGTCTCCACGAGCTTCTCAGGACTTCCTCCAGCTGCTCCAGGATCCCTCTCCTTGGTTTTTTTCCTAGCCACCCCATCTCAAGGATCGCCACATCTGGGGGTCACCTGCCTGCCCCTAGGTCCCAGGGGATGGGCCAAGTTTTAGGAATGAGAAGGAGCTGGGGAGGGCAGAGAGAAGAGGACATCCCCGCATTCGTGTCTTCCGCACTTATTTATTCACTTAAGAAGCCTTGCTTGAGACCCAGTGTGCAGCAGGGACCAGGCTCAGCCCGAGGACCCGCGGAGATGCTCCTCTTCACACCGCCTGTGGCTCGAAGGTCACACAGCTCACAGCACGGGACACAGAGTGGCCCTCCCGCATCGGGGCCACTCCCCCATCCTGTTGCTGTGCCACTTGCAGGACATTTCACTATCACGGGTCACCTGTCTTTCTCCTGGGAAAGGTGACCACCTTCTTCCTCAGCGCAGGGCCTGTGTTCTTTTCATCACAGTGTGCCCTGGTGGCCAGCACAGGGCCTGAGTACAGCAGGTGCCCAGCAAGTGTTTGTGGAGGGAGCTAGGGAGCCAATCACCTTCATTTTGAAGGGCTGGAAGGGCACGGGGCATGGCCAGCGTAGGTGCAGAGGTAGCCCCGGCAGGGAGCAAGTGGCATTTCTGCTCCAGTGCCGTGGGGCCTCACCTTGGCCGCTCAGCATGGTGCTTTCCTGCAGTGACATCCAGGATCCTGGAGAGAGGATAAGGCACCATCTCCTGGGACAGAGAGAGTGTCGCTGGGTGGTGGGGCCGTCAGCCTGCCGTGTGAACTGGAGCAGAAAGCACCGAGCCTTCACTTCCCCACAGTACGGGGAGGGCTGCTGCTTCGGATTCTTACCCTGCCCGACCCCTTGGGACAGAGAGGTGCCCTGGCCTTGCAGGATGTCGGGCTGGGCTTAGCAGTCCCTTCTCTCTCCTGGCCTCTGCCCCCACCTCCCCTTCACCCAGGTGATGTTCCCATACCTTCTGGCTTGTTCTCAGGCTGGGTGTCCACGGCCTCTTCTTCCCGGCAGCTTTCCTGGTGCCTCCTCTCCTTTCTTCTCCAGCCCCCGTGACCACGCGCAACAATAACAAAGACGTGCTTGTGGGGCTGAAGTCCCCTGAGTCGAGGCCCAACAGCAGGACTCCAAGATCAGGGTCAAACCCAGCCTCCACCTCTCACCTCAACCTCCCCAAGCTGCCTCAGTTTCCTGTTTGCACTGTGGCGATGCTTAGGGCACCTGCAGGGTGCACCACTCCCCTTGGTGCCAGTGTGACATTTCACTTGGCTGGAGTGGATGGAGACTTGTAAGTCTGGGAGGTGGCACTGCTCCTGCTTGGGGTGGGGGTGTCATGAGTGCAGGTGTAAGGCAGAGAGGCTGGTACCTGCCCCTCCTATCCAGCCCTACAGGGCAGCCTGGGCTCCAGTCCTGTGAACTCCGTGGGGTCCTAGGACACAGGGGTCCCAGCCCAGCCCTTCTCAGGTAGTGCTGAGTGCTGCAGGCTGTGGGCACAGGGGTTAGCCCTGCCCAGATGGCCCCTGGCTCCTCCCCTTCCCGGGAGTCCAGGTGAGGACTCAGGTCCTCTGGGCATCCTGATGCCAACAGGAAGGTGCTCCAGGGATGTCTGGGCCATCAGCCCAGGGGCCACTGTGCTTGGTCACTCAGTCTGAGTCAGAGCCTTCTGGGAAGTAGGTTAACGGGATTCCAGAGGCCCAGGTTGGGCCCAGGCTGTCCCAGCCTGAGTCACAGCAGTGTGGCCCCTGCAGGTGGGAGCCGTTACTGAGATGGTGCCTCCTGCCAGCTCCCAACATCTGGTCCCAAAGCCCAGCCGCTCCAGACGGGCTCCTCCCCACCCTCAGTGTCCTGAGGACTTTTCTCTGCCCCTCACACAGTCAGGGCTGCAGCCCAGACCCCTGGGCTCATCTCCGTGCACCTGCTCTTCCCGCCTCAGAAGCTGCATCTGGACAGAGCCCCCAGCTCCTGTAACGGCTACTTCCTCTCCACGGCCCCACCTCCTCTGTGACCCACAGCCTGGGTGGCCCAGACTGAGCCACCTGGGGGACCGGTCCAACAGCATTCCGCCTCCCAGGATAAAACCTGGGGTGACCTGCAGGACTCTACGCCCTGCAGCCTCCCCACCTCTTCTCCTGCCGGTCCCCAAAAGCACAGCCTCTGTTCCCTCCAGATCGTTGTCTGGCTGGGCGTCCACCCCCACCAGCATGGTGGTTTCCAGGCCGCTCAGAGCCCTGGGTGGGGGCTGTGTCAGGAGCCTCATCCCGCTGCTGCTTCTGGTTTCCACAGGTGAGTCTGGGGCCCCACCGCTCCTCCCTCCCGTCCTCTGCCCCCTTCTTCCATCCAAGGTCACCTCTTCTCTCCCTGCGGCTCTGCACCTTGTCTCTGGGCCCTGCCTGGAGACAGTGTCCCTCCCTGTCCATTGTGGTTGCCTTTTCTTTTGGCTGTCTCTCTCCCTGGCATGTTATTCAGCAGTACCTCAGTTTCCCCCACAACCGCGAGGACTAGTGACACACACAGGCAAGTGCTCAGTGCGCTCCTTTTGCAGTTATTGTTACCAGCTTTAGTCCGCCCTCGCTTCTCCCCCATCTGCCCTCGCTCCTCTGGGTGGCATCTTGGGTCGGGTGGCCGTGCTCTGGGGCAGCCCTGTCCGTGTCATGTAGCTGGGAGAGGAAGCTGAGACCCGAGTCTGTGGGTCCTGCGCCCCTTTCTCGCCACTCTCCCTGTCCCTGGGCCCTGGCCTAGTGGAGGGAAGGGGAGGCCACCTCTGCCCAGTGAGGGTGGAGGTTCTGGGGCTCTGGGGCCCAAAGCCAGCTTGAGAAGGGGGCTCCTGCACCACCAGCCTGACCTGCTCCCTCTCTTTCCCGTTTTTCTCAGCCTCCCTCAACGACGCCAAGATCCCTGGTGAGTGGGAGCCTGGTCTGGGGGTTGAGGGTGGGGACCTAAAGGGAGGCAAGGTCTGTGTTGGTGTAAAGACAGGCTTGGAGGGCGGGGACAGAGCAGGGGAGGAAGACAGGCAGGAGAGGAGCCAGAGGGCAGAACAGACAGCGGGCAGACAGGGCCAGAGGGGACAGGGCTGAGGACGGGCTGCGTGAGGCCACCCGAGGACCAGCAGTGGAAAGGGCTGTAGGCGGCAAGGGGAGCTCCAGGGGCACAACAGGCTGAGGAGGCAGCAGAGCAGGCACCGGTCTGCGGGTCTGGGGAGAGCTGTATGCAGGTGGGAGACACCCATGCCTGCCAGTGACAGAAAACCCGACCCCCTCCTCCAGCGGCCCCCGACTGTGGGAAGCCCCAGCAGCTGAACCGGATCGTGGGCGGGGAGGACAGCATGGATGCCGAGTGGCCTTGGGTTGTGAGCATCCGGAAAAATGGCACCCACCACTGCGCTGGTTCCCTGCTCACCAACCGCTGGGTGGTCACCGCTGCCCACTGCTTCAAGGGGTACGTGTGACTGGGCTGTCCTGGATCCCCGGGACCCAGGTCTCCGGCCCCACACCCCCACAGAGCCCCCAACCCAGGTCTCTGTCTCAGCATGGTGCCCTGTGTAGAGACACCTCCTCCCCACCCTTCTGCACTGCCCAGAAGCCTGTCCTGCTGCCCAGGATCTCACATCCTTGCTGGTGTCCAGTGACTTTTTCCAGACTCAAGCTGCCTGACCCCTTTCCCTTCCTTTCAGTGACCTAGACCAGCTGGATCTGTTCTCTGTGTTGCTGGGGGCCTGGCAACTGGAGACCCCTGGTCCCCGGTCCCAGCAGGTGGGCATTGCCTGGGTGCTGCCCCACCCCCTGTACTCCTGGAAGGAAGCAGCCCGTGCTGACATCGCACTGGTGCGCCTTGAACACCCCATTCAGTTCTCTGAGCGAGTCCTGCCTATCTGCCTGCCTGATTCCTCTGTCCAGCTCCCTCCCAATACCAGCTGCTGGATTGCAGGCTGGGGGACCATCAGTGATGGAGGTGAGCTCCCCCCACTTCAGGGTGGGGGTCGGGATTGTTAGAGACAAAGTGTGGAAGACATCAGAGACACAGATACCAATGGCAGTAGCAGATAGCTGCCAGAGGCCCAGCATGGCAGAGACAAGCAAGGATGGCAGTGATCCCGAGATGTGAAGCCACAGAAACCCAGGGGGCCATTTTTAGGTTATTTCTAGTTTAAAAATATCTTCAGCTGTGTTTGAGTCAGCCAGATAGACAAAGCTAATCACTGCCCCAGGAATGGCTGGAAGGAGGCCAACGCAGGGCCAATCTGAGGACCTGGAGAAGTGAAATCAGCCTTAAGCTTGCACAGTGGGAGCAAGCGCCTCCCTGTGGCAGCATGCCACATTTGCAGGCAGAGTTCCCAGGAAGAAACAAGTTTCCTGAATTGTCAAGTATAATTTTCAAACAAAGTCTGGTGGTTTGGAGATCATCATCTAGGAACACAAAACAGGTGAAGTAAAGTAAGAGGCAGAGGAAGAGCAAGAAAAAGATAGATGATGGGTAGACCAAGTCTGGGCCAAGAAAAAGACACAGAAAGGAATGATAAAAAAGGGGCTCAGTAAAGACCTGGGGACAGTTTGAGGGAGATAGAAACTCAGTGAGGGCAAAGAAGGAGGAAAGTGGAACCTTGCAAGGGTCCAGAAGCAATAGCAGAAATGATGCAAGGTCAGGTATGAGGGGATGCAGGGATCTGAGGTTGTAGCCTCCCCATGGGAGCTGTCGACTGATCCTAGGTGTGTGTGTGTGTGTGTGTGTGTGTGTGTGTGTGTGTGTGTGTGTGTTTCTGTGTGTCCTGAAGGTATTCAGCACCAAGGGGGACATTTACCAAGCACTCTATAGTCCTCGTGCTGGACAAAGTGTCTTCAAGGCAGGACACACAGGCTGTTTGGCCATCTGTAGGCATCAGCTTAATAAAGATGCAGAATCTGAGCCAGGAGTGGCACACACCTATAATTCCAGAACTCTGGGAAGTTAAGCCAGGAAGATAATCAGCTTGAGGCCAGTCTGAGCAATTTAGCAAGACCCTGCCTCAAAATATAAAAGGGCTGGGGACATAGCTCAGTATGAAGGCTCTAGGTTCAATCCCTAGTAAAAGAAAAAAACAAAACATGGGGCTGGGGTGATAGCTCAGTGGTACAGCAACTGCCTTGCAAGCACAAGGTCCTGAGTTCAATTCCCAGTACCAAAAAACAAAAACAAAATAAACAAACAACAACCCCCCAAAGAAACAGAATCTGGGCTGCACATTCATGTGGGAAACAATAGGTCCAGATGAAGAAACCTGGAACTTGGACTCTCTGAAAGCATCTTGGGAGAGCTGAGCCACTGACCTTTGAGAAATATTGCAGAAGGGTATGGAGAGCATTGCGCCTTTGAGGGCGTGCTAGAAGGGCCCAGCCTGACCTTCTCCTCCTGTTCCCAGTGCCCCTGCCCTACCCACAGACTCTGCAGAAGCTGAAGGTGCCCATCATTGACTCAGAAGTCTGCAGCCACCTGTACTGGCGTGGAGCAGGGCAGGAAGCCATCACAGAAGACATGCTGTGTGCTGGCTACCTGGAGGGGCAGCGGGATGCCTGTGTGGTGAGCATCCAGCCCTTCCGCCCTGCCAAAGGCACAGCCTGCCTCAGCCTGGCTCCCCACACATGTACTTGAATCCACAGCCATGCCACTCACGTGGAGAGCTGGCATTCTGAGGGGGTCCCCAGAGCCAGCTGCAGCTGGGCATGGCATGATGGGGTAGTGGTCAGCCCCCGTGGCCAGGGCGAGGCCCATGCTGCTGGCTGGTGCAAGTTGTTTCTTTCCTGTGAGCCTCAATTTTCTCCCCAGTGAAACAGAAATAAGGACACTCAGCTCCACAGACCAGTGGGGGAGGGCTGCTCAGAGTGCTTCTCCCCCTCGGGGGAGGGAACCTCTGCCCACTGCCTGCCCCATCCAGGTCTCTAACCTTCCCTTCCCTCTGCAGGGCGACTCTGGCGGTCCCTTGATGTGCCAGGTCAATGGTGCCTGGCTGCTGGGAGGCATCATCAGCTGGGGCGAGGGCTGTGCAGAGCCTGACCGGCCAGGCGTCTACACCAGCCTCCTGGTCCACCGCTCCTGGGTACAGAGGGTCGTGCGAGGGGTGCAGCTCCGCGGGCACAGGACGCCCAACCCAGGCTCCCAGGTGGCCAGGCGCTCCTAGAGCCTCGAATTCCCAGTCCACCTGCAGCTGCCTCTGTTGTAAATACGATGTTTACCTCTTGGGGGCGCCCGAGGTCCCCGCGGAATCTGGGAAGGCCACGCCCACACCATGTTCCGCTCCCGGCCCCGGGCGCCTGCTGTATATACAGGATATGTTCATGATTTTTACAGTTATTTTTTAACCTTACCTATATATTTATTCCTTCACTTTCAATAAATTATTTATTCTCCAGTTTGCTTTTTCCCCATATATGGTGACACTGAAAAGCAAGGGTGCAGTTTGGGCTAAAATCAAGGGAGGCAGCTGTGAGGTGAGGTTGTGCCTTGCCTGGCTGCGGAGGCTCAGCTGACCCCTGGTTTCCACCTAGGGCTCAACATCCTGAGCTCTGACCTCAGAGCCTGGGCTCACCTTCTCTCCCCAAACGCCCTCCTGCTGGGGCAGCCCGCGGAGATTAGGCAGACTGAGACTGGAGGGCGAGGCCCATCCCTCCGTAGAAGTAGGCTCTCCTTCCTGGCCTCTGCCGGGACCCAGGCAGCCTCCGGCTGCAGGGACTGGACTGGGCCCGCTTCTACCTGCCAAGGAGCTGATTCAAGCGGTGACTCCCCGCTAATTCTATGAATTGCCCCTTGCCAAGGAAGCAGCAAAACAGGAAGAGAGCAGACCCTGTGGGCCCACAGCAGAGCCCCCTCCCTGTCCCCACACAGTGGTTAGGTGAGAGTGGTCCAGGCTGAGAGCTCTGCATGGCTTCCTGCCTGCTCAGGACACAGGCTCACTCCCCCTTCCCCTCAGCAAGCCTCTTGCCTCTTGGATCTGGTCCCGTCCCTTAGCCACGGGAACCCTTGCCTGGCGGCCCGGGCATTGGAGGGTTGACAGCTGCTGCATGTTGGCTGGGGTGGTATGTGAATGGGAGGAGCCGACAGAGCCACCCAAACAGAGGCCAGCAGACAGCAGGAGAAAGGAGGTGGCCTTACCCGGCTATAAAATGTGTCCCACTAGCATGGGGGAGGACTGGGTGCCTGCTCAGCTCTGCCTGTCAGCATGTTCATCATTCAGGGAATGTCTCTCTAAAAACTGACCACAAAAGGCTGATTAGCCCTAAATTTACATAACATATTCCAACCCTCCACCCCACACCCCACCCCCCGCATGACTGAGATACCAATGTAAGAGATTCACAGGGACATTCAGTTGCCGGAAGTCTCCTGTCACTGTCCTAAACCCATACCCACCTTGGATTCCAGCAGCACCTCAGTAGGCCTGAGACTGCCCCGGGCGGTGACAGGCATCTCATGAGACTGGATAAAGTGACAGGGGTTTCTTCCAGAGCCACCTTTGCAGATTCAAAACTGAGATAATGATTAACCAGACCCTAGCCCTCTCCAACTGCTTAAATGCTGGTCCTGCTCCTTTGTTACAGGGTCAGTATGATCTATCAGAGCTGTGTCGCCTTCAGCTCCTTCAGCCAATTTCTCCCCATTTTCTCTTCTTTCCTACTCTACCGCATAGATCTGCCTGCGTCTCTCATGATGCATCCTGATTTTTTTTCTGTGACAAGATGTAAGACCTGCCTGGGCCACGTTGAGGTCCCTAAATCTTTTTACAGGGACCTCCTCCCGCTGGGGTTGAAACTAAGTTCCTGTGGGTCAGGGGACAGGTTTTTAGATTCCTGTGCTCAAGGAACAAAGAATTGAATGTGGCACAAGTCAGTAAGGAAAAAGCAGCAAAGTTTAATGAAGTTTAATTAGGCGATGGTGTGGCCGGGCCCCTCCCAAAGAAATGTGGTGGGGGCCTTCTCAGAACAAAGGAAGACAACATGGCATAATTAGTTCTTATGGACACACGTGTAGTTCTAGCACGGCTCTACAACAGATTGTACCCAATCAGGCCATCGTTTGTGAGGGTGTAACCATATAAGAGAGACAAAGACACAAAAATTGTATGAAAGGCAAAAGAACTGTCACTGTCCTAAACCCATACCCACCTTGGATTCCACAGCACCTCAGTAAGCCTGAGACTGCCATGCTCAGGGCTCAGCCTCTAGATGTGAATCTGCGGAGTCAGCGCCAGCAGGAATAAACGCTACTTCCTAGAAAGAGCCTTGGTGTCTTGTCTTTCTATGTGAGAATTCCGCTACATTTTTCTTGGGGGCCCATCCAGGACGTGGCAGCTGTATCGCCTGGTGGGGGTGAATTTTGGGGCACCAGGAGAGGCGACCTCACCTGGCATTAGTGGATCACTTGATCCATAGGCGACTAGCCCCTGCTGGCATGCTGGGGTCAAGGCCCCCTGATGCACCAAGGAACCCATTGTGGCCCAGAAACTAGCCTAGGGAGCACTGCCCATCAGATTGGTAAAAGCCTGGCTTCACTGTGGCACACCTGCCCCTACGAGGCAGAAGGGGAGCCTGGTCACCTCCCAGGGTTGCCTGAGTAAGTTTTGTTGAGACTGAAACTGCAACTCTAAGGCACTAAGGTGTCCGGTTGGAATCGTGGGTTTTTTTTTTTGGTTTTTTGTTTTTTTGCCTTTTTGAGACAGGGTGTCACCACGCAGTTCAGCCTGGTCTTGAACTCACTTTGTAGCCCAGGCTGGCCTCGAACTTGCAAGGATCCTCTTACCTCAGCCTCCTGAGTGCTGGGATTACAGGCGTGCGCCACAACGCCCAGCAGGAGTTGTGTGTTTGTGTGTGAATGAGACTGACAGTGGGAAGGTTCTGACCTGACCAAAAGGGCCCCAGCAAATGTGGGGTCTTGAGCCAAGGTGCTGCAGCAACCTCATATGGCTGATGGTGGCATCAGTCTTCCTCAAGAGCCTGTCCTGGGCCAGATTGCTGAGTCTATTAATGCTGAGGCACCTGAAATATCTCCTCAAGGAGAGTGACAAGAGACAGGCAAAGTGAGTGTGCATCCCTTCCATATCAGCCCTTCCCTTCTCCCTTTTCCTCTCCTGTGTGTGGAAGTTGTCCGCTAGGGGGAGGAGATGAGTGAAAAGCAGAGTAAACCAACTCCCCTAGAGTATGCGTTAAAGAATTTTAAGTCTTTTCTTTTGGTACCAGGAATCGAACTCAGGGCCTCACGCTTGCCAGGCAGGCGCTGTGCCATTGAGCTACATTTCCGGCCCATTAAAGAATTCTTAAAAAAGGATATTCGGGTGACTCTGGTGTTAAGCTAACTCCTGGAAGGCTCTAGACGTCTGTGAAATTGATTGGCCATCATTTGGGGAAGGCTGGCCGCCAAGGGCTCAGTTGCTAAGGAGCTGGTTAGCTGAGTGTTCAGGGTCATTGTGGAGGATCTGGGCCACCCAACCCAATTTCCTTACACTCACTGTTGGCAAGACTTGGTTCTGCCCCAGCCACCTTGGCTGAAAGCCTGCACTGAGAACTGCAGGGTGATGATGGCGAGAGTGCTGGCCACCCCCAAATGTCGGCCAAAGTCAAATAAACCAATTCTGTCTGGCGAGCCAGAAGAAGTCCCACCTCCACATGCCCCACTGTATCCACCGGCGCCACCACCACCTTCTGCCCATGCTGCAGAGGCCCTGCCAGAGCAAGTCAGCCCCCTAGAGGTTACCTCTTCCTCAGTGCCATTTTAGAGCTCCCTGGAGAACTCTCCAATGGTGGCTCCCCTGAGCTGCCTGTTCTGACCCCTCATACACCTGTGGGCGCCCATCCAGAGGACCTCTCTGGCAGCCTGGCTCTCCAGCATTGCTGAAGCACCATGCAGATACCACTTTCAGAGACACGGGAACCCCTTTACTGTAACCACCAGGGGCAGACCTAGGAAGGTGAACCAGTGTTAGTGTTATCAAGATAAAGGTGAAAAAGAAAAAGACAAAGACAGACTTGTTGAGAGCTGCCCTGGGGGAAGATCAGAACATTCCCTTATGGACATATCCAGGGGCGAAGGGTGAAGCTAATGCAGAGGCCAATGAGGAGGCCGGTGGGGAAGCCAATAGAAGGGGCCACCCGGCCTGGGGACGAAGCTAGATCAGGACCAATGTGCCCACCGTCGCAGGTATGGACACTAGAAGAATGAATGCCTCCACTGGCTGGAAAAATCTCCTCCGCTGCCCAAACAAGAAGACAGAGGTCAAATAGTCCAGGGCCTACACCTGTCAGCTCAGAGGCCATGTGGGGTGCCCGAGGATGACTTTGTAAGACTGACCGCTATGGGAAAACATGAGGAAGACGAGGACAGATGAGGCTGTATTTTGATATGGTCTGAATAAGTGTGGGGGGCTGACCTGTTGACTTCGTGGTGGACACTGTGGTGGAACATGCTATGGTGACCCAGCCTATGGGCCTCCGCTCACAGAGACAGGCCACTATCACGGGGGCCGTGGGCAAATGAACACACTGTCCTTTCCTGCTGCCCTGAAGATGCATTTTAGGCAGCCATGAAATCATTCATGAATTCCTGTACCTCCCTGAATGTGCTGTGGCTGTAATGGGTTGAGACGTATTAGGAAAGCTGCAGGCTCCAATAACTGAACTCCCACAGACAGGCTGCCCTGACTCTGCACAAGCTGCAAATGAAAGTCATGACTCTTACGATTCTCCAAGGAAAAGAATGGCGCCTCTACAGTCTCCTACAGAGGCCACAAGAGGGACCTGAGCTTCCCTTCAGAGTTCTGGGGTATGGGCTAGAGACAATCCACGCAGATTAACCTGAAACATACCTCCAGTCATTGTAGAAATAAAGCCAGGAGCAGAGCAAATTCACCAAAAATGATATTTCACCCCTTGCAAGGCACAGACTGGGATCCAGAAACACTTGGAGAGGCTTATAAATTATGGGATCCTTTGACCTTGCCGGTCACCTTGGAACACGCCTCGCCTGCCAGTCCAGAAACTGGGCACAGACGATTATCAGCCAGTTCAGGATTTGTGAGTGGTAAACCAGGCCACCATCACCCTACCCTGGTTGTCCCAAACCCTATACCCTCTTGGGTCTCATTCCCACTGAAGCTGCCTTCTTTACATGTCTAGACCTCAAGGACGCCTTCTTCTCCATCCAGCTGGCCCCACAGAGCCAGTCAAATTTTGCTTTCCAGTGGGAAAATCCAGAAAATGGTGACAGAGGCCAGTTGACTGGGACAAGGCTACCCTAAGGGTCCAAAGATTCCCTGACCATTTGCAGCACGGCACTGGCTACTGTGAAAGCCTCCCCAGCAGACAGACGCGGCTGTGTCCCACTTCCATGTGTAATTGACTTGCTGCTGGCCAGAAGGCCTGAGGAGGATTGCACAGAAGGAACTCAGCAGCTCTTCATTCTCCTGTGGGAGGCTGGCTGCATGATTTCCTAGAAGAAGGCTGGCATTTGCCAGGAGAGGGTCAAATACCTGCTTCCATTTGTCACAGGGATAGTGCCAACTTGGGTCCGAGAAAAAGCAGACAGTTTGCTCAATCCCAGTTCTGGCAACCTGACACCAGGTCCAGCAATTTCTTGGGGCCGCAGGCTTCTGTAGCATCCAGATGCCTAACTTTTCGGTTCTGATAAAAGCCATTTATGAAGGGACAAAACAGGGAAAGTGAGAACCTTTGTTGTGGGAGCTGCCCTGTACAGCAAAAAGCATTTAGAGAAACCAAGCAGGGCCTGGGACTTCCGGACATGACTAAGCCCTTCTCATCTATCCGTGAGTGGACCCACATAGCAGTGGGCGTTCTAACCCGGGTGCTGGGGTCATGGCATTGGCAGGAGGGGAGCCTCTCCAAGCAACTCGACTCTGTCACTCACGGCTGGCCATCCTGTTCGTGAGCACTTGCAGCTATAGCTATAGAGGCTAACAAACTACCAGACAAAACTTAACAGTCTGAGTGCTTCACTCAGTAATGACATTAATGGAATACAAAGGCAATACTGGTAACACCCAGATATGGCCAGCTATCCGAGGATGTTATGTAAGAACCCACACGTTCAGCTAGAAGTAGTACAGACCCAAAAACTGGCAACCCTACTGCCTGTCGGGCTGGGCCAACCAGATCACGGCTGCATTGAGATCATGCAGCTGGCTGGACCAACCCCTCAAGGATCCTGATGCAGAGTATTTCATTGAAAACTTTGTAAGAGAGAGAATACCTTGCAGGGTACTCCATAGTAACCCTGAATTCCATCGCTGAGCCAAGGTCTCTGCCAAAAGAGACCTCAGCACAAAAGACAGAACTCATCACACTAGCTCGTGCCCTCCCACTGGCAACGGGGATACGTGCTAACATCCACACTGACTCTAAATGTGCTTTTACCAACCTCCATGCACATGGGGCTTCATAGTAAGAAAAGGATCAAATAAACCCAGAAAAAAGACATAAAACTGGCCCCCCAAAATCCTTAAACTCTTAGATGCTTTATGTGTCCCTAAAAGAGTGACAGTCATGCATCATTGGGGACATCAAAAGAGAGACACCATGGCTGCTTGGGAAAATCATAAAGCAGACCAGGAGGCAAAGCTCACAGCCTTCAGGAGAATGACAAAATCAATGGCTGCAGCCGCTGCACTGTTCCCTAGCCCACTGACAGAATGGGACCCTATTTACTCATATGAGAGTTCTTGGTTTGAAACCAAGGATAGACGGTGCCTCCCAGGCAGATAGTGAAAATTTAAAGATGGTAATTCCCAAGGCCCTGGCTCCAGCTTTTGTCAAAAAGTTTCATCAGGACACCCGTATGGGCTGGACAGCTCTCGAGACTGCTGTAGGTCAATATTTCTCATCCCAGTTTAACCTGAGCAACTGCTACCTACACATAGATAATGAGAAAAAAGTCGTAAAAGAGATCACAGATCAGATAAAAAAGAGCTCATGTCCCAGTCCAGACCTAAAAAGGCTAAAACTCTGGGAAGTTGTGTGGAACATGGTTTTTGACCTTTAAGAGATTCAAAACCCTCACAGATGTTGTGCTCTTAAGTTTGAAAACTTGAACTGTTGTATCTTGCCTAGATCCCTTGCTGTATGGTCTGTCTCCAGCCTCCTTGAGGCACTGGGCAAAATAAAACAAGATGAACAAAACAACCCACAAAAAAACCAACCAAACCAACAAACAAAAATAACCACACCCAGTGCCCCTGTTGGCTGGTATAGCACTTCTATTGCCACTGGCAGATTGGAAGTCATCAAAGCAGAGGGCAAAGAGAAAGCTCATGTTCATTCTAAGCAGAAAAACAGGAAAAACAAAAAGACTAACATCCTATTGACCCAAGAGAAGTAAACTCCAGAAGGGAATCAAAAATTCTTCCCTTCCCTGGTGAGTATTTCCTTTATTCTGTTACAGTTTAAGGGGCTGGGGATTTGGCTCAGTGGCACAGTGCCTGCCTGGCAAGCGCGACATCTTGAGTTCGACTCCTGGTACCGGAGAAAAACCAAAGCCAAAAGAAAAAAAAAAAAAAGAACTGTTACAGTTTAATATGCATTCAGATTACTTTTACTAAACAGTACACCATAGAGCTTTCATTATATGTTAAACATAAACTGAAAGGAATGTAAACATAAGTACTATTAACTATAAATATAGATAAATAATGATATACTAGATGAAAAAGTCTTATTCAGATGTATCACATTCATTTTACATTCCCCACCTATTATCGCATGGTAGAATAGTTTTTTGTCTGACTATGTGAAAAATAGTCTTTGACTATGTGAAAAATGTCTTGACTTGCGTTGATCTTCTTACATATTTAATGAAAAATATATGTTAAAAATAATAATACTCCAAAAATGGCTGTGCATATGATGATGCTATAAAAATACAAACCTTTAAACCAAGATGATGTTCTTTGACCCAAATAAGGGGTCCAAGCATCAAAGGGGGAAATGTGGTAGGACCCCTCCCAATGGTATGCTGCAGGGGCCTCCTCAGAGCAAAGGAAGACACCGTGGCATACTTCCTAGAAAGAACCCGCTGTCCCATCTCTATGCAAGAATTCTGCTACAATGGTCCACTCAGAACGAGCAGGCTTGTGCCAGTGGAAAAGAAAATGGGTCAAGTGCTGAATGGGTTGGGCTTAAGAACTGAAAATGTTGCAGAGTCTAGGGCACCTCGTATTGGGTCTTCCAGAGCATGGTTGACATGACTGACAGGGTACTGGGTCACATCAGCTGTATCTACTGAGCATGTCCTTTCCCATAATTCACTCTGTTATGTAAAAGATGCACCCCTTCTGCATGAACTTTCAATGAGCTCCAAGTGGAGAAAGATTACTATAGGTCATGCTGGAGAATCTGTCAGACATGACTCTTGGTTTGGGATTCTGGAATTTTGCAGGGATTGTTGTATTCCTTTGCCTCCAGGTAGTAAGCCTCAAGACAAAGGTCAAAGGGTTGGCCCTGGGGCTTTGCCCATGTTCAGGTGAATGGAGGGGAATGGTTCTGTAGTCCCAATTGTGCTAACTATATTAGCTCAGTGATAGAGTACTTGCCTAGAACAACGGTCTTGAACCCTGTCCAGGGATAACATTGTTTTGATTACTTTTATGTTAACAAAAGTTGTGGGCTTTTTTCTGTTTGTTTGTTTGTTCGAGACAAGGTCAGGGTCAGGCTGGCCTTGAGGTCAGGCTGGAGTTCAGCCTATCTGCCAGGCAGAGAGGCTGGCCTTGAGTTCAGGTTCAGGCTGGCTTTGAGTTCACTTTGTAGCCCAGGCTGGTCTTGAATTCAGGGTGATACTCCTGCCTCAGCCTCCCAAGTGATGGGATTCCAGGCATGCACCACCACGCCTGGCCGTGGGCTATTCTTCTTAACAAACAAACCAAAGTGACCTTTTGCTGGTCAGGGAAGCAGCCAGGAGAAAAGGGTGACTCAGATATCACTCAGTCCCACAGAGCTGAACCCACAACCCCTCCCCTTTGTGACCTAGTGCATCTTTACCTGTAACTGACCCTTACCGCCCTGCCTGCCCTTAGCGCCCATTCAGCCCTCATTGGCTGGCCCCTTGGCCTCCCTCAGTTTCTTCCTGTCCTTTCCTGCTGCCTGCTTCCCGTTCTATCTCTTGCCCACCCCTCCTCTTGCCTGCAATACTCCCCAGCCTCCCTTCTCCTCTCTGCCCAGACCGTGCCTTCTCTCACCTCTCCTTCTCTTCTCTGGTTCTCCTTTGGTCCTCCTGTTCCTCTGCTTTCTTATCTCTCATTCAGATGCTCTGTTTCCCCAGGCATCTGTCTCCTTACCACATTACTCCATCCTGCCGGTGCCATCCTTCCTAATGCCCCAGAACTCTCTGCCAGGCAGAGAAGCCACCCACACAGGGGCAGAGCACTTGACTGCAGAGAGGCCACCCACAGGTGGCAGGATGTCAAGGTGAGGGGGATCTGGGCTGAGAGGTCGACCTCCAGGGAGTCCCAGGGCCTGGCAGGCTGAGGAGTGAGGGCTGGCACTAGCTTCCAAATGTGATAGGACTTCTGGGAACCCACCCCACATGGGGTCCAGGAACCCTCCAGCCCCACAGGTCTAATGAGTTTCTGCAGCACCTGCTCCTCACTCACTCCATCCCTCATTGTGAGCCCTGCTCAGAGCAGCAGTTCCATCCCCAGCCCCGTAGGACACACCGGACTCATGACTGAAGACTCAAGGTGGCTCCATCCCGTGCAGTGCCCGCCCTGTGCTGCAACACGGGCCCTGTTAAAATAACGAGTTGTGAAGATGGCAGTGCTGGACAGCAGAGAGCCAGCCTCTCTGCGACCTGGTGTCCAGGCGCGGAATTCCAGCAACGTGAGGAAGAGAAGAAGGAGGTAAGTGGGTTCCTGGGATCCAGGAAGGATCTGAAGCAAGAATTAGAGCCCACAGGGAGAGCAGAGAGAGAGAGACTTCGACAAAGAAGGAGGAGGTGGCAGGCAATGCTTTCTGTGTGTGTGCGGTTGGGACCTACAGACACATGGTGACTACTGGCAACCCCAGAGGCCTCCATGGAGAAATGCACCAGTGAAATGGAGCAGTGCATGCAGTGAACCGCTGATGAGTTATTGAGGTTCAGATGTCCCCCAGGAGAGGGAGATTGGACGGTAGCCATCTTGGAGAGGGGGCAGCTGAGTTCAGAACTCAGAACAACTGTGAGCTCCATCTAGCGGCTCCCAGTGACAGGGTCAGGCGCTGAGTTCAAGTCAGCAGGAAGTCCGGGAGCCAAGTTCAAGTGGGCAGGAGGTGCATGGACTGCTGCAGGCTGAACAAACCTGGTTCCAGCCTCACAATCAGAAACCAGCCTGAACTTCAGTGGACTAAAGGTGCAGGCTTGCTGGGATTATCCACTACCCCAACATAAAGCTATGGATGGCTTGCTGGGATTAATCAGCTCAGATCTGCTCACATTGTCTATAGCAGAGACACATCTTAAGGTGGACATCTTCTTCTTTTTTTTGCATTCTTATTTTTTTGTTCTTTTTTTCTGTTTTTCTTGATTGTTTATTCTTGTGTGGGTTTTTTGGTTTATTTGTTTGTTTTGGTCTTTTTGAGACAGATTTTCACTATGCAGTTCAGGCTGGATTTGAACTCACTTTGTAGCCCAGACTGGCCTCGAATTTGCAGTGATCCTTCTGCTTCAGCCTCCTGAGTGCTGGGATTACAGGTGTGCACCACCACACCCAGCTGTTCTTGTTTTTATGTGAGTGTGAACACAGTTTTGTAGGGTTTTTTTTTTTGTTGTTGTTCCATTCTGTTCTTGTTTTTATTTCTTCCTTCTTTCTTTCCCTCTTGTCTTCTTTACCAGTTTCCCAAAGTTTGCATGAGCTTCCTTCATCTTCCAGCCTTGCTTCTAATCTCTTCCTCTTCTTCTATTTCTCTATTTCCCCCCAACCCCTTTTAAATTTTCTCCCCTGAGGGTAAAATCACCGTATTGAGGGCTTATTTATTGCATGCAATTTTCTGATTCATCTTAGATGTCTGAAGACTCATCCCCTTACACCTTGGCAGGAGCCAGCACAGAAAGAGCACAAACCACACAGGCCCACTGTGAGGGAGGAGGCCTTGCTGCTTCAGCCCACTCATACCACCTGCATGGGTCCTATAGATAGGGACCCTTCTGAGGCATGAGATTAGGGTAGGGCAAGCTCACTGGATAAGTGGGTGTGACCTGTCAACCACGGATACCTAGAACACATGCACAGAACACAATTTACAAGCACAGCACCTGGGACCAGTCAGACTTCTGGTGCGAACTCATGCAGATTTTTGATAGGATGGCCTAGATCTGACATCAGGCTGAAGAATGAGAGATACAAAACCTCCCACCATTAATCTCATGACCACTGTGAGCTTTTCTTGGTGGCCTGCTCTGACTCTCTAGAGTGTACTTCTTTTTCTACCTTCATAAATGTAAATCGTCACTATCTTTTTTTTGCATGTGTCTTGTTCAATTCTTTATTTAGGACACCAAGAACCTGGAAAGAATCTCTGTGGAAACCCCAAATCCCAGAATTCTCCCAGCAGGCTGTCTCCTCAAGAGAAGATTCACTGGCATTGGGCCCCTGGCCGGCTGGTGTGCCATCCTGGACTCCTGGGCCACCATCTCAGACCTCGTAAACTGCCCTGAGGCCTTACGTGGCTCTCTGGATCTCCCCAGGATGGGCTGGGGACCATCTGGCCTTGATGTCAAATGTTACAGCAGAACTGCCTTGGCTGAGGCTGTGATGTCTGGCTACTCCTTTATTCACTCCTTCCTATTTCTGTGGCAGAAAAACCAATATCAAACTAAATGAAAGACTCTTTGCACCAAGAAATTAGCAGACAACTTCTACCATGCTAGCGGGCTGGGGAACCCGGGGTTCAAAGCACCAGCCCAGAGTCAGGTTTGAGTTCAGTCTAAATATGGTTTGCAGCAGGAAGTACAAAGTTGATAGCAGGTTATTACATGATTGGTTACATGGAGTACAAGAATTGTGTCATACGTTGTCAGGCAGGTTTATACAGGGACATTCTGGGAGGGAAGGGGAATGAGGAGAGTAGGTAGAGTTGAAAGTATCCTTGACTGGGCCAGCCTTGGGCACACCCCAAACATAACAGCCTTGAAGCAAGTTAGAATCACTGCATATTTTTAAAACATGAGCTGCACACTGTCAGTTTGACCCTACACGTTGGTTTTTTTTTGTTGTTTTTTTTAAACCGGGAATTGAACTCAGGACCTTGTGCTTGCCAGGCAGACACTGTACCACTGAGCTATATCCCCGGCCAGACCCCACACATTGTTAAGGAGGAACATCTGGGCCTAGGTAGTTAAGGCTAGCTATGTGACAGGCAGCATGAACATAATCACAGGCTGTGAGCTGATTTCAAACTTTTGTTGTAATATGCCTACAGGTCTGCTAGTCTATAAGTGTGCCCTAACAGTACCTTCCTCAAATCAGAGCCCTTAGCTGGGCACAGATGCCTGTAATCTCTAGAACTTCGGGGGTGGGGGTGGGGCAGGAAGATGAAAGTGTGAGCCCAGCCTGGGCAATTTAGCAACTTAGCAAGACCCTGTCTCAGAATAAAATTTAATAAAAGGGCTGGGTATGTAGCTTAGTGTGAAGATCTTGGATTCAACCCATAGTACTAAAAGAAAAGATTTCCTTGAGGGGATCTTTTCCCTCTACACCTGGAACCTCTAAAAGCTTCTCTACTTTGCGTCTAGAGCAAGGGTTCAAAATATCTTCAACCGCAGGGCTTCCCCCTCGGGCAGGCTAAGCATATACTTATTCAAACCACCCTACTTTGCTTCCTCCATTCGAGAGCCTGGGAGAGCAAGGTACTCCTTTTCCAGTCTCCCACACGGTCATCGTCGTGCAGGCCTGGTTGGGACTAAGTGTTGGCCGCTGAGATGGGCAGTTTCTTCAGAAGATTTTGTTTTTCCTGATTTAAGGAATACATTTGGCTGGTGCCATCCTTTCCCACCTCCCTCCTTCTTTTAGTCTTGAATGCAGATACAATGCCTAACCTTCAGCAGCTATCTTGTGACCCTGAGGCTGCAAACTGACACACTGATGACAGTGAAGAAAACTTTAGAAGCCATGGATGTGATGACACAGTGGGATGCTGCTCTGTCCTGTGTAGCCTGCTTCCACCCAGGCTTGTTGTTGGCTCTGAGCCGCTGTTGGTCGGATTTTCTTTTACTTGTAGCTAAATATATTTATAATTGACACGCCTGCTTGAAACCCTCTCATTTACAATACTTCTAGATTTACAGAAACTTTTTTTACGGAATACTCTTCTTGTTATCATAGGCACAAGGTATCAGATTCATCTGCACAATCAAATCGCAAATTACCCAAATGTTGAAGGCTTTAGGCTCCTCCTTGTCCATATGAGTTTTGCATCCTCAAAGGACCCCCCCACCCCCAGTTAGTTTGAGGTGACCCCAGGCTTTTATCTCACATTTATTCAACAGCAAGTCTTCCCTTCTCTCCCTTTCCTGCTGCAGGGCTCCTGAGAATGGGAGAGATGGCAAAGTGGCTGCCAGGCACATCACCCAGCGGCGTCTCACTGTGCCCCCTGGTGGCGGCGGTGGTCCTCGCAGGCCTGGCTGGGTTGTGGAAGGGCTCTCACTTCTTGGACCAAGAGCGACCTTGCTTATTGCTCCTCTTCCTCTGACTTTTGGTGACTGGCACCCCTGCAGCCCGTGGGCTGCTTCTGTCATGCCTCCCCAGCTTCCACTCATCCCTAGGTGGAGCCATTTGGGGTCCTAGCATCACATAACCACCATGGACAGGTGACTTCAGAGGGAACATCTCCCTGTATGCCCACTGGCCACTCAGTCCAGTCTCTGCATGCATTTGGGGACACCTTGACCCTACCAGGACCCAGGAAGAACAGCCGTATTCATTCCTGGGGACCATCTCCCATCTCAGCAGAAGGCGGGAGTCCACTGATGACACACTGAAGACCCTGGAGAAAAATTTAGAAGCAATGGGTGTGATGAAAAAAAATGAGTGGGTTGATGACACTGCCCTGCCCGCTGCTGAGCTTGGAAACCTGGAAGCACGAGGGGCCCAAGTGTGCTGAGGAGAAGAAGCAACTTGAACGGCTGCTTGCTGCTGGCAGGAGCACAGGGCCCCTTGGGATCACAGTTGGTGTCCTGGAAAGGGTGACATGCCTGTGACCGACAGCCAAGAGAAAAAAGATTCGCACAGAAAGTCTGTGTGAAAACAGTTTTAGCATTTTTATTCAGAATCAGCAAACACTGGAAACAACCCAAACATCCTTCAGCTGTGGAACGGGTAATCAAACCTTGGAGCATCCACTTGGTAAAATTCTACTCAGCAAGGAAAAGGACCCCCGTCGCCGCTCCCGCCCCCGCGCACCATAACGCCTTTCAGACGTACTCTGCTGACAGTAACAGCACGCTCAGCCACCTCCACCGTCGGCTTTCATGCACAAAGCAAAGGAGAACTGGTCAGGGGTTGCCTGGCGGTGGGATGTAGGGAGGACTGACCAGAAAGGGGCTTGAGGGGAATGGAGATCGTATGTGATAGAACGGGCTCTAGGTCTCAAGCAAAATTATCAAAACATCAATCTGTCAAAATTCAAAGGAGACTGAGTACAGTGGCACACACCTATCATCTCAGCACTTGAGAGGCTGAGTCAGGACAACCCTGAATGTGAGGCCAGCCTGAACTATATAGCAAGACATTGTCTCAAAAAAAAAAAAAAAAAAACAAAAACAAACAAAAAAAAAAACTTCAAAGGAAGCTGGGCATAGTGGCAAATACCTGTAATCCCCACTCTCTGGGAGGCTGAGGTAGGAAGATTACCAGTGGTTTGAGGCCAGCCTGGGCTACATAGTGAGTTCTAAGACTAGTCTGAAGTACACAGTGAGACACTGTCGGAAAAAATTTTTAAATTTCTCTCTGTCTCTTTTTTTTAAATTTTGAGGCAAGGTCTAGCTAAATTGTCCTGACTGGGCTCAGACTTGGAATCCTCCTGCCTTAGCCTCCTGAGTGCTGGAATTTCTCACTTTATGCTGGGTTTCTTGTGATGCTACCCATTACAAGTCCAGGAGCATCTGGTCTGTTTCAGCACTGCTGTCAGCATGGTTCTCCTAACACCTGCCAAATCACGTCACTCTTCTACTCAAAACCCTCTGGAGGGGACGGGGATGGCTCACATAGCGCGCTTCCCCAGCATGCACAATCCCTGGGATTCCCAGTACTACACAGAGAAGAAGAAGGGAAAAAAACCAAGCAAACAAAAGCCCTCTGCTGGCTCTTGGCTTTACTCAGAGGAAATAATGTCATCTTTCCGGCCTCCCTTCCTGCCTCTTCCCGCCATCCCTCCAGCTTGACTGGCTTCCTAGTTATTTTCTGTGACACAACAGACACGAGGCTGCCCCGGGGCCCGGGCCCTCGCAGCTTCCACTCCCTTCCCATGACTACCTGGCTCGCTCCTTCCCTTCCTACACACCTCAGCCCAGATGTCTCCGTGCCACTGTCCTGTTTACACTGGCAGGGCAAGGGCCCCTTCCTTGTTCTTCCTTGCTTTCCCTTTCCCGGAGAGTTCACCACCTCCTAACACAACTGTGTGTTCCGGTCTTTGTTTATTGTCCTGCCCGAACACCCACACCAGAAGTCTCTGTCCCTACCTTTGTCACACTCCGGTGTTGCTGACTTTATTAGGAGTTAGATCTGTATCTCATCCACCTGGGTAGTCAGTATCTGGAAAAAGGGCCCTTCTGGCAGTTTCGTTACTGGTGGTCACTCTGATTGATTTCATCAACTGGGTGGACAGTGTGGACATAACCCTTGTGTTGTTTTTTTGGTACCGGGAATTGAACTCAGGACCTTGGCTTGCCAGGCAGGTGCTTATGCCCCTGAGCTATATCCCTGTATCCCTGGCTTTTTTTTTTTTTTTTTTTTTTTTTTTTTGTACTAGGAATCGAACTCAGGACCTTGCACTTGCCAGTCAGGCACTCCCTGGCTCTTGTGTTGTTTTAATTAAGTACTTGAGCACCACCTTCCCCCTGAGACCTTCCCACTCCACCTGTGCCCAAGTGTCCTGGTAAAAAGGACACCACGTCACTCCATGAAAAGGGATCAGCCCCAGAGAACAGGACGATCTCACCCTTCCCTCCATTCAGTTCTGCCACTTTAAGCACTGGCCCCTAATGTGACCATCTGTTCCCAGTGACTTGGTGGCACTCTGGCTTAGCTAGCTCATGGCAAGCACACACTGGTGTCTTTCATGTGGGATTTAAGGTTTGTTGATGGGTCCACACTCAGGAGCTGCAAAAGTAAAAAGGACTTTTTTTGGGGTCTGAGGAACTGCAGTTCAGACACGGATGGAGACAGCTCTGAACCGGTGTCCGCATGGGAGAGTGGGCTCACGTGGGCCACTGAAGGTTGAGAAGGAACGGGATCATGTGACTGATGGAATATAAAGGAGGCTGGGTGTGGTGGTACATGCCTGTAATTCTAGCACTCTGAGAGGCCGAGGCAGGAGGATTGAAAGTTCAAATCTAGTCTGGGCAGGTTAGCAACTTAGCAAGACCCTATCTCAAAATAAAAAGTAAAATAAAAAGGGCTGGAGATGTAGCTCAGTGGTAGAGCGTACCTGTGTGCAGTCCTCAGTACCACAAGAAAAGAAAAATAAAGGGAAGATTGTGTGAACAGAATGGAAATGTCCATAAAATAAGAGCCCGTAAACTTTTTTTTTTTTTGAGACAGTCTTAAACACTGTAGCCTGGGCTGGCTTTGAACTGGTGGCAATTCTCCTGCCTCAGCTTCCTAAGGGTTGGGATTATAGGTGTGTACCGCCATGCCCAGCTCATAATTTTCCTTTTGTTTTTGAAGATTGCAATTCTTCAGGGCCATACTCCCAGGCCAGCTATCCCTTCCCAAAGCAACACACCTGCGTGCTGCGTGCTGCCCTGAGCCTGGAACACTGTGTGCTGAGCCTGGCTGGCTGGGACAGCTGTTACTGTGGCCCTGTGGCCCACCTCTGCTGATAGACCCCACTGGGACTATCCTAATGCTTTAGAGCAATTCCAGGAATGCCAGACCTCACCACACTCTATTTTCGTGGAGGTCTCCTGACTGTATTTAATTAGCTATTTAATGTTTTATTTGCTATTTGGTGCCGTAGCTGAGTCCTAGACCAGACCCTGGTGTGTGTGTGGGGGGTCCCAATTAACAAGATCCCGCTGCTTGTCCTAAAGAGTTACAGTAATTAAAGAAATGAATGGTGGGGAAGCCGAAGAAAGGGTTTATTTTCAATGGGGCCCCACTGGGAGGAAAAACAGCACTCCAGTGCCTGAGAGTCTGTCTCTGTGAAGGCAAGAAGTCGTGGGTTATATATGGCTAGTTGGGACTTGGGTCGCTGGCGGTCTTGGTCGGGCAGTGGTCTGGCTGATCATTAGCTAGGATGGTCAGATGGGGACTTGTCAGCAGGAAGACAGAGGTGCCAGGGGGGTGATTTTGACTCTTATCACAGATGTTTACCCATTAAAGTTGTTCCCGGAATCTGAGGGGACTGCCCCAAGACAGTGACTCAGGGAGAGGACAAGTCAGAACGAAGGCAGAGAGGCCGCACTTTGATCCTACACTGGTTACTCTGTCCCAACCTTACAATGTCTGCTTGACCTAGCTGAACGTCTGCCCTGCCCTCATCTTGTTTATCTGTGAGGACAGACTCTCTATAGGCCACAAGCTGCTCTTCAGGAGAGCCAGCCAGTGCTGGCTGCACCTCAGATGGCCGCCAGATGACCTCTGCATGCTACACGCCCCCCCCAATATAGGGGAAATAAATGTAACTCTCAGCCTGCTAGATGTCAGATACGCCAAGTTCGTGTTCTCCCAAATCAAAGAACAAATGCTAAGGAACAGCAGAGGTTCAGAGTAGGAAAACTTTATTGAGTTAGCTCCTGACAGAGAGGGAGGAGACCCGAAGGTGGGTTGCCAGTGAGCTCACGTCTCAAAGGGAGTTTTATAGAGCAAAATCACGAGGTGGGTACAACGCGGGTCAAAACTATGACCAACCAATAAGATTATCCTTAGAGTCCATTTTCAGCCCCAACCCCCAGGGCAACCCCGCCCCCTACTCTAACCTCCCCAGCCCCTCTAACAAACACCTTACTCTAACCACAAATGGCGACCCCCCCCTCCCAGAAATGCCCTAAGGTATCTTCCCTCCCGCCAAAGTCAAATCCTCCCACTCACACCAGAGTCCAATCCACTCCGCCAGAATTTTCGAGCCGCCCCTAACGGTCCTAGCCCTCTACCTCTATATAAGCCCAGCTTCACTACCTCCCGGCCCAAGCTATCCCTACCCTTAGAGACCCACTCGTCACTTCCGTTCCTATAAAGCCTTTCTCTTCGTTGCTGTGTCTCGCACCGACTTCCTCCGTCGCCCTAACAGTTACAAGTATGGCGGCTTGGGTAATATTGATCTAATGGGGAAGCAGGTCACATAGCAAGTGTATGTGGAAAGAACAAAGACCTTTCTTAGGAAGGGGTGGATCCGGAGGTCTTGGTCACCCACCAGGGTGACTGATGGCTACCTAGACTTTATTGGATCAGATGAGGTCAATTCTCTTATCCCCTGGGGAGGCGTGTAGGCCTGATCATTCTGGCTTTATCTTGAGCCCTCTATCCTGGGCTCTGACAGATGTGCCTCTGGCCACAGCTGTAATGAGTTTTTATCTTTTGTTTCCTCTCTGTCCCCACCCCCTCTCCCGACTAGCCCTGTCTGACTGCCTATAATATTTCTACCTAACTTAGCTGTCAGTAATACCGCCATGCCCTGACCCTTGATAATTTCCATGACAATGACCGTAAAAGGAGGAAAAAGAAGAAGTGCCCAAATTCCTTGAAAATCTCTGCCCACCCTCAGAAAAGATATGAACATTTCTCTCCTCTGTCTCTGTTGAGTTATTCTCCATGCACAAAATGGAAATCGTAGCTGGGTGTGGTGGCAGACACCTTAGCACTCTGATAAGCTAAGGCAGGAGGATCACAAGTATAAGCCCAGCCTGCGCAATTTAGCAACTCAGCAAATGCCTGTCTCAAAGTAAAAAATAAAGGACTGGGGATGTAGATCAGTGCAAAGGCCCTGGGTTCAATCCCTAGTAACACACAGACACCCACACCCACACCCACACACACACACCACAGGTTCGCGTGGGCTTGTGCGTGATGGAAATCGTATGTGGGAGAGTTCCAAGCTAAAATAAATGTTTATTATAGAGTCACCATGTTGACTTTGAGGAGGTCCCTGAGGCTGAGACAACAAACCTAATCTACCCTCTTATAGAAAAAGTATGTAAGCTTGATTTCTGTTTTTTGTTGTGGAAAAAGAATTTTTAGGACATGTCAGTAAGAGACATGGAAAGGGCTTATTAGGCAGAGATTTTAGGGTGCACTCCAGGGTGGAATATGGACACTCAGAGAAACAAGAAGCATTATCTTTTGGAACAGGGAACATGAATGCCTTTTTTTGAGGAAGGTAGGGTGGAAACCCTGGGAAAAGTTTGCTCACGCCAGAAAGATACTAGCTCCTTCTACAAGAATTCAGTTCTCTACTTTCTTTTTCTTTCTTTCCTTCTTTCTTTTTCTTTCTTTCTTTCTTTCTTTCTTTCTTTCTTTCTTTCTTTCTTTCTTTCTTTCTTTCTTCTCTCTCTCTCTCTCTCTCTTTCATTCTTTTTCTTTGTCTGTCTGTCTTTCCTTCTCTTGTAATTGAAACTTTTTTTCCCAACTTGTTCCTTTATTTTAGAATAGGGTGTCTGCTCTTTTTTAAAAAAATTAAACCTATTTAAATTTTTAAAAGATCCTACCTCATTGGGAAACAAACACGACAGCAGCTGCAGAAAGGCCAGCAAAGTTGGCTCCCTCACAGTCAGAGCAGCCCTAGCCGATGGGCTTTGATACCAGATTCTCACACTCTGCTTCCTTGTGGCAGGGAGCGCATAGTCTGCTCCTTTGACTATTTGCTATCTTTCCTCCTCTTGAGGTAGGATAGAAAAAAGTAAAAGATAAGTAAAAAGATAAAGAAGTCATAACTAAAAAATTGTATTTCTAAGAAGACTACAACTTCCAGGAGCCAGCCAGAGTTACCCAAGGTGATACATATCAGCTTTCCTTTGGTTAAATTTAGACTCCTTCCCCCCAGATCATCACACCCGCAACTCCTCAGGAATGCTAAAGTCCATACACTGGCTTAACAGAGAAAGTAAGGAACAGGAGGAACCTGCTCCTAAGATAAAGGAGCAGACTGAGACAACGCAAAGAATGCTCAAATTACCTATTAAAAACCCTGCCCATTCCTGTAAAATGGGGTAGTACCCTTCTGGGAGATGGGCTACCTTTCCTGGGCTTTTCCACCCCTTCAAGAGAGGTATAAATGTCCCCAATTCTAAACTGTAATATGTCTCATTTTTCTCTGAGCATGTGTACTTTCTTTTTGTCTGTTTGAGACAGGGTCTCGCTATGCAATTCAGGCTGCCCGTGAACTCACTATGTAGTCCAAGCTGGTTTTGAACTCGCAGTGATCCTCCTGCCTCAGTTTCCTGAGTGCTGGGATTACAGGCATGCCCCACGACGCCTGGCTACTTTATTCTTGAATATGCCCTAAATCTCTGTGTAATAAACCCTTCTCTTGCCTCTTATTGATGCATCCTGAAAGTTCTTTTGCTGCGAAGGGAGTCAGCGAACCTGCAAACTTATTCTACAAAAGGATGGGATAGTTTCCTCATTTTAGCCTCGGGGACCCTCAGCCAGGTGACACTGTTTTTACCCAAGAGTGTTTCTTTATCAGATGGTTGCTCCGAAGTCCTGCTAGCCTCCTGCCTCACCTTCACTACTCTGTCTTTCCCCCTCATTTCTTTTCCCTAGTACCTGTAACTTCCCAAAGTGGATTGAGAAGCTGTTTTGCCACTATCTCCCACTACTCCTACAGGGGGCTGATAATTCCAAGAGAGAAAAGGGACCCAGTTTGGGGTCCAAAAAACTTATCAATTTTTATTTATTATCACCTGTAATGCCATCACTTGGCTTTTTGAGACAGGGTCTCACTATGCAGTTCCGGCCGGCCTTGAGCTCACTTTGTAGCCCAGGCTGGTCTTGAATGATACCAGAACTCCTACCACAGCCTCTGGAGTGCTGAGGTTACAGGTGTGCACCACCACACCTGGCCATTTAATGTAATGTTTTT
>NW_004955442.1:14584096-14596849 GCF_000276665.1 Chinchilla lanigera | reverse complement strand
CAGTTCAGGCTGGCATTGAACTCACTTTGTAGGCCAGACCGGCTTTGATCTAGCAGTGATCCTCCTGCCTCAGCCTCCCAAGAGCTGGGGTTACAGGCATGCACTATCCTGCCCAGCTCCATCTTAAATATACCTTCAAGACTCCATAAATAGGGCCAGGGATATAGCTCAGCAACATAGCAGCTGCCTGGCAAGTGTAAGGCCCTGAGTTTGATTCTTGATACCAAAAAAAAAAAAAAAAAAAAGACTTCATAGTCTCCTATTAGAGAGACTCCTGCTCAGGACTATAATATGCTTCTCTCCCTTGAGGGCCTGTACTCTTTTTCTTTGAGTGTACTTTCAAACTAATAAATTCCTTTCTGCTTCTCACTAACACATACTGAATATTCATTTTCTGTGATGAGAGTTTGCAAATCTGCAATTTAATTCCTTGGTTTTTGTTTGTTTTTTGCTTTTTGTTTTTTTGAGACAGGGTCTCAGTTATAGTTCAGGCCTTGAGTTTACCATGTAGCTCAGGCTAGCCTCAAACTTGCAGCAATCCTCCTGCTTCAGCCTGCCAAGTGCTGGGATTGCAGGTGTGCACCACCATGCCTGGCCTCCTGCACTTTAATTCTACGTGTGGGATGAGTTTAGGTTTCTTATGTTAGTAGGATCCTCCTCCAACCCTGTCGTGTGACAAACCCTTTTGACACAGGAGATTAGAGCATGGCTAATTGGCTGGATAAGTGGGTGTGACCTGTCAATCACAGAGTTCTAGGACGCATGTAGCCAAGCCCTATGTATCTTCTTTGGAGAACTCAAGCAGGTTTTGATAGGACAGCACAGATCTGATGTGAGCCTGAGGAATGGGAGATACAAAAGATGGCTGCAACTAAGCCCTTAGCCTCTGTGCTTTCTCTTTCACAATGGCCCATTCTCACGCTGTGGAGTATACTTTTGCTACCTTTAACTGCCCTCCCCCAGTCTGCAGAGCATGTTTCTTTTCCTACCTTTAATAAATGTAAACCCTCACTAACCTTTGTACTTGTTTGTCTAAATCTTTGTTTAGGACAAGAAGAACCTAGAGGCCAGGCATGGTGGTACACGCCTGTAATCCCAGCACTTGGCGGGGAGGTGTGTGGCTGAGGCAGGAGGATCCTTGCAAGTTCGAAACCAGCCTGGACTACAAAGTGAGCAAGGCCACCCTGAACTGCATAGCAAGACCCTGTCTCAAGAAGACAAAAAAAGAAGAACCTAGAAAGAATCTCTAGGAGGAGTCCCCAGAACCTAGAACCCGGTAACATTTTGGTGAAACCAGTCCGGAAGAAGTAAAAACCTTTGGGCATGGTTTTGTTTCTCCCCCTCTCTGATATCTATGGACTCAAGCTGAGAAGGACTGGTTTAGTTTTTTTCTTTCCCTCTTTCTTTCCCCTGGAAAAGCTGCAAACTCCTTCTTGTCCTTCTCCCCCAGGATGGACTTTCAACTGTCAAAGGGCTCAAACCCTTTGATATTTTTTTCTGGTTTTGGTTGTCAGGGAGAGGCAGGGAACTGGAGGGTGATAAAAATTAATAGAAACGGAGGGTTGCAGGAAGTTTTCTCACGGTTGCTGGACAGGTTTCCTAGTGTGTTCCACCACGTGGGGTGGGGCAGCGGAAGTGCACAGCCCCTTTTCCCCCCAGCTGGTAATAGAGACCCACAGGTCCTCCTTAAGTTTACCTTTCCTTTTCTTTCTTCTCTTTCTGGGTTTTGGTCACCCATTGTGGGTATGAATCACTTAACAACTGCCAAAGCAGAGCAGAGCAGACCGTTCAGATCCAGGTGTCTGACCTAGAGTTTATTAGGCTGTTTTCTTCGTGTTTTTGTCTTCTCTGGTACTTTGTTCAGCCTTTTCACTCTTTTGGGAACCTGCTTGCGCTCAAAGTCTCATGTGTGCTTTTCCCCTAAACGGCCTTTTATCTCTGGGTGTCCTTAGTGAGGCACTTTCTCAGGGTCTTATTTGATCCCAGTCCACCTTTCTGGCTTGCTTGGCAGCCATTTTGGTTTCATCCTCTTAATTAGGCATATGATTCTACCATATTTGGGGCCATTTTGGTGCTGTAAGTTTTGTTTTTTTTTTTTTTTTTGGTTTTTCTCCGGTACCGGGAACCGAACTCACGACCTTGCGCTTGCCAGGCAGGCGCTTTTGCCGCTGAGCTAAATCCCCAGCCCCTTGCTGTAAGTTTTGAATCAGACCTGAGCCCCCAGCTCCCACCCTGCTTGCCAGCACAAGCCCTACGCTCTGCAGGAAACTCAGCTCTCAGCAGGGGACTATGCTCAGTTCCCTGTGACCGCAGGCACAGGAAAGGAGCTCCTGGGACATCTGGGGACATCTGGGGACATTTGGAGACACCTGAAAATTTACATCGGACACTTCAAGGACTCTGCCCACTGAGATGCAAGACTGCCAGAGAACTCTGACCACAGATGTTTATTGGGATTTTCCCACCTAATGTCCCCTGCCTTCTCTCCATCCCTATAAAAAGGGTCACAGGTCTCTTTGGCAGCAGACGGTCTTTCGTGCTAGGCAGAATAAATTCCATGCTATGCTGCCTTTACACAAGCCTGGTGGTCTCCTCCCTTCCCCCTATATATTATATATGCTACAGGTTCATCGTATGAGTCAGTCACGTGGATCTGCCATGTTTGTTTGCCATTTTCTTTTTTTCAAATGACTTCGTGGACACCAGGAAATCTCACCCTCATAGGTAAGAGTTAAGGCCTCCACTTTTAAGGAACATAGGGGCCTTCTACCCACTTGTCTTCTGAATTAGGTTAGATCTCCCCGTTCCAACAGAAATTCAGGTAATTTAGAAGCATGTGCCTGAGGGCCTGAATAAAACAAAGGGAACCTGCAGTAAAGGTCAACTGGGGCAGCTGCAAGTATGCAAAGTACAGCTATCCTTGTACTTACAACTTTTAAAGATTTTCTTCCCTCTTCTCTCAAATAGAAAAAAATAAAGATTTCCACCTCTACTGCCTTATCAAAATGAGATAGGAGATTAGGGCATGGCAAAGCTGGCTGGGGAAGTAGATGTGACCTGTTAATTACAAGCTCCTGGAATGCACAGAACAGTTCCCAAAGCCCTGCATGTGGACTTCTGATGAGAACTCCAGCAGGTTTTCAATAGGATGGCCTAGACCTGAGAACCTGAGGCGTGGGAACCCAGCACCCCTTCTCAGGACCCATATGTAGACCTTCTTGTGGGTCTCCTTGAGATTTGGACAGTGGAAAGGACACAGATGCCAAGAAGACCTTGCTATCATGACTTCTCATGGTAGCCGCCGCTGCATCTCCCAAACACAAGTGTACTTTCATTTTTGCTTTTATCTTCTTTTTCTCTTGTTCTGCCCAAGTATGCTCTGACTCAAGGTCCTGAGTCCCCATCAGGTCGGGGCTATTCTTGAGACAGGACTTACTTGTGGTTGACAGTGGAACAGCTTACCAAGCATGAGGCCATGCTTCTAGACACCTCTGAGGTTACCATAACAACTCACTCTAGTCTTCATTCTTCCTGACTGATGCTTACAGGCTCAGGCCTCACCCCTGTGAATGATTTCTCAGACCTATGCAAGGTCTGCCCCCCAAGTCCCTGAGGAGGCATGGTTCACTGATGGAAGCAGTTTTGCCCAAGAAGGACATTAAAAGGTTATACAGTTGTTAGTTCACAACAGGTTGTTGAGGCCAAACCCCTTCCCCAGGGACCTTTGTTCAAAAAGCAGACCTCATAGCCCTTACTTGGGCACTGATATCAGAAAAAAACAAAAAACTAAACATTTACACAGAGTCCAAATATGCCTTTCCTGTGCTACATGCCCATGAACAATCTGGAAAGAAAAGGGCTTGCTAACTAATAGGCAATCATGCATAAATCACAAGCAGGGACCTCTACAACTCCTACCTTAAAAGGCAGGTTGCTGTCATTCATTGCAAGGGACACCAAAGAGACATGTCAAAGTTCTCCTCCCTGGTAAATCGAAAGGCTAACAGGCAAGAAGGACAGCCTTACAGCCCCTCAAGCCTTATTCCTAGTTCCTGATGAACCATTAAAACCAGTCTAAGCTGGGCATGGTGGCGCACACCTGTAATCCCAGCACTCAGGAGGCTGGGGCAGGAGGATCGTTACGAGTTCGAGACAGGCCTGGGCTATAAAGTGAGCTCAAGTTCAGCCTGAACTGCACAGTGGGACCCTGTCTCAAAAAGACCAAAAAAAGAAAAACCAAAAAAACAGAAAACCAAAAACCAGTCTATATCCCCCAGGAAGGTAAATGGGACTTGGAACAAGGGGAAATTAAAAGTGGTTATTGGTGGTATTTGGGAAACAAACCAGTCTTTCCTCAAGGAACACTGTGGAAAGCTATAAAAATCCTTCATGCTTCTTTCCATATGGGAAGAGACGTACGTGGGAAATGTATTTTCACAGGAATAGTCCACATGAATTCGCATAGGACTAGGACTAGCAGGGATCACCCAACAGGTCTGCAAAGCTTATAATAACACTGGCAAGCCCAGCACGTCTGATTTGTTTGAACCTCTACAGAGGAGAGGGACCAGCTGGGAGGGCTGGCAATTAGACTTTATTTCCATACGACTATGTGGGGATTTAAGCAAATACTGGTTCTAATCGACCCCTTTACAAGCTTGATTGAGGCCTTCCCTCCCCACTCAGAGAAAGCTGTGGAGGTAGTCAAGGTGCTCTTCAAGAAATCACCCCAGTTTAGATTACCTCAGCCCCTTCAGAGTGACAACAGTCTTTTACCTCTCAGTTAACTGTGGGGCTGGCAAAGGCTTTGGGAATAAAGAACTGTCTCCATTCTGTATGGAGGCCTCCATACCTGGGAAGGTCAAAGGAACCAACTAGACTCTATAAAGCTCGACAAAACTTCACCAGAAGACTTTTAAGTCTTGGCTCCAATTATTGCCAGTCGTGAAGATTGAAACACCCCCAAAACTGAGCTGAACATGGTCCACTTGGGGTGTTACATGGAGGCCTTTACAATATCTTTTAATTTTTTTGTCTTTTTGAGATAGGGTTTTGTTATGGGGTTCAGGCTGGCCTTGAACTCACTTTGTAGCCCAGGCTGGTCTCGAACTCACAACAATCCTCCTGCCATAGCCTCCCTAGTTCTGTGATTATAGGCCTGTGCCACCATACTCATCTCTTACAATATTTTATTAATTTGGGTCAAGTACAACAGGTTATTCAACTATATAGGAACAAAGTCTTGCCAGCCACTGACCTAGGTACTCATTAAAACTTGAAAAGAAGAGACTTCTGTAGACCAATTAAAACCAAAATTAAAAAAATTCAAAATGAAAAGATCCTTTTTCATTGATCCTTGCCACATCCACTGTAGTAAAGGGGGTGGAGTTAGACAGCTAGATTCACCTTTCTAGGATAACCCAGGCCCACCTGAACTGTCTGAGGAAAAACCACCACCCAAAAGAAAAAGGTTACTCCTGTGAACCTCTGAAGAGCTGAGGTTGTTTTTTTTTTTTTTTTTTTTTTTTTTGGTTTTTCTCTGGTACCGGGAACCGAACTCACGACCTTGCGCTTGCCAGGCAGGCACTTTGCCGCTGAGCTAAATCCCCAGCCCCAGAGCTGAGGTTCTTACCCCAAGAGCAAGGCTTCAGTACTGCTTCAGGTATAGCGAAGTAGGGTCACTAATGACCCCTAATCCACCACAACTTAAATGGGCACGCAGGGACTCTTGTTTTTAATTGGATCTATAATCTTGCCAGGGCTACAGCTCTCAGGCTTTTGGTAGTTTATCTATTGTCCCTCTTCACCGTGCTTTCTCCTCCACAGGAATGGTGGAGATCTGTAATTGCTCTCTCTGTCACAGTCCATCTTTTAAGACAGACAAAGAAACGCCGACCTCCTTCTTCTCTTATTTTGGCTCTGCACCCTCAATTGAACAGTAAAGTTTATCCGTTCAAGGCTTCAGATCCAAACTATAGCCCATGACTCTCTGGACAGGTTGACCAAGCTTTCTCCCATTGAACAGGCAGCTCACCAGCTCTTGCCGTAGATACTAACTCCTTGCTCATCGCTCATTGTCTTCTGACAGTTTTGTTTTTTGTTTTTGTTTTGAGACAAGGTCTCACTATGTAGGCCAAGCTGACATTGAACTTGCAGCGATCCTCCTGCCTCAGCCTCCCAAGTGCTGGGATCATAGTGTGAACAGGTTATTTTTTTAAGCCCAGCCAATGAGCCACAATATCCCCAGGTAGTTGGAGAGGTAAGGTAGGGCCTACAGTCCCTTTCAACTGGATGTAATGATGTGAAGACAGAGACTTCCACAGCCTCGACAACACGTGAAGAATTATGGGGATTTGCGACTCTCAGAGGGAAATGAGGTGTGTGGTTAGGGTGTGGCCAGCCAGCTGGGCAAGTGGGCAAGAACTGTCAATCACAGAAAGCCTAGACACATGGGCAGAAATACACAGTTCCCAAGCCCTGGCCCTGGGACCAACCAGAAAGTGCTATCTCCAATTCTTCTGGTGTGAAATCAAGCTTGTTTTTGATGAGATGGCCTAAATCTGACCTCAGCCTGAAGAACGGGTACGAAAGATGTTACTATGCTGTTTTCTCAGTGGCCTGCTCTCACTCTGAAGAGCATATTTCTTTTCCCATCTTTAGTAAATGTAAAATCTTGCTATGTTTTTCCCTTGTCTTGCCCAATTCTGTGTTCGGGACCACATGAACCCGAAAAGAGCCTCTAAAAGGAGCCCACGGCACCCCAGAAAGCTGGTAACAACATCAAAAAAGGGAGTATTCATTAAAGACCCTCCCTCGTTTCAAAACCTGATTTAGATTCTTATATGATTAAGGCCCCTGAGGGTACACTGACCACCAGAAAGGAACAAGGAGGACATTTTTGAGATATCCACACTCCCTAAGATAAATGTCAATAAACATCGTAATCACCGTAGTTCCCTGAACCCCAGGAGTAAGTTTTATGTGCAAAAAAGGCACGCAAACTCATGTCCTTGCAGATGTCTCTGTGACACTGCCCACCTTCTTGCTTGAAGGCATAACTCTATATCTACTTTACAATAAATTCTACCTATGCTTCTGTATGGCCTATGTGTCTTTTTTTACATTATTTCTTTGGGTCACAAGTTTAAATTGGCGCTGCAATATTGACAATGCAAAGTTTTGGCATACATCACAAAATGTGCGCAAAAAAGTACCTGCACAAAGGGCAAAGCAATGCTTAGAATTAGGCTAAAGAGCTGCTGATTTTGCTGGGTGTGGTGGTGAACACCTGTAATTCCAGCCCTGAGGAGGCTGAGGCAGGAGGATCACTACGAGTTCAAAGCCAGCCTGGGCTACATAGTGAGTTCAAGGCCAGCCTGAAATACATAGCAAAACTCTATCTCAAAAAAACCAAAAAAGAAAAAAAAAAAAGCTGATGATTTTAAGCAAACAAAAGGCCTAAAATCGCTGTACAAATATAAAATAAAGTAAGCACTACCATCCACAGAATTATATTTTAAAATTATTGGGGGCTGGGGATTTAGCTCAGCGGCAAAAGCGCCTGCCTGGCAAGCGCAAGTTCGTGAGTTTGGTTCCCGGTACCGGAGAAAAAAACCAGAAAAAACCAATAAAATTATTTGCATAGTTACATATTGACTTGTAAGCAAGTACTATACATGAGCTGTTACCCAAAGGCAGTTCCTTGTTGCATTATAGAACATTTGATTAAGTTGCAAAAAGTATCCTTTTTTGCTATTAGTAAAGAAAACAGTTAATGGGACAGTATGTTGGGGATTGGCAGGCTGTGGCTTGCTGATGCATCCTCTGTGACCTGTCCCCAGGCAACTGCTGGGACCTTCAGATGCGTGCTCTGCAGACTGCTCGAGACCTAAGTGAAACCTGTGTTTCTCCAAGATGGCAGCTGGGCTGCTTTGAGCTGCCGGTGTCTCCATGTGGGCACTATCAACTCACCCAGGCTATGTGTGCATTTGTGTGTCACTGAATGAGTCGCTCAACCCCACTCATGTGTCTTTGCAACAGGCAGCAAAAACGCTACTCAACCTCACTCTCCAAGGGCTGCACCCACCCCAGCCTTTCTTGGGCCAGCAGCAGCTTACAGGGAGACATGAAAGCCACAGGACTTTTCTAGGGTGACCTCGAGGGCAAGGCAAACACAAGCCCCCTCTGTCTTTTTCTCTGGGCTTCCCTCCCAGATGGTGCTGAAGAGGGTCCGGTGGTCCCCTTCCTTTGTGAAGGGCTCAGCGTGATCCTCTCCACCAGAGCTGTGTCTTCCCCAGCTCCCACAGCATCTCTGCTTAAAAACCCTTCCCACCCCAGGTTGCCACAGATGGGCAAGTGCTGGTGTCACCAGATGGGGTCTAAGCTCTCAGAGAGGAAATGGGAACTTCAGTTCACCCAGGGTTTTGTTTACTTTGTTTTTTGTTTTTGTTTTGGTGGTACTTGGGATTGAGCCCAAGAACTTCACCCTAAGCTACATCCCACCCCTCTTTTATTTTTTGAGAGAGTCTCACTAAGTTTGTAGAGGCTATTTTAAATGTAATAAAAATTTCAATCCTATATTTCTAACACGGATATGTTTCCAATACTGTTCAAGGATGAGACTGAGAAGCACAGCTGATTCTCATAATTAGAGAGCTGCAAAACTTAACAAACCCTGACACTCCCAGAGCCAGCCGCAAGGTAAGTGCAACTTCGCCAGACAGTGATGTTTTGCTTACTTTCAAGTCCCAGAGAGTCATCGCCTCAAGGACACCTCTGCCTGGTTTCAGACAATGATTGATTCTTCCTCATGTTATACGATCGTAACCTTATTAGTTATTGTAAGAGTAAATTCTCACCTGGCGTGGTGGTGCACGCCTGTAATCCCAGCACTCAGGAGGCTGAGGCGGGAGGATTGTTGCCAGCTTGAGGCCAACCTGGGCTACAAAGTGAGCTCAAGACCAGCCTGAACTGCATAGTGAGACCCTGTCTCAAAAAGACCAAAAAAAAAAAAAGAAGAAGAGTAAATTCTGCCTAGCAATTAGTGAGAAAGACATGTGTAACCAACTATAGAATGTTACATTATCTACCTTTTTTGTATTTCCTTCTAAAAACCTATGTAAGTGATTAACAACCTCAAAATGATGCTGATGACTTAAAACTAAGATTCGCATCAGCCCCCTAAATGCCTTCCGAAGTTCCTCTGGTGCTGTTGTCTTCCATTTGATCTGGTCCTGAATTCTGCTTCAAGTTTCTTTTTTTCCTTTCCTTTTCTTTTTTCTTTCTTTCTTTCTTTCTTTGTTTGTTTCTTTCTTCTTGAGACGGGATCTTGCTATGTAGTTTAGGCTTATCTTGAACTTACTATGTAGCCCAGGCTGGCCTCAAACTCACAGCAATTCTCCTGCCTCAGCCTCCCGAGTGCTGGGATTACAGGCATGTGTCACCTTGCCTGGCATTCATTAAATTTCTAAATTGCCTAGACTGGTCCTAAAATTGCAAACTTCTTGCCTCAGCCTCCCAGAGTGCTGCCATTACAGGTGTTCAGCACCATGCCCAGCTGCCCAGATAGTTCTTGACTCTTCTTACAGAAAAAGAATCTCAGGACTCATCCGTGGGAGGTACAGACAGATTTTTTATGAGGCAGCACTAGAAAGTAAGAGGCAATGGGAAGGGCCTGCAGCTGTGGGAGCTGGGGAAGACGCAGCTCTGGTGGAGAGGATCACACTGAGCCTTCACAAAGGGAGGGACCAGCTTTTAAAGAGTTAAGGTGGGCTAGGGTCTGGTTGATCATTATCTCAGTTCTGGTTTGCAAAGTGTCTGTCATTGAACTGGGTCTGAGAGGCTCCTGCAGCTGAGATGAGGAATTTAACCTGCCCTAAACGTAGGCCGTTGGAAGCTGGCTGACTCCCTCACAGAAAAAGAATTTTAGGACCTGTCAGTAAAAAGCATGGGAAAGGTTTTATGTGGCAGAAATTAAAAGGTACACACTCAAAGAAATAGAGCACAGACTCTCTCTTGCCTTATGAGCTGGAGCTGGGTATACTTTGGGGGCTCGGGGACATTTTCACGACGGGTGATCTAGGACACGCATTCCCACCCTTGGTCAGGTCGACCGTCTAGCAGGCTGTGTCAGAATGCAAACTGTTTACCTGTGTTTGAGGCTGAGACATGCTGCCCACTAATATTGTTGCTTCCTTGAGCGTGGAGGAAGCATAATTTACACGTGAAGGTGACAGCTCAAGGACAAATTTACAAGCTTATTGTGTCTATAAACCTTTAGGAAGATTTTGGAGTAAGTTTCCAGGAAGGGAAAAAGGCTTGAATAAACTTTGTGGTCTTGGAACTGCAACTTTTCTTTTCTTTTTCTTTTTTTTGTACTGGCAGTCAAACTCAGGACCTTGTGCTTGCCAGGAAGGCACTTGTGCTGCTGAGCTATATCCGTAGCCCAAAGCTACCATTTTTCTTAAAAGTACAATTTTAAAATTTTTATTTCCTTGCCTTCTTTTTTGCCTATTTTTCATTTCTTCTTTTCTCTTTCTTTTTTTTTTTTGTTGGAGACAGGGTCTTGCTATGCTGTTCAGGCTGGCCTTGAGCTCACTTTGTAGACCAGGCTGGCCTTGAACTTGCAACGATCTTTCTGCCTCAGCCTCCAGAATGCTGGGATTACGGGGGTGCGCCACTATGCCCGGCTTTTATTTTTCATTTCTTCTATCTTACTTCATCTCTGGAAAATTCTGTGTCACTTGAGGGGAACAGTCTGTCTCTCTGAGGGGCAGTCTCAGATTTTCCGAGGCTCTGCTGGAATCCAAGATGACCACAGGTTTAGGGAAGTGACTGGAAACTTTTGGGTACAATTGGTAGTTGAATGTCACTGTCTATCTTTTTTTTTTTTTTTGAGACTGAGTCTCACTGTGTAGTTGAGGCTGGCCTTGAACTCATTGTGTAGCCCAGACTGGCCTGGAACTTGCTTCAACCCTCCTGTTTCAGCCTCCCAGGTGCTAGGATTACAGACATATGCCACCATACCTGGCTTCAATCTCTTACTTGACATCTTAAGTCTTGCTGGGCAGTGAGATTAGTTATGAAAATTTAGGGCCAATCAGGCTTTCATAGTCCATTTTTAGAGAGACATTCCCTAAGTGATGAACGTGCTGATATGCAGAACTAAGCAGAGATCTGACCCACAATCTTCAAGTAATAAAGTAGATAGAGAGGAAATGAAGATTAAGCTTTGTAGTTACCTATTGGGCTTCTATAGGATGAACTGAAGAGTCACTTGTTTTATTTTGTTGTGGTATTGGTTTTTATCAAAAAGAGCTTTTAAATCTCTGATTGCCTTCAAAGAAAACCCCAATCATGGTTGTAAACAGAAACAGGTTATGGGCCCGGGAGTTTGATCTCTGACTCCCTGGTGGTCTCTGACTGCATGGGGTGAGGGAGTCAAGGGTGTAGTGGTTGGGGATCGCATCCTATTCGCGCAGAGGTCAGCACTGAGCTCTCTCAAGGACACCGCTGCGGGCACAAGTCCATGAGCCCTGCATGGCCTCCTGCAGGCCCAGCACTAGTGTCAGGTAGGTTCCCTCGGCGACAGGCTGGAATGGAGCTGCCAGTTCAGTATTATGCAAGAGGAGACAGTTCCTGGCTGACACGCAGATGTTGCTTCAGTGAAGAGCCAGGACACGACGAAGGAAGCTCTATCACTCGCTTGGATGCTCCAGGAGGCTGACAGGCTGAACTCTGCCCAAAGGGTGCAGTCACCCTGTCCTGGGGGATGCCAGACCAGGACGAGGAGCAGGAACAGAGGCAGGAGGCCAGGCTGGCAAGGCCACGTCTCTGCACTTGGAATGGATCGGGAAGGAGTTACAGGGACAGGCAGGCCCCGCCTGGGCCTTCGTCTCCAGAGCGAGGGACCCTACGCTGAGTGGGCACTTAAGTAGCCTGGCACTGCGGGTGTGGGCGGTTCAGGAAAGGACACCCCCATGAGGGCGGAGCAGGAGGGGGTACAGGGGTGTGAGTACAGGGTCCACGACTCTCGGGTGAGTCACTTCAATTTTTCCAGCCTTGGCACCCACGTCTGTAAAAATTAGAAATGAATGCTCGCCCCAAGATGCTCATGATGATTAATGAGCAACAATCGTGCACGCACCTGGCATCACACTTGGTCCAAACCAGTACACGATGAATGTGTTTTCTTCCTGTCCTCCTTCCGCCCATTCACCCTTCCTTCATGCGTTCTTCCATCTGTCCATCCATTCATCCTCCCACTCATCCATCCATTCACCACCACCACTAACTCATCCATTCACCCATCCCTTCCCCCCTCCACCCATCCCCTAATTCCTGGAGAAAGATCAGAACAAACACCCAAAACATCTTAGCAGGAACCGGTTCCCACGAGCAGCACTCAGGAACCAACCCTCCCAGCACAGGGCCTCTCAGTGTCTCCCAGCCTCCCTCCTCTGCATCCCCTGCTCTCCCAAACCTCGCCTCACACAGGGGCCCCTGGAGGCACCCAGGTCTGCTTTTCTTGTCTCCTCTGGACAAGATTTCTTTGTGATGCCCTCCTCCTGTCTTCAGGGAGACTCTTTCTCCCTGAAACTACCTTGAATGTTTCGATGTTCCAGTTATCAACCTGAAATCCTTTTACATGTCTAAAATGCATTTTAAAATACTGGAAGCTGGGTGTGGTGGTGCACACCTGTGATCTCAGCACTTGGGAGGCTGAGGCAGAGGATCACTGCAAGTCCAAGGCCA
>NW_004955442.1:14582646-14583763 GCF_000276665.1 Chinchilla lanigera | reverse complement strand
GCAAAGACCTTGGGTTCAATCTCTAGTACCAAAATAAAATAAAATAAAATAAAACAAAATGCTGGAAGTAGATATGTTAAAGTGCAACAATGTGTATCTCTGAGTAATGGGACTTTTAAAAGAAATTAGCCATCATCTTTTCTAAAGTTTCTGCAAAATACACACATGGCTTTGCATCTGAAAACATAAATGACATCTCATCGATGTTTCCATTCCTCTCTCTTTCTCTCTCTTTGGTTTTTTTGAGACAGGGTCTTGCTGTGTAATTCAGGCTGGCTTTAAACTCACTCTGTAGCCCAGGCTGGCCTCGAATTCCCAGCAATCCTCCTGCCTCAGCCTCCCAAATTGCTGGGCTTACATGTGTGTGCCACCACTCCCAGCATAGAAGTTTTTATTTCAATTTCCATTGCTTCTCCTGTTACGTGTCAAAATTTCTTTTCCTATTTTGCAAACTTTGAAAATATTCTTAGTCCAGTCATCAAAGGAGCTTTATGCCATTAAATTCAAAGTGGTAGGAATATTTCTACATTTTTTTTTTTTTTAAGTTGAGTCCTTGTCTGGTTTTGGAATTAGAGTAATGCTAACTTCCATAAGTAAGTTTGGGAGTGCTCCTTACCTTTGAATTTCACTGAAGATTTTGAAGAGTACTGGTGTTGTATCCACCCCAAAGGTCTTGTAGAATTCAGTAGTGAATCCATCAGGTCCTGGGCTTTTCTTGGTTGGTAGGATTTTTTATTTATTTATTTACTTTTTCTTTTTTCTTTTTTTTTTGGTACCAGGAATGGAACTCAGGACCTTGTGCTTGCCAGGCAGGTGCTTATGCTAATGAGCTATATCCCCGGCCCTAGGATTTTTCTTTAATTGCCTCAATTTTATTGTCAGTTATTGGGTTGTTCAGATATTGTATCTCCCCGGTTCCATTTTGGTAATTCATATGTGACTAAGAATCTATTTCTTCAAGATTCTCAATTTTGTGGAGTACAGTTTGTCTTGGTGGTTACTAATGATCCTCTGGATTCTCTTTTTTTTCATTTCTAACTGTTGATGTAAGTCTTTACTTCCTTCTTTCAGTGAGTCTGGCTGAGAGCTTGTCTATTTTATTTATTCTTTCAATGAA